>NC_087488.1:8636136-9243409 GCF_036417665.1 Passer domesticus
CTCCAAATTGTTAAGCTGGGTGAGCAGATACTGGAGACAATAAATGGAGCAGGCAGAAGACATGATGTTCAAAGAAGGGAAGAGGGACAGTAAAGGCAGCACAAGTTGAAGGGAAGACAAGAGAACAGTAGAGAGTTAAAAATGGGGCAAAAGCAGATATCAGTAACAGGATGAACATCAGTGAGTACCCCTGGGCACCTCTGAGGTGCCACTGGTGGAACCCACTGTGATGTCCTTACTATTCCTTCCCTTGTCTTCCCCCTTCTTCCCCAAGGGCAGGGCAGTCAGCTGTGGTCTGTGAGAAAGCTGAGGGAGGCCAGCACCTTGCCAACACTGCCCTACACTTTTGGGATCAAGAAGATGTTCTAAGTAATGGGACCAATGCTATAAATCTTGTGTAGGTAAATGTATCCATATACAAATATGCAAGTGGTATCCTGGCCGGAGCTGGAAGGTGTATTGCCATTAGTGTGGGCAGACACTGCAACTGTGCAATTCTGCACACAATTGTGGCTCCGTGTCTGCTTGTAATCTGTCTCCAGGGGTGCAGGGTGACTTTCCAGAAGTTTTAAACAACTGCCATCCTTAAAAACAGGTTTCTCAAGAAAGATTTACTGTGTCTTTTCTAAATACAGGATATATCTCTTATGACCTGTAGTCAGGATAATAGTTTGGTCTTAGAATCAAGAACAGTGTCACATTTTACACTTGAAGCCTTTCAGCATATATGTACATAGCACGTTGGTATAAATGCTTCCATTGTAATGTCAGAGTAAAATTCTCAGGAAAACTGGGAGCTGCAAGTATGTCTAGAGAAATGATGAAAATGTCCAAATGTGATTAATTTAGGAAAAACTCATGTGGTATGGATATATACTGCATTAAAAAAAATAGGTGTAAAAAGGTTGTGTCTAAATTTTTTAGGTTGGCTGAGCTAGAGTTTCATTTAGTTTTTTATTTGAAGTGGTGACACTTGTTTAAAAAGAATAATTGAGAGAGATGTTAGCCTATCCAGATGGATATATGTGGAAAATGTTGACTTTTCTTTGCCTCAAGGTTATTTCCTCCTGCCTATGCTGACAGCTGAAGTTAACCACTTCAGCTGCCAGATCTCCTTGGCAGAAAGTCTGGACATCCTGTGTTCTATACAAGATTGCTTTAGAGCAGATTTGGGAGCTTTGCTGTGCAGCAGTGGTAGAGCAGCAGCATATGGAATGGACACGAGCTGCTAATGCAGGAAGCACCACTGCACAAGAAGGTTGGGTCACCAAACCTACAGAGGATATCCAGACCTTGAAGTAATTTCCCAAATGTTTGAATACAGAACTGTCAAGACAGACATGGGGGAACCCCAAAACTGAAAGCACCCAGTGCCTACTGGAAGGCCTTGTATGTACAGAATTTGGTAGATGCCTTGAAATTTATATGCCTGTTAAAGATCCATTGTCTGAGTTTCAGTGTGTTGTGGTCCCATATCACTCCTCCCATACTGCTCTTCTTCACTCACAGAGTGACTCCATCCCTCATGAAAGGTGACTTTGTCAACTCTCTTGGTCCTTGAAAGGAATTGAGCTTGATTACAGGAGAGTTTGAGAAGAACTGGACGTCAGTTTTTGGGGATGTAAGACACCCCATTGGTAGGACTGCTGGTAGAGGGAGATGTGTGTAGAGGCACTGCATGTTTTAAAAAAGCAATCTGGTGTTTTTCAGCAGCAGTCAGACATCTGGGGTCTGAGTCTGTGTGTTCAGCATGTGAGTGTTGTTCCCATCAGTTTGGTTTGAACAAAGGTTTCCTGTCTGTTTTCAGCAAAACTGTGAAGTATAAATATTTATGCGTTGGAGCAGCACATTCATCCATTATCCCAACATATAAACGTGTTCCCAGTGCTGTGGTTTCCATTGAGATGTCATCCAGCGTTTAATCCCCTTGGATCTTGTCTCAGCTGATCAAAACCATGACGCTGCTAAGTGCAGCTATCAATCATGGGCAGGACTCCATCCAGCTGGATTGTCATAAATGTTAAGTGATACATTCACTTCAGTGGTTATCAACAAGAACAGGATCATACGAGCTGTTACTTTTTAAAGTGTTCCATTGTTTCCAAAGGCAACAGGCAAAGGAAGTTGATTATAAGGATCTTCAGTGATAAAAGGAAGGATTGTTAAAATCAAGAGCATGATGTCCCCTATCTGAGGTGCAGGTGTTATTTCCTGCAGTCCCTCTAAGGCCATTTCTGCCGGAGCAGTAGAACAGGACATGGCACCTTCACCAATCACCTGGCTTGCAGAGCAAGTGAGCTGGCATTTCCCTGCAAGCTGATCCTAAAAACACAGCACAAATGCTATGGCACAGGAGATTGGTGTCAAAGGCTTTAGGTGCAGCCTCACCCCATCACGGCTGAGAGCAGGGCAAGGGGCAGCCTGCAAGTCTCCCTTGGCTCAGAAGGGAATGTTTGGCCTTTGTAGAAGTGTGTTTTGGGGAAAATGCATTCAGCAAATGTGAGATGGGAAGTGCAGGCTCAGCACAAGGTTAGATGAGGAAATAGCAAATCCAGTCCTGTGCAGGTCGAGAAGGTACCTGCAGACAACCTTTGGGGAGTTCCTTTTGTCTCAGGAGACATGGTACAGGGATCAGCAACCTGTGGACAATGTGGCAGATGTTTTCTTGCTGGGGCCATCTCTGGCCTCGTCCTGCACAGACACTGATTCTCCTGCTGGGACAGACTCCCTTCTGCTCACCAAAGCTGTGGGTGCATGGGGACCAGCTGCCTCCCTTCTTTGTCCATCATCATGCATGGTCCTCCTCTTGTGCAGAGGTACTGGGAAGAAGCAGAAGTTTAAAGGAGAATTCTTGTCTCTAAAATACCCATCACTCTGTACCTAGATAAAATCCCCTTGAACAAAGCACAAGTGAGCTGATCTTTGCCATGTTACCCCCCACAGATCCATTATTACTGTGGGCAGGAGCACAGTTCTGGAATGCCACTGTGACCCTGCCCCTGCCCAGCAGCAATGGGCAGCACTGCAGCTGCAGTTACACAACTCCACATTTCAACATGATACTGAACTGGTGATTTCTACTTCCTGTCCTCGTGAGGTGAAAAAAGCCTAGCTGCTGACCAGGGGCTGGATTCAGTCCCTGAGTTCTCTGGTTTTCACTTCCATGTGGGTCATGGCAGTTTGCAGCTCTGCACCCCTTGCCTTGCAGGGTTGCTGGATGGACACAGAGCACAATTCCTGCTTGGTCACTGCCACCAGGTCAGGAGTCATCACAGGCACAGCCCCAGGTGGTATCTGCACCAGGCCTCCTCTGCGCCAGCTTCTCTCAGCTGCCACATCCCCAGGGGAGACTCTGGCCTAATCCTTATCATTAATTACCCAACTGGCCTTATTCTTGGCCCAGATCTATGGCCCTAGATAAACCAAAGTACCTAGCAGAGTTTTTTGAGAAATGTTTTCTAAGATGTAGTTCTAGCAAATGAGAAGTCCCTAGGAAAGCAGAGAGCCTTAGTTGATCCTGATTTATTTCTCATGGGCATTTTCGTTGTCTTTTCTTAGTTTTTAAATCAAACAGATTTTCTGCTACCTTTTATCCTTTGGGGTAAACCCAACTTACAATAAAGGAGGAAAATAATCAAGCTTCCCTCATGCCAAATAATTTATCAGCACTGAATGAGCTTTTTGCAGATCAGACTGCCTTCTCCCTGGTTACTTATTGATAATGTTCTGTTCTGGCACACTGAAGCAAGTGTTTTCAGCTTCTTAGAGGTTGCTGGAAAGAAAATTTTCCATTTTATTTTAGAAACACAACCTTTTTGATTTCAAACTGAGAGAAAAGGGCTCTGGAGCTCTGCTTACCGAACAACACACAGGTAGTAGCAATCTGAATGTCCATAATGTTTTTATCTGATGACTTCAAAGCACTCAGCAGAAAGAGGTGTGATTCACAGGAAGGGAGAGGAGAAGCCACAAGATGCCAAATACTTTTGGCGTGGAGCAGAGCTGTTCTTCAAGGCATGGAAATCTGAACATCCTGTACAGAATTTTAAAAGAATGGGAGCTGTTATGAAGCAAATAGAGGATTTCATCTGCTCAATATGCATGTATGCACACAGTGACATCTAAATGTGTGGTTTGTTTAGCTTTTAACATTTTGGCAGTGCATTTTTGGACTCACTGGGTTTGATCTACAGATCATTGAACCCCAGATTTGTCTTTTTCTGCTGGTTTCAGGATTCCAAATGACATTGGCTGCCGTTGCTTTCCTGTGTGTTAATCTGTTAGTGTGACAGAATCACTGTGGTGAGCTATACACAGTTTAAGGAGCATGTAAGAGCCACTGCACATGCAGCCCAGACAGCGTTTTAATTTGCTACACCACAGATGACTCTGGTTGCAGTAAATTTACTGTGAGTAGACTAATTGCAAAATAACCCTAATTGAGTAGTTATCAGCAAACAACATCCTGTGGAACAAAACTGCTTAGAATTAATAGCATTTAAGCCATGCACTGGTATTCTGCAGAATGCTGAGATGTAATTACACCGTGTACAGAGATTGTGTTCTGTTCTGGAAACCATGTTTCCAGCACTGCTTTCATTATAAAGGGCCGTTTCAAGATTCAGTACTTGCATTTTAGGCTAAATGAGTTTATGAAATAAGTGATGTGTCTCTCCCCTTAACATGTGTGAAGCAGAACCAACTCTAATAAAACCAGTGAAGCTGTGGCACTGTCAGGAGAAAAATGAGTGGTGCTCCTGTCTGGTCACGTTTCTCCACGTTAGGCCTGTCTGATCACCTCTGGGTCTGGGGGCTGCAGAATTGGTCCCCAAGAGCAGACTTGCAGAAATCATCTGGCACGTGTCATCTCAAGGAAATGCTGGGAGCAATACATGACACAAGGAGCTGGGGGGCAGAAGGGATGGAAAATTTATGGGCAGCAGTCCTAGTTCTCACCAAGGCTCTGTTTTGGAAAATGTTATCATTTTATGGAGCATTAAAGGGGGAGCGTGGGCAAGCGTGGGAGAGGATAATGGCTGAGTGTGTCCTTGCTGCTGCAAACCTCCTGGGAAGAGAGCGTGAGGGTAGCAGAAGCTCAGTGAATATTTTGATAAAGATTACTGTGTATGTACAGAGATGAAAGAAAAGTGCTTAAGTGATCGTTAATGCTTCCCAGTGATCCTGAAATGTGTGGACAGTGTTGGCGGGGAAAGTCTAATACAACTGTGGCTAAAGAAAATTGTTCATATGAGATATGAGCTGTGGGGAGTGGGGAGAAGAATCAGAAGGACCAAGAAACCCAACCCAAAACAAAACCACCAAACCCAACCTCCTCCTGAAAATGTGAGCCCTACTCTTTTTCATATGTAATGTCTTTCATATAAAATGCTTGTTGGACCTCTGGAGTGGACTCGTTATGATGATTTTAGTAGACAAACTCTGTAGAGGAGACATGGCATCTAATTATCTTAATTTTATTCAATTCTAAGCAAGCAGCTGTGTATGTTAGTACTGGACTGAGCTTCAGTTAAGCTTCAGTGTTATTCTTTCCTAATTTGACATTGCCACCATAACAAAACTGTGTCAGGGTGTCAATGTAACATACTAATTGTAAGCAGGCAGCTTTTAGATTTGCTTTTTGTTTTAAGCCTAAAATGCCACCAAGGACAAAGGAGCACAGATGCAGCTCTGTCTTTCTAAGCACTGCACTTCTCCAAGTACCATTACTTAGCAAATACTCAGTTTTCATGGGAATCTGCAGCTGATGAACTATTATTTTGAGAATGGGGAAATGTTATGTTTCATGAAATGCCATGCTAGCTGCAGCTCAGGCTGGCACAGTTCAGTTTGAAGCCAGTGGCACTGAGTGTATTACTTTTAAAATAATGGGGGGGGGGAAGTATTAAAATTGAATTTCTTCCTCCTGAGCTAAGGCGAAGAATTTTTCTGTTTTGTGGCTTCTTGAAACAATGCTTTGAATATCTACAGAGTTTGTTACTGTATTAAAAATGTAATTAAAGGGAATGCACCCTGTTTCAGGAAGGTTTTTAAAAGGGTACATTTCTTTGATGTATTTCGGGTGTCACTGAGCTTTATGAGATCACTGGTTTGTAATGGCTTCCCCTGGAAATGAGGAAGAGTTGTTTAAGAGATCTAACTCTGAATTAAAATGCCAGCAATCCAGGCAGGAAGCCAATCTTACAGGACATTATTGCCATTTTAAGATTCCAAACCATAATTTGTTTCTGTTGCAAATATTTCTTATGCAGAAGGTAGTTTTAAAACATCCATCTTTTTTCTCCGTGGGTAATCATGACTTCTTTAGAAAAACTGAATGACAAGAATCTGTAGCTGAGCAACCTTGAAAAAGATTTTGAAATTGCTCATTGTATATTTAGTCTTCCAAGTAAATGCTTGTCTTTTATAGTTTGAGAGCATGTTAGAAGTGAATAGCCCTGATTCACTGCTCACACTATTTTAATATCCAGCTACCTCACTGATTTATCACTTAGTAGTGTCAAATAAGTTACTCCTGATTGGCACCTTTGTAAGGAGGAACAGAGCACTCCCATCTCCCAGTCCCTACTGCTGTCACCAGCAGGCTCAGCTGAATGCACAGTAAAGTCTGAAGCATTTGACAGTTTTACTATAAAATAAGATATTGTTTTAAAGTTCTGGCCCTGCTGAAAGGCCCATGGCAGAAGTCCATCATTTTTCCTCTCTGGCTTTCTCACCAGCCCCCAGGGAGGCCAAAGAATTTTTCAGTCCTTTCTTTTAGGGCTTGCTGCAAGCTGAATGGTCTCTATCAACTCTTGTGTTCAGTGCTCACCCATTTGTCCTCATCCACAGATGTTTCTGTAAAATTGTGGAAGTTTTAAGCCAAAGAGCAAAATTGTACTGCAGGAAAATCATTGTCTAGTAACTCAAACTCTGTGGTCTCTGGAAAATTATTTGAATAGCAATTGTATGTTCTTTGAAATTGTGAAAGTTGTAGGATTTCTTCTGATGGCCTGAATTGCTTGTTGCCTTTCAAAACAGAACCCTGTGCCTGAGAGCAGTGTCCAAACACTCCCTGAACTCTGTCAGCCTGGGACCCCTGACCACCTCCCTGGGAGCCTGGTACAGTGCCCAGCCACCCTCTGGGTGAAGAACCTTTTCCTAATACCCAACCTAAACCTCCCCCAATAGTCTGCAACGGTTGTAGGTCCTGTCAGAGAGCACCTCAAAAAGAGCTGTCAGTCAAAAGGATCTTTTTCTGCAAATCTCATTGGAAACCTCACTACTCAACTGAAGTTCAGGGCAGCCCCTGGTGTAACTAGAATATAATGGTTTATATGCTTCTCTTTGTTGCAAGGTGGTTGTGTCTCTTTTGTGGAGACTCCTTGCCCATACTAATGGAAGTGTTTTGTTGAAGTCTTGATTAATTTCTGTAACTCATTACAAGTTGTAAGAGAAACACTTTGCTGGGGAGAATGCACCTTTGTTGGTGACTGGCTGTGAACAGCAGCTTAAGCAGTCTGGCTGCTTACTCACCTGTGGTTTTAATTGCAGATGGAGGGTTCCAGGCAGCCCTGGAATATTGCTGTGCAGTGGAGCATTGCAATCCCTGCTACTCTCAGGCTGAAAGCTCTGTGTGTGTTACTGCTGCATTATCGTGTGGAGCTCAGCTGTAGCATGACTAAACAGAACCATACATTTTTGTGTTCTTCATCTATTTCTGGGCTGTGATTCATTCTGGGCAATTTAGTGAATAGTGGAGAGAAAAAGGGAAGTTCAAAAGAGAAATGTACTGCAATATATGTTTTACCCATTTGTACTTTCTCTTTTGCATGGGACTGAGGTGTAGGAGCTCTGGAAGAATTTCCCTGTGACTCTGAACAGGTTTGAGGATCTATCCCCAGGTCACTCTCTCTATCTGAGACAGTCACTTTCTTTGGTCACTTATTCAAAAGCATGTGAGGAATATACCCCCTTACAGAAGGGAAGGCTGGACAGGAGAACCCAGCCTGGCTCATTTGGCCACCTTGTCAGAGAAACAAATGGCTAAGGAGAGGGGTGTTTGAGATAAATTGTGAGGAGAGCTACCAAGAGACATTGTGGAAAAAACTTCTGTGTAACACACACTGGACTTGCCAAGCCAGAGCAGAGGGAGGCTACACAGAGCTGATGTGGTTTTGTAAATAAATCTATAATTTTCTGCCAGGAGGTGATCACAAACCCAAGCTTCCTGTGAAGTGTTCAAAGCAAAGTGGGCTAGAGGTGTAACTGATGTAATGAAGTAGCTTTGCTGACCCCTCTTATGTGATGTCTTACTTCAGTAAATTTATTCTATAACCTTTATCAGTGAACCATAGAATGTCTCTATGCACTTCTATTGCCAAAATTTTAAATTCACTGAGAAATAAACAAGACAATTTTGTTATTATAGGAGCAAGCAAAGATAAAGAGGTAGGGATTCTTGTCTTACCAGTCTGTGGAATTTTATAGTCCAAAGCAAAGCCCATCCAGCATCTGGGAATAAGAACAGCTGTAGGCAGTTCTGATTCTGAAAATGTTTTACCTTGCAGATCCCTGAAAAGCAAATGAGAAAATCACTTCTGACAGGCTCATGAGGAATATTACAAGGAAGCTTCAGACATCTCTGGCATTCTTAACCTGGTCCTCAAAAAGGAAAGCTTAGTGAGAAATCTTACTAGATTCAGCTCCATCATTTACAAGTGAAAAGGCTGCAGTTAGCACACAAGTTCACTCATTTTCATTTCTCTCAGTCATTTCTGGCCATTTGTAGGCATAATTTGCCAAACATTCAAACATTTGTGTTGTCATGGCATGTGCTTTATATTACTGCAGCCTGCAAAATTTTAGGAAATAAATCAGGGATGTTAGAGGGCCCCTGATGTGCAAACTTGAAATCACTCAGAAATTTCTACTGAAATCCATTCAAGCAGAAGGATCACTTCAAGGAGAAGAAAAAGGAAAGATGCAATGTGGTTGCTCCAGAAGTTATTAAAGAGCTCTAAACTAAGGAGGGACAGCAGGAATATGCTCCATTACACCATATCATGGGCCAACCAAATAAGCACTAATACAAGTTAAGTCCTCGACTTAATACTGGGGACTCTTGGGTTTTGTTCTTTGATGTGGCACAGGCTCGTTGGGACACCTCAGACAGCTCATGCCATGTTCAGCCCAGGTATTTAACTCCATGCAGAGGAAAAATGGGGGTGGTGATGTTCCTGTTAGTTTGGTATTTGTGTGGATTTTAAATCCTGTTTATCAAGACATTTTGAAATAATTTTGTTTAAAAATAACAAGGTTTTTTTTTCTGATTTCCCTAAAGGAGTTTGCTGAACAAAAGTATCTTTAAAGAGGAAAAATTCTCTCTTTTCACTCTTTTTCTGGTAGCTATCAGTATGTCTGATGTTTTTATGCCAGACCAAATCTGTTCCCTTTGCTTCAGGGTGCTTAGGAAGGGAACTGTGGTTTTACTTATCATATATTTCAAAGCCTGCCTGGTGCTATATTAGTTTCCACAATAAATTTCCCAAGGTAAAGTGACAAACCAGTAATTTTTCATTATGAATCAGCTATCCATGAAAGATTGGATTTAGGTCAAAATTTATTACCCTATGAAACCGAAGCCAATATTTAACATAATGTCAGCTATCTTGATATTAGAGAGTTTTAATGGCTATGCAATTTTATTCAATGATGAAGTTATTTCACTTGTGTAGTGTATGTCTGGGCAATTTGATATACAGAACCTTGAGATGAAAATTGGATAAACATGGAAAATGGTGATTGATTGGTGGAAGGTTGCAATAATGTCTGCCTTGATATACCTTTTATTGTTAAATTATTTATCTAATGCAATCTCCTACACTTTTAGTAGTCTTTAAGTTGGCATTAAATCGATGTTTAAGTCTTCACAGTCAGAAAGGCCTCATAACTCAAACTGATAAATATCTTCTAACACATCAGGAGGAATAATGATTCATCTTAATATCTGGAAGTAAAAAAGGTGTTATTCTTTCTATTTTCTATGAATCCCTGTCTTTATTCAGATAGTAGCTAAATCTAGTGAAGAATGAATAGGAATGTGAGCTCCTTTTTACCTGAAAGGCAGTGATATTGTTGAAAACTAATGCTGGAATTTTATTCAAATAGTAGGAGGCTTTTCATTTTTTGAGGTGGAGATAGAGAAAATTATCTTATGGATAAAAAGAATCTCCAAATGAGTTTTCATCTTAAAGCATTACAAATTTATTTCAACTATGCCTAAAACTATCCAGCTGCAATACCACAGAAGTGCCCTGAGTACACCTTCAGTACTTGGTAAGTTTGTCCAGAATTCAAGTAGAATGTGAAAACCTTGCATCACTGAATAATACATTTCAGAGCTGCTGAAATATTTTTCATCATTTGCATAAATCTTGCATAGAATTAATTGTGATTTGACAGTTTTCTTTTCGTTATCTGAGCTGAGAACTGAAGCCATAGTTGTTAGCTGGCCTAAACTGGTGTAGCTTCATTTGGATAAAGCAGTGAACCAAACCAACCCTGCAGCTTTTCTAAAATGCCATCATCTGCCTGTGCTGAGGCAAAACGGAGGAAATCCTACATTTCTTCAGACTAATTGGATTCAGCTAGACTGGAAATTGTGTAATACTACACAGGAGACATTTAGGAACCCCCAAAACCTCCAGCTTCAAAGGGCAGTTTTTGTAGCAGTTCAGGCTCCCTACCTGGGCTTGTTTATTGCTTTGAACATTGCAGATTTACTTTTATGATTCATAATCATCCATAAAGAAATTCAGTTGTTATTTAAAATGCTCTGTTGGGAATGCTCAGCAGTTATTAATTAATAATGCATCAGTAAAGCAACAAAAGGGCAGGTAAAGCTGCAGTTAGAATTGGCTGGGTCTCTGCTGCCTCCAGAATTGTGGTTATGTCTTGTTTCCCCAGGGTTAGCTCATCCTTGTGACTCTGGGTTCTTCTCTTCATACTCCAGGCAGTTTCTGTAGAAAATACTGACTGATGTGTGGATTTATCCACAATTAAAAGTAAACCAAAATGCTTGTTAGCATTAAGAGTTATGAACTTACTCCTAACATTTTTTTTTAGTGCCAGAAACCTGTCAGGGACTCATGAGAACAAAAAATCACTCAAAAATTTCTTTTAAATGGAGAAAACTTAGGGCTAAGTATAAAAAAAAAAAAAAAAGAAAAAAAAGCACCCTAAAATCTACTTTGAAGTGCTACTTTGTATTACTAAAGAGTTTTATAGACAACAGTGCCACTTTATTACAGTGCCAGTGGGGATCAATGCTGTGGAAGTCAGTGCAAACCTGGTGTCAGTGGGGTTAGAGATGGACCAGCTGAATGTCGCTGTTTTTGAAGAAAAAAGGATGAACTGCTGGGAGATTTCCTGTACACACTGCTGGCCCAGAGCTGAGCTCTGGCAATATTTTTTTGTATTTTTGTTTTCATGCTGATTACCACTTTTGCAATGTGTCCTATTTTTGTGTGGTAATTGGTAATCTGGAAAATTTACTTGGTGTGCAAGATTTAATATTAGGTCCTGCTGTCATGCTGACAATGAATTAGCTTTTTGGGCTCTGTCATATGTTCTCAGCAGGCACATATGTAATTAAAATGAGCCCACGTTGAGTTTCATATTAACACTCAAATCACCTTTGGCAAAAGGTCTCTGTGTTCTTTTGGGATTATACTCTGGGGCAATGTAATTACAGTGTCAAGTATAATTTTTACCTTTAAATACTTCTTCATTTGCAATAATATTAAACTTTTCCGTACTGGTTCACTTTTGCTTTTATAAAATTATTTTATTCTAATTAAAATGTTGCCAGCACAGGCATTTTATTTCAGATGTTGTCTTCAACTCCAAGAAAGTTGTGCTGTTGAACAGTAAGGATTTGGTGTCAGGAGACATTGAATTAGTTTACATAAAAAGTCATTCCAGAAATTAAATGTTTTCATAAAGTTGGTACTTGCTGTGACAGTAAAGGCAGGGTGATCCAGTCTCATGGAAAAAGGGTGAGAATGAATGGTGTGTGTGTGTGGATAAACAGTTCACCTTCTAGCAATAGTGTCTTGAGAAATAATATGAAGAGATTTTTCATCATTCTTTTAATGTCAAAATAAAGATAGGGGAAATTAAATTATACTTGAAAGAAATTGCAGCTCAGGTGTTTTTCATTCTTTTAGCCATGATAGAACATTGTTAAGGAGGCTCAAAGTTAATCTGCATTTTTATAGATCAGGGATTGTTCAGAACTGGTGCATGAGCAGAATTTGGCTCAGACATGCTAATTCTCTTTTGATGCTGATTTTACACTGTCCATTCTCCATTGACTTCAGAGGGGCTGCAGAGCAGGAGATGGACTGAAATGAATCCAGCAGATGAACTGAATGAAGTTATGTTATTACTATTCATTAACTACCTCCTTGCCTTAACAAATAATATTTCTCCTTGTCTCAATTACAGATCATCTGTGGGGGGGTTAGCTTTTAATCTGTGAGGAGTTGAGTTCTGGCAGGCAGAGCCTCCCAGGAGTGTGTGCAGAGCAGCTGCTGCAGTGAGAGCAGACCTTGCTGGGGACCTCCTGGTTCCTGCCTCTCCCGTGCTGGGCTTTGCTCCTCTCTGTGCTCTGGGGTCCCTGCTGGCCCTACCCCTCTGCTTGTTACAGAACTATTTCTGCCACAAACCTGCTGGGGCCCCTTTCCTGCCTCCCTCGCTGAGTGCTGGGTGTCTGAGGCTGGGGGCACCTGCCCTGCCTGGGCGTGCAGTCCTGGGCAGCTCTGAGCCCCTGAGCTTTGGGCGGTCACTGCAATCCTCTGCCAACGTTCCTTGTTCTTCCTGGTCTCTTTTTTAAATAAACATGTCATTTTACAATCTGTGAGATGCTTCTTGTGTTTCACACATTTTCATCTCCTAAATTAGGTTTACTTAGCAGTTTTGCAGCCAGTTGATGATTTTCATGCCCTACTGTACCATAAAAGCCAAGTTGTGAATGAATTTGTTTGGGTCTCTGTCGTTTTAGAGGAGAAGGAATTGAATTACATCTCAACATGAGTTGTTTGAGTTTGGGTTTTTTTTATTTTTCTCTTCTAAGCCTCCCCTTGTGATAGCAATGATCAAATAGTTTGTGTATGAATGAGACATGGCAGGAGGAAAACCCAAATATGTGAAAACAACACTGCTGGATTACATCTAAACCTTCAAAGCAGTTTTTAGCACTTGCTTTATCTAATTAAAATGCATAAAAACTTGGACGTGTGCCCTGTCTCACAGTGTGCTGGACCTTTAAGTTATTCCTGGAGATCCACACTAATGCACAGCTCACTTCTGCCAGGCTCCCCACATTCAGAGGGGTGGGATGAGCTGTGCCCAACAGAGCCCCCTGTGCCAAGGTCCTGCTCAAACCCTGCCAGCACTCAGGCAGCAGAGCTGGGAGGCAGGATCAGTCCCAGCTGCAGGAAATGGGAGCTGCCTGGGGCCAAATTTAGTACCTCTGGCTGCTGACACCAAATGAAGTTGCAGAATGGGAACAGACTCTGAGGGGCAGAGTTAAAATAATTTTAGAAATTTTCTCCATTATTATTTTTGTCTGTAAAAAGTCAGCATGACTTTGTTTCAGACATTGCACAGATACTTCTCTTGTGCAGTATAGAGAAAACCCTTCTACAAGTTACTGTTTAAGCAGCTCCTTGACATCCAAGGGCATCATAGACTTGTTAAGATCTGAGAGAAATTTATAACTCGTTTATAAATTATAGTGTTATTGCAAGAATGCATTTTGCATACAAATTCTCCCCAGATGCTTTTAACAGCAGCCAGTAACTTATTTAGTCAATAAAGTGATGTTTTCTGCACATTGGATTTTTTTAACAAAACTGTAATGTCAATTGAAATACAGAAGAATCACTTTATGTTGCTTTTGTTGAACATTTTCTGATGCTGGCAATTTGATTTTCCCTTTGTTTTCCTCTAGTGGTATGTTAATGGGATCCTTTTATTCTGTGATGGAGTAATGGAGTGCAAGTCCTTTATTTTAACAACAAGACTATGCTGTTTTGTTCTATCCTTTGCCCATCACTCTAAGTATGAATACACATCCTCTTGAATACCAGCCCAAACAATTTTCATGGCAACATTTAAAAAATCAAGCTCAGTTAATTCATACTAATTTGTTCCTTGCTGGCAAAAACTTTGTATTAAGAGCTGTTCTCCCTGCTGTTTCAAAGGGGTGAATGTGGAGGGTGCTGATGTCAGGGCTGGGTTTGGTGCTGCTGCAGGCAGGGCTGGGGCTCAGTTCAGTGGGGAGGGGGCTGTGGAGCAGAGCAGGTGCTCAGCAGCTCTTGCTGAGTGCCTCTTTCACTCACACACAACCCATCACAATGAAGCATGGAATTCAAGATATGATTTTCAATCCAACCCTAATTGGATTAGAGGGATTGTGTTAAAGATATGTTGGCTATGAAATGTTTAGAGGATTAATGCCCGATGATTTTTTTTTTCCCTTCTTAAACCATCTTTACTAATCCCTCTTGATCAGAAGCAGTTTCTGGAAAGCATTCCAGCCAGGAGGGAGAGCTCAGCCCTACCTTCCCCGTCTCCAGGAGGAGAGACATAGGCTGTTATATTCACTGCACAGACCAAAATTCTCCATTTTAGTTCAATCCAGAGTACTCATTGCCACTGGTGCTTGTTTTTTTCTGAAAATATGAATATTTATGTCCTTGACATTTTTCATATGAATGAAAAATTTTGAGATGGTGGCCTGTGCAAGAATTAACATCCATCTATCTGTCTTGTGTTTTAACCTGTCTCTATATGTTAAAATCTAGCTCAAGTAGTGCAGTGTCATTTATTAATCAGATGTTATTGTAACTGAGCATACCATACAATTACATTTTTGAAGTCTGCTAAAGGAACCAGTGTTAATTGCTTACAGTAGAATCTATTTGCTGGTGGAAATGTCACAATATAATTATGTTGTGTTCCTCTGTCTGACAAGCAATACACTCAGAGAAGATTGGTCCTTTTTTCCTTCTCTGTTGAGTAAAATTATTCACATTCCACAATAATCCTTTATGTAGTACACATGATAGCAAAGAATACCCAGGTGCTTTCTGGAAGCACAAAAGCTGATCAATTATAAAATAATTCATATGTTACTATTCACATGGGCAAATAAGAAGTAATTTGGGTCATTTGACAAAACCATTGCTTGCCAGTGTCCTTTGACATAGATCTTTGACAACAGTTATATGTCAAAAAAATCAGTTATGCTGAAAAATGTATACTCTGAGTGGAGAAACTGCATTTGTTTCTGGGAGAAGCTTGTCTTTTAGATGTGCTGTTTTACTTTAAATGCTTCAGTTCCCTCTGTTTCCTAGCTAATCTACCAGTATATAGAAACTCAAGGCATATATGTATTTATTGTACCTACACACAGGTGAATCTGATATCTGACGCATCTTGTATTGCCACAGTGTGAGGTTCTGAGCAGGGCTGAGTCCCAGCCCTGCAGCCTTTGAGTTAAACTGTAAAGTTTAACTCAAAGGGATGCAGGGGAAGCAGATCCTGACAGCTTTGGAGAGAATCTGCACAGACCTGTGCTATTTATCTTTTCTCTCTCTTTTGACTGTATTGTGAAATTCCCATTAATTTCACTCGCACTGCAAGTGCCAGCTCAAACATGAGGCTAAACTTTCCCATTTTGCACCATGTTGGCACAGGGAACAGGTATGAGGGTTGATTTTTGCTTCTGCTAGTGCAGCCTTTATTCTCAGTACCTAACTTGACCTTTTCAAACTAGATATGTAAAATACATGTGAAAGTCTTTACTTTTTTGGTCTGTTTCCAACATTATGTTCAGAATTATCTTGAATAGAGAATAAAGGCAGACTCTGTCCTTCCAATTCTGCATTCAAAAAATAGGAGACAGATGTAATGGAATCTCAAAGGGAGGATTAACTTTGAGTTAACAGACCAGATACTCATATGGTAGAAATTAACTTGGTCCTGGCCTTACACCAGCTGATTGTAATGATTAACTGTTAATTTCTTAAGGTTATTTGGGGAAAGAGATACTTTATATAGGACTTGAAAGATGACAGCACAGTAAAACAGAAAGGGAAAACATTGATCAGGCAGGTAACAAACATGCTTTTATCTACCTATTCATTTCTTGGTATTCTCAGCAGTACATAATATCTCCTGGGAGGTTATGTGAAGTAGAGATATGTGTAATTGCTTGTGTTTTCACTCCTTATTGATTATTCTTGCTGTGAGCATGAGAGGAAGAGATGGTGTAAAGGTTATGGCGTGCCAGTCTCCAAACACACTGGAACAGACACTCCAATCAGCAAAGGCTGTTTCAAATGCTAATTTGAAGTATAAGCCTTGATATACTTCTGTTGCTATTTTGCTTGGTATTTGTTATGTTGGTTGTTCCATAGTAACTGATTTACTTTCAAGTTTCTGTTCCTTGAAGGCTTAAACTTCCTGATGATTTGAGGCAGAAAAGAAAGTCTGGACTGAAATAAGGGCATTTTCTACATTTTCTTCTTGTCCTGCACAAGAAATCTAAAGGCTTTTTGGAGGGAAGGGAGTGAGGCTCTTCAGAGCTGACTCCAAAGCCCATTGTTGGTTTTGGCATGAAGGGTGGTGAGGCTGTCGCTGGTGTCCCAGTTGGGATGTAATCCATCTGCAGCAAGAGGGCTGGCAGCCTCTGGAGTGTAATTCAGGCCACCTAAATCAGTAGTTGATTGTTCAGAAAATGCAAACTGTGAATGAGGTTTTATAAATATTTCAGTCTGGGTTTGTGTCATCAGTTTTCTTGGGAGTGGTGGGATGACTTCTCTTGTATGACAAATTCCTGTTCTCATCAGTTTGGGGCTGTTGATGGGAGCATCCTTAGCAACAACCAGTGGTGGATAAGATAACTAAACCACATAATTCATTTTAATTCTTTCATTTCTTGCCTTCTGTAACCTTTCCCCTACTAATGAGCACAAGTCAGCTCTTGGAGCACAAGTGTCTCCTCCTGCAGTGAGCTTTCTGTCAGAGGAGGGTGGCTCCACACAGTGAGAAAACTCTCACGCCTGATGTGTCAGCCAAAAAAGACAGGACTGCTGTTTTTCCTTTTATCTTGGGGGTATTGTCATGGAACTGGGGCACTCAGGAGCTGCTCCTGATTGCACTGATGAGCTGGTTGGGGTCCACAAGTTTTGACTCTGAGGTGGGAATGGGCTATGGGCTTGTCCTGAGAGCCAAGCTTGAAAATCTCATTTATTTGAGTTTCTTCTTAATGCTATGTGACACAGGCACCTGTAAATAATGGTCTTCCTCCTTTTTTTTTTTGTGGTTTCCAAGGATGTTACCTCTCAAATGTCAAGTCACAGAGTCAAAGAATGGTTTGGGTTGGAAGGAACCTTAGAGATCATCCTGCCATGTGCAGGATGCCTTGCAGTAGACCAGATTGCTCAAGGCCTTATCCAACCTGGCCTTGAACACTTCCAGGGCTGGGCCATCCACAACCTCCCTGGGCAAACTCGTTCCAGTACATCACCACCCTCATGGTAAAGAATTTCCTCCTAATATCTAACCCAAATTTCCCTTCTTTCAGTTTATTCCCATTGCTCCTTGTCCTGTCACTGCAGTTCCTGACCAAGGGTCCCTGTCCTTGTAGGTCCCCCTCAGACACTGGGAGTGTGCTGAACTGTGTTAGTCTGTGAGGTCTCCACAGAACCTTCTCTTCTATTCTCCAGGCTGAGCAGCCCCAACTCTCTCAGCCTGTCTCCACAGGGAACGTGTTCCAGTCCTCTTATCCATGGCCTCCTGGACTGCCCCAACAGCTCCATGTCCTTCCCTTGGGGGCACCAGAACTGGCTGCAGCTCTCCTGGTGGGGTGACAAGAGCAGAGCAGGGGGCAGGGTCCTCCCTTGACCTGCTGGCCACGCTGCTCTGGATGCAGCCCAGGGCTTGGTTGGGTTTGGACTGTGAAGTCAAGCTAAGGTGTAAGAGGAATCAGTGGTCTTTGCAAGGAATATTTGTGTCTGTTCTTGGATCTGCCTTACATCTCTGAAGTCCAGTAATGTCACTGAATGTAGTAAAAATAGCCTGATGCTCATTTAAAAGGCATTTTGTATTCACCCTAATAACACTGATCACGATGTGCTAATTGGATGTTAATTGATATGATAAACACTATTATTACAAGATTCATTCTAATTCAACATTAATTAATTTACTGATGCTTTTGAGTGTTATTTATTCATGGCAGTCGGTAGGAATAGGGAGAAAATGCTTGACTAACACACTTCAGCAAAACTAAAAATAATTGAGATTTGTCTCCCAGGAATGCTACCATTTTCATAATTAGAATAGTCAGAAAAGCAAGCTTGTTGCAGAGATGATTGGCCTGCCTAGATAACTATTGTAGTAAATTAAGTTTAGTGTGTATTGCAAGTGCAGTATAGTGGAATCTGATAATTAGTTGGTCATTTGCAAATCATAAAAATGGTTTCAGTAATGACTCGATACTGACTGCAAGATAGAACAGATTTTTTTGTTTGAAATATGGTAGGTTGCTCCAAACCAAATGCTGCTTGCTTTTGCTAGAAACTGAGTGAATATGAGTGTGCTGCTGCTGCACACACACACATACATGGACCCTGAAGGTTGATTTTGAAGTTCTGTGTTATCACAACTGCTTTTGCAGGTTTGTGATACAAAAAGTTCCTGTCCTTGTTCTCAAGGCTTTTGTATTTCTTCATTTACAATGAATTCTGCAAATCATGTGAAAAAAAACCACATTCACCAAATTTTCTGGTGCAGGGTGTTTTCTGGATTTGTGTAATGGATGATGTCTGCCCCAATGGGTTCTTGAGTGAGTTTTGGAAGTGCTGCATGCAGCACAAATGGTACATAGCTGTAACAGGAGGATGACAAAGCTGGGGTGGAAGTGGTTTCTTTTAAATTCCCAAACTGAGAAATGTCTTTGGGTTGGTTTTTTTTCCTTAGAATAAAATAGAAAAAAAATCATCTTATGATCCAGCTGTGAATATGAAACAGTTCTATATGTATCCTCTATCTTTCTACCTTTCTTCTTTCATGCCTTTTATTTTTCTGTTCATGGACAGCAGAACTGAACCTAGATCTGTAATTACAGTGAGTTTCCTTTTTTATATAAATTTTTCAGGGATGCAGAGATGCTTATCAGCTCACAAACTCACTGTAGAGAAACTTCCAGTGATCTCATGGAGGGAATTTCCATCTGTGAGGCAGTGACTCTTCTCCTCTGACTGCCCTAAGTTTATGCTGTCACCCTCTGAAATGATTAAAGAAGACTCAAAATGCCCACATCAGCAGCTCCTTTGTTCCATGCCAGGGTTTCTTCTCAGCATGGAAAGAACATTACTGAAATCTCTCTTCAATGTTAAATGCAGTAGCCACTGAGTGCTTCTAAATTATGTCTCACTGCTTCCCTCCTGCCTTGCATTGATTTTTTGCTTGTGGGTTACTTGATCATATGAAGTTACAGAGGATCATAAATTGTTCCTGTAATTTTTGATAGAGTCTGAGACTGAAAGGTTGTAGAACAGGGATGTTGAGATAAAACATTACTGCAAAAAAATTGAATATCCACTCCTCAATAGCAGCATGATTTCTGAATTTTTTTCCAAAGTGCTCAAAGCTAACTCAGAGATTAAAAGTACAGGTAACAGCAGTTTTAAGGAAGTCTACAGAATATAACTAACAACACTTCACTCTGTAAGTCATAACCATCCCTCTCTAATCCCCATGCCTGGGGACAGTTGTGCAGGAGATCATCTCAATTGATTTCACCTCTCCCACTTTGCTAAGTTAAAACCCACAAGGAAAAGCCACACCTATGACCAGTCATGACAATTTTCTTCTTCAGGAGCTTGGTTTGCTTTGCTGGAGTCCCTCACTGGCCTGGGCAGTGGATGGGCTCAATGGGCACACAAGGTGCTCATTCCACTTTATGGTAGAGATTTTATTTACCAGAGGAGTTTTCTGCACAGTGAGCAGACCAGAGACCAGTGGGCATTTTACATATACATAATTGTAATAATTTTAAAAAAATATATATGTAATCAGTGCTCACCTGCAATCTTTTCTTTCACTGAAGATCTCCACAAGGACTACTATGGAAACAAGTGAATAATTTCTTAGACTGGAAGTGAAAACTGGCATCCCAAAGCTGGGACCAATGTTGCTAAAGGAAGTTTTCTAGATGCTGGCATAGGAAAAATTGTCTTTTTATCTAAGTACAATTGACACACACTGTTCTTCAGAAGTCACCTCTCCTGTGCTGGGTGTCCTCACTGGAGGGTACTGCAGCAAGACAGACCTTCCCCTCTTGAGCCTGATGGCACGAGATGCACCTGCTGTGATGGACCAGTGGGGCTTGGCTCCAGCAGGAGCTCTGGCTCAGCCCAGGGCAATGCTGCTGTTATCAAACCCTCAGACAAAGACTTCTCATCAGCTCCTGGCTCACTGCTAAATTGCTCAGTGACATTTTTTGAGGTTTTTATATAACCGTCCAACTACTTCTGTTACTAGGTCTGATACAAAATTTTTGTGTCCTAAATGAAAACATTGCATTTATTTATTTATTTATTTATTTATTTTTGGTCTTGCCACCATTTGAACAAGGCAAACCTGTTTGTGCTCTAATCAAAATGAAAAACGTTTTTAGATGAAAGCCAAGCCTGGAAATTTTCAACCTGCTGTGTTGTTGAGTTGTGAGCAATTGAAGAGGAGTTTATAGTGGAAATCTGAGTTCAGCAACTACCACTCAGCTGGCTGTTGCAGAAATGGTCCCACTGAAGGGAATGGAGCTGCTCCTAGGAGTTTAAGTAGGGGCTACAGAGCTCTGCCTCTTAGGAGTGATTATGGTTCATATCCTGCTGTAATGACAGGGCTCCTGATTGCATTTATGGATGTAATAGCAGCAAATACTCTGCTGAGCTACACAGCAATGACTCTACTAATGTCCTCTGTCCATTGATTCATGGACCAAGGCACAGGGTAGACACAGAGCTGTGCTCAGATGGAGTCAGCAGCACCCAGGTATCTCTGTGCAGAGGAAATCTGTTGGACAGCCAGGACAATACCAAACTGAGAACAGAAGGTGATGGGTTGATTTACAAAACATAAGATGGCTCACAAAATGGATTGAAAGATTGCTTTGTGCTGCTGGGGAAGTGTGATCCCATTAATTAACAGTAGAGGTAAGAGATCAGCAGGCTGGCTCTGAGTTATATTGGAGGATGATTGAGCATAATGTGGCATCACAACAAATGTGAAAATGATTGCACTGTCTTCATTATTCTGGAATTCAGTAGTACTGTAACAGTTGAAGATTAAGCTCTTAATTATGAGTATTGATTTCTCTGGGCATAGAAAATACAAGCTAAAATTGCACTAGAGCTGAGATTCTCCTGCTATCTTCAAAAGCAGGTACAGGTTTTCCTGCTAACACATTGATGTTGGGCCTGTCAGGCTTTGAGCAGGAAGCAAAAGGGAAGATTTTACTTTTCTCAGTAAGTTTGTGAAAGACATCTGGTGACAGAGCAAAATGCTGTGGTTTTGTTTTCAGTGGAGGCAGCCCAATAAATGCTCTTTGATACAAGGGCTGGAAGACAAGCTTGGGTGTGCACTTCCCCTTTTGCTGAGGTTCCAGTTTCTCTGGAGCAAGGCAAATGTGAGAAGTTTCTCTTCTATCCTCTGTTCCCATTGTGTAATGAAACAGCAAACTTTGAGGAAGCTTAAGACAAGTCCTGCTTTAAGGCCAGGGCTCTTTCACCTGTGCCAAGTGGCCATAAAGAGGATGTTCTGTTCACTCTCCCCACTGACTCATATGTGCAAAGCAATTTTGAGGGTAGAGCTGTGCTCTCAATATGGAACTGTAACAATCATATTCTTCATGGGTTTTGTTTTACTTTGTATTAACATTGTGGGGGTTTTATTATGGTTTATAAAGCACTGATAGTTTTTGGTTTCGTTTCTATTGACATTGCAGGCTTTTTATTAAGGTTTGTAAAACACTGGTCTGTGTAAATTACCACAGAAAAAGGGAGTTCCCTAAACATGTAGGAAACTTCTTTCAACAGGCAATACCCACACCCTGAGAAGCTTTCTAGGTGAGGTAGAGTGCACCTCCAGCCCACTGAGACTGCCCCAAGTGACCTGTGCAGGAGGACATGGGAATTCTCTTGTGTTGGCTTGACTCATTTTTCTTGAAGGCAGATGGTGGAATGTTGAGAGGTGAGAAGTGTAGTGAAGGCTGGGAATGGGGAGTGCTGCAGAGGAAAGAAGCTGTCCATGGATTCATTTAGGCTGCTGGGAGAGAAGAAGGTGATCTTGGCAGCTGCTTTTTGCAGGACTGAAGTGACTGAGGGTGGAGCTGGAATCAGCACCTGGGTTGAGCTTCAGTGCATGGGGAGAATGCAGTGTAGTGATGTACTGAAGTAGCTGTCAAATCCAAGTGCTTCCTTGAAATCCTTTTAGATTTTTATCACGAGTGAATGGTAGGATGTTGAGTGAAGTCATCTGATGCATTTTCTGTGTATCCTGTCCCAACAGCCTGGAGAGGATGAGCTCCTACCTGAGGCAGCTCATTAATATGTAGGCACTGACATGTTGAGCTAGGCTTTGGTCTGCATGGGTTTATATAGAAATGAAGTGGCTGGAGCTATTCAGGTCTTGACATTGCTCATACAAATCTGAAATCCTCCTGTATTTTTTAGTAAGCAGATTGTCAGCTGGATGTTTCCTGCCAATTTCATCTTCTTCACAAACCAGGCTGGTTCTTTATTGGTGAAGTAGTTTGCAAAATAAAGGGTGCTAAGCAGCCATGAGCTAAAACCAGGGAAGTGACAGTATAGAGCAAAGTAGCAGATAGTCTGACAGATGGAAAAAATGTATCATTCTTCCTTTGCGAAACTCCAGGCAGCCACGAATAGGATTATTTTTAAAAAGCCATAATAGCATGCAGGTGGTAAATGCAAGTATAAAAATCCTAAACCTAAAAGAGAAGGGAGGAAACTAGCATATGAAAAAAAAAAAGGGTTAGAGAAGGAAAACAGAAGAGAACAAAATAAGTCACTGCAGGAATTCATTAGAGAAAACTGATGCAGTGAGGTGGCATTTCAGGTGAAAATTTGAGAGGATTGTGTTCTACGTAATTGCTACATAAATGATAGTGTGGGTATTGACAGCAAGTTAGATTCAAATAAAAGGCCCACAATATCACTATTTTAAATTCCCCTCACCTTCTGCATATCATTGCAGAAAATCACTGATTTCGAAAGAGAGGTATCCAAAAATGTAATGAAAACCACTAAAAATATTTGAGTTCATTGGTGGGACATCATCAGCTTGAAATGAAAACAGTTTAAAAGAAAAATGGCTTGTTTTTGCAATTGCAATTGCCCTTCATTCCCCTGTCAGTTCTCTTTGCAAGCACATTTTCTTTCTCTCACAGTCCCTTTTTGTCCCTGTCACTCTGCAGAAACCCTGAGCATGTGCATGGCAAAGCTCATCAGCTGCACAGGAGAAAACAGTAGAACTGGGCCTAGGCTAATGGTCATCATAAACAAACTGCAAATTATAGAATAAATTAAATTTAAGCTTTCTTTCTGATGTTTTAATATTCCTCTGAGTCCTAGTGAACCATTGGTGGAGGGTTTTTTAAAGAAATACCATTTAAATTGTGTCCTGTGTAAAGTTAAGGATTACTTACGGAGCTAGAAATTTCCTAATATCTGGTCTGAATACAACAGGGGGCAATAAAGTTGCATTAATTTATGAGCAGTATTAAATTAATAAATTTATTGAGAAATTAATTAAATTATATTAAATTTAATTGAATTTATTTAATTATAAATATATATTGATTTAATAAATTTCTTTATCTTTGCCATAGTAAATTAATAATTTTATTTATTAATAATAAATTTATTAATTTACTACTGCAAAGAGAAGTTCCTTGTGGGGCTGTGAACAGGGAGGGTGTGCTCCGTGGGGCAGGAAGCCTCTGTGGGCTCTGTGCTGCTGGGATCTGTGTGTGCTCCTGGAGAGTGGCACCACTGCCTTTTAGCCCTTGACACAGCCAGCAAAGAGCCCCATTCTAGGCACAGGGGACACCTCTGACATGTACAGCTTTCCTGGTAAAAACAGTCTCTGACTTAGAGAAGTGTTGGAGAAGTTCTGCTGAGGAGAAGCTTGAAGGGAGAGTTGTGGGAGATGTTGAAACCATTCCCTTCTGGGATGTGCTGCTCCCATTGCAGCAGGATCTCTCTCGTGGCTGTCTAAAAGGAGTGTTTCAATTACCCAAGGGCATTTCAGTACAATCAAGGGCATCAAATTGTTTGATCACCTAAACAGTGCTCTGCAAACATTCAGTTGGTCTGTTTTTTCCAAGTTTATACTACTGCCTTGAACAAGGAGGAGATGCCCAAGAAGGATTAGGCAAAGGTCTTTTTTCTGTGTCCAGCCTTTATTTTGTAATTATTACATTTGGAAAAAAAAAGAAAGCTTTTGGTATTGTTTACTTTTTCCAGCATATGTTTCCAGTTTCAAAAACCTGGGGAAAAGTGTCTTTCCCTCTCTCTTAGTCTCACTTCACTCTTGGCAAATGTCTCCTTTCATGTTCCTTATATCAAATCAAACAGACATGAGCATGTGTTTTTAATAACTGTAGGAGATGTTTTGGAAGGTGCAGTGGGCTTTGTAGCTGCACTCAGGCTGTCTGATAACTGAGCTCAGGAACAGCCTCAAATTTGTCCTACAACCTGCAGCAAATGTCTCCACTGTGCAGAAGGAGCCTTGAGGTGCTGGGGATGAGGAGGTGGGAGGAGAAAGGGACATCACAAAAGGCACTAAGTGCAGAAACTGGTAACAGCTCAGATCTTAGAAATTTGAATATGTCCCCTTCTGGCAGGGGGGACACACATCAAGTATCTTTTAAGACAACACTTCCTTTCATTTAAAAAATAATGAAGTTAAAATCTGAAAGGGGAAAATTTGTGCAGAAAGATTTTTCAGCTTGGAGGGACTTCACTGCTTTGTCTGCTAATATTCAACATTTCAGGTTATTTCTAAATCATTTTTGTTGAGAAAGGTCCTTACAAGGTCAGAGCACTGAAGAATGGTGTTGTTTCATTGAAGAATAAATGTCATGTTTTGGATAAAATTATGTTTTTCTTACATTGTGTTCTGGTTTTTGAATTGCAGAGTGGATACACAAACCAAAACCAAAGCACTTTAAATTTCTTATTAGAAATGTCCCTCCAGCTCTTCAGTTTATCAGCACATCCTGTCTGAAGCTCACACTGTGGTGTTTGCTTTAGAAAAGGAAGACCAGAAATTACTCTGTTAAAATAAAAATGAACAGATATTTTCAGTTGTACTGGAAGAGCCCCACTCCTCCATGAAACAGTGAAGACTTGCAGGTTGCATTTGAATGTTCCAGGGCATATCTGCTGTTACCAATAAATGCTACCTGTCAATAATCCTCAGCAGCTTTCAGTAGCAGAGTTCCACCAGCTTCTCAGCAGAGCTGTGCTGATCATGGGAGCAAACAGCTTTGGCTAAGCAGGGGCTTTCCTTCTGGGGGAACATCAGCCTTATCAGTGTTTGAATATTTTAGACACTAGTCACAAACTTGGAGATGATTCCTTTGAAGGTTCAGATGTCTGTACTCAGGTGGAGCTTGATACAACTCATAAACATCTGGGTACTTGTCTGTGCTTGTGCAGCCTTGTTCAGGATGAGGCCCGTGGGCATGGGCTGCTGCCCAAGGGGTGGTGGCCCTGTGTGGGGACAAAGGAGAGGGGCACAGACTGGAGGGGACACAGGCTGGCACCCCTCGGGAGTTCTCACCCTGCCCTACAAAGGGCCTTTGAAGAAGGAGCCGAGGTGGAATGTGTACTGCTCTCTGCACCCCTGCCCTGTGGATACACTCAGAGATGTCCTGTGTTTTGTTTTTGAACAGGAAAAGCCAACAACAATGTTCAGTGGGATGAGGACTCCGTAGAATACATGCCAGCCAACCCAGTCAGGATCGCATTTGTCTTGGTTGTTCATGGCAGAGCTTCCCGGCAGCTCCAGCGCATGTTTAAGGCTATTTACCATAAAGACCATTTTTATTACATTCATGTTGACAAGGTAATATATCACTGGTTATAAATTGCCTGTCTCACCATCTGTCAGTCTACCCATCCTTGTCATCTTCTTCATCTTCCCTTTACCTCTGCTGCATAAAGTGCATGTCACTTTTTGTCTCTCCATCTGTTACATGTTTTGAGCCTCTTTTTTTTTTCCCCTTAAATTTTCTTTCTTGTTATCTTATTTATGTAACAGCCTTCATTTCTCCTTCTCTGTTGATGAGTATCTCCCCTTGTCTGTCTGTTGTACATTTAGTTAGCAGTAACTGATAAGTTGATGCAGAGTGAGGTGGTGACTCACTGGATGGAGAGCTGACCTGAGGTGCCTTGGGCAAGTGACACACTGTGAAAGGGAGGTGGTGGCAGTCACCTCCTTTACAAAAGCCCTTTGGGCTCTGTGATGACAAAGGTGAATAAAGCTAATCACACTCCTTAGTGATTACTGTAGTTGTAATAAAAAATATTAACCAGGGTTCTCTGCACATTTAGCAAAACAAGGTTGTGTGCCGTAGTAAGTGAGGGCAAAGCAATGGCAGCACTCAGTGAGTCAAGAAGTAGGGTAGGCCCTTAGTGAATACAGGGAGAGACAGTTTTGGGCAGAATAACTTGAATGTGTTACTCTTTTCTCCTGTAAAGCGATCCAATTACTTGCACCGGCAAGTGCTGCAGTTTGCCAGCCAGTACCCAAATGTGAGAGTCACCTCCTGGAGAATGGCCACTATCTGGGGAGGAGCAAGTCTTCTGACCACCTACCTGCAGACCATGAAGGACTTAATGGAGATGAGTGACTGGCCCTGGGATTTCTTCATTAACCTCAGTGCTGCCGACTACCCAATCAGGTACATGAGCATTTTAAGAATGTACATGTTTTGTTCCTAAAGGATCTATTAAGTTAAGCAATGATGTGTCTGTGCTGTGCTGCAAGAAGCAGAGGAGCAGTTGCTTTTGTTTTATAGCAGAAAACTCCTGTTGGTGAGCTGGTGTCTGACAGCCACAATTTAGCCAAGTATTCAACCACCTGCCTGTACCCTGTGTGTCTTCCATTTGCCTGGGGGGGAATTTCACTGAGAGGCTGCTCCAGTTTGTCATTATTTCCAGCAAAAGGGGTACCTGCAAGAGAGGATGAGGAAAGTAGCCAGAAGTGCTGGAGCTCAGCAAATGAAACCCAGGCATGGAGAGATTCCTCCCTCCCAGGGCTCTGATTTACAGTGTGATTTGATGTCTCAGCAAGGGTTGCAGGTATGAATATAGATTCAGGTACTCCTCTCCTTTCTTTTAGTACTTTTCTGTGGAGGATAATGGCTGTAGAAGTGACAAATAAGTTGCTAGGAGTCAGTTATATCTTCAGCACCAACCGTTGCCTGAACATCCTCATTCAGATGGCATCAGGCTAAGAATTTCACACACCATCACATGATAAGTCTTGTGATTTTAAGTGAAATTATATTCTTTCTGGATTTACCTCACCCAGGCCTCAGAGCTGCATTCAGTAAGTTTACTATATTGTGCAAAATAGATAATCTCTTAAAAACCCCCACCCAAACAAAAAAAAAAAACAACCAAAAAACCCCAAAAACAACAACAACAAAGTCACCCAAAAAACCCCCAAGTGTCCTGAAACTGTTTTTAGGTTTAGGTTGTAAGAGTTATTAAAACGAAGGAAACACAAAATTCTTGTGGCTTCTGTTTCCCTCTATGCTGAAATGAACCAGTGAAAGAGGAAGTGACTTTCTTGGGTGATTTCCTGATGAGGGATGATACAACATGGTTTTAATACTCCTGGAAAAGAAATATGCTTCCACTGGTGAGGTTTCTTCAAGATCTCTCTCGAAGCTTGAATACCTTCCTGAAGGTGCTCTTTGGACAGAAATCACCACTGAAGTGAACAACAGCAAAACCCCTGAGCCTATGCCTTAGGAAGGATTTTGTGAGGACTGACAAAAGGCTTTATTGCTGATACCCATTTCTAGGTACTCTTAGTGAAATGCAACACATTTTGGGGAGAAAGATTAGAGCACAAGAGTTACTGAGACTGCCTTGATATTACAACATGGGGACTTGAATTAACAAATCATACTTTTGATGTGCAACAGGAAGAGAACTAACAGTTTTGACATATCAACCTTGCCCATAAGGGAGAGTATGTAGTTTCCTGCATATGTCTTGAGTTTTGGAAAACAAACTTGTTATTCCTGATTATTCACTTTCCTGGTGAGGAATGCTGTATTGATGCTAAACAGTGGACTAATGCAGGACCATAAAGGAATAAGTGGGTGATGGCACTGTGAATTAAACAGGATAAATTGTAGGATTTGCTGAAGATCTGGTGTGGTCATACACTAGTGCCAGCAGGTGTGTCCAGTTGTCCTGTGCTGTTGAGCCCAGCCTAAGCACAATGTAATGCTGAGGCCATGACCTGGGGCAGTCTGAGCTGTTCCTAGCTCCCTGTGGAGCAAATCAAACCACGGGGCCAGATGGGGTCAGTGGCTTCCAGATGTGGCCACCAACAACCACTGGCTTTGTGGGGCAGACTGCAGTTGATCCAGTGTTCATGCAGTCTGTGGGATAGTGCCATGCTGTCCCACAGTCATTCCACCTCTGCTGGAGAAATTCCAGGCACTTGTTTCTTCAGAGGAGGAGCTCTGGAAGGTCATGCTTGCCCCTTGCAGCCACTCTCAGAGCTCTGTGGCGGCCTCTTGGTGGCTCTCGGTGGCCCTCAGCACCCAGGCAGGCTCTGAAGTGCTCACTTCCCTTCCTGCCAAAGCACTCTGTTACCAGAACCGAAGGGAACATGCTTCCTCTTCATCCCATGATGCACTTCAACAAAAAATAACAAACCTTTGTAGTGCTTCAACTTCACTGACAGTGACTTACAAGTAACGTTATTTCTTTTAATATGGAACATTACAGCTATAAACTGTGAAAGTCTTGTCTCATCAAATATATATATGAGTCCATTTAATTTTCATGATGGAGGTGCTATAAATTATTATTATTTATGATCTTTAGGAAGGCATTACCTCCCTGCATAAGCCAGAGAGGACTGATTGTTTTTCCAGGAAATAGTAAATAGGGTGTTTGGGAGATTCTTTTTTTTCTTTCAGACCCCATGCCATGATTTGTCAGATATTGGGCTAGGGGCACTTTACACTTCTCTCTGGTTAGTCATACTGCAGTGGGTTTTGTTAGGTTTCCTTGCATAAGAACATATGAATTTTGTGGATTAATAGTTTTTATCCAGAGCTGCTTCATATTAAGCTGTTGCTTCCCATCTGCCATTCCATCTGTAATACTGAAACCTTTACTACTTCTCTTCTGATAATAAAAGCTAATCCAGCCTTCTAAGTCAAAAAAGCCATACTCAATATGTGGGGTTAATACAATATGATGAAGCCTAAATCTGTCCAGGGAGCAGTCTGGTCTGTTCACAGACTACAGCAGAATTGCCAGGAGCCTTTCATCCTTCAGAAGAGATGTCCAGAAGCAGATGTTCAGCATCATAAAATATAAAGGCATGGGAGAAAAATATTAGAACTATTCATTTTGTGAGGGAAACAATTAAAAATGTGTAAAATAAAACATATGCATGGCAGGAAAATCCAGATACCCTTATTATTCCTCCTCATGCCTGAATGTTTTGTTTGTGGAGTCCAGCGCTAGCACAGAGGAGATTCTAACCCATGTGCTTCTCCTTCTTACTGAGTACAAACCACTGGCAAACAGTCTGGAGATAAAGGTGCTTCTTTTAACACAACAAAAGTGTTTCCCTTTAATCAAGAGGCAATATGTTATTTATTGGCCTAAGTGAAAAGATGTGGTGCATTATCCAGCGCTGAATTCATTCAGCTCTGTTAAACATTCTCAGCAGGAAAAGGAGGGGTGAAATGGCCAAAAACAAACCTCCACAAGCAACTCAGAGATGGGAGGTTGTGTGACTGTCCCTCCTTTTGCTCTGGGCTCGTGAATAAAAAAGAAACAGATTTGCAGGCTTCTCAAGAAATCATCTGTAACAGTCATTGCATTCACAAAGAAATAAAAGAAAACATCACCTCCTTCCTTTTCCTTAACTTTTTTTTTAATTTTAGTGGTATTTTTTCATAATTTAAAGTCTTTTCTTTTGACAGCCTCTTTCAAAACCTTATGGGAAAGCTATTGATGTCTTCAACCTCTTACTTTACATGGCTATCTATTTGCATTATTTATTGTCTCTGACAAACAGCATAAAGTAGTCAACCTTATGTTCAGGGACTGAAATTTCACTCCCAACAAGGTGAACTATGGTAGAGCATCTATTCATGCTGAATGTTTAATGTGCATTGCAGGAGTCCTTGGATAATGTGGCAGGTGAAGTGTTGCACCACTTAAATTAAGAAGTTTAATGAGATCATTTAACAGTGAATATCGTGTCAGTGCTTACCTGGCCACAGAGCTTGTATAAAGAATAAACATAATGAAACATTTGAACTATTTATAATTTACAGTAAATCACTGAGCCTCAATCACCAAAGGGATCACCAAATCTAATTGCCAGCTAATGCTTGGTCTTTAATAAAGGTCAAGCAAAATTATTAGCAGAAGCTTGGGGAGTGCTTCAGAATAGTAAGAAAATAAAGTGTCTTATTGATGGAGTCAGGAATGCAGATACAACTACATTTTTCATTATGAGCAATCAGATATAACAAAAGAACTTTAAATAAAACCCAGTGAAACTACTTGTGTTTTGCTGCTTGGCATTATTTTAGGATGAAACTGTGTAGCCCTACTTCCCATAAAAACCTGTGTTGGGAAGCCTCAGTTAAAATGAGACACATTCAGTAGAAGTTTGGGTCTTGAATGGAAGGTGTAACATAATTAAAACAGCACCTGAGGTACTACACAATGCAGGGAGTAAATGGGATGATCTGACTGGCCCAGATCCTTTAAACAGGTGCCAGTATGGAGATTTTCTTTGCCAAGCAGAATAACACTGAGAAATTAAAAATAACTGAGCTAGCAAATAACTATTGACTGACCTGTACTTGCTTCATTGTATTGCCCTCTGTTGGACAAGGTGACATTGGCTGATAAAAAACCAAAGTGATGACTTCTAAATGAGGTCCCTGGGCCCAAGAATATTTGCCAAGAGTGAAAAGGTGTGAGTGCAGGGAAGAGGTCTTCAGGTTTTCTTCTTGTGGTAGGTGAAAATAATTACAATCAACAGATTTTAGGAAGAAGTTCAACCTTTGGGAAAAATGCTTTAGCACTTTTTAAAGTTATTTTTCAGGTGCTAGAACTACCTGAGAGATCATGTCCTTGTTTCTGCCACAGGCTCAGTTTCATCCTCTGCAAAGCATGGGTGACTGCCATTCTGTAGAAACCACATCAGGGATGATTTCTGTTCTGTCAAATTCACCATGACCTGCCCCAGTTTCACCTGTGACCAAATGACACAACTTTTGGAGCAGGTGACAGGGAGAAGAAAAGAGAATACAGTTTGCCTAGAGCTGGGTACACCAGACTGGAGCTACCCAGCTGCTCTCACAAAACATCTCAGCTTTTGCAATGTGCAGGCTTGAAAGGCAATATTGGAAATACAGGAAAATCTCCTCTTAGAACTGAAACAAAGCACTTAGCTTTCACATACAGCACTCTAGCTCTGGGAGAAATGTCTGAGACCCAGCTGTGCCCTCTTGATGGCTGTGAGCTTAGAAATCCCAAAGCCAGCAGGGCAGATGAGAGCTGTGTTATGGCAAATAAGGAAAAGCCATTGGCTCAGAAGGCAGTTCCACTTTCTCTCTGTCTCACTTCTCATCAATTTGACTGGACTTAATTTAACAATTCTGTGTCTCACTGAGATTCAGACTTCAGAGCTGTCCTCTAGAGATCTCTCCTTCCTGGCACTGCATAAATTGGTGCTAGACATGAAAGCCTGGATAAAGGATACTGACTTTCCAGGGCTGCGTTTGACCTTACACCCCACATGAAGTGTTGCAGTGCTGATCTGAAAAGCAAGCCTTGCCACTAGAATAATGTACCAGGCACCAGGCAAACAGTACAGCGTTCTTTAACGTGCCCTTTGGAATGTTATCCTGGGCTGAAGCAGTGCTCAATCGTGTCCCTGCATCGAGAGGGGAGTGCAGCACAGGTAGCTCTTGCACTACAACATCTGTTAAGATGCCAGCGCCTGAGGTTTTTATCTCAGGATTGTCACTGACATTGTATGTGGCTTTGTTTTCTCAGAATATTGTTATCTGGCAAGCCAGATGTCAATCCACTCTTAATGCTTCACAGGGAATCTTTTTTCCTGTCCAAAAGGAACTTTATCAGTGTTTTTCTTGAATCTGCATTCTCTGAGAATTTCAGATTTGCTTCTTTCTTTAATCCCTCAAATAACCTTTTCTTCTCTTCTTTCCTCACTTTGCCAGCAGATTTGCTTGAGATTTATGTATATTTTGAAAGTTATCTTTTTGATTTGCTGTTCCACCTCTCTGTTTTACTGTTAAGTTATCAATGGTTGGGAAAGCAGTGGCTTTGTGCGTGGTCACAAATGGGTGGAGTAAAATGGGGAAATTAATGTGGCTAAAAAAGTTTATTTACCTCTCATGTTAGCATAATGTTTTCTTCAAGCTGGTGAATGTTAGTGATGGAAGGCCCACCCTTCCTCTGTGCAGCTACAGCAGCTGAGGTTATTCCTTCTGCCCTTCCCTCCGGGATTTGAGGATATAAAGCAGCTTTTGCTTTGGGGAGCTGACATCTGCAGCTCATAGTTACTCCTCTGGGTATTCAGTAGTTCTGAGATGTGCTCCACAGCCTGAAACTGGCAACAGAAATAAATGCACCTCAAACTGGAATTGGCTCTCCAGGCATCTTTACTGTGCCTGCAGATTAAAGATGCATCAGTAAGGCACAGTTTTAGAATAGGATTTTTACTCAAAGTGCTCTTGTACTTGGCAGCCTTGGCACTGTTGATTACAGTGCTGAACAGGGAGCCCTTCCTCTCTTCCCATGAGAACTGAAGCATCTGAGCTGGTGTGTGGACCCCGGGAGATGTGCCTGGCAGAGGAGAGCCCCAGATGCCAGACTTGCAGTTTGGTGGGCACTGCAGCCTCTGAGCCCTGTTGGGCTGCCTGCCTGGGGGCCCCTTCTCCTCTGGCTTGGCTCTGGGGCTGCTCACAGGGAGGTCCTGAAGCAGAGAGCCAAAGGGTTTTCATCTGTTTGCCATTTGCTTTTTGGATGTAATTTATTTTTTACTTATTTATGACTGAGAAAAAAAGTCTGTTTCCTAAAAAGAGTTAAATGTGAGTCTGCCTGGATTCATTTGCCATTCAGCCTGATCTATAAACAGTAACAGCACCAGTGTTGTGATAATGTGCACTGAAGTTCCATCTTTTGTCATCAGGATGCTCTGGTAATGCCTGGAATAGTATTTTTGTGAGGGTAACCAATGTGTTGGGGCAGAGGAAGGCAGTGAGCAGCATGAGGGATCTGGCCAGCTCTGTATTTCTCCTTCACAGCTCCAGGAATATTTACAAAACCTGGTTTTCACTTACAACTTGTCTTTGTGGACAAATAGTGTGGGGTGACCAAGAAAAGAGTCCTTTGTGCAGAATAGCTTTTGTACTTTACAGCCATCATTAGGAAAAATTCCCCACTAGCTGCCCCATCATGGCAAGCCCTTCCCATGGTATTTAGTTACTCACTGCATTCCTGGGCAAGAAGCTCCAGTGGAGTTTGAGCTGCAGTGGGATGTTGATCATCATCAACATCCAGGTGTGACCTTCTCCCTTGCGTGCTCTCCCACAATTTTGCTCCAAGTGACTTTTACTTTGGATTAAGTCTGAGGTGGGAAACAGAAGCTGCAGAGGAACAGTCCTTGTGGTGCTTACCTGGGTTATGTGAGCAGAAATTGTAATGTCTCTTCAACTCGCTTGAGTTTTGCTGTGTTTTTTTCGAAAGTTCAGTGCAATCATTATAAAAATTCCAAAAGCTAAAAGTGCTTGAAAGAGGGAAATGTTCCTATAAAGGCATTGCATTTTAAATGTGCCCTCCCTTCGTGGTCCTGCTGAATTCTCTCAGGAAATTAAAAATCTGCTGAAATTGCCATTAAGACGCTCTTTTGTTTAGATTTCAGGATGCCACTTACAATAAAACAGCTGCAAAATAATATCTGGTGGCAGTTCAAAATGAAGATAACACAACATGTGCTGTTATACCTTTCCCAAGTCACTCTTAAATAGTTGTGAACCAAAAGACCATTAAAGGGTGAGCCAAAATGTTGTTCTGATTCAGTCTTTTAGTTGTGATACAGAAATAGGAAGGAGAGGGAGAGATTAATAAATTCTTTCTCTTGAAAATAGGGCTAAAAGTCTAAGAGTTGAATGGTATTTAATGTTGAATATTTGTTAGCTCTTGATCAAACTTGTCAGCTCTGTAGATCAAATTCAGGATCTGTGAGCCTGTCCAGTGCTGCAGAGCTTGCAGAGCTTGGGTGGCTCACAAGAGAATTGGGCACCTCTGTGTGTGGTGTTCTTCATCTTCAGGGATCTGCTGCAGAATGTGTCTCTTTTTCCAAAGTTGGTTTTTTTTTTTTCTTTCTTTCTTTCTAGTCCTGACTAGTGCTAACTGATCAAAACTTTGTATCTTGAGATATTGTGAGAGCTTTGACCTGGCAGTGCAGAATCAGAAACCCCAGACCAGAATTTTGCTGTGCAATCCAAGGTAGAATTAGGGACTAGCTGGCTTTTACACTTGCACCTTACTACAGTGGAATACTTCTCTGCTCAGCCTGCACAGAGCATTTGTAGGATACCCCTGAATCTCCCTGTATAAAGAGCAGTGCTGAATGCCACTGGCTGTTTGTGGTGGCCCATCTGTAGCTCCAGGCTGATGGGAGGGGATGAGGCCCTAAATGGTTCATTGTAGCACATTCCACTCTGCTGCACGCAGTTTAATTATATCCATCATTCAGCATTACTTGATGAACCAGCTGGAGGCACAAGCATCCCTAAGCTTTCATCAGGATAATTGCACTCTTTGCCACATTAGGAGCTGGTTTGGGGCCAAGTCTTTTCCAAATGCAGAGTTGATCTTGGTTTAAAAGTTTGCTGCCCCAAAGTCACTTCTAGCAGGTAATCTTGCAACAATGCATTCTTGGGATAGCTGAACACTAAAAGGTCTATAAATCCAAATTGGTTATTTGTGTCACCTTATGGCTTTAATTGAGGCAGCCTCAGATGTTTTGGCAGTTGCTCAGATCACTATTCATATGATGGGATGCACTGTGTCAGTCAGGTGCAAGGTGGCTTCAGATGATTCCCATGGCAAGGGCCTGCAGGGGCCGTGGCTCTGCTGGCTCTGCGAGGGTCATTGCTAAACCTTTGTGCAGCTGGTATTGTGTGGGCACTGGGGCTGCTCCCATGGGGCTCGAGTCATGTTACAGGTGGCAGCTGCAGAGCTGCAGCTGAAGGCTAAAACACCCTGATCTTTCTTCTCTCTGGGAAAGTGGTACGTGTGGTGTGTCACAAGATACCAGTGCTGGGTATTGTCACAAAGTGCCTGGAGAATCATTTGTGAACCACTGCAGCCCAGAAGGGGAGAGCCAGCCAGGAAATGGCTCTGTGTCACAGCCTGTCCACTTGGTAGTGCCAGGAGATCACTGGTGACAGATTGCATCACTGAAGTTCATGTGCCTTTTCTAGAGCTTGTTCTTGAGTTGAAGTGAAACCCTGGTTCTCTTCTGATGGAATGAGACTGTGCTGGTTGCAACTCATTGAGCACAGCAGTGAGCAGGGACATCAGCCTCCCACCCTGCCAGGTGTTTTCTCAGCAGCCCCAGTTATATCAGGGTGTGGATCTGAACATGCCCATTGCCAACATCCTCTCTGCCACGGGTTTGTGCCTCATATCCCAGCTCTGCATTCCTCACTGACTTACTCCAGAACAGTCTCAACCAAGAGTAGGGCAAGTCATCAGGTGGCACAAATTGTCAAAATAAGATCATTGCTCAACCCAAATAAAGGTGACAAAATGTGACCTTTTGTTGTTAAAACCAATTAAGTTTCTTTCCATCAACTCTCAGTTCATTATCCCTTTCACACCCCAGGCCCTGTTTTTCCATCTTTTCAGGCTTGGTGCAGAATTAATGTTAAATCCCATTAGCCTGACCCCGTTTTCCCTGTTTTGCCTTCTGGTCTTTTGCATTGATGCACGCCGACAGGTTGATTCAGCAGCTCAGGGATCAAAGGGAGTGGCAGGCCCAGGAGGAGCTGCAGGAAGGGGCTGGTTTGTAATAATTCACTTCACTTTTGAAGGAGTTTGTGAAAGTGCCTCAGCACTGGGGTCTCACTGGGCAGGTGAAGAGCCCTGGGCTTCCTCCCTGGCACAGAGAGCACCACAGGGACCTTGTGCTGGTAGAGTCCCACCACTCCCCCCTTGGCATAACTCCAGTTAGGAGATTGCAGCTGCTCACTGGATGGGTGTATATTCCCTCTGCTCTTTTAGAATGTATGAGATGGAGGAAAATGTTTATTTACCCAGGTCCATCTTCCCCACTGCATCAGAAGAACCACCTGCTCTCAGGGCAATGTCACACAAAGCTGGCCAGTTTTTGTCCAGGATCACACTGCAAATTAAACAAGAGGTTGCAAGACCCAGAAGTGCTGAGTTTTATACCTTGAGCCCTTTTAGGAGGGGCTTTCCTGCTTCCTTTCCCAGCACGAGGAGGGTGGTCTCAGCTCCCTGCTGCTCCCAAGCTTAGCGTGAGCAGTTTCTGCTTCTTTATTGACATGGAACACGGGGTGTGGCAGCAGGGAGTGTCTGTGAGCTCTGGGGAGGATGCTGGGCTGGGCCATTTGGGATCCTGTCTGTCCTGCCTTCCCTGCTGGAGCTGGAGGTGGCCCTGCAAAGAGGGGCTGGGGCAGAGTGGCTTCAGCAGGGAGAGTGCAGGGAAGGTGTTCCCTGAGTCCTGCATGAGCTGTCCTTGGTGGCTGTGGGCTCCTGCTGGCTCTGGGGTGTCCTGGACAGGGTGGGAATGGCTCTGCTGGGACAGAGGGGGAAGAGTGGGGTATCATCATCCCACCATCAGCACAGTCACGGTGAGCAAGTTATGTTTCAAAAACTGAGAAATTTAACATTAAAGCTGGGTAAGTGGCACCCTAACTCCTGCATTCAGAAAAGCAAAGATTTCTCATGACTCTTAAGCTGCAAGACTTTTGCAGCAGATGGAGGAACACACAGCTCACGTGATGGACTTTAAATCCCAGCTGGATCTGCTGAGTAGATCCATCCCTGGCATGGCACTGGCCCGGGTGACACCTGGGGGTGCTGGAGGGTCTCTGCTGTGGCAGGGCAGCAGGGCTGCACCCCCAAACTGACAGACCCCACCAGGCAGAGCTCTGCCATGAGAGGCAGGGTGAAGGAGGTTTCTTCCTTCCCACTTTCTTGGAAGAAACTGAGCATTTTTAATTATAATTGCTCAACAACTATCAAATCGTTTTTCAACAATTAGCAAATCATTTTTCATATTGACTTGTACAAATAAAATTTCAGATGCACGCGGGAATGTGTGAATTGGATGAAGTGAATGGTTGCTTTAAATCTCTGCTCATATTTAATTTTAATTTCTCTTTTTGCACAAAACTCTTGATAATTTAATTTTAGAGATGGTGAAAAAAACTGCTGAATATAAACCATGCCATGTAAAATGTACACGGTATAAACAAACAAAAAGCTCCTATTCAGCCCAATATCTCGATTTTTTTCTTTTTGTACAAAGTCTCACTAATTTGAGTAATGAACTTGATCATTTCTGAAGCTCACTCCACTTGCTTATTTAATCAGTGATTATTGTTTTCATCAAAATGGGATGTATCGTGTAGGCAGATGAGGTTCTACATGAATATGCAGCAGCAGAGAAACACTGAAAAAATACAAAGCAGTGAGCATCATTCTGTACTAAATAAAATCCCAGTGCTTTTATAAAGCTAAAATTATATCATGTTTACTTTTAATAATTAAATATCCTTGGGTATTAGCAGCTGGTTAGTCAAGTATTTCAGTACTCTCTTTTTTCAGATGCTTTCCAGCAGATATTAAGTGAACTCAGATGTTCTTGTGAGACAGGATAATCCTGTCTGTCTTAACTCTTTGTAGTGCAGCATCCTCTCAAGTGACATTCTGGCATCCATAGGACCATGGCCCATCAAGAGGTTGTGGGAGTTTGCTGTCCTGATCCCTGCACTGAGGCAGTGATTGGAAATTGAATGGTTTGTTATTATAATAACAGGCAAAGGCAACTATGTGAAAAGCAAATATCTTGGCAAATACTTTTCAGCAGCTTTAGCAGTCATGTAGTAATTGGCAGCAGTTACATTTGCTGCCACTCTGACAATGGATGGGCCTTATGGAAAGAAATGGTTGCTTGGGGAGTTTTCCTATAGGGAATTACCTACCATGAGACAAGACAGGGAAAGACAGAGCACCTCTGAGAGTGAGAGGAGGACATGTTAACATGCTGTCACACATGGAACAACACGTCTTCACAGCCTCTAAACTGGGAAACACCACAAAACCTTTGTTATGATTTCCCACAGCCTATTCCAGGGACACAGAGCTGGGTTTGTGCTCTGGCTTACACAAGCATAAACTGAGTGCACTGCACTGATTCTGGAGCATTACAGATATGAAAACAGAATAAAGCCCTTTGCATAGTGCTTTATCAGTAGGAAAGAGAGTAGAAAAAAGGGTTTTTTTCCATTGATTAAAGGACTTGCAAGAGAGAACGTGTCTCACTATTGAAGGTACTGAAAATATTTTAAGGAACAAAATATGGGTAATTTGTGTACTGCTTTCTTCAAAGATGCACTTTGGGCAGAAAGTGCATTTACCAATGTTTCTGTCACTCCATAGGGTTTTTTTTTTCTAGTGAGAGAAGGCCCTTATTGTGACACAAGTTTTAAAATAGAAAAATGCTGAAAAGAGAGATTGTTTTTTTCCTTATAGGATTAAAACTAAGTAAATAACTTCAATAAATTTAGAAATTCTGAGCATGAATGCTCTTTAGATGTGTCTCAATGTAAATAGCAGTGTGTGTAGGTAACCTCTTCAGGTGCACAGCTGCTTCCTGCTCACTGTCTATCAAAATGATCATTTACGTCAACACTCAGCTTCCTTATTGATGGAAATGAAAAATGTGATAGACCTTTGACAGTGTGATATTAAAACAGCCTTTCTGTGCCAAATTGTCAGCAGATTGTGTGTGTTCATTAGCTCCACACTCTGCGTTCAATCAGTCCTCACACTCTAAATAGAAAAAGGTTAAAAACATTTGCATTTGCACTTGTTGGTGTCATCCACCAAACGGGTGCTTTTTTTACCATGGAAATCACAATTCTTTCCATTTATCCTGAGCACAGCTACCTTGGAATTTGCTGACTGGAGTGTCAGTGGCAGCTATTAGTGGAAGGTCAGCTAAAGTGACTAAGGGGAGCGTTGTGTTTTGTGTGAAGCCCTCTGCCTGCCTGTGACAAGATTCCCAGCAGCTCTTCCCAGCGTGGGCAGGCTCCCCTGCCCCTGCCTGCCCTGCTGCTTCTCCTGCATTGTATCATCAGTTTGGGAAGGAGGCAGATGTGCCAGTTCTCTCTCTTAAACAGCTTTCACAAGCCCCTGAACAGAAACTTCTGCTCGTGACCATGACTGCACCACTGCCCAAAGGAAATCTGCTTACTCAAGGCTAGCACCTTAGTTTGGGAGAGTGGCACTGGGGGATGTGGTTGAGTGATGGGCTTGGCAGTGCTGGATTCAATGCTCTTAAAGGTCTTTTTCAAATTAAGCATTTCTGTGATTCTGTGTTTGGAGCTGACATAATGCTGAGTAATCGTGTGATTCTATGAATGCGAAGCATTTTAGATCAGAGTGCAAGTTGAAGAGTCTAAACCCCACGTTGCTGTATTTTTTCTGTGCTAATTTGCATTATTTGAATTTCCAAATTTGAATAATGGGAATGCCAGCAAGGCTTGATAAACAGTTTTTGCCAGCACTGATAAAAATGAGAGTTTTTTTCATACATGCACTTCAACTAGACTGACATCTCTTGTGAATGTGGTAGGAGAGGAATTTTGCTTTACTACTGTATATACCTTTAACAAGTTTTCTAGCCCTTATCTAAGTTAGACACACATCTCTGCCTTTACATAAAAATATTTATTTGAAATAGGCATTTATAGGCCTTTCTGGCAAAGGCTATCTCTCAAGCACACAAATTCTGGGCTGGCAAGATGAAAAAATAAATAATGATGGTGATATGCTGATGATTCATAAACTTAAATAGAAAATTGTTTAACAAATCAGAGTGAAGCATTTTCTTCCTTTCTAGCAAAATACCTCTGAGCTGCATGCATCAATACCAGGTTATGTAGGGAATAAGTCATCCTGCACGTAGCCAATTTTCTTTGATTATTTTCATGTCTACCAGGTCTTACGCAGTTGCACATTTGGAAGGTACTTCAGAAGCTTTTGTTATTCAAGTATTTTTCAGTGCATTTGTTGTTGTTAAGCATACAAATAATCTAGAGTTAGCAATTGCATGCAATTAGATTTATGAAAGGAAAACTACCTTAATGTATTTTGTAGTTTTACTCTAAAATATAGTAACTTGCAACTTATAGTGGCTTTAAAATCAGAGAAAGAGAGCTGCATATGAAATGGTATTACACAGTAGTGGTTTTCTTATTTACTTTTTACTGCAGCAGCGGGGATGCTGAGAAAATGTCATTGTCACAGACAAATTAATTCCTAGGATCAATTCAAAGGTACTCCTGGGACTGAGGGCATTCTGTAAAAATGCTTCATAAACACCAGTGAGTTAAACATTGGTGAGCTGGTGACATATCTGTGGTGGAGATGGACAATCTGAGTTATAACTGGATTGGCCTCCCTGGAAAAGTCTCCTTAATAAATGTACCTGTGCCCCTAAGAGATTGAAGATGAGTTTAAGGACAGCTCTCAGCTCTTGACCTTGTGTGTAATCCTTGCACATTCTGCTTCTGGACACGTGGACATGTGAGCCCTGACCCATGAAGTAATTTATGACAATACAGTGTGAAAGTTGCATCATTTTGGGAGAGCTCCAAGTGTGCTATAATTCAGCACTTACTGTTCAGGGCTTCACCAGATCAGAGACACAGTGATTGCACCATTGTATGGTGTATTTGATAAGGTCCTGGAGATTTTAAATGCTGTGTTGAAATTGTGCTATAAAATAATTGGAAATTGAGTAATTTACTTTTTTCCCAGTGAATATTTAAAGAAAGTCAAAAGCGACGTTACAAAGTTTTAATGAGTGCATGTGGTGAGAATTTTATTATCATAAAAGCTGTAGGGTTTATCAGCTGTTACTGGGCTGGAGTTTTTCATTAGCCAAGGGCCTTTCAGGGTTTCATGGGATATAGCTGGAAAACATTCCAAACAAATGAATATTCTATTTTAAAAGAATAATGAGACATTGAGGGTTTTATAGACTCCAAAGTTTGCTAAACCAATATCTCTAATTAGATGGAGAAACTCTCTATAGAGGCTTTGCATCAACGGCAGTACACACAGCAAATGTTTTAAGCATTTACATATCAAACACTGCTGGCAGCATTTTGGCAGCAATCCAGAGCTGTAGATAGTTTTAATCACATTTGTTCATTAATCCTTGGTGGAATTCTCTTATATGGTCTCTTTAGGATTTTCGTTTAAGCATGTGCTGCTGCTTCTCAGCAGTTGGCTTATTTATTTATTTTATAAATACCATCTGAAGCCTTTAATTTATAGAAAATAGGCTGTGGAGTGGCTCAGGAAGCAGACGATGCAGTATATTCTATTTTCTCCCAGCAGATCTCCTTTGTACCCAGGCATTTATGTACTCTCACTAGAAGAGGTTTATTCAGCAGTGTGCCATCTAAAAAAGACTTCCACTCTTTTTTGACTATGCGAGTTCTTTTCTTTTCCATAGGAAACAGACAGTGGTTGAATGGGAAGCAGTAATTGAAAGCACAGCCAAGATGACTGTATTGCTAATAGAATGTCTTGAGCATCGTACAGCACTGGCAAGGCTGCAGGAGAGGAGCTGCATCCCTTGTGATGAGTGATCAGTGCCTGCAGCATCCAAATGCAGGAGGCTGACACTTTGAAATACACAGGTGTGAATTCCCAGCCCAGATGGCAGCGCTGGTGCTGGAGCACAGCTCTGATCTCCAAGTACTCCAGCAGCTCAGCTGCTGAGGCAGTAGTTTTCTTCCATTATCTTGTTCCTCTGTTAAACCTGACTTGAAAGACAAAACAAACCATTTAAGACAACTCTGTTGTAAAAGCAGAGGTATTAACTGTCACCCAGAGCCTTCCTTATGCAGTTGGCCTCTGAAATCATATCTGCTGTTCTCATTTTTATGGTTTGTTTTATGAATGGCTGTTATAGGAATCAGCTTTGCTGAGAAAGGCCTGCCATGCTAATCTTTGTTCTGTGATGGATAGCAAAGGCTAAGTGTAGCCTTCCCCTTTCTTTGCATTTTTAGATGGCAGACTTGTTGGGGTTTTTTTCTTACTTCAGCCTGGGTCAGGCTCTGCTGAGCCTCCCCTTGTGCTAAATTGCCTTTGGAGAGGGAGGAGGCATTGGGAGCAGCAGTCAGAGGGTCAGGCTGTCCATCCAGGGTCTGAAAGCTGAACGCTGCAAAGCTTTTCCCTTATTCTTCTCGTGCTGCATTTGCATGGTTGATCACCCTGCTGTAAGTGTTCCAGAACAAGGTTTTGTAGGTTTTTGCTTTTTTCTGTTGAATCATTTGCTGTTCAGGTGTGTGCAGCAATTGGCAAAAACCCTTCCCTGTCCCCTGGGCTGCTCTCCTTCCTGCCCAGCCCCTCTGTGCCCCTCAGTGCTGCAGGACCTGGGGAGCCAGGCTGAGCTCAGGCACTCCCTGGGTGAGAGGGAGAGGGACAGCCCCAGGCTACGAGTAGCCAGGTGAGGAGCTCTCCTGAAGGAACTCTCCTGCCACGGTAGTGATGGCATGCCTAATACTCTACAATACTGGGTTAATGAGTATGAAATTAATAACTCACTGGAATCAGGGAGCTTAAGTATCATTGTAAGAATTTAAGGTGTTCAGTTCTTCCACTTTCAGGCTCTTGTGTGCACATCTGCATGTTAAACAGTGTTTAGCCATATTAACCATTAATATCATGCTTAACTCTGAGTAGGTGAGTTTGGCCCATAATTCCAGGTTTTTTCCTTCTGTAGCAGCCTTGTAGAAACAGTTTCTTGGCAAAGAGCAGCCAGGGTTGCTGTAGGTCTGGGTTCTGTGGGACTGTGCCTTCACACAGTCACAGGAGTCCTGGGAAAGGAAACTGTGGGCATGAGTATGGCAGGAATGGGTGGAAACACCAAAGCTTTGGGCACTGGGAGAACTTGTAACGGTTTTGACTTATCCCTTCTGACTGTATGTTTGCCTTCATCATCCCTGCTTCAGCAATGAAGGCTGCTTCAAACCACATTAGCCTCCTTGCCCTATTCTCCCAAACACTTTTGCCTTTGTGTTTCTTTTTTTGCCTGTTCAGCTGCTTTTGTAATCCTTGCCTGCCTCTCCAGCACCCCACACCAAGCTGTGTTTGCTGCCACCACTGCTCACCATGGCCAGGGCTGTTCCCCTCCCTGCACTAACTCCTCCTGTGAAGCAGACAGACTTGTCATTAGATAGCCCTAAATTAATCAAGATGTATAATTAATAAACTGAGAGCAGTTCTCTTTCCTTCATCTGATTCCTAACCAGAATCAAACCATCTCGTTTCCATACCTGTGTGCTGCCAAAAGCTTCTGAACTTTTGATCTAGCTTAGCCAAATTGTTATGAACTTCCATAGGTTTTGACATATTAATAATCCCATTGAATTGGCTGCTATTCCCTACATCCTTCAAGTTGCCCGTGTATTAAAGTACCTTGCTGAATCAGAACATTTCTATTAGCCATCACTATCCTCCAAAAGTAATAATATCTTGATTTCCTTTTCTCATACTCTCCAAAGGCTTTCCTCATCTGTTTTCACAGCTGCAGACTGAGGGCATCTCTGCTCTTTGCTTGGATTAGTCACTAAGGTTGGAGGGTTTGCTTAAAACCAGCACAGTCTCTTGCCCGCGAGGTGACCTCAGCAAGGGTCTGGGGGAGATGGGCACCCCCACCCCAGCTGGCAGACCTGCCCTTGCTGAACACCAGATCTGAATCAGTGAACTCAAACATGCTTTGTTTCCCATCACTCTTCTTCGCTTGTCATCTTCTCGTGGCAGCTCTCCCCCACACATAGGCTTTCTCTTCTCCACTCTTGGAGCTCACTGGAGGATTCGTTTTGCATTTCTCCCTGTGTGCTGCACACCTGAAAATGCCATTTTCTCTCAGCCTCTCTACACTCACACCATCCTCCTCCCTGCCACTGATACAGGTAACCAGCTGACGAATCCTTCTCCCTGGTGCCTTGCCCTCCAAGTGAGTTTAATAGCAAAAGGAAATAGAAGTGAGAGTTGTGTGGATGCATCCATCAGGTCCAGCCTCAGGCACCAACTGCAGAAGGGCTTTTTCCTCAATCTGTATTCATGATGTGTTACACGCTGGGAAAACTGATAGGCATGTGATATGTAATATTAGTATATTTTTAATCAGTAGCATGAACTACCCTCCCTCTCTTGTGACTTTATTTCCTTCTTAGGAGGGCTATGCTGCTCTTGTTACTTTCTGTTTTACCGTGATAGTTAATAAAAGATTTTGTGCCAAATTTATGCTCAGTGAATTATCCTGAAATTTGTGGAGCTACAGCAGAATTTAATTTGGCAGTGTGGAGTTGCTGTTGCTCCCAGTGATGTCTTCAGCTGAAAATCTCAGCTTTTGATTGCCTTACTTAGAGAAGAAGCAGGCCCACGTCTCCAGTGTTTTCCAGAGGAGTGCCGGAGGCGTTGGTGCCAGAGGCACTGCCATGGCAGAGGCTGCTGCTGCTGGATGTGAAGGGGTGTGGCAGCAATCTGTGCCAGAGGCATTTAGGAAATCTACCCCTCAAGGCAAAGGTTTCTGAAAGGTAAGGAGGATTTTAACAAATGCATTAACATCGATGGCCTGTTCAATACCTTTGATTTTCTTCTTAATGTCTCCTGATGGAATAAGAGGTGATGTGCAGCATCCTCATGATGCTGGGGCCAGAAGGAGCACTTTGAGTGAAAGCTTAATAGAAATTCAGTGTGGTGCCATGCTGAGCATAGAATTGGTTGACTGCATAAATCTAAATGTCAATTAACTAGAAAGTTTTACCAAATGGAACTATGATGTTTTAGTTCCATGTTGTCAACACATGAAAAGAAGTATATTAATTGATAAGGAGTAAAACTCTGTATAGAGTTCTTTAAAACAAAAAATTAAAAATATTCAAAGTAGGACCAAGATACCACCAATGTTTTCAAGAAGAGAGAAAAGGTCAATTATTGATTACTTTGAGAGCTAAGCACCATTTGGACATTTATAAGAATTACCTAAAAGCTGAGAAGCAATGAGAAGTTTGTATGGCAGCCCCAAGTCCTGATACACTTGGTAGAGTACTGCTGAATAGCAAAATACAGGTTGGTGAGCAATCTAGAAAGGATAATGTTTTATTGAGTGGTGTGGATTGTTACTTTGGTTGATTTGATTTTTATCCTGTAAGGAAATTAAAGCTCAAGCACTTCCAAACTTGATTATATTTCTAAAGATCATCTTTGCATGCCAGCTTTTGCCTAGAAACTCACCCGAAGATGTCAGCCATTGAAACCATTTCATGTGGAAGCATTGCTAAGTAAATTCACTAAATGCCTATTCATCCCAGTAAGATGGAGAGTCACTGGAGCAGCAAATGTGAAAATCTGCACAGCTTACTATACAGAAAGCAGTTTCTGAATTTGCCAGAGTGAGATGCAGAGTCTGACCCTGGGAGGTGTTGCAGCTCACATGAGGCAGTAAAGGAGGGGAGGGTCTCAGGGCCCTGTCTGTCAGGATGCTTGATTGACAGATAATTCATTTGGTCTAGATAATATCAATGAGATTATGAAAATAGTTTACTTGGCTGATAACATTTCCATGTTGTTGCAGCCTGACCCCAGAAGTTAAACACATTTTGTACAGTTAAACACATTCAGGTTTAACTTGGTTTTCTATGGCTTATAATAATGAAATGTTTTCAAAATACGGTACTATTGACAGCTCTTTTATCTTGAGTCTTTCTGCCACCAACTTCATTACAGACCAATTGCTTAAATTGTGTTGTATCCATAAGGTTGTGGATTTGAATGCAATTCAGGTGATTGAATCACTTTTTAATGTGATTTATTCAGTTTTCCTAAATATGCTGACCTAGATAAACAGAGAACATTTTTGCTCCATTGTTAAAGAAATAACAGTCCACAAAAGCTGTCAAGCACAAATACATTCTTGGACATGTCAGCTGAAATTTTTAAAATGCTGGTGTCAGATTGCCTGTCATACTAATTGGAATTAACCTTCTAAATTCCTTTTTTCCTGTTGATTATACTGCCTTCTTGACATCAGAATTCTCTTGTATTATGCATTCCAACCTTGGCCTTCTCTCTCTTACACAGTGAAAACAAATAAAATGCCAATAGATACTGAACCAAATTCCCTAGGAAATATCTAACAAAGCATGTAAAATGGAACTATCAATGCAGTCATCTTGCAGCTGGATTTTCATACTTAAGAAGTGGTGAGCAGTATTACTTCATGCATACTCTGTTATAGTGCTTGAAATACCTGCCAAGGTTGATAAGAAATTTGTTAAGGTGTAATAAATCTGTGCTTCCTTCCAAGTGTGCCTTCCTGAGCAGAGGGGGGTCATTGAAGTTTAGCAGCAGGATGGAAGTTTTTTTTGGAACTGCCTCCTTCAGAATCTGAGAATGGTCCCCAAATGAGAACAATAAATATATAAATTGCTCTGGATGCAGTGGTTTTCACAGTGTAATTTGTGCACCTTTTGTTCTTTCTCTCACAGGACAAACGATCAGCTTGTGGCATTCCTGTCCAGATACCGAGACATGAACTTCTTGAAATCACACGGGAGGGACAATGCAAGGTGAGCTGGCCCTTTCCTCACCTTATTTTAACCAGAGCACTGACAATTGTTGTATGGTGATGGTTTCCAGTGTCACCTGATTGAAGAGATCCCTAGTCCAGGAAAGAGAAGTGAAACCAGAATGACTCCTTCCAGAGTCAGAGATGCCTTGGTGGGGAGAGAGGCTCGAAGCAGTCTGATGTTGCATCCTCCTGTGGACTCGGCATAGATTGATGCTTTGTGAGCAAGTGGCAATTGCCCACACACAGCACTGAGCTGGCAGCCCCAGGAGCACTGGTGAGCAAGGCCTGGGTTAGCTGGGCTCTGCAGCACAGCCTGCCATGGGCAGAGCCCCAGCAGGAGCCTGCAGCAGCCTGCAATGCCAGCAAGAGTGATGGTGGCCAGAGCTTGTCACAGTCTATTAAAGTTTGGAGGTCCTTGAATGAAAATCCTTCTTCATCCCCCCTGCACAAGTCTTGGAGAAGGAATGTGCTGTGTTTCCCACCATTCATCAGTAGTGCTTAAACTTGCCATTGTGGTTTGGGGGGCCAGCAGTGACCAAACACCATCTTCCAAAGGTTTTAACAACCTCTGCAGATGAAAGAAGTTTCCCATCTGACTGCAGTGGTCCTGTTTTCATCTTTATTCATAGTTTTGCTGTTCCTCTTTTTTGCTGGTTTTGTACCATAACAGCAGTCCTGCTGCACTTCCAGCAACTCCATATGCTGAACCCCAGTGGCTTTGTATCTAAAAATATTTTTTATTCTGCTTAGGCCACCAGGTCTTCCCTTTATTCTGTAAAATGTCAAGTGTACCCAGAGAATGTGACACACTGAGTCATGTGTTCAGCACAGCAGGCAGACAGGATAACTCACAAGTCTCTCTCTCTCTCTTCTTGGCCGTTCTTACTCTTGTCACCAGATTTATCAATTCTGTCATGTTCCTGTTTAAATTAGGTCCTCACGAGCATTCATCTTGTGCATGCACAAATTCTATAGCAGGTAGTAAAAAATAATCCTGTGAGGAGTCATATCTAAAGCCAAGTCAACAATTTTCACAGGAGAGTCCCTGGTTTGGGAAATGCAGAGTGTCAGAGTGATTGGCAGACTCAGCTCTAGCTGGCAATAGTGATGGACAGCAGAGTTAGTGTAGAAAAGAGGAGAGAAAGAGCCAGGGAAAAGCAGTTGGTCTCTTGCCTTCTTGCTCCTCTCATCCTCCTGAGTCTTCTCAAATTCCCTGAGCTGGCTAAGGAAAATAACTAATGGATTATGACACACCAGCATCAGGCTGGTTCAAACATGCCAACTTCAACCAGATCAGAACAATTTACATCAATTAAACACACTAAGCTGATATTAATTTAATAATGAAATGAACTAATGTGCCACTTGTCCTTCCATCACAGGAATAGCAAACTCATTTAGTTGTTCAATTGTTCTCTTTGTATAGACAACTAAATACCTTTTAACTTATTACAACATGTCACTGTGTTTTGGTTTTTTTTCCTGGATTTCTACCATAAATTCCCTGTGTATCAGGGAACATGATTTGGAACATGAGTGCAGATTTGCTATCCCTGTCTGCCATGGTTCCCTAATCCCTGTGTCCCATAAGTGCTCCCACTGCTGACCACTGGATGAATGGATCCTTTCACATTACCCCTTGGCATGCCCCCAAATTTTCTGTCAGGGAGGTAGAGTGGCTTCCCTCCTCCTGCACAGACCAGGCAGCTGTAGACACACTCAAGTCAGCAGCTGCAAACACCTCTGAGTAATGCTGGTGTTGGGTAAAAATTCATTCCACTGTTTCCAAAAGCTGATCAAAAATTATCCCCTGTTTATATTGTAGGTGAATTTCCAGCTCTGCATCCACCTGTTGAGAAAAAAATATCTAAAGTGAAGATATTCTAGCCTGATATTTCATGTTTAGTGTTTGAGTGACTCAGTCTTGACTAAACTGGTCAATGTACCCTCTGCTCCCCCCATCTGACACACAGGTCCCACCCGACCTTCGCTGAGTGCCCAGGTGTGTAAGCTCTGCTCACACCAGTGAGGTTTATCCCTGCAGTCAGGGCGGGGAAGTCCTCTGGGCTGAAATGCCTGCTACCAGCTCAGGCAGGTGAGCCAAGAGCAGAGGCTCTCCTGGGTTGTCACCCCGTGCCCTACAGCCAGTGTCCCCAGGGAGCACGAGGGTGTGTAGTGGTGCTGCTTTACAATATTCTCCCAGCCTCTTGTGACCTTTGCCTGGGGAATTTCCACAGCTGAACTCAGTGACTTGCTCACTGTAAGAGTAAGGGATGAGGGTTTTTTTCCCTACTAATTTTTCCAGTTTTTAAATTTTGCTCTTTGCTTTGTCCTGTCACAGCCCAGGGGAAAAGAAAGACCCCATGAAGAGAATGACATGGCCAGGAGCTTAGTGGGGTCTGGCAGAGAAGCAACAGCCTCAAGGGTTGGCAGCAAAAAGTTAAGAAAAGAAAAAAAAGGACAGTTTTTCGAACACAGGCCAGTGTCCATATTATTGGGCAATAAAAGAAAACTCCCTTTGGATATCCTATCCCAAAACACACTGGAACAGATTTTTTTGTTTAAAACAATGAATTGAAGCCATAATAAGGGAGAGGACACTGGCCTATACTGGCCAATAATGATTTAGCTGGTCCAAGGTGTTTTTTCTCAAAACATGGGAACTAATAATACAAGAGCACAGCACCTAAATGTATTGAAAGCAATGTATAACCCTTGCTGATACTTTTAATTTTAATTTGTGGATGAATAATGGCACCTAATCAATAAGCTTTTCAAGTGTCTAAGTCTGCCTTGTAAACAACTGAAAACTCTTAATTTCAAGTCATCATAGCCTTTGGATCATACAACAGAGAAAGATGAGAAGTGCCATCTCAAACCTGCAATGCTTGTACAGCTCAATTACAGTGTACTTTGTATTCAAGCCATGTTCACATCAGTACTTGTTTTACTGCCAAATAAGGAGAGAAATCAGGCTTCCTTTTATAGAGTTAAATTTTCTTTTAGTTATACCAAAGTCATGAAAAGTGCATCACTCTGATTTTCCTTTAGTGGCTTCAGCAAAGAGAATGGACATGAAAATGGCTCTCTCACTCAGCTGGAGAAGCATTATTTCCTGACAGAGGTGGATGTATGAAATGAAATTGCACACAGTGGCTGCAGTTGTTACACAGTGCTTAGTGGGCAACACATTTCCTCCTCTTTTCAGTGTCTTAGACTATTAAAAGCAAGTGAATAACCTGGTAGTTGTATAAGCTATTGCAATTTGGAATACACAGAGGATTTTTTCTTTTTTGGCGGGAGCAGCACCTGTTGGATGTATTATAAAACATAAAGACAGTCAAATGTGACATCTTCAATGACAGGCAGGAAGAGGGGGGTTTGTATAGAAACCTCTCCCCAGCAGTCATTTGGGAAACAGTGTAAACATGCTGAGAAGGCTGGATGCTGTTAGAACTTAAAGGAATTTTGAGCTCATAGACAAAATACAAACAGCTAAAGAAAAGACCATAAAGTTTTGGTATGCGTCCACATTCTTCTGCTGATTTTTTCTCCTCATTACTGCTGCTGTTTGCAGTTGTGTTGTCCTGTTTCTGGGTTCCAGATAATTCTTGAGGTGTTGGTGAACTGTACCAAGGAGCATCACAATCCCATCCCAGTTCTCAGAGGCTGGAGAAACCTTAGCTACCAAAGGACTGGGGCACGTTCCCAAATCTGCACTGCTGGCACACATTTGATGTGTGCACGTGCTGATGTTGGTGTGCTGCTCATGGGGTTGGTGGTCACTTAGCAAAATGGATCACACAGTGAACACTGCTGTGTATTGCACTGATGGATTACCCAAACACCAGGGGAAAGAATGGACTAATTATCACTGCTGTTGGAATAGTCCAACCACACATCCTAGCAGCACTTACACTGCTGCTCATGTAACATATTTGGTGGTTCCTTTGGCACAAATTACCCTCAGCCTCATACTTTTTTTGCTAAATTTTTTAGAACACTTGAGTATTCTGGAGCACATGGACTAAGATCTATTTTTTGCTTGGAAGTAGTTCAGCACAACAGTTGCATGAGAAGTGTAGTGACTGAAATAGCAACATGCATCTTCTCTGCAAAGAGACTGCACTTTAAAAATTTAGACATTACAGCTAACTTTCAAATGTTCTTAGTGCTTTATGCTAAGCATTAGGGGAGCCATAAAGCCTTTACAGCTTCAGCTTGACAATTCACCTCCTTGTAGGGCGTTTATTTCTGCTCAGTTTTGGAAAACAGAGCTCTAAGCTGTCAGTGCAAAGAGAAACAAAAGCAGCCATATGTCTTGACGTGGGACTAAGCAGGATGTTCTTTGTTCTTAGAGTATACAAGGAAGATCATCTGCTGGTTCAGGAAGGTGCTTCAAGTGAGAAGGTTTGCAGTAGTAGCCATCCTTTATGGGGCAAGGGCAGAATTAGGAAGGAGGTGAAAATTGAGATACAGGTGAAATAATCAAGAATCTTATTGCTATCTAAGAATATTGAGCAGCACGCTTCATTTGCAGCCCTGTCATCTGAGGTCCTGAGGCATTTTATAAAATTATTATGACAGGAAACATCATTTGAAGCTGCACAGATGTTGTTGGCCCTGGTGTACCCAAAGGTCAGTGGCCTGATTTGGTAGCTTGAAAACCTTTATAGAAGGGACTCACACTTGCCCTCAGTCACTAGAAGGGAGGTGAGGAGAAAAGAATCCTTCCAGAGAAGACATTTATTGGAGACAAACAGATGGTAAAATGTCAGGTTTAATATCATTGAGTCTGTCTGTGGTGAATTCATGCTACATTCTGCATACTATAATTTGCAGTTTTGCTTATTTAATATAAAAAGAAACAGAATCATTTGCGTTGTGGCCTCCCTTATGGTGAGAGAAAGCCATGTCATTTTTGACCTTCTAAAAGCTGTTTCAGTATTGGTTAAAAGATACTGTGTAGGTGAAGAGTGGGGTAAAGAAACCCACAGGAAAGTCTTTTAAAGTCTCTCTCAAGCTTTATGCTCACAAGGAAATGCATGGAATTGTTGACAAAACAAGGCAATTCCTAGTAGAGTCATTACTGCAAAAAATAGACTTTGCAAGTTTCCTACAACTAAAGAATTTTAGAGAGTTTTTCATTTTGCTCCCTGGCCTGCAAAATTAAAATACTGGGAAACATTGAGGCTTTTTAAGACTTTCTCTGAAAAAGAAACTTCTCCTTTGAAAGAGAAAAGGTGGAAAGAAAAGTTTTTCAAAACCAGTGGAAGTTAATGTGTAAGAAAAGACACAGAAGAAGAAAGAATCATGAGAAATTTCTTCTAAAAAGAATGCAAAGATGTGCTAGGACTAAAGCATTAAATGGATATTCTGGGAAGATTGCATATGAAAGAAGCAGAAACAAATTAAATAGCATATGAGGTACCTATTGTAAGCTTGAAAAGTCTAATCATGTCCATATAGAGATGGAATAATGACCAGATAAAATGTGTGTATTCATCAGCTTTCAGCAGCATCTCGTGTGGAATACCCTAAGTGCCATGGCTGCCTGGCTTCCATAAAGATGCCACTGGTTGAGAAGGGACACATTGAACATAATATTTCAAGGTGAACTTGTATCTTGAAAAGGACACTCAAATTGCTGTACCATTTTTGCTGCACTGGAAATGACCTAAACTTTCTATTGCCTAGTGTGTGTGGCAGCAGCAGTCTGCCCCAGGTTTAATTGCACTCTGAACATAAAAGTATTTAACATACATTGAAAACATGGACTGTCAAAAAATGCTTCCAGCAGAGCTCCTTGTTCCCATCACTTGCAGTTCAGCTTCAGCCACAGAAACTCCATGAGCAAACATCACAAAGTGCATCTCTCAGCTCTCTCTTCCTTTTGGTGGCTGTGTCACCTGGGTTTCCTGCTCTGAAGTCCATCCCTGTGCTCCCAGGGCAGGCTGTGCCCTTCCCTCCCCTGCAGTCCCACCGTGCTCAGCTGCCCACAGGCTCTGCTCTGGCCATGCAGAGACACAGGTGACAAACACTCATCACATTTGAAAATGAGATTTCCTTCTGTTCCTTGGTAACTCCTGAGCGTTTAGCACTGTGGGCTAAACTGGTGAAAGCATTTCAATTTGTGTGCTTATTTATGGCTTTGGTTTTTGCTCCTGAAATAAGCCCAATCAGGAAATAAGCCCAGCAAATTCAGTCGAGAGAGAAATCCTTTCTGATATTGTTGATGTTTTTTTCTGCATTGTCATTAAAGCTTTGGGGGATTGTTGAGATAGTAATGTGTTTACTTTATGTGTTTCCCTTACCCTGAGTAAGGGAATTAACAAAAGATAAGAATTCTGCTCTCGTAACATTTTTGACCTCATAGCAATTGCGTTTAGGATGTCACAGTTAAAGCACATTTAAAAGCAAGTTACAATTATTCTTTCTCTTCCATCGTTTCTGTCTGTACTGAGAGTTATTTTCAAGGCCTTTTGAAGCAGCAGGAATTGTTTGTTCTGTGCTTTCCACACGATGCCTGTCATACTGGGTGGAAATCTTCCTCATCTTGACAGACTAAGTAGGTGCTATTTCTGTTTGACACTGCTCCCCTTTTCAAGCTTCACCTCCATTTTGGGAGTGGGGGATCAGCCCTGGAGGCTTTCAGCATGACAGGAAGGTCTCAGAAAACATCCTAGCCTTAGAAAAAGGTACCATTTAGACATCGTGTTTAAATAGCCAATTGTAAATTATTTCAGATGTAAATATTGTTTAACCCTTGGTAGAATAGAGTTACTCATGGAAATGGAAGGAAATCAGGGTCAGCTGGACTCAGCACACTCAGTGGAGGCCAGAATTTCCACCTTGTGCAGGAATGATTCTGCCCTGCACAGGTTTGAGATTCATTAATCTGCTTAATATAAAGAATTTTTCAGTGCCTGGTTTATGGAGATAGGTGATAGCCTAGAGATTGCTCACAAATTACTTCTTGCAGCTGCTGCACTCAAGATTGTCAAATTATTGTTCAGTGCTTTCTAGCTGGTCACCTAAACTGCAAATTACTGTTTTGTTCTTCCCAACTGATTGACTCTGGTAGGTGTTTCCAGGGTGGCTGTGCAAACACTGCTGGCAAGTGACTCTCACATTTCTCATCTGTAAAAATATTTACTTGACTTTTTGCACTGAAATGGACTTTCTTCCTCAAATTTTCATCTAAAGACAATGAAAAGAGGAGCAGATAAAGTCAAAGCATGCAGAGTTTGTCCACATACACTCAGGGAAACATGGACATGATGCTAGTGGAGCTCCTAGCTCTACAGATTCTTGCTTTGACATGGACATTGTCTTTTGACTTGTGAGGAGTTGTTTTGCTGGAGTTTTGAAACTTTTATTCATAGTTCTTATTCTTAAATCCTGAATAATGATGATGAGGTCCTGGGTAGGTGCTCCTGGTTAACAGTGAAATGTCAGTGGGAGGTTTTCTAGGCGAGAGGCCAAAACCAGGAAACATTTAGAAAGAAATCTTTTCACCTTAAAAAACATATTATTTCCAGAAAAAACCTTTTAGTGATAAAGTTACTGGTAAGTGGCATTTAGCAATCTGATAGCCTCTGATACTTTAGGAAGTTTTATTCATTCATAAACTTCAGGAAAAAGAAAACAGCAAACTCTCTGACTTACTGTGTAATTAAGTAGAGCATTTAGGAGCAGGAGTCTCTGCAAGTTGCTGTGGTTTGCATTGTCCCTTGGAGAAAACTATCAGAAAGGAGCATATTTGGTTGTAATATTTTTGCTGATAAAGTAACTGTATGGCAATATTTATTAGCAGTTACAACATATCATAGGAGCTGAGCTATGTTTATACTCATGTTGTAGGAGTATGTGCTACACAAGTTACAAATGCTTTATGTGTTATACAGTCCTAGAATCTTGTCTGAAATGCATTTATAAATATTTAAATAAGCTACAAAGTAAGAGGAGTTCCCTGGGCTGGATTGCAATCATGAGCTGCCTGGACTGACATCTACACTCAGTGACAAACCACATGCTGCAGGCAGCTGAGTTTTCTTAGCAAAGTGTAAAAATAACTCTCTGGAACCTGTGAGGCTGCATCCACACACAGAGCTCAGTGGCACCTTTCATGTGTGTCAATGTCTGATTGCTGAGCTCAGGTGCTGACACACTTCTTAATATCCTGTGTTTCCTCCTTACTTTTGAGTGTAATCCCAGGCCCTCAAAACTGGAGGCTCTTTTGGAAGAATTAAAATTTGTAAGGGGAAGCATAAGATGTCTTAGATTGAGTGTTCTATGAAATAAGGCAAAATGGTATGCTTTTCTTAATCCTAGTCTTTTTTTCATTCTATTTTCTCCTGGCTGACTCTTTTCCTATGATTGTTATTTTCCTCCTGTTGCTTTCTTTTAGACTGGGAGAAAGGCCAGTTGTCTCCAGCTGATGATAATCCCTGTTGTATTTGGCCAACCATACCTTGGTTCAGTAGGATGTCATTGTTGTGGCCAGTGCAATTGCAGCTGGCAGAGGTATGTCAGTCTTACCTGATGTTCAGGGTGACAGCAAGCACCTGAATTTTTCCACATTGACTGAAATTAAGGAAATGCTATTACTAAGCATTTTTTCTTTTCCCCACTTTTAATTTGGTAGTATCTGCAAGCAGTTTTGTGAGATGCAAGAGAGAAAGACAAGGGGGAAAAAGCACCCTTTTTTTTTTGCATTTCGTTGCTCTTTATGAAGCTTGGCCTGGCTTCTTAAAATTTACTGATTTGGTATTCCCTTGTGCATAACCAGAAACTAATGAAATACAGCATGAGGCTAGAAACAAATCAGTAGGGTCATGCTTTTGCCCTCCATCTTCCTATCTTTCTTTTCAGAGGTGGCTGCAATCATTCTTGGATGGCTAGTCAAGAATCTTTATGAACTGCTTGTAGTGTCCAAGAGTTTTTCATTTCTTGGAAAGGCCTATGTGGCATACAAATACCCCCTTCCCTTTCCCTCAGGCTGTATTCAATATGCTTTAGAGTAAGTTCTTGCCTGCCTGAGTGCCAAAATCGCTGTTGCTGGAGTAGCTGGGAGCATCAGTCATCCTAGAAGAGAGCCTGGAGGGACAAAAGGGTGCCTCATCCACCTTTTCCACTTTGGTTGTTGTTCAGCTCTCTGTGCCAGCATCTTCTCCTATTTAGCTTCCAGCAGATCTGAAATACACTTGTCCCCTTGCCTGCCAGGGAACTTAAACAAGCAGCAAGCCATTGCCCAGTGGAGAGCTGTGTCTTCACAGCCCCTTGGACAAATCATTGCTTCATAGGCCACAGAAATTATTTGCTTTGCTAATAATTGCAAATTTGCCTTATTCCATTGAGGTGCTGTGACTGTGTGTGAAGAGGCTCAGTAAGGGTGATTCTTCTGAAAAACACCTGCTCAGCTGTTACGTGTCTGAAACCTGGTGTGATGTTTCTAGGAGGGTTTCAAGAAGCACAAGCAAAAGGGTCATATCTTTAGAGATCTCTAAAGGCATTGCAGCTCTTTAGCTGGCTTGTGCTGCCTTGCTGGAGGGTGATTGGAAAGTACATTTACTTTCTTCTAGTAACCCAGTTGTATAAGATTTGGGGGCTGAGGTTTGTTGTGAAAACAGCTGTACTTCCAGGAATTGGCTCCATATCCTGAGATTTGCTTTTCCAAGACTAGCTCAAAAAAACCATAAAATTGTGCATGTATAGAAAAAAAGAAGCCTGTCAACTACTTTGGATAACATGAATCTGTCAATTAGGATTTGCTGGGACCTTCTCATCTGGAACAGGGTCATGCTCCTCTGCTGCCAAGTTCAGACAAAAAGGCTGAAGCTGTTACAGTACCAGGGAGCTGGGAGCTGGATCATGTCACACAGGCTGAGGCAGCTTCTACGTAGAGCAGTTTTTGTTGTAGCCAGGTTTATTTTGTTTGAGGGTTTCTATTGCAGTCAAAGAACCTTCCATTTGAAAAGGAGAGTAAAGGGTGATAAATTGGTAGAGATAGCAGTTGAAAGAAATTACTTCATGGAAAAGAACTTTATGTTCCTATTTAAATATAGTCGATAAAGTTCTGTTATTTTCTTAAAATAATTAACTCTAATGAGCATTTAGTTTTGAAGAGAAATAAATAAATGACCAAACTTTCAGGCACATTAATATTTGATTTGGAGATAACTGCATAAATATTGAATTTGAAGATTACATTCCAGAGCACTGCATTAAAATTGCAAGACTTTTCTATTATCCTTCATAATGGAACATGAAATTAGAAACTTGTTCATGGAAAGAAAAATTTCTCGACTCTCATTTACACATTTTCAGCACTGTTGTGTTAACAGAGGAGGTCTTCTCATACTGTGAAAAGAGACATAGCTATCAGTAGGACATAGACCCTGAAGTCATTTACGGTCCTTTTGAAAATTAATATGCACCATTTCATAATTGCATCTCAGTTCTTTGATTGGTATAGAGCAGAACTTGAACCAGGGAGTTGGCCTACGGGGTTAATGCTCATGTTTCCCGATGCAGGACTCCAGAAAGCTGTGGTGCTTGTTCCTTAACTTTTAATCTTTTCCCTTACCTTTTAGTAGCATGTGTTTGAGGACCACTAAAATATCATTTTGTCTTGCTAACCCTGAAATGCCCTGGCACAGCTGTGTGTGGTTCAGGAAGGGAAGGCTGTGCCCCACTTGCCACAGCTGTTGTTATCCTGCAGGTCCTGCACCCAGAGGGGTCTGGGGGCTGTGGGTTGCTCTAGTGTGTGGTCAGTGAGCATTTGTTACTGCTCAGAACACGTGGGATGTGTCCAGTGCTCACATCCAACCAGGGTGGATGGTGCTCAGCCCACCTTGGTGCTAATTCACAGCTGCCCTGCTTCTCCTTGTTCCCAAATGGAACAACAAACAGAAACCTGGATCAGACAGCCTCAAAAGATGAGGGGGCATTCAGTCCAAAACATTTTCAAACACAGATTGATTTCCCAGCTTTTCTTCTTTTATATTAGTCCCAAATAATTCATTTCCATAACTTTGCAGTTCTGCAGTTGCTCCTCTTATTCATGGTTCAGCAATAACAAAACATTGCTCCCCAGAGACCTGAAAATGGAGCAAACTTGCTCATTCTACAGCAAAGACCAACACAATGGTATTTCTTCCTTATTGGCTATACCCCTATAGAAAAATTAATGACATAATAGCATAGGAGAAAATTGGTCATTTTACCTTTATGTACATTTTCCTGTTTTTTAAAAACTGAATTTATTTAGAAAGAGAAGAATGTGTTTAGTTCCTGTTCATGTTACATTTCTTCTGTGGTGGTTTGTTCAGAGTTGATGAACATTATGGACTTTCTTGCCCTAGAGCTCTTTCACCTGTACAGCCTTAGGACAGCAGAAGGTGTAAATGATGTTTTAAAAGCAATCTGTTGATCTTTGCCTCTGTAACAGAACATTAACTGACTCATCTTTTATTAACTGATTAATCATTTATTAAACCTCCCTACATTACTTATGAATAGATCAGAAATATAAACAAGTGACCTTTTGATCCTTTTTTGTTTGAGAAAGTAGCTTTTTATTAATAAATCTCCCGATGATAGCAAAATACAAATTAACATTTAATGGCTCCTGTTGCATTCCCTCAGATTTATCAGAAAGCAGGGGCTGGATCGGCTCTTCCTGGAGTGTGACACCCACATGTGGCGCCTGGGGGACCGCAAGATCCCAGAAGGAATCACAGTCGATGGAGGGTCAGACTGGTTCCTCCTGAACAGGAAGTTTGTGGAATATGTCACTTTTTCCAATGATGATCTGGTAACAAAGATGAAGAGGTTTTACTCTTACACACTGCTTCCTGCCGAGGTATGTGAATGCAAGGAATCCCTCTCTGTGCTCAAACCTGCAATGCTTCTGCTTGTCCCAAAGATCTGACCGAAATCAGAGGGGCTTTCACCTGATGTCACTGGGCTTTGGAGCATCCGACAGGGAGTAATGAAAATTTTACTTCTATGATGAGTAAGCCCCTTAGGGTTAGAACGTCTTTTGTTGTTGTTTATTGCCTTGTTTGTTTGTGGGACTTTTTGTAAAGAGTGGCTTTGTTTTATACTTCTAAGCCTATTAATCTGTTACTGAACAACCAAAAATCCAGCTGCCCTTTGCTTGCAAATTGTTCCTGCACAAAGCTTTTGAAGGATATTAGAGATGGCGAATTGTCTTCATAAGTAGCTTTCCTTACTATTATCCAGCACTTTTCTTTAAAAGTATAAACCCTGCAAACAAAGGTTTATTGTTCTGTTCAAAACTCAGCCAGAAGGCACAGTCACAAATCATTTAGATCACTCAGGAGCTGCTCTGGCTGCAAGTGATGCAGAAGAGGAGTGCACAGCAGTGTGGGGCTTTGCCTGGCGTGCAGCAATGTGCTCTATCTGTAGGGAGGGCACAGAGCATGGCTGGCAGCCTGTGCTACCTGCCCCAGCAGGTACACTGCTCCCCTGGCTTGCCGGGCTCTGCTCCACATCCTGCAGCAGTCAGCCAGCCCAAGGAAGAGCTGATGACTGCCTTTAAACCCATAACTGCCTTGGTTCCTGAACATTTTGAGGGATGGATGACACCGATCTTGCAAATATTGCTCGTTAGCTTCTGATGGAGCACAGCAACTCTTATCTTTTGATAGAAGTTTATTATTCCCCACACATGTTGCATAATCTTCTTTTAATCCCATTTCTGTTAAAAATCACCTTTTCTCTCTACTCTGATAACCTTTTCATCCATTATCTAGAGAAATTCCTGTATTGCTATAAAAGGACACAGGGCAATGGGTAATTGGGTAGGGTTTTTTTTCCCCTCTCGCTTGAATGAGAATGGATGCCTTTATGGGTTTAACCAAACAGTTCAAGCATAAAATCCATATTCACTGGGCTGTCATTTAACATTAAAAAGGGTAGGGGGATTATTTGGGGGCCAGCCACGCTAATGTTATGCTGGTTATTTATAGAACTTACTATTGCTGATTTTAAAGAGAAATCACTGCTCCAAAAATGGTCTCTTGCAGGGCTAAAATTGATGGTATTCCATAGCTTTTTTTCTACAAGTTTTTCCTTGCAAGATACATAGCTGGTTTTGTAAAATGGCCCTGCCTTCACTGACCTGTTAACCTGCTATATCAGTCCCCATTATGCATGGTTTATATAATAGCTGTTATTATGATGATATAATTAGTATTGCCCAATAGGAATTCCATGCTGCCATGAGTCAGCAAATAAAGACTTACAATTTCAGCCGTAAATGCAGGAGGCAGAATGTCTTTTTGGTGCCTAGGGTGAACTGCGTGTTTCAGAACAAAGCCACTCAACAAGCAGTGCATTTCAGAGTGCTGGAGATAGACACCCACGTAAGAGCTGTCTGAAACTGTATTTTTATCAGAGTAACCAGGGTGATGGTGCAGTTTTGACAATTGTTTTGGGAAACAACTTGAAATATGCCATTAGCACATTGTTCAGAAGAATATGTCCTAAATATGTTAGACCAGGGAGCAACTTACAGAAGGGAAATAATGAGCATTTCTTAGAATTGCTCATACAGCTGAAATAAAAATAAAATTATTGCTGTTACTGGTGCCTTTCCTGGAGTCCTTTGGGCTGCCAGTGCCCAAAGCTGGTCATTGTAGAAGTGCAATTATTCTGTGCCAGGTTATTGGAGCAAGACCTCAGCTGTGTGTTCTTACAGTTGAGTTGGGTCTGTAGAGTGTTGTGATTTTTCAATGCTCTATGGAATACAGGCACATGGGGTGTGTTTCATATGTGGCAGAACAATAGAACTTGTTAATCCTGTCATTTCAAACTAAAATAGTTCACCTGCTTTAGGTTTGGGCCCATGAGCTGAAGTGAAGGAGAAAATGGAAGTTTGAGGAGCTAAATATGGTGATGTGCTCTGTGTTTGTTGCAGTCCTTCTTTCACACCGTGCTGGAGAACAGCCCGTTCTGTGACTCCATGGTGGACAACAACCTGCGCATCACCAACTGGAACAGGAAGCTGGGCTGCAAGTGTCAGTACAAGCACATTGTTGACTGGTGTGGCTGCTCACCCAATGACTTCAAACCAGCAGACTTCCACCGGTTCCAGGTAACTGAGCACACCTGCAGAGGCTCTTCCTCTGTACTGGGAGCTGGCTGAATGCACGGCTGCAGCAGGGAGAGGGAAGGGAAGCTTTGACTCCATCAGGCAGATGGAGAAAGAGATGTGAGGAAGCTCTGATCTTAATTTCAGGAGAATGAAAAATAAGTTCTCCTCTGTTTTGGTCCTGGAGACATACCACAGGATGGTAAGGTCACAAAGGAACTCTTTGGACTCCTTGGCATTGGTAATTGGCTGTGCTAGAAAGGAGGGAAGCTTGACACATCTCTGACTGTACCAATATTACTTGGTAACTCTTATGAGTTTATTGCAAAAGGTTTATTCCAATGTTCCAGCTCAGGTGCTTTCATCATTTCACACAACTCTTGGTTTTCAGAGTCAAGCAATATTTATCATCTTTTTAAAAAAGCTTAGAAATTGATCAGTGTGGATGCTAGAGACTTACACAGCACAAGACAAATCCATTTTTGTTATTATATTCATCAGCACGATCATATTAAAGTTTATCTCATGATTTTGGGAGCCTTAGTCATGAGGTTTTGATCACCCAGGTTTGGCAAGACTGTCTTTAAAGGTTTAATCAGTTCCTTTGTGATAGTTTCCTCGAGGCAGACACGAGAGCGAGTCCTGTGCTCCGGGGTGCACTCAGTCTCGAGGCTGTATCCGGCCTGTGCATCCTCTGTTGAGAATGAACAGCCACTTGTTTCAAGGTCACCAGATTTGCAATTCCATCCCTCCAGCTCCTCGGGGTTCCCTGCATAAAGCATGTTTGTTCAGGCTTTGTGTGGAATGGGGAATGTGCTACCCTACAGCACAGAAATGATGACTGCTCTGAAACAGAGATCTTTTCTTTACTGTAATGTGCTGTCTAGCAGGCACGCTTGAAGTCAGTGACACAGGCACTCACAAAAAGAGCAAATGAGATGTTATCTAAAAGAGACTCTGCAGTCCCAAACACCAAAGACAGGGAATTCTCCAGCACAGAATAAATTGCAAATCTTTAAAAACTCCCGCCAGACTGCAGAGCCTGACCTGCTCCAGGCTGTGAACCCACAACAATATTTCAGAATAAAATCAGGTAAACTGAACTGGAAAGGAAAGTTTAAAATTAGAATAGATGAAAAGGCAGCTTCTGACACTTTCTGGTGAAAGAGCCCCTCACATGAGCATACAGCACCAGAAGAATTTTCAAACCATCTGGGGCACTCTTGAACTCCTTGGCACCTCAGGACCCATGCTTAAATATGAACAAGGCAAAACAAAGACTTTTTGAAAGCTAATGTTAGTTGAGTAGCATATAAAGCAGTTATATGCCCAAGATTGTGTCAAGCACTGAGAAAAAATCTGGGCAGGACCACTCAGAAGTGGAGAAACCTCAGCCACAAATGGCACCTCTCCTAGAGACCTCTTACCACCTCCTAGCAGCAAATCCATACACAGAAAATGCTGCTCTGCCTCTTCTGAGCCCTGTACACTTTGCTCCCTGCGTTACATGTGCCAGTGCTGCACTGTCTCCAGGCTAACACGGGGGTTTGGAGAGCATTCCTCACCCCTCCTGCACTTGGAGAGCCTTCCTGAGCCAGGCAGCATGGGGTGGCTGTTGGTCTGAAGGGATTTTCATGGAGTAATTTTGTAGTTTTTAGCTGAATCTTAACATCACTCGTAACAACAAATTGTCCCTAAGGTGACATTTTAAGTTATCTTTGCCCGTGGAGAGAAGCAGTTCATGTCCTCAACTCCAACCCATTGTTAAAGACAAAGTGTCATGTCTGAAAATGGGATCTCAGTGTCTGTCATTGCAGTGGGCCCTCAGCTGGGTAATAATTAGCATAGACTCCATGATTCACAGAAGGTTGATTAACAATCTCTTTATTAAGAAACCCATTGCTCTTACAGACAGTTACAATACATCTGGACTTAACTGGTCCTCCAGTCCAAACACCATCACCATTGGCTAATTAAGAAAGCACCCTTTGGTAAACAAATCTTCATAACACATTCCACATGTTCACAATACCAGGTGCAGCAAGTTAAGAATTATTTCTCATTCTTTTCTCTGATCTTCTCACAGCCTTTGTGAAATTTGTATTTCTGTCTGTGGCCAGAGAGCTGCTGCCACAATTGACTTTTCCTCTCCTACCCCAACAGCAGACTGCCAGGCCAACCTTCTTTGCCCGCAAGTTTGAGGCGGTGGTGAATCAGGAGATCATTGGGCAGCTGGACTATTACCTGTACGGGAATTACCCGGCGGGCACGCCGGGGCTGCGCTCCTACTGGGAGAACGTGTACGAGGAGCCCGACGGGCTGGGCGCGCTCAGCGACGTGGCCCTCACCATGTTCCACTCCTTCTCCCGCCTGGGCCTGCGCAGGGCCGAGACCTCCTTCCACGCTGCTGGGGACAGCAGCTGCAGGTCAGTGCTGCTCTGGGGGACAGCCAGGCTCGGGGGAGGCTCATTCTGCTCGGCTGTGCTGGCTGGAGCCTGCGGCCGCGAGCGGGGCCGGGCAGCTGCAAGTGCACAGCGCTGTTTCCAGGAGTATTTATGTCCATAATAAAGCGCTGGTTACTCCGGGTTGACATTATGTGACCTGTTTGCTGCACTTTTAAGGAGCTCCTCTCCAGCCTGATGAAGACTGACAGGATCCAGTTGGGCAGTGCTACCCCCACTGCTGCGTTTCCCTTGATTAATTTCAGCAAGTGTATTATAGCCTCAGCTCCTAAACTCTCCGTGTGATTGCAGCAGAGGTCATGTTCACCTCTATTATGCTTACCAAAAGCAGAGGACAGGATTTCAGAACAAATCTGAACACAGGCAGGTTAATGGTCCTTGCTTGTTTGTTCCCCTGGGAGCACACATGGAGTGCAGAGAGCTTGCTTGGCTCACTTCGCCTGCTTGGTGCAGCTGTCTGTGCCAAAAACTACTGCAACTGGTAAGATCTATTAGCATCAAATACATAAAATGTATGTAGGTGTTTATATATCTATATATAGGTAGATATATTTATCTCAAATGAATGTCCTTATTCTTTAAAAGGAAATTCCCCCTATATTCTAGATTCCTTTTTCACCTATAAGCCTGGCTAAGAAGAATTCAGTCTAAAAGGGATTTGAAAGAAGCATTCCTGAAGTTAGAATTGCATAGAAGAGGCTCTCTGGTAGATGCTTGCTGCCTGCAAACACATCTGGAGCTGTTTAGATGCAAAGCAAAGATGGCTCCTCTTTTTAAGTCTTACTTTACCATCTCTTAATTCCATCTTCAGAATGTATTTCTGGAGCCTGCCCTTTTTTATCCTAATAGAAAACACATAGAGCCTAAGTCAGCAAACACTCCATGTGCTTTGATGGATGGACGTTGCCCCTGTTGTGTTGTTGAGGGGAACCAAATGTGCCTTGACCTTCCTAAATTAGTCATGGAAGTGCTGAGCAATGTCCCATTTAGAAAGATGTGGCAATAAGTGCTCCAGATTCCTATTAGACTTTTGTCAGTGAAGGTTACCAGTGCAAAGCAATAAAAGATCAATAACAATTAGAAATAATCACTAGTAGCATGTCTTCCTTTTGTGAAATAACGGCAGACCTAAGGAAGTCCAGGGTCATTTGTCCTGCAGAGTGAAGCCAGCAAAGAGGATGGAGACTATGTATAACCGATACTGAAATAATTTGACAATTACTTTTGTTCTCAGTCCTTTTGCCAGCATTCTGATGCTGATTTATATCAATTATCACTTTTGTTTCTGAGGAACTTTCCATTGCACAGGAACTCAAGGTGCTTTTCAAGCTTGCTCAGATTATAGATAGGAACACCATGACTGCAGCTGTCTCCAGGATAAAGCACAGCTCCTTACAGCAGGCTGGAGCCTCATGGAACAGTGCAGGGAGGAATTGCAGATAGGGATGCAGAGTGGAGGTTTCATTTTCATACCTATCTGAGCCCCCTCAAGACCCTGTGAGTCAGCATCCAGTTCAGATGAGAGAAAGATGGTTGATCTTCAGGTTTATCTTTCACATCTCCTCTCTTCTGATACTGTGCTGTCCTTCTAGGTGTTTGCACCTATACCTTTCCTCTTTCCCTCCTGTGGTTTTGCATGTCTCAAATGCAGTAGTGGCAGGATGGATTTGGGCTGAGCACCTTTGCTGTGGGCCTGAGCACAGCTCCAGGCTGATCCTGTGTGTGCAGCACCCCAGCTGATGCTGGGAGGAAAGCGGCTCCTGCCTCGGATCCCCCTTGGAGTCAGACCCACAGCAGCCCAGGAGAGGTTTGTAAGAGCAGCTGCCTTGCACACTTCCCTAACAAGGGCCAGCCCACAGCCTCAGAAAGCTGTGCCCCCCACAGACTGCTTGGGTACCGAAGGAGATGGAGTGTCAGCATCTTCCGTGGGAGCAACATTAATGTGTGATTTAGATTTAATTCATTTTTTCCATCTCTAGGCATTTTTACTCTCCACTGCCAAGAGGCAATTTACTCAGTCTATTTCAAGGATATTGTAAATATTTGCTGCTGCACACATAGAAAACAGGAGGTCTTAGTACTGGGAACAGAAGTCAGATTGTTGCCGGTGTTGGCTACGTAGCTTTGCAGTGGCTTTGCTCAGTCCATCAGTGCTGGCCCTGTTGGTACCCTGTCTTCTTATGTTGATTTCTCTAGCTCTAGAGAGTTCCTTCTGGGGTGTTGCTGACCTTGTGCAATGGAAAGCCCTCCTTGGTGCTCATCCTTAATGCTCATCCTTTAATTGTGGTAACAAGCCTGAGGAGTCAGGCTTAGCTGACATACTGGGAAGGTGTGATGCTGCTTGGTTTAACTTGTTTTGCAGTTAATGTCAGTGCTGTAAAGTAGCAAAATATTTGATTTCTGAGCTATGAATAACACATTTTTAAATATTTATGCATCCATATGTATCCAAACATTGTTACAGATGTTTCTGAGGCCATAGCAGACAATTAACCATACATTTTAATTATTGGAAGCTGTGACTACAATTTCTTTAAATCTCAACTGCAACTGAAGGCTTCCAGATGTCTCAATGACTGGTTTTGCCCAATTATTTGACCTTTTTCAAGGTGTTTTTTTTTCTCTCTTTTTGATTATGAGTAAAAAATCACAGCAAAAAGAATCTCAAGTCTTTAAAGATTGTGAAGTTTTTTTCCCTAAAATACAGAGACCTAAAATGGGGACAGGATCCTGGTGTGCTTTGCTGCAGTGCCACCCTGCAGAGCCCTGCCCTTGGGGAAGGGGTTTAGGAATGGAGGGGGCCCAGAGGTCAGTGGCTGGTCACACAGCACTCCCTGCTGTCCTGTGCAGACAGGCACTGACCCTGCTGGGCAGGAAAGGCAGCTCTGGAGCACAGGGACAATCCTGGGGCATCCTTTATCCTCGTTTATCTGAGCAAACAGTGCTGCACCCTAACAGTCTCTAGGTGACACTTTCTGCCAGGAGAGGTGGTGAGGGAGAGGAGCTCTCTGGCACACAGGAGGACATCCTAAAGAGCTTTGAGCTGTGGATATGGAATTAATGAGCCTGTATTCTTAGTAACATATTTTTATGTTATGGGGTAATCGGAACAGTCTAAAAATATTTGATAATGAGTCATGAACACATTTGGAATCTCTTAATGTACAGTGGTGGATTTTCTATTTGAAATGAATGCTTCTTAAGCCACTAGCTCCAAGTAAATGGAGATTCCATTCTCTTACATAACTGATGAGCATGTGCTGTTTTGCAGATACTACCCCATGGGCCATCCAGTTTCCATCCACCTTTACTTCCTTGCTGACCGTTTCCAAGGCTTCCTGATCAGGCACCACGCAACCAATCTGGCTGTCAGTAAACTGGAAACTTTGGAAACGTGGGTGATGCCCAAGAAAGTCTTCAAGATTGCAAGTCCACCGAGTGATTTTGGGAGGTTGCAGTTCTCAGAGGTGAGTGTTCCCAGCCAGCCATGCACACCTGTGGCGTCATGAGAGTGTACACTAAACCAGCAGCCTTAGGAAACTGTGTTTCCATGTAAATTTGAGGTGAGAGTGGCTTTCTAGCATGATGTACACCCTCATCATAGAAGGAGACACCACTGGCAGTTCAGATTTGTGGTCAACACTCATTTTTTACATTAATCTGAGTGTCCTCACTCCCTTCCGTTTTAAAAACAAATGGGAGCCTTTCATTATTATCAAAGGGGCTCAGTAATTTAAAAGAAACTTAAAAGTTTTGCCACCATGTTTGTTGTGAGTGCTGTGAAAGGCTCCTGGGGAAAATGCCATTTTTCTGCAATTCCAGATATAAACGGTGACATGTTTAACTGTGTCTCTCAAGAGTACCCTGGAAAAACCTCTCAGAATTAGTGTAGTCAGGTACTGATACCACATGTGAGCAGAATATTGATGTTGTAACAAAAAAGATAAAATTATCACAGCAGTAGCTGAGATTTCCCACAAATCCTGTTATTTTTCTATAAATTTGTCCCAGTGTCTGTCATAGAGTATAAAAAAATCTACTTAAAATATATCAGGAAAGTTGACCACTAATAGGACCTGACATCTGTGTTCTGTTTTAAAGACACAATTGTCTGAGCAGTTAATTTCATGATTTTTCTTGTTAAGCCGCAAATTTCAATTAAGGTATAAAATAGATTGAAGAAATGTGTTCCAGTCATTATGGCTAAGTCCATAAATTACCATCTTCTTGGGCAATTAAGAAATGCCTAGGTGGGATTCAGTGTTTTGGTGTGCATGGCAAATCCATGACACTAATGTGCCATTAAAGAGATGGATGGAAAGTGTGTTTCATTTATCAATGTGTCGGATGGTAGCCTGCCATTTCATGCAGTGATAAATGTTCATACAAGCTCCAATTCTTGTGATTTGTAGGAGTGTTTCTTCTGCTTATTTAGTACTTCTAAGAATTTACTCACTGGTGAGCTTTTTTGAGCATAAGGAAACATTTTCTTCTACTTGAAACTCAACAAAAAGAGTTTTTGTGGCTGCTTACTTGTTTTCATTTTATTTTCCTCACCTAACCTCTTTAATTGTCCTCTCCTTTCATAGATTATTTGTATTTTAAAAGACTAGGAGGTAAAGAGTAAATAATTTAATTTTTTAATAGGGTTTTTTTTTTACTTTCTGCCTTCCCTTGGCCTGCAGGGATCTCTGCCTCTGAGCCAAATAATTGTCTCAGTTACCCTGCTATAAATTGAACATTAACTTCTTCAGCTTCAGTGTGGCTGGAAAGCGCTGATCTGCTACTGCTTATTAAAATGTCACTGCTTTGTCAAGGTCCAGCATGTGGAAAACAAACAGCAGTTTAGCTAAGATGGAACCATCAGTGCTCACAGAAAATAAAATTAAGATTTATGCTTATTGGGACATAGAGCTGCTTGTTCTTCAACAACTTTCACCCCATGATCTGGCAGGAATTTTAAACTGAATGGGGCTATTTTAGCTGGGAACTTTCTCCTCTGTCCCAGCTCGCAGCACTGGGGCCAGCAGGAAGAGCACACAAATGTGCTGCACTGAATGTGCTCCCAAGTGTATTTGTGACCCTGGTGCACGACTGAGATTGCAGCAGAGCTGAAGGGATCTCTCCAGCCCCTGCCTCCTGCCCTCTCTGCTCTCAGACTTCTCTTCTGGAGGAGCAGATTTCACCCCACACCCTGGAAAGACAAGTGGGAAGCCATCAGCCAGCAGGGCTGCCCCACACCTGGGGGCAGCTCATGACAGCATTTCAATGGCACATGGCTCCTGCAGGCTGAGTCAAAGAAAATAAACTTACAGGAAACCCAAGAGATGATTTCCAAGCATGGAGCTCCCACACCTCCTAAAACTGGCTCGTGCACAATGCACACACTATGTGTCCTGCCAGCCTGGGTTCAGGCAGCTTCTCTGTGCAGGGCAGGGGATTGATTTGCTGCACAGAACTAAAAGTCTCAGCTCACCCTCTATCAGTTAAATTCTGTTTCTGGTCTTGTTAAGACTTGTGATTCATCACAGAGAATGAAATAAACTAGGTGGCAGGCAATTAGTGTGCATTGTGTGAACCTAATGGTCCTGTTTGTGGTGAGCAATGAGACACAAACCCATAATCAGGGTATAATTTATCTTGGGAAAATTTTATCTGGGTTTGAACAGAGATAGAAACAGAAATTTTGAGCCAATGAGAGATTTCCAGCTTTCCAAGTGTACCCCATGCACAGTGCTTGCTCTTGAGGCCCAAAATAAAGGTGATTAAAATAAAGATGTGAAAAATGTCAGTTCCTGTGCTACTTCCCTTCATAATTTTTCAGATATTCATTACTGCTTCATGCCATCCCTACTTGGTGTATTCTATTTGAAAGTAAAAGCCTACTCACAATGTTTTAAAGAGCTGTGAAACTTATTATAGGACTGTAGTATCTCTTGCCCTGTAAAATCGGACATCTCAGTACTGGGAACTCAGCTGTGTAAAGCTCAAGGGGTTATAAACCTCTAACCAGAGCTTTAAGTAAAATTCCCTATAAAATATTGTGCTTCTAAAAGCAGCTGGTAGTGCAAGCTGTGCAGCATGGGAAAGTATGTTCCCAGCTGGAAATGAGGCATAAAGGGCAGATCCCATGAACAGAGTGTACAGCTCCCTGCCTTTCCCTCCCCAAGGTGCCTGTGGAGCCTTGTGTGAGCCCTGGCCCTGGGGCACACAGGGATCTGGGGGTACCTGTCCTTCCCTTCCCTCTTTCCCTGCCGTTTTGGTTTGCTTTAGGGAGCCCAGTGCCATGCCTGCACAAGGCTTAACAACCAGACAACAATTGTGTTACAATTTTTCCCCAAAAGCAGCCTTAGCTCTTCCACAGAGCAGTCTGATAAACCTTTGTTCGTGTGAGCACATCTCAACACCTTTTGTGCAGCCTGGCACAGAGCAGTGTCACCTGGAGGTTGGAGCAAGGGGACTGTAACTCTCTGATTTATTTTCTCAGGCATGAGGAACTAGAGAGGAAATAGTTGGATGTCAGGAGTGAATGTTTAATTTTTGAGGATGAAGTAAGTTTTCTGCAATGACTTCTTCAATAAGGAATATTGAATGTGCTGGAAAGAGCTTCCTTACAGATTTTCTTTGCCCAGGAGGGTGTAGGGTTGTTTCACATGTTGTGACTTTATTCTTTCCAGGTCCCTTGAGCGCTAGTAGTTGTGATATGGCTGCACCTCAGTGAAGGTTGGCAGAGTAGATAATAAGGCCTGGTCAGGAAATTTTCTTTCTCAGCTTATTTCCATACATATTCAGTCAGTCTTGTCAGGAGAGCACACACTGACAGCTCCTCGAGGCATTCGATGCTTGGGTCTGATATCTGGGCTATGCTGTCTGGTTTGATTAGCTGGTGTGCTGGGTGAAATACCTCTGAAATACCAGAAATGCTGTGTTGATTGCAGAGTAGAGGAAGGCTCATTTTGTCTCATACTCTGCAGTGTCATAGCCTGGTAGGAGGAATTTGTGTGATGACAGATGGAGTTAGGATGGTAGGGTTTTATTTTACTGACCTTGTAGCATTTTGCTTGCAGTCCTCCTGTAATTTGTCTGCCAACCATAGGGATTTATTTAGAAGAGACTGGAGACTGGACAGTTTCCAGTACAGGTAATAGGCATCAGGTAATCATTATGTTTTGGGGATTTGGGGTGATTTAGGCATTACATTGGAATCACTTATTCTCATGAAGTGAAATTAAATCTAGAAGAAAAATCTCTGAAGCAAATGAGCTGCAATTATTTCTTATGCTTTCAGCAAAGCAGGTTCTGACCTTGCCCTTGTAAGGTGAAACTTAGGGGCAAGGACACCTCTGTGTGGGGAAAATCTGCAACATCTACATATTTTGCAAGTGGGGATCCTGCCTGTGTGTGCATGGGTCTCCAGAGGTCACACACAGAGACTTTCTATACAGGGAAGAAATCCACTCTTTGGTCATCTGCACTGTTTGGAGAGTAGGGCAAAAGAAGACCATAAGGGCTTTGAGGGGTTTCATACCAGAACTGCCTCCAAAAACAGAAGTGCAGCCCTCAGTCCTGTGTCACAGGAGAGTTGATGGAAAGGTTCCATAGTGTCAGTCTCATAAACACCTGCTGGCTTTAGTGCTGGGATACTGAAGTCTTCCCACTGGCCTAAGAAAGGCTGGCTGGTCAGAGAAACTCTTTCCAGTAGTGTTAGTGGCAACAGCCTGGAAGTTTGTGTCATCCCCCAGGTTATGGGTGAACCATTGAAATTCATATAAAGAGCACTGGAACATGAAAGCTGCTAGGAAAAAGAAAGGCCAATTAAGTATTTACACTAGATTGTGAATCAACTGTTTTACTGTTAGTGAATAAATGAAAAACAATGTCACTATGATGACAATAAGAGTTCAGAAGAAATAAATTCCCACATGGGGCAGGAAGGGAGTACAAAGAGACAGCATCTCATGAGTGGATTGTAGTAAAGGACACGGTGTGACTCGTCCTGAAGTTAGCAGCTGAAGTGTCTTCCCTTGTCCTGGCAGCATCTGGGCAGGTCTCTGCTGCAGGGCTCATCTCTCAAGTGTGTAATACATTTCCATGACCCAGGAGATGATGGGTCACTTTTTTTCTGTGCATAGCTTGGTCCCTTGTTGATTGCTTCTGTGAAGGGAAGAGAGAGCTGCGATCACCTGTTGTGTCACTCTAAGATAAAGAAAACCTTTTGTCAATCAGAAAGGGAGCAAGAAAGCAAGCCTTCTTGCTTGCCTCACAGTTTGTGTACGCATTATGATCTTAGGCCATGTTGCTTTTATATGTATGTATAATTCATGTGATTAGAGAAATGTGATTTGTGTCTCTTGAGAGCCCTTATTTTCCATAAAGCTCTCAGGTGCTTGCAGAGATGATGCTACCAGCCCTGTGCTCTTTCGTTTCAGATTGGCACTGAGTGGGATGCCAAGGAAAGGCTTTTCAGGAATTTCGGAGGACTCCTTGGGCCAACAGATGAGCCAGTGGGGATGCAGAAGTGGGGGAAAGGCCCCAATGTCACCGTGACTGTCATTTGGGTGGATCCCATTAATGTGATTGCAGCAACATATGATATTCTTATTGAATCCAGTGCTGAGTTTACTCACTACAAACCACCTCTGAATTTGCCCCTGCGACCTGGTGTCTGGACAATAAAAATTCTGCACCACTGGGTACAGGTAGCTGAAACCAAATTCCTCGTTACTCCTCTCACCTTCTCAAATCAGCAGCCTATCAAACAAGGTAAGTTTTATTATTTGCTACAGGAATAGATATTTTGTCTGTATTTGCTGTAAATGCTGCTGTTAAAAATGAAGTAAGAGTGTACTGGAAAAGGATTAAAGAAAGGGATTTTGTAGATACTAAGTCAGAAGAAAATTTTGCACTAAGAAAATTGGAATTGTCTGTATCCAGTTGGTAAAACACAGCCACTTTGAGCAAAAGACTATTTGTATATTTACATTATGCACAGTTCAGAATCCAGAGAACTTCAGGCTCTCAATAATCTAATAGCTATCATAAAAGCCATCATTTAGAAATGGAAAGAAAAATTGACCTTTCTGTGCTGCTTTTCATTCATGTTTCCTTCTAGAGACTTACATGTGTTTGAAATTGCTTTCTTGACAAAGCCTGTGTATTAAACAATAAAAGCACTACTATACAAAATGCTGGATTAGACAAAATTACCCTAGGCCAGAGCTCACCTGACATATTATCAGGTCCAGGCATTCACTTCTGCATGATACCTGCCAAAACCTGCTCAGTACTTGCCAAGCACCTGTGTTACGGAAATATCTACAAATACAGTCCACTGTATTTGTAGATACAGACCCACACTGACAGCTGTTAGAAAGAAACTGTTTTCTTCCTTGCCACAGCAGCCCTGAGCCATCCAAACACAGAGGCCATTCTGGGGCTGCCAGGCTCTGCAGGCTCCCATGTTTGCATGGCACAGGCACCATCCAAGTGCTTGGGTCTGCAGCCAGTGCCCAGGACACTGTGCTGGGAGAAGAGGGAACATTTTACAGCCACACCTGGTTTTTTATTCAGTAAGATCAAAACAAGCTGGTTGCTCTGAATATCTTTACCATTCTTCTTAAAGTGTTCAAGTGCTTCCATCTGCCCGGTGTTAATATTCATAACTTTAGACATCTTAAATTTCCTAGATACATGAATGATCCTATTAAGTTTTCAGAAGTTCTTCTTCCTGACAAGTCAGCGAATAAACTGAGTCAGGCATTTACCTTCCAGCACAACGTGCTGCTTCTGTAATGCAAACACCAGCAGACAACTGCTGAGAGCTAATGCAGCCCTTATCTCACTCAACAGGAGCTTGATTCCACACATTTCCAGCACAAGAGTGAACTTACTGATTTCTGCTGCTAACATTTGGTGGCATCGTTTCTTAAGTGGAAATGAAACCACCTCCAACCCACTGCTGTTAATAGCTAATAGGCAATGATAAATTGTGAACAGACACCATGTGTAGAAGGGATACATTTTCAAAGTTTGAGGCAGCCTGCTTCTGAATGCAGCTGCTACCAACCTGTCTGCTGGAAATTAATGAATTCCATGTTCTTTGGTAATTTAGCATTTAAGGCATAAATTGGATGGAAAAGGTGGCATGTAGCCAGCAACCTTGCTGCTTTTCCCTACAGTGTGAGAGCCCCATGGACAGGTAAACATGTATCAGACTTCAAAAATAAGCCCACACTTTATGGTGTAAATACAAAACTCCCTTTGGTTCAAACTCTGAATCAGGAATAATTCCACTGAAATTGTGTAGCTACCCTGTATTACCCATTGATACACTGGGCTCACATTTTTTGTTAAGAAACCTGTTTATTCTTGTGGTAACTACAATCTACTACAGGAATGAAATATAAAGCTTGGGAACAATATTGTCTAGGAAGAAAGTCTCTGGAGTGATTTGCTACTGATGATGTGATGTGTAATCTGTAGATGACTGAGCCATGGAGGTAGAGAAGAAAGTTAATTACAGAGGCAGGCAGTGACACTGCACTGTAGTTAGAATTGTATTTACAATGCAAATTTCCATTGTTTTTTGGGTTTTTTAAAGGCTTTCTGTCTCAGTGACACTATTGTGCTCCGTGCAGGCAATCATGATTTACCTTTGATTTCCAGACTTTTGTCAGTTTGTCATCACTTTATTCTTTAAATACATTTTTCTCTGCCAAATAAAGGCATAATGAGAGTTTGATAGAAGAATTATAACTTCTAAAAGAATGATTTCTCTTACCGTAAACAGTGCAAAAACTGCCAAAAATCATCTAAAATGAAGGAATAGTATTATTTTCCTGTCTTAACATTGAAAATAGAACTAAAATACATCAGACTTAGCCCAGAGTTATCAGTAGAAGATGGGAATATGTTTTATTAGGGATTTCTTTAAAATTTTCCTTTTTCCAACCATCCTCCTTCACCACCACCACCAAACCCCACCCTGCCCTGAAAAAAAAACAACCCTTGTCAGAAAGATTGCCTTGGACTGATACATTTTGTAGCACTTTGCATGTCATTTCCTCAAGAATGGTTCTGCCCCCTCTGTCTTATTCACTCCAGAAATAGAGAGTGGAGTCCACGAAGTTACAGACATAAAAATCTCTCCATGATCTTGTGTGCAATTTGCTTTTGCCAATCTAAAAAGCATTTGCACAAAACTGGCAGCAGCCACTAACATCTTCTATCCTGAGAGCATGGGCATGACAACAATCCCTGTGTTTCCTAAATCACTGCTTATCTATGCATCACTTCAGCCCAGAGCACAACAAGGAAAAGTTGTTTTGGTTTTTCAGCATCATGAAGAGAGCCACTGGCTCTTCTTTTGAATAATCAAAGTAAAACACGTTCATTCCTGTATCATGACTCTCAGAATTCATAATTGCATTCAAAATAAAAAAATAATCATGGGACAGCTGCCAGCAAAGATGTTCTGTTTAGCAGTTTATAAAAACAGCATATGCCACTCGTTTATTCGCGTTTTTTATTTCCAGTTATTTATTAATTTTGGCCTAAATTCTTTGCATGCAAGTAAAGCCATAAAGGGAAATCAAGAGTGAGTGTTTTCTTTGATGTTGTGTCCAGATGTGAGTAGCTGATAGAATGCAAATTGTTTTAAAAACACAGATTCATTGACCTTTTCAAAACCTTAATCTGTGAGAGATCAGATCTTACATGGAATTACTGAGAATACTGTTTGGGGTATTTGCACTGTAAATATGGCTCCCTAAGGTATTTTAGTGGAGAGTCTATAATCAAATGTCACTTATTCCTTCCTGGTCCTTCTCCCCCTCCAGTCGTCCAAATCTGTGTCTATGTTTTCTGCTTTGAGTTGTGTCACTGGTCACCTCTGCCTTCAGCAGATACTCTGGCTCAGGAGTGCCTGCAAGTATTTGCCTGGTTGGAGAAAGTAAAAAAGAAAAGAAAAGGAAATTAGGCACTTCTGTGATAAATCATTTGGAGAGATCAGGTTCACCTTCTCCACCAGATTGTCCTTCCCTCTACCTCCTGCACAGTTTCCAGTTTATTCTTCTCAACAACAATTTTGAAGTTCTCACCATATGGTTGAGTGTGTCAAAGCCAAGTACTCCATGCTTCTTGTAAATACACAGGAGGGCTGCCAAGGACCAGCAGGATGCTCAAGGAATAATTGTGCCAAGACAAAGAGGGAATAGGATGTGGAGAAGACAAAACAGGGAGCAGAACCGTGTAAGATCACCGGCAGGTCACACAGGAATGGGGACTTTCGCTGGCAGCTTTAGGCAACCAGAATTTGAGTACTTGGAGACTCAAGGCCAGATGTCCAGCTCCCCTGTGAAGGGACTGCAGAGGCAGAAGCAAGCATGTATCATTCAGAGCACTTAGCCAGCAGCTTACAGACTGTAATCCAAGCTACCCAGCAGACTTCAAATCCTAAGAAAACAGCAAATTCAGTAGAGGTTGTCTCTGCATCCCCATCACCCCACTTTCCCCCTTCCCTGCTCTTTAAAGGCCAAGTGTGATCGACTCCCAGAGTCACAGTGAGGGAAAGAGAAAAAGCCAAAGCAATTTCATTTTTAAATTTCAGTTTATATTCAGAGCAAAGTTTCCCCAGCGCTCTCCCAGCTGGAGTGCCAATAATGAGTTGTCATCCATTTAATGGATAGTACCTGTTCCATTAAAGCCAAATAGGTTATTGTGAGCCAGTAGCAGGTTCACTTCTGGAGCAGAAAAAGCCCCCAAACCTCAAGATGATAGTAAACCCTGGACTGTAAATAAATGAATACATTAAAAACCCTTCCTCCTTCAAGCAAGGAGAGAAGTGAGAACGAGCAACCTCCTTTTTTGCTTTGAGAGGGATCTTCCCCACTCTGTTCCCAGCTTGATGGCATGTCCTGGACAAGGGGCTGCTGAGCCTGAAATACCAGTGCTGGTCCCTATGCCCCGTTTCAAGGGCTGACAGCATTAGCAGACATGGGCAATGCACTCAGGCACCTCAACGGCCTTTTGGCCTAATCCATATTTATAGATCATCTCAATTAGCAGATAGTGGGAAACCTTTGTTTTGCCCTTGGTTGTTTGCAGTGGCTCAATCAATTCTAATTGCATCTATACAGATTATAAAGTGGGTGGCAACTTGTGTCAGAACTGCTGTGATTTCTTTAAATTAACCAGAGGTAACATGACATGTTCTTGATAAACGCAGTAATAGCAGCAGGCAGGCACACGACTGCAGAAGAGCAGACATGCCCTGGAATCATCATTCTGAGAAAAACCCTGAAGACAGGGATTTGCTTTGAAATTTAGTTCAGATCCAGCTGACAAGGAGTCGATTAGCTCCACAATGAGCAAATGCAGCACTGTCTTGTTTGCTGCAAGAGAAAACAAACAAAATGTCAATAAAAAATTACCTCTTTGCCAGAGGGTTTTAACACAATTCAAGTAAAGAAATAAAGCTGTATGTTCGTGTTGCTTTAAAAAACCCACAGGTCTAGTGCCTTAATGAGTACCAAGGTAACCACATTTTTCATTCCTTAGCCCGCTCTCTGTCTAAACTAATTTGCTTTTTCTGCAAAATGATGAACAAACCCACACAAAAATGCCAAAATCCCAGCCTGTATGGCTGGCTATAGGCTGTGTGTTTAATCCAAAAAAGTTAGACCAAGAAGAGTCAATTGAGAAATGTGTCCTCACATATGGGTGAAGAGCAAATAAAAACAGGGGTCAAAAATAACCAAGTTTTTTAAATTTATATTTTCAAGTCAGAGGAATATATTTTGCATTGATACATGTCCTTCTGAAGTCAAAGGGCCGGCACAAAAAGTCTGGCTTAATGTCTGCAATTCAATTAATTTTGAGTTGTTTGTGCTAACCATATGGATTTAAATGGTTAAACATTTAACCATTGCATTCTCCATTATTTTTTCATGAGCTTGTCCTCGTGACACTTGACTGAAGTGTCAGTGCTTCAAGAGCACACCCAGTACCTCCAGCCTCCTTTTTAACAGCATATCAGGGCTTGGGAGCCTCACTGTCTCTCTTCTGTACCAGCTCAGTAAATTATGGAGTCATGATTCTCTGTCAGTTTTCCTTTAATGCAAAGAGGAGCAGCCCATGTGCCATTGCTCAGATGAGCAGCATCCTCCCTGCTTTCTGCTACGAACTGTTTGGCAAAGACTTGGAGGCTCCAGGGGAGGGTTCTGGGTCTGGTCCCCAGCATTTCCTGTTGATGAGTCCACGTGACTGCACTCAGGTTGGTGTTACCCAGCTTTTCCTTTCTAGGACGTGCTCACACCTAACTTGGGGTGCTGTTCTGCTGTGGGGCAGGCAGTCCCCACCTGTACCAGGTCAGGGCTCTTCGTGTGTCTTGACTGGAGCAGCGCCTTTCACTGTGGGCAGTGGTGGCCTTCACACAGCCTCTGCTGCTCTGCCCAGCACTGAGTCCTGCAGTTTCTGCAGGTTTCATCCTTCCCAATCCTGATAATCCACCAAGTCCTGAAGCCTGAGACACGTACAAGGCTGAGCCAGAGAGAACAGCAAGTTTCATTTCATCCTGTTTCTTGTCTGAATAAAGGTCTCTCTTGTTCCATGCATCAAACACATGTGCAACAGGCTTTGATTCAACAAGCTCGCTGAATTGCTTGTTTCAATCAGATGATCCTGCTAGTAATGCCAACTCTTATTTATTTGGGAATTTTTACTCACAATGTTCCTATTTAACTAATATGTTGACAAACAAGTCTTCCATATTTAATTGCTTCCAAAGGCGGAAATTTAATCATGTGTATTTGTTCTATTTCTTAAAGTGCAGTGCTCTGGCAGAGCACATTTCTGACACATGTGCACAGATTGAACTCATTTTGATACAGGTTATTGTGGGTATCTACCATTTAAAATACAAAGAGGGGTTTAGATAAATGCAGGAACAGTTAAATGATGTGTAATGGTGATGGGCATGTGCTGAACCACTTTAATTGGGGATTTGAAGTAACGGACTTGCACAGTATTTGACATTAAAGCCTCTGCAAATGTAACAGCAAAGCTCCAATTATACTCTTTTTCCCTCTAAATAAATACAAGGATTTATTTCCAGCACCTGAGATGCTGTCCTCTGCATGGAAGAAAGGACTCAGTGTCAGGCCGCAGTGCAAGCAGCAAGGACATGTGGAAGGAATTGTAGCTGTGAATATGTAATTCCTGGCCTCTGACGCTCGCGGAGCGCGGTGGCTTTCCTCGCCTGGAGCAGCCTGAATGGGCCCATTTTCTGTTCTAGACAGTGTGTCTGTTGGCAGAGCTAAACATATCCTCTGTGCTGCCAGAGTGAGGATGCTGGGGAAGGCAGCTGAGAGCGGAAAGAAATGGTTGGAAATTTGCTCCCAACAGTGAACGTTTTTCAAGGGTCTCATCCTGATTTTATAAGCAGCAGCTTGTTGCACTCAAACTCTCAGAAGTCTCAGACAACCTTTGACAGGGGCAGCCTGACCCACAATGTCCAGTTTAGGTCTCTGAATGGATTGTCACAGCCTGACACTGATTTTTACTGCAATATTGCAAATTTGGGGTATTGTACTGTATTTTGCTGAGATAGGTAAGGAAAGCAACCACAATGCAAAGTTTCATTAGAGAATGGTTGTGATCTACTGTTCAGCACAGGAGCTTGAAAATATAACTCTCACAGGAGACTACTTTCCCAGTGAGACTGGAGCCCTTCCAGGAATAATGTTGGGGCTACCTGTGTTTCATTATGGTCTGGTCTGCCCAAGATCATGGTGTTGTCCTTTTAGTGCCACAAATGGCACCACCTGGGTTTTGTAGGCAGATAGAGCTAACAAATATTGTGGCTATTCCACAGCAGGGCAAGGTTTGTCTGTTTAGGGAAAAAAAAAACCAAAAAAAACCAAAAAAACCAAACAGGCTGAGATCTTGGCTCTTTCTTCTAGACAAATCAATAATAGCACTTGGATGTCTGACAGGGGCTGGCAGACTTCTTGCACCAGGTGTCCTTGAACTGTTTTCTCATTTCGAGGTGCAGACAGTCCTGGATGTCATGCAGCTCTGGGGTTGGTTGTACATGTTGATAATAAGGGTAGCTCTATCTTCAGGGTCAGAGCTTTGCCTGCTAAGGCAGCATTTGCAGGATGACAATCACAGTAAACAGAATCCATATACTGAGCACAAGGAGTGCCAAAGCTGAGCACAACCCCTGGGATGCAATGTGTGGGAAATGGGCTACAGCTCACCCCTGAACCTTTCTCTTTTTGTTTATCATACCCTCAGATCCTTAGCGGTGGCTTTTTCAACGCACTAACTTTGGGCTTTGCTTCTGCCTTTCCAGAGGAAGCCATCAAGTTGCACAGCGGGCCTCCAAAGAACGCCTACATGGAGCAGAGCTTCCAGGGCCTGAACCCGGTGCTGAACATCCCGGTCAGCGCCGCCCGCGCCGACCAGGCCAAGCGCAACGCGGGGCTCGTGGGCGCCCGCCTGGACGCCTGGGTGGACTCTCTGGTCAGCAGCGTCTGGTCGGCCGTGGACGTCTGCAGCGTGGGGCCCACGGCCTGCCCCGTGCTGCAGGGCTGTGCCCAGACAGCCTGGAGCTCCCTGAGCCCCGACCCCAAGTCCGAGCTGGGCCCCGTCAAACCCGACGGCCGCCTGAGGTAGCACCCGCTCCGCTCTGCCCCGGCACAGGTTTTTAAAAGGGAATTGAACCTTGCTTCTCTGTGAATCTCACACCAGGTTTCAGAAACCTAAGGGAAAGTTACTTTTTTTTTTTTTGTTACTTACTGAAATATAATTAATTTTTAAAAAAACAAAACCAAAACAAAAAAAAAATGTTCTGAAGTTCTGACAAGGCCTTTGGCACTGCCCTCTCCATCAGCTCTGTTGGGAGTAGCTTGCCTCATCCCACAGCCTGTGCTGTCCCAAGGGGACCCGGCCATTCCAGGTGCCACTGCACCCACCAGCCTGAGGGCTTGGAAACAGTAGCACCAAGCCATGGGAAGGGCAGTGAAGGAGCAGCTGCTAAAGGGTTTTTTTAAAATAAATTTGTCCGTGCCTCTGCTGTTTCATAGGCTTTCGTTATGTTGCTATAATGAATAAATCACATCAAAATTCCCTTCTACTTACACTTCCTGGGGAGGTTGGTTCATGCAGGCTGAAGCCTGTATGGCCACATGACCTCAGAGAATCTGAAGTAATTATGGTACAGCCTCACTTGGGTTTTTAATAACACAAAGTAATTCTGGACACAGCTGATGTCTGTCTGTTATCCTGTTAGAGAAAACGAGCAAAAGCAGAAACTGTCAGATTCCTTTCAGAGGTTTTTTCAGACAAATTTAATGATCAACTCTAAATGAAACCAGTGTTTTGCTATAGTAGTCTTTTATGTCTCATGCAGTCGGGTTCAGGGTCAGTGTACTAAGAGTATTTATTAAAGAACAAAGAAGTTTTTTGAATTTCAGCCCTGTCAAATCTGCAGGCATTTTTGGAAGCCACCAGTACCTGAATATTTTCACAGGCTGCCAGTAGAGCAGGTGTGTATGTGTAGGCTGGGGTGGGATGTGATGTGTCTGCTCACACCCTTTGCTCATGAGCTGAGCTGAGTTTTTTCTCAGGCAGTGGAGTTGTGAACCAGTAAAACAGTAAAATTGGGACCTAAATCAGCAACGGGTTTCTTCCCTAATTTGAGTAGTGGCTAATAGGTCTTAACACTAATTCCCTTCCTTGGTCTCAGATCTCCATCTCTTCCTAAAGAAGGATCCTCCAGGCTTTGCCAGGGCACCTGGAAGGCTGTGCAGGATGTAGGTCGCTGCCCAAAGTCAGAGGAAGGAGAACAATGCCATGTTTCTCCATGCTTTTACTTTATTCTGTCAACAATCTGCTCTTGCCTGTCTTCAGAATTCCTAGCAGGCTGCATCCTGTTTTAAATAGGCGTGTTTTTGCATCATTTCAACCTGCATTTTCTACAGGAGGGAAAAATTAATTTACATTCCAAGAACTTTTGAAAATACAGCTTTTATATACAAATTCATCTCCAACTGAAGTATTTTACATTAGCAAAAACATGCACTTTGTTGCTGTGTTAATCTCTAGTTAGCAACAGAACCAAAAAAGACCATCAAAAGCCACTGGGTTAATTAGGAAAGAAGTCCTGTTGCGGCAATAAAGAAAGGTATCTGTTCACCCTTCTGTGTGCATGGATAACTTTCTGCTGAGAGTGAAGTGTCCACATCAGGAGGGAAACAGACCCTTAGATCATTCCATAATCAGGTCTCACAGGAAGGTTGAATTCCCTTTTAAACAACACTTGCAGTAGGACTGTAACACACAGATCCCCGTGGCTTGTAGTATCTCTGTCGTATTGGTTTAAAGCTACTTCAGTTGGCTTTGGACTTGAAATTGTGGTGTCAGCTGTGCTGGCATTAAGGCAGAGCATTGAACTGTTTATCTGGCACAAAAATGGATGCATAGAAGGAACAATTTAGGTATTTATTATTTATGTTTTAGTCAATGACTAATTAGTAGGTGCTGCTTTTGCAGCTTGAAGATTATGTTATTTTACTAACTGAAGATGCCTTTATTAAGAAAAGGCCTTCCTCCCCTCACACCTCCCTTTCTTTTTTTGTCTTGATTTTGTCAGTCACAAGGGGTAGCTTTAGGAAAGTTTGTAGCAATGAGAGCTGATTGGAATATTCCAGTAAAGATAATGTTCCAGCCTTTCAACCAGCTCTAGAGGCAAGCGTGTGTGAAACCAGGGCTGCCAACAGGTTTATGTAATAGAATCACAGTGTTATTACTTATTCAGTAGGCGTTTTTAACAGTGCTTGTTTTTAATGTTACATTCCTTTGTGAAGTTCATATTTTCTGGGGACCTCCAATCCTCACTGTGAAATCCAGGGCTTTAGTCACACTGATGCAATGGCGACTGCACGGTCCAAGCCCTGCAGATTAAATGAAGAAGGTCACATTTAAGGCACACAATAAAATCCATTAACAAGCCCAGGCAGTGCTTGTTCTCAGTAAGACTCCTGAGGTAGCCACAAAATCTTCAGTCTGTCTTGCACATAAGCACATGTGTAGGGGTGCACCCACGCACACGCATGCAGATAACTTCGTTTTTAAATATGATGTTTTTATTCTTAAGCAGGAATGTTTTTAAGTGCTTTTTTTGTAAGCTTTCATTAACTAGACCAAGAAGAAGGTGACAACAATCACGTCTTCTGCGGTTAGGAAAAAAGCTGCCACTTTTATAATTTGAAAAATAAGGTGCAAATTATTTTGTTTTAGTACAAAAAAGGGAAAGAAAACAGATGGTTGCTGATACATCCATTTGCATTATATGCTAGGTTTAAAATATCTCAAAGAAAATATATATGAGATTATTTTCTGAAAAGCAAGAAGCATTTAAAACAGTGAAGTTTTGTAGCAAGTTTGCAATCTCAGTGCTGCTGTTAAAATATAGGATGTGGATCTGAAGGGGTTGATCCTGCAGTCCTTTCTCAGGCAAAACTTCCAGAGTGCTAGTGCTACATAAGGATTTCAGAGTCAAGTCCAGCATAAATAAAGGGTATGACAGTAATCTAGGGATAAATGCTGTCTGTTTGAAGTCATCAAAAGATAAGCTGCCATGTTTGGAACATCTTCTGGGGGCAGTGTCAAGTTTTGGACCTAAACAGCCACCTCTACTATAGCTGTTATCATGCAGACATGGATCCAAAAGATATGTATGAGACTCGGTGTCTGAGTTCCAAAGTCCTGTAGTTGTGACTAAAAACCATATAAAGCCAGACTCTGCATCAGGGATCAGAGCTGGCTCCAAGGTGATGCTGTTAAGCCCAATTTAGTCCTGCTTAGTGGCTTCTCTGGTTTGAAGTGGCAGCATGGGAGCCTGAGAAGAACATTGTCAATGGTCAGAAGAGAATAACTTCACAGATCTTACATTTGGTGAAAAGGAGAATTCAGAGCAGGGACAACAGCTGGTACAAAGCACAAGAGTTATGCATCTTCACCTGAATGTGCAGGTGTTCTTTTCCAGTCACACTGGCCAGTCCTTGCTGAACAGGGTCCCAGCTGGGACCCTGCTTTGATCAAAATTCCTTTCAGTGGGAGGGGTTTATATTTCTATATGCACACATTAATCCTCTGTGTATAATGCTTTGCTTGTTTAAATTCCCTGCCCATTCTGCATAACAGCCATGTAACACTCCTGTGATCAATCTGTATTACATAGAAAGGGAATGTGGCAAAATGCAGAACATCTACATACATGATTTAATGAATTATGTCCAAAGTCAGGCTCAGCATTATGCAAACCTGTTTATATGGTAATGTTAAACCCCAAGGCTAAATGAAATAGCTCAAATGACAGTTTATTTTCACATTTGTCCAATTCTTTCTTTGATGACATTTGGACATTGAGTAGTAATATTTGCATTTTCATTTTCTGATATTCAAGGGGGTTTTTTTTAGAATTGAAATTATGTCTTCATTTTTTGTGCTCTCAGCAAGCAGAGAATTTTAACAATTCCTTCATGATAGCAAGTGTTATACAAGAAAGTCCCTCTGTATCTCTGTTGTTAAGCCTTCATTATTGCTAAGCCTAGAGATACAGGAATGTGCATTGGTGTGTTACAAATTGACTTTCCTGGGTACTGGCTTCAGTGCACAATGCCTGTACAGTTGTTTAATGGTGTATTAACAGTGATCCTGCAGCACCTTCAAAAGTACCAACTAATGTGCATTCACTTTCCCTCCATCTCCTGCAGCACTAATTGCCATCCTAATGAGGCCTCCATCACTCTTAGCCACGATTGTAGTGAGCACAGTAGTGAAGGCAGTGAATCAGAACGGGGATACTGTAAACCTGACCTAAGGGAGAGAGAAAGGGTAGAGAAGATGCTGAAACTTTGCAGAAGTTTGACACAATTGCAACAAACCTTTGAACAAACTGGGCTCCTTCTGCACAGCAAGGCTAAAAACCATTGGTGCCCTGAGATCTCAGCTTTGATAAATAAGATAGACAAGATCCAGATAAACAAGATCCAGATGTTTCTTGTGGCCCAGCAATGAGGACCAGCTTTCTGTTGATTTCTCTAGTTCTCTTTCATCACAGCCATCAGAGAATTGCCATCTTGCCCCTGGCTAACACGCCTCTTTGTTGTCTTCCCAGCTCCCAAAGCTTCAGGAGTTGGCCACATGAAATCTTGGCCAAATCCAGCACTTTCCATAGAGCGGGAAGTTTTATACTTGACTGAGCTAAATCCCCTAGGCTTCTTCGGAAACCCAGCTGCAGATGAGGAAAGTTGGCTTTTCAGAGCAGCCTTCAGTCAGTTCAGTACTTGCACAGGAAGGAGTTGGTGAAAGCCAGCAGTTACCTTGTTCTGATTTTCAGGCCTGGGAATCTGATATATGTAAGAGGAGACTTGGTTATTTGATATTTCAGTAACAGAGTAAGACAGACCTGGTGGGACATGGTTGGCAACCTTTCTCACTGGCCTTTCCTTCGGTCCAGTTGTGAACAGAGAATGATCCATATGTGTCTTTATTTCTATTATTCAAGACCTCCAGTGTAGTTTTAAGGATTAGTAGGACTTAAGTCCATATTAAATGGCAATGGGAAACATCATGTAAAAAAAGCCTTTGCAAAGCAAACCCTCAGGCTTCTGCCAAGGCAGCTCCAGGGAGGATGCTGACAGAGGGGGTAGGGAGCAATGCAGTGTTAGAGAGGACAGAGCACTGCCCCTCCAGAGGCCCAGGAGGAGTTCCTGAGAGCAGGAATACCTGCTGCTGAGCCCCGAGGGCAGCTGCTGCTGCAGCCAGGCACAGAGGAGCCAAAGAAATGTGAATTAGGATTGAGGACAGCAAGGAAGAATTTGTAGGACAGCACATTTTCCTGCAGAATCTTCAAAGGCAAGCAAACACTCTGATTTGTAATTCCCTACAAAGGTGTATTGTAGAAGAGATTGACTTTCAAAACCTTCACCACCATCACCACAGTAAGGGAAAGAATAATCAGGCTGAGAGCATTTAAAATTGGGGCTACAAGGCCTTACAGCCTGTGCTCCCCAGGACCAGGGCAGCATTAGGGTGTCTCAATTACGTTGGGAGCAGTTACCCTCATGATGTGACACTGCAGGTACCACGTTGATTCCGTTCCTTCTTACTAACAGTAGTGTGTTGATCACTCTGCTCTTTGCTTCTGCCTTGGTTACCTTCTTTTGCTCATGGGTGCTACCACAGCTGCTACCTCACTGTGTCTGCAAACACGTTTACCTGAGAACAACAAAAAAGGTACCAGAAATCTCCTTGAACTGAATGTACAATCTATGCAAATTCTCTTTCTACTTTGTTACAACCTAGAAGTATTACTTGTAACCTTGCCAAATAAACAGCAAGATCCTGTACAGGTGCCTCTGATACCAGAGTGACGATTCTAGGCGCGGTTCCTGGCGCTGCATTTGTATATTGTAATGACTCGGCTTGTCTTTGGTTCTGTTGTAATTAACACCCTTGACTGAGACAATAGCACTCCTGCTAGGGGAGCACCTTCAGTTTGCTGGGAATATTCCAGAGGAGGATGTCTATGGCATTTCATTTTATTTTCCTGCTTAGATCCAAAAAAAGGCACAGACTTGCTGGCCAAAACTAGGGTGTTGTTTCAGCTTTTCTGTGGATGAATCCTATCAGCTTTGGATCGCTCGGTGTCTGTTCCCATTGTGGCATCCAGTGTGTTGCCCCTTAAAGAAAGCCTTACTTCCATCCTTTCTAAATGTGGCCTTAAACTGTGTTAGGAACTTTGGTGTTGTCTGTGTCTTGCTCACTTTCTCCGTTTGTTGTGGAATGAATAAAAGGCACCTTGAGATTTCTATTACAGCTCAGTTGTGTTGCTGTCAGCTTACACTTCACAAATACAATGGAAATTGCTTACAAATGCAGTCTTTAAGGAAAGAAAATGACCTTCCCCTCGGGCAAAAGGAAGTCTCAGACATTCATATAAACCTTAGGAAATTATGAGCTCTGTTTCTTGCAAGTCACTGTAGATAAGGAACTTGGTTTAATTACATACAAAGTACAAACTTAGTAACTTCTAATTTATCTTCAGACTACAACAGGACAGACTGCTCTCAGTGCACAAGACAAATTGTAGAGTAATTTCACTCATTTTAACATGCTGTAGTAGCATTCCTCTCAGATTTGTACTGGTAGCTGGAAGAAGAAATATCCTCTTAATGGTATGGTTTTAAAATCTGAAGAAAGTCACCACGTAGGGCCAGATTTTGGGTGCTGGTTTGGAATCTAACAGTACATTTAGAACATTGTTGTTTTGTCATAAATGCATTTCTGAAAATCTGGCTTTTGGAGCTTCTTTCAAAGGTTGTCAAAGTCAGCAGAAAGCAATGACTTCTGCTAAGGCTTGTATATGCTGGGTTTGTTTAATACTTTCCTCCGTGAGAACTGTCATGTTTCAGTGAGTAGCACCAATATTCCCGGCAGGCTGCAGTGCTTTTAGGAATCCCAAATCCCGTCCTATGTTGGTATTCATATGTGGATACAACCCAAAGGCAACTGAAAAGGGTTTACATATAAAATGAGATTTGTGAAACTAAAATAATTAATTCAATGTAAGGAAATTATTTTTCTGACTTTGTCCTTCTGGTTCTGTTTTGATTTGATTGGATTTTTCTATTGCCTAACATAGTCCATAATAAGTTATTCCTATTCTGTCATTTTCAAAGACTGGTGGTAATATAGTTTTAAGAAATAACTATTTTGTTATAGATCATAATATGCATAAAATTGTACAGAAATATTTTGTAATCTATTGAATAAGAAAAAGGAAAACCGTGTATATACAGGAAAAAAAAAGTTTAAAAAAATTGGAAATTCAAATGGAACACACTGAAAGATGTAGATATTTTGCTATTTATTTAAAGGAATATTTTATGAGATATTGACATGTCTTAAATTGACCAGTAATCAAAGTTCAAAGTCAGAATGCTTTTCTTGTAGTAGAATGTGATTTTCAGCAATTATTGCACTACCCGTTTTTGCACCCTTTTGTCTTTCATTTAGCAGAAACAATGTGCCTTAGCTGTATTCTTTGTCAATGGGAGTTTGGTTGTTTGTCCGACAAAGCAAATTTTTTTGCAGAAAAAGAAATGGATGTATGAAAAACTGTATTATACCAAAAACACTGCAGTGTATATAATGCTTTCTGTCATACGGTGTTTTCAGATGCAGAGTTTTAAAATAAAAAAAAAAAAGGCTGTCTTTAGGAGCATGTGCCCTTTGTATTATTTTCAACCCCACCCATGTGTGTCTTATTTGAAAGAACTTTGCCGCTTGGTGATTTTTAGGAGGGAAAATGGACCTGAGCACTTCCAGCCTGTGATCCCAGTGCTGCTGCCTGGTCAGTCGTTTCTCAGTCATAGCCACCAAGGGGGAAGCATGGATGAGTGCCTTCTGGGAATCTTTGTGAGTCCTTGCTCACAGGCACTGCTGCAGCCTCCCCTGCGTGCTGCCCCAGTGCAGGAGTGAAAGGTGGATGAACTTTGCAGGCTCCCAGCACTGCCAGCCCAGTGGGACCCAGAGAAACATCCAAATCCTTGTTTTCATATCCAGGTGTCTGCTGTTGGGCCAGAGCCTCTCTGCCTCTTCCAGTGATGAGAAGGAATGGTAGGCAAAAGGACCAACAAGGAGCTCAGCTGAAGTGTTTTCTGAAGGCCATTAATTGTGAGCAGTGCTGGAGCAATTTCTTCCCTGCATCCCCAAAGGGTGCATCAGCCAAAGAGAAAGACTCTTGGGCTTACAGATGTCCAGCTGGGTGCAGAAATACGAATCAATGCAAGGGCTGGCTGGTCCAAGAGGAGCACAATATGTGTCCTTTGCCTTAAGTGCAAGGATGAGCTCAGAAAGGCACATTTCTTCCATAGCTCCCTGCTGGGTTATGGACCCAAACCAGCCATTGCCTAATGTTCACCCAGTGTGAGCACTTACATTTATTTCCATAGCCTGGTCTCCACACAGAGCTGCTTCCATAGATGTGATGGGGGAAAAGTTAAATTCTCCTAAAAAGGGATGATTGGTATCTTTAGTACCATCCCCATGATGTATTGCAGGTTTGTCTCTCTGCACAGATTTTTGATGTGGGGTGCTTGAAAAAACTCCTTGATGACCTTCCAAAAGTCTTTGACAGCACCAGGAGCTGCATGACTTCTCATGCACCCCCAAGCCGTGCTGCAGGTTCTCTTGGCAGCCAGAACTGCATTTGATCTTGTGTTTTCTTTTCACCTGCTGTTCAGGAATTCCACTTTTTTGGCACTTAGATGCAATAAGGTCTGTTTAAACAGAGGAGGGAACACAGTGCTAATATTTTAGTCTTGGCACAAAGAAAAGATTTTATGTGGAGGGGGGGGAAAGGGGAAAAAAAATCCTGCTTTCAAATTTGAAGCCTGGTTTTATTTATAGCTGGTATAAGAAGTATGCTGCTTTTGTGCTGGCTGATTCCTAATCCAGCTGCTAATAGTCATGGCATATTAAAACTAAAAACCCTCAACTTTTATTTTAATTATCTCCAAATGCGTCATTGGCCACTACTTTAAAGAAAAGGTTGTGGGGGGAGTTGGAAATCAGGCTACCAGGTGCTCAAGTGTTTTGTTTGCCTTGTAGATTTCAGTGAGAATCTGCTCTGTAAGGCACAGGAATCCCAGTTCACCAAGGAGAGGGTGGTCTGAGAGGGTGCCACACTGGCAGTGCCACACTGGCAGGAGAGGCCGTGCCTCTGTCTGCTGGAAACACCCTCGCCACATCCCTGCATCTGCCATGCCTAAGGTCTCTTATTGTCATTATTATTTATAGTCTAGAACATGGTTAATTCACACAGTGACACAAGACAGAGCAGTTTGCCAATAGCTGCCCAGTAAACCAAGTGCAACAGGAACGAGGTATTTAATTGCCTTGACAATGGGGATTTTGAAATTTGGCATTTGCTCATCTGTTGCTAAAGAATCTGTAACCTATTTTCTAAAAATCAGAGGCTGTTAGTAATCTGAGGCTTCACAAATGCAAACAGCTGCAAATCTTCACTGTCTATGAATGATTTAAAAAGAAGAGATACTGAGGTTGTACTGAAGTTAAAACCAGACACGGATGGCAATTTTTCATTCTTCCAGGAAAGATGATCATGGCTGCTCTGGTGCCAAATCAGCCTTTTGGCTGCTGACTGCAGGCTCTGAGCTGGGGCACAGCTGAGGCACCAACTGTGAGTCCCACCTGGATGGGGAAGGGCTGAACCTGGAGCTGGGGGACTCTGGGGGGACAAGGCTCAGACACTTCATGTCCTGGAGTAAATTGCCAAGCACCAGTTTGTTCTGGCCAGCTCTCAAGCAAAGCAGAGTCATGCCAGGATCCTAAATTCACAGGCAAGGAGTTTCAGGTTAATTTATTAATAGCATTAACATGATCCAAAAGTATCCTGCATTTTTCAGATTCAAGCCTTGAGCTGCACCCTCTTCTGGAAGACACCAGATTGGACTTTTCAGCTACAGCATGATGTCAGTGTACACACTCACTGTACACCATGGCTGCCCCATCCTGGGGAAGCATTTGGATCCACAGCACTGGTGAACCTGGAAGCAAAGCTTTCTGCTCCAGCAGCGTGACAGCAGATGCTGTGGCCCCTGCTGGCTCTCTGTCAGGCTGCTTGAATGGAGTGAAAAGACATTCGAAAAGTGGCAGGATTATGATACGGTTTGGGTGCCCAGATTTGAAGGTTTAAAACAGACATTTGTGCCTAATCAGCCAAAGTGAGTTATAAGATGTAAACCATTTTTTTCTTCTCACCCTAAAACATCCATCATGATGCTCTGTGCTGGTTCCAGGCTGCCAGTGGTCTCTTCTCTAAATGAATGCCTCCACCAGAGCAGGCAGTGCAGCTCTGCAGAGCCCTCACCACTGGCCCAGCTGGGCTGACACAACCCCTGCAGTGTCCACAGGTAGCACCAGGGCAGCAGAGCCTCCCAGCCTCCCTGGCCACAGGGAAACTTCCTAAAACACTTGTCTGCCTGTGGTGCAGTGTGTCAGGAGTGACAACTCACATTAATTATGGACCATCCTTAAAATATATTTGATTTCAGTAAGACAGAGTCCAGATGTAATGCTTCAATATGAATATAATACTTTGATATTAATATATGCCATATAAAAATATGTCTTTTACTGAATACTGCTCTGTGTCTATATACACATAGCAGTACCCCACACCACATGAGCTGTTTTAGACTCTCTTTGTATTTCCACTGCCCCTAAATTATCCCAAATCTGGTAGCATGGCTGCAATGGAGCAACCTCTTCCCAGGGTGTTTAGTAGTGCACAATGTACAGCCTTCAAGTAGGAGCAGTATTTTAGTTGTATAATTGAGTTAAAATAATGTGCTCTTCTTAGTCTGCCTCTGTAATTGTTTTTTTTTTTTTCCTTAACTAGGACTTGCATAATAATAAAATAGATTTGACTAGAAACATAAAGTACATTTTAATGTGATCTCATTTATGAAAGTCTATCACTGGATACACATGGCAAGGAAATTAAAGTATTCTTATAACAGATTAATAGCCAAGATCAAATATTTCACTTTCTAATAGAGTCTGCCTATATGTGCTTTAAATTCTTTGCTAAATTTAAATTTAAAAGGGCTTTTCTGGTGCCATGAAAGCAAGCCACTGCCTGCCACATCATCCCCGATTTTCCATTACTGCTCACTGATGGTTTGCATTCATTAGCAGAGGACGGCTCCAGCCCTGCCTTCAGAGGAAGAAATTACTTTTTGCCTCCAGTAAAAGAGAAAAAGTGCTGTGAGCTACTTCCCAGCAGCCTGGCCACAGCAGGACCAGCCAAGCCATGGGGGAGGCAGGTGTCCCTGGGGAGGGACAGCCCAGGGAGCACTGCAGCCCTTCACAGAGTGGGGATGCTCCTGTGACCTGCTCCCTGCAGAGACCTTGCACCCCAGGCAATTGATGCAATGTCCAAATGCATTTAAAAGCATGCATTTCTTTCCAGAATTCCCCATTTAGGAGCTTTTTTTGGTCAGATTTAGTCCTTCTCTCTCTAGATCCAGAAAGTCACTAACCTGAGGTCCACTGGATCAACACCTCACACTCCCTGGTCTCTCTTTGGGGAGCCAGCACTCTGCTGCTTGCTGACTCGTAGCTGAAACACAGCCCCTTTCTTTCACATGGATAGGTAAGTGCTGATTTAATTTGTCCATTCCTTTAATTTATTAACATCAGTTAAATTGGTATCAATATGATAATGCACTAAGAATTAGCACAAGCTAATTATTGTTAAATAAGAACAAGCTAGGTCTTATTTAAGAGTGCATGAGCATGAGTGTGAACCAGCACCACAGAGACTGTAATGGTCTGAATCCACTCAGTGAAATGACATGATTTGTACCAGCTCACTCTTAACCCAGCCTCAAAAAGCAAACATTCTCTCTTTTTTGATTTCCCCCCCACACTTGACTGGCCTCGAAGATGCCATAAAACAAACCAAGAAATATCAACAGGAGACTGACACAGCAGTGACACTGGGTTTATTTTTAGCCCAGCTCTCTGCCTGGTGCATCTCAGCTCATGCACAATATGCATCACACAGAACTAAAGGAAGGTACACTGCCAGAAATGAACCCAGAATCCCCCCAAGTCCCCCTTTCTCATCTTAATTAAAGGCAGATGTACAGACCGTCTGTGCTGGGAAAGGGGCATCAGGACACACTCTCTTCACCCCACAGAGGAGATTTAGGGTGAGGAGAACCCTTAAACCACCTGTGTTTGCAGTGCTGCCTGCCTCATCCTGCTCTCTGGGCACGGAAAATGGGAAGTGATGCTTGGCTGAACAAACTTAACAACGTATTTACCCTAAAACCAGGGGCAACAGCAGAGCTGAGCCAAGCACTGGTCCCACTGCTGGGAGCTTTGCAGCCCGCCTGCCCTTCCCAAATTACCTCTGTGCTGTCAAGACACTTGGCTTCTCTGCATCCCTGGGCTGATTAATCAAAAAAAAGGAAGAAAAAAAACCAAACAGGGCAAGACAAGAAATAGTGAGGCAGTGATCTGAGTCTGCATCCGCACTTCAGTGTTGGTTTGCACGCCTGGGAAATGCATTTTAGGAGCTCGGTGTCAGTGGGGTTTGGTTCTGGGCTGCAGAGCAGGGCTGGCACTGCCCATGGGAACCTTTGCTGGGCTCCAAGTGCCTCCAGTCCTGGTGCCCACACTGCCACGTGTGAGGCGGTGACCGCATTTGAAACTGCAAATTAGTCATGGCAAATAAATAACTTCAGAACAAGAGCTGGCTGAGAGCTGCGGTTCGCATTACAGCAATATTTTTAAGTCTTGAGAATTTCCTTTTCTCTGCTCCAGTCTGGACAAAAAGTGTCATTAACCCCAAATACTGCTGCTCACACACAGGCAGGCTGGGTTTCTTTATTTGCTGAATGTTTTGGCTGGATTTCTGACCACCTTTAACTTCCTTTTCTCCCTCTAATTCTTTTATTATTTTAGATGGTTTGAGCTGAATGAACAACAAAGTCATTAACTATTTAAAATACATGGAAATAACTCATATTGTTGTGAAAAGAAGAGCTGAGTCTGGCCCCTTTCCATGTCCATATTTCATTACAGTATAATTTGTGTCTTTTGACAAGTTCATCATTGTTTTGTAGTATGGCTCCACAGAACCCCAAGCATTAACTAGTAGCTCCCATGGAAAACCACCAATTACTGCCAAAAGCCCCCTGGGCAGCCCAGAAAGCCTGGCAGGGTGCCAGCAGCACAGCCATGAGGAGCATGCAGGATCCTGCCTTGCCCCTGTGTCTGGATGGGGATGAACAGAGTTCTGGAGCAGCCTGATGCTGCCACAGCCAGGGGAAGACAGCAAGACTGGGGGCACGGCCCCTGGGGAGTGGAGTGGAAGACTTGGAGCCCTGTGTTTCAGCTCAGCCCTGCCTCTGGGTGCCAGGGGAGCCCAGGAAGGGATGCCACTGCAGCCCTGGGGCACGGTGGTTGCCCTGCAGCCCCGTTTGAGGATGCTGCACACAGCCAGGGCGCTGCTGGGACACGGGGATTGCTGAGCAGCTCTGAGTCCCACGGGGAAGGGAGTCTGTGTTGACTCAGTTCTTTTGGTTTCATTTCCAAACAAGCTTAATATTCATTTTCAAGTGATTCATCCCCTGCTTTGCAAGTGGTTCTCCTCCCACGACCAGCAGCAGGACTAATTCAGATGAGTTACACTGGGGGACGCTTAAAGGAATTTTTTCTGACATGCTGGAAGAACTGCAGTGCTGTGAGAGTTCCTGTCCATGCACAGGGATCTGGACCAACCCTTGAAGGTCTTCTAGGGTATTTATAAAGTAAGGAGGGATGGGGGGAAATATGAGACACAGTTCCTCAAAGGCTAATAGAATCACCTCAAGAGCATGCTAGAGGGAGAGCATCATCTGTAAGTTTGGGGTATTTTTTAGTTTGTTTTTTTCTAGTTCTTAATATTTTCCTCTGGGAGCTCAGTGGGAAAAGATGATACAGGATCTATGAGCTCAATTTTTGGTGGATGAGGGTTCAGACCCCATCTTGTGCAGGTGTGTTAAGCTGAAAGATTTTGAATAGCCTGAAATTCTCTCTGTGACATTTCTGATCATGTTAGGACAAAGCTTTTCACTTACCTTAACCCTAGAGAATATTTCAGCAACATATAATTCCCTCTTCTTCTGGATTTCAGCAAAGTTTGGGCTAGAGTTACCTGGAGACCTGGGGTTTAATATATTCCTTTTAGCAGAACACCAGTCAATACTCTGGTGAGAAAACTCCCTCCTGAGACAGGTATCATCAGGAGCTTGGGAGTTTTGCTTACTATCTGACTTTTAAACTACTGTGAAAAGGCACAGCTGAGTGACAGCCCTGTCATCTCCAAACCTAACTGGGAAATCAGCTGCAGCATCAGAATGTGTCAGAAGAGAAAGAAACCTTTGCTGGCTGGGGACCCCAAGCTGTGCCCCTAAAACCAGATCCCAGCATGGTGACCCTGTCCTGATTTTTGGTTTTGCTTCACAGTTAGGTAAATCTCATGAAAGCTCTTTTGTGCTGTAACTTTCCTATCCTGTCTTTTTGGAGGTGTTTTGTCACCCATCCATCACTGCATGGCAAGGGTGGTGAAATATGTCCACCCACACAGCAGAGCACCTGTCCATGCATGAAAATTTCCAGGGAAGGCTCTTTTCATCTCCCTGATGCATCACCAGTCACTGCAGCTGCACTCTCTGGATGCTCTTATCCAGACTGAATTATTTGTAAGTCCCTGAGGGAGTAATCAATACCAGCAAAGGGATAAATATTAGCACGTGCCCCTTGTGCTGCCTCAGGGCTTTCCTGCTTGCAGTGGGGACAGAGCTGCAGTGTGCTGGGGACACACACACACTTACATATAGAAAAGTGTCTCTGAAACAGTGACAGCCCTTTGGGTGATGCCTGTGCCACACGAGGAGAGCCCTCAGGAGATCTCTGTGACATGGACACAATCACAGGTACAGCTCAGTGGATAAAGATGAAAGGCTCCAGGCCAATTGTTGGTCATGTTCACAGCTTCCTGCTGCTGTTTTATTCCTAATGATTTTCAGTGTTGCATTCATATGCTGACAAATATGCAATTTAAAATCATTTTGCAAATGCAAGCCTGTGTAGCAGTTCCCTCATGTATTCCATGTGCTCCAGCATTGCCTCTTCCCATCTGTCCCTGCAGGGCCTGAGTTGCTTCAGCTGGGCACAAATGAAACATTAGAAAGGTAGTGTGACTGGGGAGGAGCTGAAAGATGACGTGTGGGTTCAGGCCATGCTGCTTCTGCAGGTTTGTCCCATCCTTCCTCCTGCTCCTGCACCTTGAGCCTCGTTCCTCTTCTGACCCACCAGGAGCTTTGATCCAAGCAGTGATGGAACAGCCCTGCTGCTTCTCCTGGATGCAGCTTGTTACACAAGAATTGAATAACCCATTGGGTAGCTCCAGCACATGGAGTGATTTTGGTTTTTCTCCCACTGGAGACACTGTGGCTGCTGTTTAGCAAGTGCAGCTGCAAGGGAAGGAGCTCTGTGGCTCCTCTCTTCAGCTCTCTGCACCAGGAGGAGCAGCCCCAGCACCCCCTGAGGTAAGCACATTGTGCTGGGTCTGACAGGAGGGTCTGGTATAAAAAAATCACACCTAATGTGAGATAAATGACTGGTTTTCACAGGAATTGTTATATTCAATTACCAGCTCCTGAGGAGATTGCCATCCTGGGAGCCCAAGTCCTGTTTGAGGTTTTGGCACTAACAATATTTGCAGAAAAGCACTGGTGGCTCCAGCCTGGTTGTTTGGAGTGGCCACAGGGCTGGTACATCCCAGCAGCAGCAAACACCTCCTGGCAGGAGGAGGCTCTGTCTCCAAGGCTTCACACGGCAAGGCAGAGACCTGAGACCTTTCCCAAGCCTCGTGGCAGACAGAGAAGTAATTTTGGGATCACTCATTTTCCTGTCTCATTCCCTGCCTGCTGCATCATCCCCTGCCTGTTTGCATAAGGCACAAGGACTATTTTTAACAGGCAATTTGGTTTTATTAGTGACAAGTAGATAAATAAACACCCTGAATTCTTGGTTCCTGTGGAAATAGCTTTCATTGAAAATCTTTCCATTTAAGGGCACAGTCAAAACAAAGTTCCACAAAGAAGAATGGCATTTTCTACATTTTCTTCCCCAGCAGCCTCAGGGCTGGGTGCCTGGAGGGGCAGGGGAACACAGGAGATGGAGAAGCAATGCTCCCCTTGGAGCTCTGCGCTGTCCAAGAGTTCAGCTCTGCTCTGTGTGCACCTCAGAACTCTTTTGGAGGGAATAAATCAGTCCTGGATTCCTTCAGATTGCCAAAACCTGTCATTTCCACTGACACCTGCAGCATCTCAGGGGCTGAGAAATAGCTCCCAAGACCAGCAGTGCCCCTGCTGCTCCCAGAAGAGCTCTGGGAGGCTGCACAGAGCAGGAAAAGAGGATATTTTTTCTTGAGCTGGTAACTGTGGATGTTTTAGTCCCCTAGATCAAATCTCACTACACCTAACTCTCTGGACTCTTTTATCCTCAGCACATTCTCTGTAAGCAGACAGGTTTGTAGAAAACATCACTGAATTCACATACCTAATGTTTTTCTTACAGCAAAAAAAAAATTTTTTTGAGGGCAGAGCAAAAAATTAGTCCAATTTATATTAACTCTTTCAATCCTGAATAAAAAGGATGGAAGAAATATATAAAGAAATATATACTGACAATTTACATTCCTCCATGAACCTTGAGTCTTTCTCTTCCAGAGATACAGGACTTGGCTCATCACCATTTTATAAGGATTTAACCAATATTTAAAGATTAATTGCTTGAAAATAGTCCAAAAACCCAACAAGTTCCATGGCTCTGTTTTCTCCAATCCTATTTATGTGCACACCTGGCAGCAGCCAGCCCTGTGTCCCACACAGAGCCACACAGAGCTGGGGCTTTTCCTGCTGTACTTTTGGGGGAAAATGAGGCTTTCCTCCTGTAAACTATTACCATGAACCTGCTTTCCCCAAGGCAAGGACTGGCTTTTAGCTGGGACCTGTCCCAGTCACCCCAGACCTGGAGCCACGAGCCCCTGAGGGGTGGATGGACAGAGGCCCCCGAGCAGGAGCTGGGCAGGGCTTGTGGTCACTGCACTCAACTCCAGCACACCTCTGCTTCTCAGCCTCGACAGCACTGCAGGAACATTTCCTCTCTTCAGGTAAAACACACAATATCTCGGCTTTTAACCTTGCTGCTGGGTTCTGAAGTAAATTCCTCTGGAATCGAGTTTGTCTGTTTTAAGGAAGGGTGAAAGACAGCAACAACAGAAAAAACCCTAGACAAACATCATTTTAATTTCAATCTGACAAAAAAATAATCCTGTTTGATCCCACATGGGAGCTGTTGGCTGTTTATTTTCCTATTTTTCCATTTATCAGCCCCACGTTAACTCATAGAAATGTTTTATTATTCTCCATTTAACCATTAAACTGAAAGATCAGTCTGATTTAGATCCTAACATGATCTAGATGGAAATACAGATGGAAATACATTCTTCAGTGCACAGAGCATAACACTGGATTTCCTGCCCTCACTTTTTGACCAGCCTGTGTGGTTTTGAAGGGGGAAAAGCCCACAGGGGTGTGAGGTACTCACTGCTGTGGCTTGCTCCGCATTTCCAGAGCAGAAATAGCTGACTGTAAAATTTACTGATTATTTTCCCCTTCAGATTGTTCACATCAGAGACAGCGGGAATGAATTTGGCCCTCATTTGTTTCCAAACACTGCAGCTGCAGCAGGCTTGTCCACTCAGTATCAGTCTGCCTTGCCTGGGACATTCCCAAAGCCAAGACACAGCCTCAGCATTTGATCAACACTGCACTGTCCATTGCTTTTCCCAAATAATCCCTATTTACAACCAGAAAGCTGGCCCCCACTTCGTTAAACAACACCATCTGTAATGCTCTAAGTCTTTTATTTTCTTCTAGGTAATTGGAAATAAGGAGAGAGGGGCAGGAGTGTCACCAAATGCAGCATGAGAGCCTGGACCCCAACTCCAGTGGGCTCAGAATCAAGCCTTATATATCTCAGCAATTTATAACCTGATTTACTGGTGCTGTACAGTTCTCTCCTCCTCATGAGGGGGAAAGTGTATATCCTTTACAATGCAATAATGGCCCTGCCTGATAAAGCAATAAAAAATGGGAGATTTAACAATATGTGCCCTTTCCGTGTGCCCTGCAGGTTTAGACTTTGATGCAAATATTTATGCACTTAATTTATTGCCTTGATTTTCTGCCATTTTGGGGAACTCCCACCACAGGAGGATTAATTTTCTTTACATAATGTTCTGCCCATCTGCTGTCCTTGTGGCAAGTGGCATCACTTCCAGGGATGCAGCAGAATGCAGTGATGCAATATGAACACATATTCTTAATAATCATCAACCTGTATTTAGCCACAAATGGCTAAATACCAAGAGGGGGACAGGGGAGTTGCACTGAACAAGGGAAAAGAAGCACATTATGTCCATTTTCAAGAGCTGGAGGTTTAGTTAGCAATTCTTAGCAGTGTGTATTGATTTCCAGGATGGGGAAGAGCCCCCAGGGGAAGAAGGGCAGCAGGGAGGAGCAGCACTGCTCTCCCCACTGCACAGGCAGTGATGGATGTGCCTCGTGGGCAGTGGCCATGCTGGGGACAGCCAGCCCAGTGCCAGTGAGGAGATCAGCTGAATGCTCCAAACACTCATTGCAGTGCACTTTGCATCTGTTCAGAGGGAGATGGCTTTGCTGTAAGGGCTTGGTAAGCCAAACAAGCACAACAAACCTTAAAGGCTGGCAGGAGAGAAGACAAGGGCAGAAGTCACAAGCCAAACATAAATTGATGCAAAGCAGCAATGGGAACAGGACATGGGATGTGAGTGGTGTCCCCATGGCTCAGCTCCTGCAGCCCTGTGAGCTTCTCCCAGCAAAAGCAGCAAATCTGGGGCTCCATCCCAGGGCTGTGTGCCCTCAGGAGCTTCAGGCAAGCCCTGTGTGCTGCTGTGCTGCCTCCTCCACAGACACACTGACACCACGGGCAACAGCCTCTCAGCAGCTGAATCCCCCCACCAGGAGATTAACTCTGTATGTTTATATACAGAACAACATGTATTTATATAGAGATGTATTTCTTTGTGTCCAGACTCCAGATACATACACACACATGTATACACTTTATTCTACACTCTGTATTAATGCAGAATTTATATATTTGGGTATATCTAGACAGTGAAATGAAGCCCTAGGCAAAAACAGGGGGCAAAGCAGCTTGTTATGTCTGCCTTGAAGGAATGAAACCCCAAAAGGCAAGAGTCATTTATTCCCCTATGCAAAAGCAAATCTGACTGCTTGCAGGCCATTTTATTAAAAGCAGACACTGGAGCTTTATGAAAACCCAAATATTAAACTGTTCCATGTGGAGCACAAACACAAACAGGATTGTTTCTAAAGCCACCCCAACCTCTGGGCATGTGATAACTTCCTGAGCTCAACACAGACACAACCAAGTTTCCAGCAAAAGGACAACCTACAGCAGCTCTGGCTTCTGGGGAAATTATTCTTTCCATTGGCCTTAGAGATGAAATATTCTTGCCCTTCTCCAGCACAGGATTGTCCTGATGGCTCTGAGTGCTTTACCTGTCTTTATCTCAGCCCATGAGTTTCTCACTTTACCCTTTTGATTGTCCCCCAGCCCACCGTGGGACAGTGAGTGAGTGCCTTTGTGGGGCTGAGTTGCCCCTGGAGCTGAGCCATGGCACCTGGCCAGATGGGTGACATCCAGGGGCCCTGGTGGGTGCAAATGGCAGCTCTGCTGCTGAGCCATGTGCCCAGCTAGAACATGTAATTGCAAACAGGCATCACCCAGGTTTCTGTGCCTCTGAGCAGCTAAATGCCTCTGGACAACCCTGTGTGACTGAATATGTGAGTAGCTCCACTGAGACCCAAGTCTGCCTGTGTTAGTGGCTTCAGGATTTGTGGAGCTTCATGCAAGAAGCCCAGGGAAGATAAGGGTTTATCTTTAACTTCAGCATGAGCTACAGGGATATTATTGTACAGAACCACACAAGGCACCCATTTCCTTTATGATGCAGAGGACCTAAAAACAGGTGTAATGAAAAAAGAAAGCAGCACAGCACTTCTGTGGGAGGTTATGGCAAAGCTAAGCCTGTCCTTACAGCCCTGTGAAAACACTGCCAGCCCCAGAACATTATGCAGAAAGCACTGCCACTGATTTAGCTGCACATTTTTCACACAATTCTGATGCAGTCCTACAACATGAGCAGCTGGAGCCTGCTGTGCTGACCTGTGCACTGAGATTTTGAGTGCTTGGAATAACTGGCTTGTGTTAATGTCAGGAAGGAATTTCAGAGAGGGAGTGTTTTTCTGGCATGGTTCTGCTACAGTAAGACCTCAATAGCTGTGTGTGTCCCTCCCTGCAGAAGAAAGCCACAAATGGCAGTGGGATCCCTCTGTCACCATAGCCTGACCCTGATGGGGAGCACACTGGGAGCAAACACTCAGCCCATGGTGTATGAACACCCCCCATCCATCCCCGGAAAGTGCTGCTGCTTTTGCTTTGCTCCTCCCGAATTTCCTGTCTGGAGAAGCCTGTGCCAATGATTTTTAATCTCTAATTGTTATTGGGACTGCAAAGCAAGCTGTGTATTCCCAGTATTGTCCCACCCCTCAAAAATAACACAAGGTTGTGCTCACAGCACAGCAGAAAAGGGCCTTAGAGTGCTCACAGGTGTGCTCAGTGGGAAAAACCAGAGGAGGGACAGCATTCAGCCTTTCCCCTGCCTGCCTGCATCCTGGTGGGACACAGGTGGCTCTGAACTGAGGGATCTGAGAATGCCCACAAAGCACCACAGCAGGTCAGGCCGTAGCTTGGGCCATGAAGATGAAAATGTGTCATGAATCTTTTCCCTCCTAAAGGCAGTGGGGCACTGGGCTTTGAGGCTGGGTACAGGAACACCCCTTTGCCTCACCTGCAAGCCCCTGCTTTGTGCTCTCCTACTCTGATAGGAGGTGCATGAAATTTACCCCCAACACACTTACAGAATCCACACACCTGCAGTTACCGGGAAATTTCATGTGACTGCCTCTGGTGACAATGTCCTAGGCAATATGATGTGGAAAATACAGAGATGCTCCCAAAGCATATTTTTTCCTGCCCTGTGGGTAGCTTCTTTTGTTAATAATTTTCTTGTGATAACTGGGACATCAAATTATTTTGGAGTTGTTCTCAAAGGTGCATAGATACTTCATTTTTGTGCTGACAGCTTTAATTATTCAGCACACCGTAGCAGCAGATGAAATATAATCGCAACAAAGGGCTCCTAACACCACAAGTAACAGCCAATTGTGAGGATGGCATGTTAAAATCAGCAGTGAAAAACAGCTTATACTCCCTGACCTCTACCCAGTCAAATCCTCCTGTTGCTATAGTTGCTGCTCTAGAAAGAGTGTTATTTCTCTCAGCTGAGAGTCACTTGTGAGACAAAAGGAAAACACTGCCTTTCCTTGAATCTTTTCTGTGGTCCCAAGTAATTATATCTTATCAGTGGACTGATTATTCATTTAAAATGCAAACCTGTTAAAAAATGTAATTTTCTAATTTTCTGTTGTACTTCACTTGACATTCATTTCCCATTTACCCCTGTGGAGATGCAGTGACTCTTTAACATCTTGAAAAGTCACATGGAGTAGAAAGAAGCTCAGTCTCAGGTGTGATGTGGGCAATGGACACTGCTCAGAACTGAACTCTCCCAGCCCTCAGTGGGCAGCCCCACAGCTGCAAATGCTGAGCTCACCGTGCAGGAAAAGGAGTGCCCAGGGAATCCAAACCCCTCTGAAATTACCCCGAAGTTCACAAGTGTCCCACACTGAGGAAGTACATGAAAGCTCAAACATCAGTGGGAAAATGTTGTGAAGTTCTCCTAAAAGATTTCAGAAATTGGGTGCAGCAGAGCCAGTGGCAGGACTTTTTCTGCAGCCATGGGGACAAGATGAGGTCAAGGAGCAGCAAAGGACATCCTGTCTGACAGAGGAGCAGGGCCTTTCAGCATCTGAGCCACTCCCTGGGCTGCTCACAAACACCTTTTAAAGTGATTTTCAGCATGGGAGCAGGTAGGCCAGGCTGGAAAATAATTAAATCTAAGGAAAAACGGAAAGAAGAACGTGCTGAGGAAGAGGACCTTGCCAAAGCCCTTGGTTGAAATTTGCAGTTGGGTTCCTGTCTGGCAAAACTCAAAAATACTGTCTGGGAAATTCACTTAGTTGAGAAGAGAAGGAAGAGTAAGAGTAAGTAATTAAGGTTCACATTATCATTTGAGCCTGGCATCTGCTTAAATTAGCTCATTTGATCTCTACTTTCTCCTTTAATCTGAGTAGTTCTGAAAGAGTTATTACAGGACACGTGTCTCTGTTCTGGTTTGCCTCTTTTTGTCCTACTATTTATCCAATTAATTTATTTGTTCTGCATTTTAGATTCCTTTGTCTGCTTTTACCAATTTTCCCTCCATGCATATTGTCTCATCTTTCTGCCCTTGCTCTCACTTCCTTCCCAAATGGGCTGGTTTGGAATCTATTTATGTTTTTAGTAATGGAATTTCCAAAGTTTTTCTGAAGACTGAAATGCCTAGGTCATGGCCAGAGGACAAAGCCAGCCCAGATGCCCTGCAGAGCTGGAGCCCAGGGTGTTGCAGGGCAGGCATCAGCTATTTGCTCTCCCCAGGTCCCATCCTGCTCTGACCCCAGTCCGCTCACCCAGATTTCTGAGTCCTCCTCCCAGCTCTGCAGATTCATGGGAGCCTGGAGAATTTTAGAGCTGCCCAGGGCAATACACAGAAGCAAATAAAATGTGTTCTAAAGCTAAGCTTTCCACCCATTCTTGTAGCCACTGTCTCACCAGAGAGCCCCGAGTCTCGGGGAGGCTTGGGCAGGTTCTTGCTCACCTTGGTTTCCACACAGGTAACACATTCAGACAGTGTTCAACCCTTCTTGAATTATTTGAAAACCTGGAAATGTTCACTTCCCAGATGCCAGGGTCATTTTGCAGCAGGAAAAGCAGTGTAAGAATTCAGAAGTGTGGCAGCCTTGGGCTCTGCACTGAAAATCTTCCTCTTTCACCATCCCACTGCTGGCTCAGTGGAAAAGGGCTCTCAAGGCTAGATACATTATCAAAGTTTAAATTAGGTCCATTGAATTTTATTAGCAAATTTCTACTTTGTTAGCAATTTCATGCTGCCTATTAACATTTGTTTTTAATATATTGTTATCACTCATCACAAAAGGCTAATCCTGTTAGCACTTTCCATATTGTATTACAGAAAACAAACCAGAAGGCTGTGGTTCTTCACCCTGCCATTTTCATATATTTAGAGACACACATCTCTCCCTGAGCACTCCCAGCCAGCTCTGCCCAAGAGGCCAAGTCCAAGTCATGGCTGGTGGGAAGGAGCCACACAAAGCATGCCCAAAAAATCTCTTTGTAGGTGAAGGCATGAGATGCTCTTTTATAGGCAGGAGCATCCTATCAAATCTGATCAAAAGTGATGTATTTCCTGCTAGGATTTAAAAGAAAAAAAAGGCAACTATTTCCAACAGCCAATACTATCATACTTAAGTTTGATTCTTAAATTAAAATACAGATAGATTAATTTTAGTGAAATTATCAATGAAATATCCATGGGTGTCTGAATGATTCATTCACTACTAAATACTACAAGACATTTCCTATAAGAGACATTCATGGCCATGGATGCATTTACAAAATACATTGAATACAGTATTTAAGATGGAAGCATAATACTCCTGCTCTTCACGAGCAGAAAATGTAGGTCAGACTTTGGGATACCTATCAATGATCTCTGAACTCATCTTTTCCTCTCTTTTCTCTTCTGCACCCTGGAATTCATTATGGGGTATAAAACAGTAACATCAGAAGATGGCAATCACTGATACCTCTGCAAGAGGTGGACTGTGCTCCAGTGGGATGGGAACTGGCACCTCCCTGTGCCACAGGTACTGAGCTGAGCCCTGAGTTGGTAAACATAGCACTAAAAGAAATCACTGTGATATACTGCAGTATCTTACCAAAAAAAGGACCACATGTTTGTCCTACACAGCAGAGTCAGTTTTCACCTTGGTGGTGTATTTGCATTCAGAACTTTCGGGTTTCATAATGTTGTTTTCACTGTCACATCCTGGACCACACTAACATGGCTCCCATTTAATCCAGGAACTATCAAGAGAAGAAGAAAGGGGTATATCTTCTGCACAGTGCTTGTGAAACCACCCTTATCCATTGATGTATTAAAATTGAAGTGCTATAAATTTCTGTTGTCATGGAGATATTTTCCATGCCACTTCATGATTGGCCATCAGAATTCACTTTCCTTTGGGTTTTCCAGCCTAATTAACTGTTATATTTTTGCTGGCAGAGAGGAAAAACCCACATGAACAGCTTTTGGATGGTGACTTCCTCCCTTACGGAACAAATTTCATTTTTGTATACTATTAAGGTAAAATGCAGAAGCGTGGCTCGCATTCCTAGAGCAGAAAGGCAGCAGAGCTCTGGCAGGAGTGGGTTTGAGCTGCAGATGTTATTTGGATCTCCTGAGCAGGAAGCAGTGCAGCCTTGGTGGGGCTGCCCATTCCCAGGGCAGGGAGAGGGGATGGAGCAGGGCACACAAACCTGGCCACGGGCACTGCAGCACTCCTGGCACCCAGAGACAAACCTGGGATTCAGGGACCTCTGGGCAGGGTCCAAAGCAGACCTCTGCCAATTTTAACAATGTTTTGTTTACTCCTGTCCTTGTTTTCTTCGCCCTTGTGTTGCTGGCTTCTCCTAAATTTATTTTGGAGTTCAAGGATGATTGATCAAGTCTGTCAGATTTGGAGAGCAAGCAGGAAAAATCTCCCTCATTTAAATTGATATCTCCACAAAATTTCAGGTTACCTGTACCCCTCCAAAACCTGCATGGTCAGGTGTTATTTCAAGAAAATGTCTGGTGGTAGAGGTTCATCCTACCCACTCCCTAGTGATGTGGTTGATTATAAATTCAAAGTTAATTTATGTGTACAGTCTGTAACATGGACAGGCCTGGAGATCAGCTTCCCCTATGCTTTTCAAATTAAAATGTCTTTGATGTACTTCTCTTCCTGCCTTGGAACACTTAGAGTCCATTGGCAACGAACTGAATGATTTGGTACTAAATAGACACCCTTCTCTTTCCCCCCAAGAGAATTAGCATCAGGTCTTAATTTACTAATGGACTATAGACATCCATTAATGTAGTAATTAATTCAGTGCTAAAGTGCCTGTAAGACGGAACCACGCTGAGTGCACAGGGAAAAAAATTACAAGTGACATCTTCCCAGTAAACATCACAGGGTTTTGGTGGAAAAGTTAATTTAACAAAGATATAATGGTGCACTTTATTCCTTGTCTACAGCTCTGTGTCTAATTGCAGCATTTCACAACAATCCCATGCTCAATTCTCAGTTTTTGGACAGAGGTCCAGTTTTTTCCATCTTCCAGAAATCAAACATGGAGGTGGTTCAGGCCAGCCTAAACAGCTCCCTCAGAGTTTGGCAGCTCCTCCTTGGCAGCGTGGCAGGGTGCTGGCTCCTGGCCCAGAAAATGAACCAGAGACAGCACAGGCAGCCACTGCATCTCAGCCACGGCAGTAACGGGGAGGGTATTGCATGCACATCCCCCTGTCAGTGCCTTACATCTTCCAAAATCATCCCCTCCTGCAGCCTCTGGGCTGGCAGCACCTTCCGTGGCTCCCTCTGGGTCTGCTGCTGAAGGAGGGGGGTTCCAGTGCCTAGGAGGTGTCCTCAGCTTCTCCAAACCTCACCCTCACTCCTACAAAGCACTGCCCAGTGTTTGTCACTCTGCTGTGCAGCTGCTTTTATTGGTGCTTCAGAAAGACAAGGACGCGTGCTCCTCACCTTTCAGATTCCCTCTGCTGATTGAAATTAGCTGCCTTCCTGAAAATAATTACTGCCAGTGGCAATTATTACAATTAAAGTGTTTACTAATGGTTTGCAATGCCCAGGCTAAGCTAGGCATCACATGCCAGGTCTTGAATGAATTTAATTAGGCATTATTTAGAACTACATCTTGGTTCACAAATTAAACACCTTTCCAGTCCTGTTCATTTGTGAGCTATCCATTGCATTCCAATGAGAAAGACAAATGAGCAACAGAGCAGTTTTCACTTAGAGCCATTCAAAGCTCTGTGAAGCAATCAGTTGGTTATGTTTAATGCTAGATTACGTATTTTAGGAACACACCAGCCAATTCAAACAAACACCAAATTAATGAGGCATAACCATTATGTGTGTTCAGGGCTGACATGAGCTTTCCAATGGATTTCATGCGGTAGAATTTTGTTTGGTTGAAGAAGCTGGGCCACAGAGGATACCACAATCTTGAAAAAACTGCACCAGGTTATTACTGCTGCCTTTATGGGTGCTGTTTATGGCTTCTATCACGCCTTGCTCTTCAGCTCAGAACACAAGCATGCTCTTGTGCTGCACAGGATTAACACTGAACTGATAGCTCCCAACTGCTGCAGCCCTGCGGGCAGTGACAATGTGCCATGGCCTGATTGCATCAACAGAACAATGATTTCATTAAAGCTCCTCATGCTGCACTGTCAGTATAAGGGATGATGTGGGTTCTTCAGCCTCTGGGTTACCTGTGGTGCTTATTAGAGACTGCTCGGGCAGGATTGTGGGATTGCACACAGGAAAGGACACCAGCAACCCACCATCTGTTGATGGCTTATTGTGTGCACAAAGCAAGCAGCATCAGTTCAGTCCTGTTCAGCCTCAGTACTGAGCACAAAATAGCCCTCTGGATGTGTAAATATGTGCAGCACAGGAAAGGCTCATGAGCTGAGAAGTTTCTGATCATCCAGCACTGGCTGAATGGTCTGTCTGCCTGAGCATGTCCTGGTTCATTCTCAGCACAAATTCTTTATGAACATCTTTGCTTTCAAGATTATGTTTTCTTTTAAAAACAGGCAGAGGAGCTGCACGTGGTGTGGCTGCACAGAACAGGTGTGAAGGCACCATTTGGATGGGCTGGAGAGCCTTGGTTACTGTGTGCCTTGGCATGCTGAGCTCCACGTGCTCAGGAAACTCCATCTCAGCCTTACTCAGGGTCTGTGGTCTCCCAGGCTTCAGCCAAGGTACTTCAGAGGGGGCTATTTTCTATATTGCTATTTTCTATTTGCTATTTTCTTCTCTGAACAGCTCTTTTGCACCAGCCTCTCCTGCTCCTTCCTCTTCCAGACAGCAGCAGCAATTCCAGCGACAGGGAATTTGTCTGCAGTTTGTGAATGCTGAGTGCCACCCAGCCTCGGCAGACTTTGTACCACTCTCTTTTTGTGCTGTGCTGTAGCAAAAGCAGGAATTTCAGCTCCCAGGAATGCATTTCCCTCCAAAGTTCCTGTGATCCATGTGTGACACACACACATTAGAGATCCATGTGTGACACACATACATTAGATTAGAGATCCATGTGTGACACACATACATACATTAGATTAGAGTTCCATTTGTCAGCCAGGGCTGATAATGGTGCTCACTGCACAGAGTATTATGGCACCTCATGAATGTGCATGGGGGAGCAGGCTTGGTACAAACGTATTTACATCAGATGGCTCCAGCAGGGACTTCATCTTCTGGGTGGGAGTATGTGTGACAACCTCTGAGCCTGGCACTACACAGATATGTTAGCCATAAACTCATGTGCAATAAGAGCTGCTGCTGCTTTCCTTACCCATGTCTGCTGCTGGATCAGGCCCTCAGGTATTTTTTGGGCACTAAAATAAACATTAAAGGCATCAGAAGCATTTTGAAAGTTGGTGTCATGGCATTTTTCTCTAATTCCACCACTGAAGAGAGGAATACGGTGGTTTTTTTTCAAAGCACAGCTTCTTCAAATGGATAGAATGGATCAAAAGAGATCAGAGATGCCTATAAATATCATACTTTAAATTGCTGCAAACAGAAAGCAACTGTGTGTCGATTGGAGCTGTGTTTACTCCTAGTGCTACCAGCAGCCACAGCTGGGCTGGCACAGAGTGGAGCAGGGAAATCTCCCCCGAGGCTCTTGCCTCTGCAATTTTAACAGGCTGTTCTGGTAAACTTTATTGAGCATCTAGTAAATAATTTTTAAGAGGTTATATGCAGGCTTCAGCCAGCTATGCTCAGCAATCTGTTTTTTTTCTCCCAATCAATTGTCCATAAAGTTGTAAGCTGATTTTTATCTCCCTAGCACACTTATCTAGCGTTAATGGGACAGGGGCAGAGGAAATTAAAAACCCAGAGGAGAAGATGACAGTGTGATAGCAAAAAAAGGAGCCTCTTCCTACTTGGTAAAGTTCATTCTGGGGTGAGAAAGGAGTAGCCTAGAGAGAAGCGAGGCCCCTCCCTGCACACTTGGCTGGTGTAATATTCCCACAGTTTATCAGCCATGGTGCACTCCTGACCCACGAGCCCTCCAGCCCAGCTGCAGCCAGCCCTGCTCCTGCCCTGCCTGTCTGAGGGACCCACCCCCTGAGCAGAAATGCCCCAAAATGCCCATGAACACAGCACTGTGTCCCAGAACCATCCAGCCTGAGAGCTGAAAGCACAGCTCTTCATAAGTGAGCTTCCAGCACACCAGTGGAACCCTGTTTCACACCCACAGTGCCCCAGCCAGAGCAATGCCCCTCTCACACAGCAGAAGGGGGCTCTCCCTGTGGCAGCTGGCCACTCCACAAGCTGCAGAACTGGTGAAGTTGCTTTTCTTTGGCCTCTGATTCCTGTTTTCAACAGGGATCAAACATATTGCTTTTAAATCTCAAGCCTTGAAAGCCAAAATTCACCCAAAGACTGCCCTGCATCACAAAGCTTCAGCGAGTGCCTTAAACCACCAGAGTGTTACAGAGGGAGGCAGGGACCCTCCCGAGCCCCCTGCCCTGGTGCTTGGTGACAGAGCAGTGCAAGGGGCCACGGTCCCAGCGCAGCACCAAGGGGAGCTGGACACATCTCAGGGGCTCCTAAACCACTCAGACACGTCTCACAGCCTGCTCCCCAGGACCTGTGCACAGCCATCAAACACGAGCCAGAAGCAAAAGATCTGTGAGGTTTAAAAATCTCCAAAAGCTTTCCCCCCACTTCAAGGCCAAGGAAACAAGCCAGCCTTGCAGCATGAGCAGAGAGGAGAAGAGAGAGGAAAAAAAAGATCTCCTAATTAGAGAGAGATTCAATAAGCCCTAGGCTTGTTTTAAAATGAAAATGCTACCACTTCTTCTGCAGCAGTGACCTTACTTTTGCCTTGAGGATTAATACAAAGCACAGGGGCATTTGCAGTCAATGTTTTCAGTGGAATTGCCTGAGAGCATGTGAAGTTTGGAGGATACTGTCTTTCTGGGTCAGGGTGGAGTTGTCTCACAGAGATTTCAATTCATTTTCTTCCATTTTCTTTAACTGGCTATCAGCTTTGCATCACTCACTGCTCGTTTCAGTACCCAGCCTTTGTGGCTCCCAAATATCTTATTAACATCCATTAAATCCCACAGCTCCCTATGGGGACAGAGGAAACATCACTCCCTTCCAGGTGCAACGTGAAGCTGAAAGCTGCAGCTGTGCCAGATTTATCAGATTTTACTCAGATTTGGATCAGACATTTGTTTCTCTTCAGACCTGGTTGCTATGTATGACAGCAGCTAATTTATACCCACCTGACCCAGGTATAATTAGCTGAGAGTATGAGATATTGTTCAATATATTATTAAGTGAATGAGATAATAATTTTCCTATGGGTTTGCATAACATAGCAGGATGAGGAGGAACTAATCTCTACATCCAGCTCTCGCCTGCCAGCTCAATATTAATATAATTACTTAATATATTTTATGTTATATCAATGATATATTAATACATATATTAACGCAATAAAAATGCCCATAATATTTGCCATTACAAACCCTCAGGACTCACATAACCACGCACCTATCTCCTTCCTGAAGAGCCATTCACCCACCATGGTGTGACCAAGGGCAGGGTCTGATACACCACAATTCCACCTTCTTCTCCATAGCCCCATACTGCTCCAAATCCCAGAGTTTTCCAAAGATCCCCCTCAGTCCCTTATGCCAGGCTGTGCTTTCATGATCACACTCTGATGACAGAGGTGTTGCTGCCCAGGGTTGGGCACCGGGACCCTTCCCTGCCCTGAGCTGCAGCACTGCCCACGTTCCCTGCTTTCCTTGGAGCTCTGCACATGAAGTGACACCCAGCACTGGCGTGTGAGGCTGTGCCTGTGTCTCACAGCCTGGAAGCAACACTACCACCCCGGGCATCACCAAAAAGTCACTCAAGGACCTGCTTGTGGGTGACAGAAGGATAAAATGTTAAAGCAAGGAAAAAAACAAGCTCAAAATCTATGACAATATTACAGATGCAGCTGAGCAGACCTGAAGCTTGTAACTGGGTATTGCCCTTTTTTCAGCTGTGAAACTCCATTTGAAGGGGCAGTCAGAGGCCCTTTTTTCCTCCTCACTTTTCTATTATGTGTTATTCACATTTTCATATGATAGTTTCTATGAGAAATGCACACCTTCCAGCAACTAATAGAAAATTCAGATAATGAAGACTGCAGCTCCTGATAAAAAAATCTCCAGGAATGAATTAGCCCCTAGATGGTTTTACTCTCTGCTTTTAAATCCATGTTTATAATGAATGAAGAGTGCTAGCTGATTTGAGAAATCAAAACCCCACTACAAATTACAAGCCAGGAAATACTTTACCTTGAAGGTGAAAGTTGGACTATTTAACACCAAAGATAAAGAAGCCAAATGTCTTTGTTTTACCTGCCCAGGCATGTTTTTGTAATAGAGCAGCCTGGTGTAATGACATTTCTTATTTCAACTGTCCATTTGTCACAGTGGGTTTTCTTCCTGGTATAATAGCACAGAAAAAGACCAGAACTGGGAACTTAATGTCTTTCTTCTTTGTTCCTGTCTGCAATTCTCAGATTCTCATGTTTCTTGATACTACATGAATGCCAGCAAACAGATTTTTGCCTTTCAGGCTGTGCAGTCCATTTCTCCAGACGAAGAGCAGAAGTCTCTGTGTCTGGCAGATGCCTGGGAGCTGTTCTGGCATCTTGGGCCAGACACAAGAGACAGCCTGAAGGGCAGCTGCAGGATGGGCAGCTGGAAGGGGCTGGAGGGGGCTGGAGGGGGCTGGAGGGGGCTGGAGGGGTTGGAAGGAGCTGGAAGGGGCACTCTTCAGTTCCACTCCCAGTCTCTGGGCTCAGCCTGCACTGCAGCCATGGCATGAGAGAAGGCAGGGAGGGAAAGCATTTTGCTGTGAATTTTTATAAGCACATCAGGGAATGGTGCAAGCATCTCATTTGTACTGTGTGGGATGTCATCTCTGCTGGCTCCCAAGGCAAAACCTTTCTGAGCTGCTGGCAGTCATGCACACATGTAGAGACAAGACACCCTCATCAATGAAAAACTCTCTTAGATGCCTGAAACAAAAGCTCAGGTTCAGACTGTTCAGACATATTCTGATTTGCCTCTGACTTTGCAGAAAAAGGGTCTGGAAGGTATGATTTTCTTTCTCCCATCTTATCATACTTCTTTGCATAGTGTCCATATCTGTTCACCCAGCCTGGCTGCTGCAGTCTTTGGGCAGCTTGGCTGAAGAGCAGGGTGAGGGCTGCAGGTGGTGAGGCAACAGGGGCCCTGCATCCATTGCAGTCCACTAAAACTTGTCTCTCCACAGGGTTATGTGCCTGTCTTTCACCTACTGAAGAAGCTGGAGCAGTAAAATGCTCTCCACTGAATTTTACAGAGGGACAAGTCTGGCATAAACAGATGTCTCTGGAAATCTAACCTCAATATTCACTGGTTCCTAGCCCCCAAGCAATCCCCACTTTTCTGTGGTGCCAGTTGTTGCAGGCTTTTCCCTGGATAAAACACTTCAAGCTCTCCTGGGGAATCCAGCAGAAGCCCAACTTCTGTTTCAACCCCTCTGCCAGAGTTCATTCTCTGGGTCACTGTCGTTCCTCCTAACCTAATACATTTTCCAAGCTGATTAATTCAGGCTGCTGGTAACAAGTGGCTGTGCTGGGAGGCTGGGATGCAGCACTGGGCACGGCTCCCCCTGCACAGCAGCCCCAGCTGCAGCAGCACAGGGCTGCAGGCAGGGGAGGTGCTGCAAGCTCTGACAAAATGCTGCTGCTCCCCAGCACTACAAAGCAGCCTCTGAGAGTGTGCTGTCCCTCCGAGGTACAGAGATGAAAAAACCAAGATGTGAAGAACTTAAATATTTCATCACAGACTTTTCTCCATTTTGTTCTTCATTTACACTGGTAAGTTACACTTTTAAACTGAAAAAAAAAATTAAAATATTCTTTGTTGGGATGTCAGAGTGCACCTACTTCCACTCCCTACCTCCCAGGAGTGATGAATAAGCATCACCTAAACGGGTCTCCACTGGGAGTGAATGTCTGTGTCCACAGAGCTCCTCCATGACCCACAGGCCATTTGCAGGCATGTTTCTCTGAGATTCAAAGCCAGGCTTCTCTGTAAACAAAAAGCACTGCAGCCACCTCCTGAACGAGTAGCTCTGTGTGCTGAAGAAGCAGATGCTCTTTCAGAGCCATCTGAAACCAGTGCAGGACAGGGACACCTGAAGCACATGTCTGAGCACTGCCATGCAGACCTTCAGCCCACACATGCCAGGGCATGGCAGGGCTCTTGGCTTGGCATCCTCAGGGGAAGGGAGAGGGGCTGTGGGCAGAAAAACCTTAGTTAATCATGATAACTGCTTTATAGAGGAGTTTTTTCTTTTGCAGGGGAAGTTTGGGAACAAATTAGAGATGGGGAAGAAAGGTCAAGCTAATAATGGAGCAGGGGAATAGCAGTGGAATATAAAATAATAGCTTATGTCATAAAAAACTCAATCTTTGCTTTGGAATCAGTGCTTGAAGTAGGAGTTGTCCAGTGTGTTTACACCACCTTTCTGAGTGATCCTGGGGTTCAAGGAGAAGATGCTGTCCCCAAACAGCTTTCCAAAGGGCTCTTGCACAACTGCAGCTTCAAAAGGAACCAGCAGCAGTCAACTGAACACTTCATCTGTACAAACTCCAACACCATTCTGGTGAGCACAGAAAACACCAAAACCCCCTTTATACAATGGAAGAGCCTGGAGAAGGGCTCAGTGGCTTGGACCAGGGAGGACCATTCAAAAGGTAGTATCAGTTAGTTATTTATGACCCTTTTCAATGGTCACTGAAATCTCTGCTAGTGTTTTCAAGGCTTCTTGCCTCTCTCCCACTTCAGCTCTGTGTCAAGAGCAGAGTTTGACACTTTACTTGCCTTGATCAAGGGGTTGAAAACAGTGACCTCCAGAACTCCCTTTTAGCCTCAATTTTTAATGATTCTAGAAAAAATCAATTTGCTTTCAGTGAAATCTTACACTGAGATTTTAAAAGGGATTTAAGTTGCCATATCACAAAGAACTTAGAAGAACATTTGGTTCCTAAATCCCATGCACTCTAGCAATTTCCTGGCCATTTCTTAAAGGTCAGTGTAATTTTTCTTTAGCCCTAATGATCACAAGTGAAAGTTAGAAACCCTGCTGCTCGGTGCCCAGGAACCAGCCCGAATGCTCTTAGTGGTCTCTCGCTGCTATAAACACATTGCTAATTGCAGCAGTGACACAACTGCAAGTGCTAAGGGGAGATTATTGTAGCTGCAAAATGCCACTGTGCTGGCTGAAGCACTCTGCAGCAGCTAATGCCTCCATTAAGCTTCCCACATCTGCTCGGGGTGCAGCACAGCGGGGCTGGAGCCTGGCACTGCTGCTGGGAAATCACAGCAGCCCTTGGAATTCCAGAGCTTGTAACCACTGCAGGGAAGGGCCCCTGGCTCCACAGCTGTGGGGCAACGTGGGCCACAAGCAGGAGTCCCTGTGTCTGCTGAGAGATGTCCTGGGCTTGTGCGTGAGGCTCTGCTGGCCCTGCAGAGGGAAGGCAGAGCTGAGGCCACGCGAGCCAGGAGGGGACAGATGGAGCAGCTCCAGAGCTTCAGGAGGGATGTCCCCATGCTGGGCCCTGCACAGGCACTGCCACCCCACAGGGAGGGTGATGTGGCTCCAGGAGCCCATCCATCTCACACCAGGGCTGTGCACACACCCAAATCAGAGCAGGCTGGGCTGCTCCAGCTGGCAATTTGCTCGTCTGGAACGTCAGATGAAAGCGGCCACAGATCACAAAATGGCACAAACTCCTGCTTTCCCCTTCTTCTGACACCACGGAGCACAAAATGGTACAAACTCCTGCTTTCCCCTTCTTCTGACACCACACTGTTTGGGGAAATGGTCTGCAGAAAGAGGCCTGTGGCTGGCAGATGACCTGGACATCTGGCCAGAGATGTTCATGTACCAAGCAAGGCACAGGTAGCTACTGGAACTGAATGCAGAGTCACTCAGTGCACCAGAGAGCAAAGATCTAAAGGCAAAACAAAATGCTTTTTCCAATACTGATTTTACTCCAAGAGGGTAAGGTGCTCCAGTGACTCACCTTGTGCATGGTGTGCTCAGGTGATGCATGACCCAGACAACAGAGACAAATAATCCAGGATCCAGAAAAGGAAGTGACCATTTTCAAAGCAAATTTTAAATATTTCATACATATGTTCGAGACCACTCTGGGAAGATAGGCTAAAACCCACAACTTCTCATTGCCACTTTCTGCATTTAACTCTCACTGAGGGAAAAAAAAAATACCCACAGTAATCCCATCAAGAAGTTGCTCTTACCCAATGAAGGGAAAACTGCATGATTACAAAGCTAGAAAAAATAAAAAATTGTACAGAGTTACAAACACTTAAAATGCATGCAAGAAAGCAGCTGGTCTTAATGTCGAAAATTATCAACACAATGCACTTCCAGTGAAAAGCCTTCGTATTCTGCAAGATTAGAAGCCCAAAAGCTCAGTACTTAGAGTTTGCCTGGATACTCTACAAACACACATGTAACCATACAATTAATTCCTTTTTAAGACTGCTGCACAAGAATTTCTAGGGTGAGCTACCAATTTCCATAATCCTAATCACTTCTTCCAGTGGGATTTTCAGGATGGAAAGCCGCCCATCACCAGCACTTAGGGGGTGCCTGACCCCTCACAAACAGTGTCAGCAGAAAGACCACAAAGTGATAGATGGATCCATCTGAGCATCATGAGAACTGGCATGAGCCTTCCTGCAGCCTGCTGCTGTGCAAGCCAGAGCCCAGCCCTCCCGTGCTCCAGGGCTCTGGTTTCATGTTCCCAGGCTGTCCCAGCAGCTGCCCGGAGCGCAGCCAAGCCTCCCCCACCTTTGGAGCCAGAGGCAGATGTGCTGAATTACTGTGAGAGCCTGCTCTTGAGGGCTTTCCAGGGTGGTTGGGAGCTGGAAGCAGTGAGCATTTAAGGAGAGTTTCTGCCTGCTTGAGACTTCCACCCTCCTGTTTGAAAAGTGAATGAGGTGAAATCGCTTGGAAAAAAAAAATAATATATGTGACACCTTCTTCTCCTTTCTTCACATGACTCCTGTAGCTTTCCTCATTCCAAAACCTTTTCTTCCAGTTTCTCACAGACACTCCTGGCTTCACTGTGCCCTTTTCATAGACTGTCTGAGCCCACCACTCCTTCTTTTCTCCTTACCCTTTTCAATCTGGTTAAATTTGCTTTTTCCTCACAGACTATTTCCAAGCATTCCTTCCTCACCTTGCCTTTATTTCCCATAAAAGTTATCTTAATTCTTTTGAAGGTTGCCACCTTTAAGAACAACTGACATCCCTCACTATGCATTACTGAGTTATTTCTTATCCTGCCAATCATTTGCCCAAAAACTGAAACCAAATTATACCCCAAAGGAATAACTAAAATGTGAAAGAAATGCACCCAGAAGGAGCACACCTCCAGAAAATGGAATTTCAGGATAGTCAAACTAACAAATGCTGGAAAAAGAAGAGAGACCATAAGACAGAGAAGAAAGGAAACCCTGGACTTCATTTTCTGATATTATAAGGTTATGAGGGAGTTAGATTGGCCCAGCTTCCCAGAATGAGCAATGGGACAAGCTGAAAAAGACTTTGCTGTGGTCTCACTGGCACAAACACTAAAATTTCCACAGATGAATGAAGAAATAGAAGGTGGGAGGTGGTGTGTCATAGAGGATGAAGAAAAATATCTGACCACTTCTTAATCTTATCCAACAGCATGCAGACAAGGCCTGCCCCACAGTCTCCTGTGGGACACTGGTACACCCTCCTGAACCCACTGGAGTGGCACCAGGAGCTGGCTCAGCCCTCTTCCCTCCCTCTGGAAGAGGAGCCTGAGCAGAGCTCCCCAGCCCAGCTGTGTCCTCAGCACTGACAGAAAGGGCAGACGCCCAGGCTGAGTCATCTGCCAGCTGATGTAAGAGCCTGGAGAGATTCCAGTGCTCCTGATGGAGACCAGGAATACCCACGGCAGGGAGAACTTCCATGGGATCCTTCCTGAGCTCTTCCTGGAGTGACAGAAAGTTCACACTGGACAGGAAAGGGTGCTAAAATTATTCATGTATGTGATGCATTCAGGGAGTTCTGGGGTTTGGATGGGCACATCATCATGGTTTCACTTCTTAATGGGGTGAGGGCCACAAGGAGGAGGGAACAGGAGGGAATAGCTGTGTGGGCTTTTCACTGCCCCAGCATCTCCTGAAAGTGAGCTGGTGCCTCCCAGGGCACACATTTTCACAAGCTGTGTTTCTCAGGAGCAGTGTCATGACGGGTGCACACACAGATCCATCAGGCAGCTCATCCAGAGGGGTCACCACCCAGAGAAAAGAGATGAGAAGAGACAAGGGTAGGGCCAGGTAGATGGAAGACTGCAAAGAACTGACAAGGTATGCATTAATTAATGTGCCATCAAGCATTTCCATCACAGGGGCAGCTGAGGCACTGTCAGGTTGGTGGGGAGATGTGGAGAACAAGCTGAGAGCTTGAACAGACTTCAGAGAACAATTGCTTGCAGCAGGCACATCAGTTTTGGAGAAACACATGCCAGCAGTCCCTGGAGGTCCAGGCAACACCCAGGCATTACTGCTGGATTAAAAATTTCATGTTGAAACATGTTCAACCCTGGGGGGAAAAAAAGTAGTTGCAAATGCCTGTCTTAGCTCTCATTTTAAAAGTCCTTGATGAAGAGGGAAGGAAAAATATATGATATTTGTGATTGAACCAAAAAGGGACAAGTCCACTCCTCCCCCAGAGGGCACACACGCTGGGTGTCAGGCTGCCCTGTAGCTACAGCCACAGTGAATATAAATACCATGGGTTGAAATGATTTATAGCAAACCTTTCAAAGCCCACCAACTACTGTAGTTAACATACAGACTGCTGTTAATGCGACTGTGTAATTTAAGCCTCAACGTTTTCCCTAGCCAGAGAATTCAAATAAATTTTTTAAAACCCCACACCTAAACTCTGCCAAAATTAAAGCTTACAAATAAAAGTTATCAGCTGTTCAAGCTAAATTCGCACACGCAGTGAGCAGACACCTTGAAGTCAAGGTGCTTTGTGAAGCCAGAAGAACACGAAGCAATGGTGGGGCTGTGGGAAGGTTTGTCTGGGCCATTTCATCGGGGTGTGTTTGGTTTGGTCCCCTCAGTGCCTGCCCCAGCAGTGCCAGCTGGCACAGAACACAGCAGCCCTGCAGCCCCTCCCAGCTCCTGCAGCGCTGCCAGACACAGAGCCCAGCCCCAGCGTCCTGCCAAGAGCTCCAGCAGGGCCCCCGAGGGTCTGCAGAGCCTGCAGCAGCAGGGAAGGGCCAGCGTGGCAGGGACACAGCCCCTGCTCCGAGAGGGGACGTGTCCTGCGGGGTGTCTGCCAGCACTGGCAGGGATTGCACAGCACTGCCACAGCCTGAGCCAGGCAGGCCTGGCACAAACCTGGGGAACGCCACAGAGAGGGGCAGGGAGCACCCCCCTGCTCAGGAGGAGCAAAGCCACCAGAGATTCATATTTATGGCACTTTGGATAAAGAGTGAGAAAATCTGAGAGCATCCCAGTGAAGCCAGGCTGTGAGAAGATTGCTCCACTTAGGAAGGTGGGGTGAGTTTTGCAGTGGGGAGTTTAAAATATTTGGAAAGGCAGCTGCCAGGGCTATGTGGCTCGCTTAGGTTGCTGTAGATTTTATCTGATCTGCCAATGAAATTTCCCAGTGCCTTCAGCTAAATTACAAACAAGAAGCCAAAGAAACAAACACCCTGCCCATCTGTGCCTCTCATCACGCATTTCACAGAAACACAGCAATTAGTATTTTCCCTTTCAAACATCCTCAAAGGTCAGACCCCCTTCTCCCTCAGTCACCACCAAGCCAGGCAGAGCCCTCTGCTCATTTCCCAATACTGAGACCAACATTTGGCATCTGAATTGCTTTCAAGAGGACATCAAGACTTTCAGAACCTGCCACTTCCCTTAAGGCTATTTCAAGGGGATCCCAGAATGTTTAGAAATTGAAACTATGCCATGAAGTGGCAATTCATGAAAGAATCCCTGCAGGAAGCACCTTCAAAACTAGAGCAGTGAGCCTATCACTAGGCATAGATGAAGCTTCAAGTGCTATAAAATGCCCTTTGAGTAATTTCCCCACAGGTCAGCAGGCTTCAGCCTGCAGAATTGCTGTGAAATGATAAGTAGCTCCCACCTGGCAAATGTGAACGAGCAGACGGCGCCTCGACAGGAGAGCAGCGAGGCTGGCTGAGGTTCCTTCTTGCTTGGCAGGTTTCCAGGTGTGAAATTCGGGAGTGCAGTTTCCCTCCCTGCCACGCTTTAGTCAGCAGTGCCATTCTGTGCCCTCTCAGCACCAGGGCCCTTTGCACGTGTCTTTCCTGGGAGCCTAAGGAATGGTTAAATATCCGTGAGTGAGGGTGACACCTGCCCTTCAACATGCACACCCTGCTCCCACTGTCAAGGTGGATCAATGTTTAATGCAGCAGCCCTGACAGAGTGTTGCTAATAAAGATGCAGGGAGCAAACAACAAAACCATCTGAAATAGCAAGGCCACGTCACAGCTTGCTCTTCAGAGATCTGAGCCACTCTGCAGTGAATTTATGGGAGGCATCTTGAAAATGTATGAATAGAGGCCCCATCCTGGATCTGTTCCTCAGGTAATGTTCCTCACCTCCAACCACAGCTCAGGACAGTGTGGAATGCAGGAGGACGTGGCCACCCACTTGTCCTGACCCCTGGTGCATGAGGAAAAGGGGACAGTGGCACTGGTGTCCCTGCACTGTTCCTGACACTGACAAAGGACATTGCCTGGCCAGTGTGGGAGAGGTGAGAAAAACCATACACACATCCCTCTCTCTTTTGTACAGGTTACCTTCTTGAATAAGTTGCCTTTCACAATTTGCTTTCCTATTAGAATATTTGTTTGTCCAGGCCAAACAAGCCCTCAGGCCCATGAGCTTATCAACACAAACAACACAGCTAATTCTTTGCCTTTAAGGCACCATGCTCTTTGAGCAGTTTACTGATATTGATAAATAACGTTTTATTCTCTGTATTAAGAACAAAAAACCTTCAATTTTTTTTTTTTTAATTCCAGGGGTTTATCCAGACATCTGGATGCTTTTTTGCAATTTCTCCAGCTTTGCTTGGCCAGTACATTGTGCTGGAAATCATGAGATTTCCAATGGATTTTTGGTTTTCATCCAATTGGAAATACAGCAAGAGGAGTTTTTCCCTCCCAGCCTTCCAGGACTTCTAGTTCATGTGCTGGCTGGAATCAGCATATATAGAGGGGCATGAAAAGAAAGCCTTGATTAAGAAAAGCTGAGGAAATATTTGTACTTCAAAGGTATCTTTCCAGCTTGGGGTGATGGTTCTAATTAGTTTCTAATGAAGCAAAGCTGATGAAGCCTTGCTTTGTGGGACTGCTTAGATGACCCTTCAGAGCAGACTAGGACACTGAGGAGGGGAGATCCAGGCTGTGCCAAGCTCATGCTTATGATCAGATAGTGTGTCTGATGGGCATCTGAACTACCCAGTTCTTAATTAGAGATGGTTATTAGCTCAGTGTCTGAGCCTCTCCAGCCTCCAGGTCTCTCTCAAGGACACCTGCTGGGGCTGCTTTGTCACCTATTTTGCAGCGTGGATGGAGGGCAAGGAGATGACTTCTCTGAGCTCAGTGGTGCTTTCTCTCATGCCTCCCTCCCACAAAAGGACGGAGGAAAATGGAACAATGGAAAGGGAGTGAATTGTGGTGATGGGGGGGCAAGGCAGATCAGAAACACTCATGTGGCAAAAAAGGAAAGAGCAAAAGGAGGAGAAGATGGAGGAGATATGGTCTGAGACAATGGAATCATCTCCAAACACGTGGCCTCCATTTCTCCAAAATCAGCCTAAATCTGGAAAGATACAGTAAAAGATAAAGGACCAAATCCAAACAGGACAGAGTAGGGAAAAAAATCAAGGTCAAACTGCAGGAGCAAATGAAGCGGCATGCCAAAGTGGGGAGAAGCATGGGCCATTTGGTGAGAAGTTGTCTCCTCCTACAGAGGCAGCCCTGTTGCCTTGGTAGCACCCTGATGTCCCTGTCCCCAGCAGCAGGTCAGCTTCAGCACAGCCACAGCCATCCCACAGCACAACCCTGCTGGAAACTCCTCCTCTGTGCACCTCTTCCAGGAACTCTGCTTCTAGTGCACTTTGTAAGGACAGGGTTCCAGGAAAGCAGATGTCATGCACTTGGAAGAATTTTGCATTGTATTTAATTTCAGCGGTGTGTGGGGAGCCCACGGGGAGGTCCAGGCAGAGCAGGCTCTGGCAGCAGTGAAGGCACTATGGGCAGCCTTGGGAGACAAGGGCTGGGCCGTGCTCAGGGTCACCAGGGGTGGCACAAGGGCAGGGTGACACCTGGCATGGCCTCACAGGGCTCAGGGGACACAGGGTCCCTGTGTGACTCACCCAGGGCAGCACAGGTTTGCTGGTCAGAGCAACTGAATGCACTGTGATTTGTTTGAGAGCAGTGCCTGTCAGTGCCTTCTAGGAAATACAGGATGCTCATCCATGAAGGGAGGGATTTCCCTCACAGGAAGCAGCAGGTGGCAGAGCTTTTGTTAGTGCCCTGTACTGAAAGGTGATAGAGAGTTTGCAAAAACTATTTCCTATGGAACATAAACCCCTCTGAAACTTTAACTGAGAATCATTCACAACATGTTTAAGGCTTCCAAAGCCATCAAAGCTAACCAGAATTCATTAAGAGAGAAAATAAGATTGTAATTAATTAACTTATTGAAATTATGAATCAAGGACTACGCAGAAAAGGCTATGCATCACTTTGCAAGTTATTCATTTAATCAAATAACTGGGCTGAAATATTTGCATTAATAATTGCACCAGAAAGTGCTGATCACAATGTTTAATAAATCCAACTTGTTAATTCTACAAACTCTATTTCAAGTCTGAGACATTCGTACACAAAGTTCCACTGGTATAAAGGAAGTTTTGGGGCTGTGTCCTTAGAAATTCAAACAAAAGATTTTTCCAGAGCACTCTGAGGTGTGGTCAGAGAAACAGCTGGACCCTCACCCACATCATGCCACTCTTTTCTTCTGCAGAAGGTTCAGGACAAGGGGGTTGCTGTGACAACTCAGAAGCACAGCCTACAACCCAACGAGAGGACCCTCCCAGCCCACTCTGCTGCAGAAACTGCTTTTATTGCCTTGGATCCCAAACCCAGTGACAGCTCTCGTGATTTTTGTGTGTGCAGGATCTGAATGTTTTATCAAGCTGTTACACATCTCACTCCAGGCATTGGAAACACACCAGCCAAACTCATTTGCACTTTCTGGCAACCCAAGGTTCCTCTACTTTGCCTAAAACACCTTAATTTTACTTTGACTCTGCTATTTGCTATATTTATATCTCTGTTATTTTTGCTTTTCACTCATTTGGGACTTTTTGACTTTGTGGATAAAGCAGCAGAATGACAGTAACACTGAGGCTTGAGGTCTCTCAAACTGCCTCAAATCAGAATAATTTAATTCAGCCATTTGATATGAATGCCAGGTTATTAATATGCCAAGTACAGAGCTTCATTGCTTCAACTTTTCCCCGAGTTGCAGACATACTTTACAAGCAATAGACCTGTAAGGTTTTGTTTGGAGACAGTGAGATGTAGTTTTTGCCCTTTTGTCTTTCCTGCTCTTTTTTTCCCCATAGATCTATTTGCTAAAATAAATTGAAATTGGGTAAAAGAATATAAGGCACAATTTATACTAGATATATCTGCAATTACTAACTCTGAATTAAACATATTCCTTCATGAATAATGAAGCAGAAATAGGCCAGAGGAAAAATGAGATAAGATCTTCAATCCATGTATTTTTAATTGCTTCATTATCTAAAATTTGGTATGAATAGCAGTGGATACAGTTTGCTGTTAATGCACAAAAAGAAATGAGAATTTTCAACCAAATCACAAAAGGCTATCAAAAATTAATTTTGTGTGCTGTGATCATTGAAAATGTAAGTGATTTTGTGGCAGAGTGACATAAAAAATACCATTTATATGCTAATAATGAACAAGTCATATTTTTTCATTTTGATGCAAAATAAATTTTATTTTCATTTTAATGAACTGTAATGAATTATAAGCTGTTTCTTTTTATCTTCAAGTAAAAGCTGGGGAAAAGATAATGGAAGGTTGACAAGAAGATTGCCCCTGAATGAAAATAGGATGGAGCAGAGCATGACCCTTGCTTTGACCTGTTAAACTCCTCTGCTGACTTGGCAAAGCTGCCTTTTAGGCCCAAGGTGAGCACTGCCCATCATTGGGCAAAAGAGAGAAAACCCTCCACACTGGGTGGAAAAACCCCAAATTTATTTCACACCAACACCAGCACCCTCAGAAGGGGACTGCCATGCTCTCATCCACGGAGATGCAGCAGCTCCAAGCTCTGGGATAACTCCTGTATCCACAGATAAATACAAGGTACACTCGTTATATTGGCAGTCCCTAACTCTGAATTAAACATGTTCCTTCATGAATAATGGAACCCAAAAAGGCCAGAGGTACTAAGGAATCTGATCCAAAGCCTATTAAAGCCAATGAAATGTCTTGCATTGATGCATACCATATTAATAAATAATTATGGGAATTTTTTTGCAGTGATTCCTAGAAGCACCAGGCACAGCCAGGATCTTTATCACTTCAATTGCTGCACACAACACAAGAGCTAGTCCTGTCCTAAGGGCATTGCAGTGCAAGGATAAGGCAAGAGATAGTGAGCTGGGAAAGGGCAGGGAACCCAAACAAGCCCTGAGATTGTTGTGCTCAGCAATTATGTGCAGCAGGCTGGGCACAGCAGCTGCTCCAACACCTCTGAAACAGTCAGGCATGTACCAACACCAGCTGAAATCAATAGATAATGCATACATTAAACACCCAGGAAAACCCAGCTTTTTAAAATGAGCCAACCATAATGGAAAGCTGCTTTGAAACTGGTGCTCTTGTATTCACTGCTCCTGGCTCACACCAGGGACTTTCCTCAGGGCACCTGAGAACAACCCAACATCTTTGCACCTCTCGCTTGTGGAAATGCCCACACATAATCAAATTCCAGCTTTAACTTCCTTCTTGGGGCCTTCTGCCTGTTATTTGAAGCAACCTGTAGTGCACAGTGTTGCTGTGCTCACCCCTCCTTCACCTGCAAATGCACCGTGCTGCTGCACCAGCCTCACACACACCTGCAGAAGGTGCCATGGGGGGATTTCAGAGAACCTGCTCCAGAGGTTACAGTGCTTGTAGGTTCCAATTTGCACTTTTATGCATGATGATACCTTTAAGAAGCTCATTTTAAATAACTCCATCTCAAGAAGAGCCCTTCTGCTTATTATTTGGGCTGGAGTAGTAGCTGTAACACATTCATGGTTGTTTATTAAACTTCGCCTTGAAAGAGTTAAATCTTGGCAGAAGGACTCACAGCCATGGACATAAGTTACAGTACAGGAAATTATGATATTGTATATGTATATCACAGATTCCAGGAGTCTATATTAGGAAAAGTATTTCACCCTGAAGGTGCTCATCCACAGCTCCCTGCTGGGCCCATCCTTACTCCATCCTTGGGGTCTGAGCTCTCCTCAAACATCACACACATCTGCTCTGTGCTTGTTTGTGCAAATTTACTCACAGGGTTTTGATTGTTGAGTTTTTTGTTGTTGGGTTTTTTTTTTCCTACAAGTTTTACCTTTGTTACTCCTCTATGAATCATGCACTTAACCGGGTACAAAATGCAGTAAGTAGCATTTTATCTTGGCCAACTGCTGGGTGAAGCAGGCAGTGATCAAAACCAATGCAACTCTGCTCCCAGGTCTCACCAAAATACTTTAAAAAATAACCTGGGTAAAATTATGAAAGACATGAAGTGTTGCTTAAGAAACAAACTACTGAACCAGTCTCCACACTAAAAACAAAAGAAGTTGGAGTTATTTGACAGCCCAAGCCAGGATATTTCTGCAGGTGATTCTCCAGGTTGAGTCTTGCCTTAGTTTTGCAAGGGATTTCACTTCAAGGAAGAATATTGGATTGGAGAAGGAGACAGCAATATATTTTTCAGCACTACCACTCATGCAGCTGCATCATATTTTTATCCTGACAATTTCATTGATTTCAAATCTTAAAGAAATGTAGTAGGTGTTTTTGGAATCTTGATGCTAAAAACAAAAGAGAGGAGGCTGATGCAAAATGGAGTAAAAACATTTAGTTTTGCTCTAAAATTAAAATGACACTAAATATTTCTGGACATCTTGGTCTAACTTAAATATTAACCTGTGACATTTTGGATTAAAGGGCATGTAAACTGCAGCTAACAATTTCTGGTATTCAAATTTGTTTAGAGAATTGTGGAGGGTAACATAGCACAGAAAAATATGAAAGATGACAAAACTAAACTTCTAAAAGAAACCAGATAATTGATAATTATTACTGGAGAAAAGAAATAGCAGCTGTGATAACAAGGCACTGAGTCATTAGACAGACATGTAAAGCAGAAGATGATAAAATAAAGAAAGAGATATATCCTATTTACATGTAATATCAGTTTCATTCAGAAAGCAACCTGAGATGTGAAGGGAGTTTATAACTAGGAGCAATCAGGAACCTGCCCATCAAAAACAGAGGAATAACACAGTCACAGTCATGTCCCAGAGAAAAACTCAGGAACTGGGCTGATATGACAAAGGAAATGTCTGTGAGAAGTTGATTTTATAGCATATTTATAGCAAATCAAATTGACCACCAAAGGCTTTTAGAGAGGCTGATATTGCCCAGTGCTAGAGCAAACAAACCCAAGCACCAGCTCTCCCCTCTGTGACCTGTGTGTGTCAGGATCTTGAGGCTGTTATGTTGGGTGTCACAGAGAAGGATGAACTACAAGGGGTTAAGGAAGAAGGAGAAACTCTTGGCCAACAGTATAAAGCCACCTGAAACAAAGGAACTCATGATCTTCAAACAGGCTGGCAGCAGAGCAGGGCAGATGAACCCCTGCAAACCCAGGATGGTTCCAAGATAAATACAGCAAAAATCAGGTGCAGACATCCATGAGGAAGTAAACAGGATTAAGATTTTTTACAGATGGAGACAACTCCACAGCCTGAGGCTTTGGTAGCACACCCTTGTGAGCTCATCCCAAACCAGAAGAGACTGACAAGGACAGTGCCTGAGCCTGGCTTAACCAGCTACAAATCCTCCTCTTTGCACTTCCACTGGCTGTCTGTTGCCCAGCACTGTTTGTGCCTTCAGAGGCTATTAGCAAACCCACCAAACATTTATGTTTTTCTTTCCTTTACTGTCTGCTTTATTTTTTTTTGTTTCCTTGAGCTAAATGTTTACATTTCCAGGTGCTGGAGAAGAGAATAGCTTAAGATTCATTTGCAGACTTGGTTTTGTTTTTTTTCCTTCTCATCTCTGGGATGGGCAGAATACTCACACTGGCATGACAAGATCTCCAACACAAGGCTTTTTTGTAGATCCTATTGGCTTATCCTAATTATTTCCCAATTGTTGTTGTGAATTTATTTGAAAAATAATAAAGAAAAGAAAATTACAAGAAAAAATTAACTGTGCAGAAGACTCCCTAAATGAAGCTGAAGAGGAATGAACTATGTTTTCACTCTTGGAAATGTGCACAAAAAGACTACGTAAGCAGTAACAGAAAAACAACAGATGTTTACAAGAAAAAACCAAAACTGAAGAAAACATAGAGATGTGAATAAACACAGTTTGACTCCACCAATTAGAAATATTTGTTTGATCCAACAATGAAGCTTTGACAAGTGTCAAAGTTTCTGTTTTAGTTACTGTCTTGACATAGTTACTGAAAATTGCCCGGATTTTGAAGGATTTGTCCTAATCACATAAAATTGTACCATCATTTTCTTTGGCTGCTACTCTGCTCAATAGGAAATCTTGCCAACAAGAGACATGTAAGTCTTAATCATGCTTGAACAAGGAAGACTTACAATTCAGTTCTCAATAAGACATAATGAGTCAGATAGAAGGTGATTTGCTTGTTCACATTGTTCAGGCAAATTATAGATTTTCTACAAAATCTCCATAATTTTTTCCAAATATAATTCTGTTATTGTGTGCTGTGTCTGTAAATTTTCCCACTTTTTTATCATTCTATTCAGGTTTGTATACATTGAGACACAGAGCCTGGGAAGGAGGCAGATATCTGCCTGCTTGCCACACTTTTGTCTATTGGAATTTTCATGAAATAGAAGTGGCCAAATCTGGGCTGTACCAGGCCCCCTCCCTGACCCAACAGCACCCACAGAGGAGCTGAAGGCAATTTCTCTAAACAGCCCCTGGTTTTAGGCCTAGGAGGGGCTGCTTGCCCCTCATCTCTCTCTGAAACAGGCAGAGCCAACCTTTGGAGCTGCTCAGGAGCTCCAGGAGCAAGCAGGACTTGAGAATCAGAGGCCACAGCTGCTCTTACACTCCTGCTAACACTGTGCAGCTTGAGGAAGGGATGGAAATGTTCCAGCTCAGGCATATCTTGGCATCAGAGCCCTTTATGGAGACTGAATTCAGCTGAGCCCACCCCAGGGGACATGAAAGTAAAAAACAGTTTGCATAGAGCCTTTCTTACTCACCACTCAGTAAATCCTCCTCCCTCAGAACCTCCTGCTTATCTATCAAAGGCTTGCAATGGTTGTTTATCACACCCTGGGCAGCCAAGGATCAAAGCCTAGGAATGAATCTGAAGGAAGAATGGCAGAAGGAAGAACACCCTTTCCACCCTGCTGCTCTTTCAAGCAGTGCATGCCAAAATTAAACAACTGCTCAAAAAAGCCTCCCTCTCCAGTCGTGTGGCACTGATTGTTGGGTCAATAACCACTCAGGTTCCACAAGCCCATGCATGCAGAGAACCAAAGAGATCCATTACTAAACACATTTTTTTCCCCTTTGAGACAAGTCTGGCTGTGATTATGTGCAGAAAAGTTGGGTGATGGATCTGAGAGGAACAGGGACAAAATGACAGGATGGGCACTGCCGTGCTGGCCCCAAACCAGGCTCTGCCAATAACCTCCACAATTAGGTGGCCCCAGGCACAGATGGGTTCTTGCAGTCATTCACTCAGCAGTGCTGGCTGGGATGATACAGGCATCCTAATTCATCAGTGACTTGGCTGAGATCTTGATTTGCTCTCTCTGTTTGCTCAGTATATGATAAATAATGTATGATGGCTTTGTGCCCAGAAGGAAGGTCTAAAACTGTCCCACCTCCAGACATGCTTTGTATTTTCTGGGTATTAGCTCCTGGTTTTCCTCAAGTGCCAGGTGGCCTCTGGACCACCACAGAAGAGCACTTTCCTCTTAGATGAAAAGTTGGGTGTGTAATGAGCAATACAAAGCCTAACAACAAAAATTCCAAAATATACTACTCCTTCCTCGAGTCCATAAAGCCAGTTAAGGGAGAACATAAATGTTGAGAGGTGTTAGTGCAAAAGGCAGGAGTTCATTTTACATCATTTGTGTCTGCTGGCTTTCAGAGAACACAGTCTGCAGATTTATGATTCACCAGGTAGCTCTAAGAATGTCTGGGCACTTTGGAAACAGCCCTTAGACTGCTGTAAAGGAGAATGGAAACAGAAGCTGAAGAGGATGCTGTGAAGTAATTGGGTTATTAACTGCTTCCATGCTGAATGACATGCAGGTGTACCCAGAAAATGCCCTTTATTATTTTTTTAACACACTGCACCAATGTGCAGAGCTTTTGCCTGCCTAGAAGTCCTGTTTCCTTTCAGATCTTACAATACACTTCAGCTGGGCACGTGGTCACAACAAGGCCATCCCTGGGAATGACCACTTAGGAACTGCTGCTTTTCCAGGGGCTGCAGCAGGAAAACCAAACTGCTGCATCACCTCAGGGCTGCTGTGTCCATGGGCACTTGCACAGTCAGCTCTCAGGGCTGTCTCTTAAACAAGCAGAATTTACAGGACTAAGGATTTTATAGCCAAAAATCACATCAAACCTGTGTCAAATCTTCACTTCTCACTTTTTCCCTGCTTTCAAGGCTTAAGCACGTGTCTCAAAGAAGAATGCAGAGCAGCAGCACTAACCACACTAATCAAGGCTGGAGAAGGCTCATTACCAAGAGCCTGGACAGCAGTTGGAGCTCTCTGTGAGGTGTGAGGCAGCCACATCACTTGATAAACATGAGTGCTCCTGCACAACTTAGTGTTTAAAAGCAGCAAAGCTCTGTGAAATGATAAATTAGAATGGTCCTATGGATGCCTTAGTGAAAAGTAGAAGTGTAGAAAAATATAGCCATGTCTTCATGAAGAGGAGGGGAAGAACAAGCCCAACTGTTGAAAGCAGATGAATTGAAATGTGTTCACAAAAATAACAGAAGACATATCAGTACCTACAGCAACCATCCCCACTGGGCTCCATCTGGAGATCAGAGAGCTGAGAGGGAAGAGAAGAGGCACAAATGTTGAAGTGTCTCAGGGAGGATATTACATCTGGGGGATGTCTTAGCAAGCAGGTTCCAAACACAAAATTGATAGCAATAATTTCTTTTCTTAAAAAAAGGATGCTATCCTAGAGGAAATAAAACATCAAAGGGAGTGAGCATGTCATGTATTTCAGATGCATCACTTTACACACAGCACAAATACATTTATCTTATTATTTTTAGGGGAAATAAGCCCTAGGTAGTCTCATAATGTCTTGGTAGAGTGTCAAAAGGAACCTGAACATTTCAGTCAGATCTTGTTTGGAGGGTACTGTAATGCATGTTATTTGGCAAAGAGATTTTCAAAGTGTTGCCAAGCCTCAGACAGTTTATGGATTTAAGACCTCAGTTGTTTAAAGCCCTGTTTACAAAGCAATGCATCATGTCACAGCATGGCACTGAAGTTGCAAATGGCTCCCAAATTTTACAAAAACTTTACGCTGCAGTGGAATACAGATCACTCTGAGACACAGCCACAGGCTTTGGGAGGAATGCAAGCACCCTCCTACACAAACAGCACACGGCTCCTGAGCTGGTATAAATCAAACAACCTTTTTTCAGATAAAGAGAACAATGGTGATTTATATCCGCTGAATCATATTGAATATCTCATGAGCAATACTGACCTAAGAGCCTCAGTCCAGATCCTCAGGCAGAGCTGGATGCTCCATTCCTGCTGGTGGCACAGAATTAAGTATCCAAACCTTCCATGGAATTCAGTCTAAGTGAAACAGCAACCTACAGGCACATGTACAGCATGCAACAAACACAGTGCACTTCAACCCTGTCCAGACTAGCTCCAGCTTTGGCAGCAAGAGAGCGGTGAGAAGCAAGGCTCATTAAGGTTAATTAACCCTGCTAGAAGGGCTGTGCTGGGCTAGCACAGCTCCCCAGGGCCTGAGCCAGTGGCTCTGCTGAGCTCTGCCTGATGGAGCTACTCGTGTGCTGGCTGCTGGTTCATGGCCAGCCAACACCAGGCTGGGTCACACTCAGGTTTGCACAAAGGACAGAAACCCTTCCTTCAACACAGTGCTGGGAGAGGGGAGCAGCATTTGGGACATCACAGCTCAGGTGTACCACAGGTTACAGCCCTCTCAAATACAACCATGCAGGGGTGACTCTTTCACACAGCTCTGACCAGAGGGCCTGCTTAAAGAAAAGCAAAACCACTCTACTGATAAGAACATTTTCATTTACCTGTATGTCTCTGGAAAACAGAGATGTTTAGCCATTGTAGACATTGTAAACCTAAATGTAGGTTTAGCCATTCTGCAGAAAGGATCTGGGTGCTGGTGGGTGCCAAGCTGAACATGAACAAACCGTGTGCCTAATCCTGTGATGTAAAGAAGGCAAATATTTCCAGCAACTTGCATTGGTAGAAGACCACCACCAGCAGACACAGGAGGTGATTAATGTCTTCTGCTCAGCCCTGAGGACACAGGGCTGCAGCACTGCTCCTCCAGTTCTGGACAAGCACTGGAGCCAGTCCAGTGAGGGGCTACTAAAATGACTGAGGGCTGGAATCATTCATGTGAGGAAGGGCTGGGACAGATGGGTTTGCTGAGGCTGGGAAGAGAAGGCTCAGGGGTGGCAGTGTCTCTTTAATGCATGTAAATATCTGATGGGAAGCAGTAAAAACACTAAGCCAGGCTCTTTTCAGTGACAGGACAAGAGACACTCATTTAAATATTGGAGAATCCATTTAAACCTAAGAAAAGGTTTGGCATTTTTTATCTTACGTTTGATCTCTCTGGCAAACACTGGAACATGTTTCCTAGGGGGACTGTGGTGTCTCCATCCTTGCAGATATTCCAAACCTGAACATGGCCCCAGGCAGCCCTCTCTATCTGACCCTGCTGTGAGCAGGGGTGATGGACCAGGCAGTTTGCAGAGGTGGCTTCCAACCTCAGCCATTCTGAGATTCTGTCACTGCTTCACTGCAAATTGTAACCCTGGCGGGAGGGAGAGGACAGCCTTTGGTAGTGACAATCTTGGAAAGCACACAGCTGTGGGCAGGAAACTGTCCAAAGGCAGCTCCGTGCTCCAGTCTGCACTCTCAGCCAGGCACAGCGCTGTGGGAGCAGCCCAGATAAACCTCAAAGGCATCCAAGTGATCACTGGTGTAATGGACAGAAACACAAAATAAAGGAGGATTTAACCAGCACCTGATGGGGTGCACAAATTGGGACATAATTGGAGGACAGAAGTACTAATGAGTTATTTAGCTTCTAAGTTACTTGCTGTAGAGTTTCATTACATATTTTTCATACTAACTGAGCATGAAAGTTCCTCTTCTGATGGCAAAAAGAGAAGAGATAAAACTCAGAAGTCTACACAGCTTGCTGCCTCTTTCCTCTGCTGGAAAACGATAATTATCTCAGGCCTGCCTAATCCTCTAGGATTTATCCCAGATACTGTTAGTGCTTTCATTGTTCTGCACTGTGCTGGGCTTTTCATCCGCAGGGCTCAAAGTGCCTTACTGTGGGGAAGGCAAGCAGACCTCTTCAAAAGACCAGAAACTCTCTCCAAGCCATGCACATTTTATGATGCATTCATCTCTCTTTACACATGATTGCCAGAACTGGGACAAGTGCTTGGCAAGTCCTGTAAGACAGAGGGAAGTTTCTTTGCATAAACTGGGAGGAAAAAGCCAAAACGCGCTAAAAAGCAGCTTGGTGCTTAGTGACTGTGCAGGGAGTCAGGAGGTGCTGCAGGAGGAGCTTCAACCTCCACCCTGCAAGCTCAGGGTGGACTCTCAGTCCTGCCCAAAGCACCAGTCGAACACAGGTGAGTTACAGCACTGTCTAACCCTACCTAACCTAAGGTAGGTTAGAACAAAGCATCTTTTCCAGCTAGAGATGATAAAAACCCTATCAGGCACTGACAGCACATATGCCTTGCTTCAGTCACCTGTAGGGAAAGTCAGACAGAGAGCAGGGATTTGGTGATATAAGTAAAGTCATGTATTTACTTAATCTTTGAAAATAGATGGTGAATATCACTGGGGGTAAAAAACAAAGCAAGACTTCTTAACATGACTTCAGCACCTGAGGGGCAAAGGTTTTCTTTTAGGTGAGTCTCAACAAGGAATAGAAGTTATTTTCTTAGATATCTCTGGACCTTTCTTCCCCTTTTGACAGAACAGCAATATCTGTTTTTTGTGGCTGAGTTTTGCAGAAGGTCAAAGAATGGTCTTAGATTTCTGCCCTCTGCCCATTAGGATCAGGAAATCATTATTTACATTCTGTGTCCTGGCCCAAACCCACACAGCAGTGCTTCCCTGTCGATGAATTTGAGGCTGGCCTTGGGTTAGCCCCTCTGAGCTTCCTCAGGAAGACAGAGCTGTTACAAGTGGTCATTAACTAGACAGGAATACTGAGAATGAATGCTTCAGTGTCAATGACACAGAAAAAGAAAAAGCAAGAAGTCTTCTGCCAAAAGGCTGTGGCAGCCCTGAATGGCAGCAATTGTTTACCAGTGCCTGCTGGAAGGAGCAAAGGGCTGACCCTGCCTTCAGTTTTCACAGCCTTCCCACTGACCAAAAGCCAGAAGAGTCTGTATGAAGTCGACATGAATGAGCAGCAAGCCAGGGAACGTTTTCAACTTTCCTGTGCTGACTTTACAGTTTAGGCAGCAATAGTGTGAGCACCTAAACTCTAATTCTCAAGAGAGGCATATGTGATCTATATTACACTATCAACCAATGTATTTATAGCACCAGATCAGCCTTCCTCATCCCAAATTTCTACCTTGCAGAGTTGATAATTACAGATTTACTTAGCTACCGACAGAAACCTGCAAGCTCTTCATTATATATCTAGCAAAGAACTTCATTACTGTGCAATTTGTGATGTGAAGAGTTTCTTAAACAGTCCTCCCCAACCATTTTAACAGTTTGACTCTTTGCATGGAGCTAAGAGAGGTGAATGATCCAGAGCTCAGTGCTACAAGGGAAGCAGAGGATGCCCTCAGTTTGGGAGAGATATCAGGGGAGTGGTTCAGCACCAGCTCCAAACCAACTGCTCAGCACAGCAAACTCACCTCCAATTCACCACCCCCTCCAATGAAATTTAGAATTTACTTCCTTTGAGACCATCAAGAATAGGCAAATGCAATTCCTTTACAGCCTTCTCTCACTTTGAGAATAATTCATCTATCAAAGTGCATGTCTTTGAGATGTAGCACCTCACCTCAGTGCTGAGGGGCTTGGAGCAGCTTGAAAACAGATGTCTGGAAGAAGGAATTATTGCATGATAAAAAGGGACATTAAATGCAAAGGGTTAAAGCCATGGAGGTGTTTTGTGCTGGCAGAAAACTCTGCCGCAGCCAGAGCAACCAGAGCCAGGTGGATCAACTTCAACTTCTACCAACTTTTGGATCAACTTCTACCTCAACTTCTACCAACTTTTGGGTCACCTTCTCCCCCAGGTTCCCAGTGCTGCCCCTCAGTGGGGATGCTCCTCTGACCAGGTCACTGGGTTGCTGTCAAGGACATGGCTGCACAACCTGCCCTGGCAGTTTCTGAGTCCCAGGACCCAGGAGCTCCCCTCCCCAGGCATCAGGAGGTGTTTCTGTGGATGGATGCACTCCTGAGGCACCCAACACGCTCAGCTTGGCCAGGCAGCCACTGGGAGCTTTGCTCAGATGGAAGGAAGCATTGACAGCAGTACCTAAATGTGGCTTTAATGAAGGTGCCACCCCTATTAGCATTTAGCTGGAGCTGGATTTTAACCATCCTAAGAATCAGCATAATTGCCATATGTCAGAGAGCCATTTAATAAGCCATATATCTCCACTCTTTGTATTTCAAAATAAGCTGGAAAGAGTATGCATTTTCTCTCCAAGACCCCTTTGAAAATCAGACTATTATAAAGATCATACAGTGTGATATACAATATTTACTATTTCAGGTTTATCTTGCAGCACTGCAGTTTACAGCTAGCTACTGACTGGTATCCTAATTTTGTAGATGTGTAAAATGTTGCAATAAAGAGGTTACTATGTATTTCAAATATTGCTGGGCTCCAAGATGTGGGAATTTCTCAGTGAACTCACCAACACGTTTTATTGGCAGTATAAAATTTACTGTGCTTACATACCCTTTAAAAATGACAAATACATCAGAGCTATCAAAATGCTGGGGTGAGATTACAGAGAACGAGTCAAAGATTTTAAATTAAATTCTGTGTCCCCCCACACGCCATCTGATACACAGAAAACCCAAATGGAGTCACAAGAGAAGTGACAACACTTGCAAAGTTTTCCTTTTCTCCTTCCCAGAAACATTCATGGGGAATTGATAATGAAGCAGCATCCTGACAGCACAGAGACACAACAAAAAGGCCTCATTGGAGCTGATATTTGAAATATTTCACCATGGCAAACCAACACAAGGCAAGACCTTTATGTTTGTAAGACCAAATGAACCACTTGAAGATGCTGTGGGGAAAGTCCTGCTTTACATTAAATGGAATTTATTGCTATATTATTAAACTGACAACTTCTGTAAAGCCCCTAGTAAAGACATGCTGGCATGGCACTGTTCTCTTACTATTAATAGGAACTTCCAGCAGGCAAAATGAAAGTAAATAAATGAGAAGACAATTCTCAAAGACAACAGGCATTTGAAATGAAGACTCTCTGTCAGCCAGAGAGCATGTGAGAGAGAAACAAAAATAAATATAGGTACAAACTCACAACCTGTATCTTTAATAAACTCACTCCCTGAAAAATGAGGGTCATCAAGAAAGGTAAATGCCTTCCAGATCAGTAATATATAAATTTTATCTATGTTTTATCTTTTTTGTCAAATCAAATTTGATCAGTTTCCGTGTATCCCTCTCATTTTAATGAGGACATGCTTTATTTATTTTGGAAGAAGAAATAGTCAAACTGAAAATGTTCCTGCCTGATGGATTAGATTGCCTTTGGTCCTCTGTGGCTGCTTCAACAATGAGTTATTTTAAGCCACTCTGGAGCCCTTCACAAGCTCCCTCTGGAAGAAGAGGCACCATGGCTCTCACAATGTCCTTCAGCTGGAAAGCAAAAGTGGCCTTTCACCAGGAAAAAATGGACACAGGAATATGCCCATGAATAAACAAACATTATTTACGTGTGTCCATGAGCAAAACACCAAAACACCAACAAAAGCAGCATATTCAGTGTCAAAGTTGGATTTTTTTTTTTTCAATTGTTCAGAACATGCATTTTGTTTAACAAACTCAAAATCTCAATCATCTTGAAAATATTAAGTGCTCTCCTGGGAAAGAGCTTTTGCTCTCTTTAAGCCAGATTTGACTCAAAGGAGGTTTGCCATTCCCATGGCTGGTCAGGAAGTCCACGTGAAATGCATGAGCAGTGCTGCTGTGTCTGACTGCCCCAGTGCTGTCCAAAGTTAGGACCAAGAGCTGAAGCAATTCTGTCCCAGTATTCCTGGCCAGCCAGCAGAGGTTTTCCCTTTCACACCCATTTTCCAGGTGGCTGTCCCTGACAGAGGCACCAGAGCCCTGCACAGCTCAGTCCCACAGCAGGTACAGCCCAGGGAGGAGCCCATGGAGTGAAAGCACTGTGTGCAGACACACACCCAGCCCAGCCCAGCCTCCAGACTGAGCTGCCTCTCACGCCTTGGCTGACTGACATTCAGGAGCCCCAGACAGAACCAGTGGCCATCATTCAAGCAGAAAGTTAATATCAGGTGGCACTATATAAATGCAGATGCAAAGCAGAACAGAAGCTTTTTAAAATAATGGATGTATGAGTAATTTAACTAATCACTCCAGTCAGTCTAGCAGAGCACATTCTTCTCGTACATAAGCAAACAGAAAGCTGGGAAGTTATAACTGTGCTGGCAAATTAATCTTAGAATACAAATGTCACTGTGGAAAATTCCTAAACCCTTTCATTCTTCCATTTGAATTGCAGGATCATTTCATTTGTTTTAAAAGCTGGATCCAGACCTGCATCCCAAGAGCTTGAACAGTGAAAATGAATCCAGACCCAGGCTGGACACAGCCCCTCCACATCCCTGCTGGCAGGGACCAGGGACAAACACCTCTGCAGAGATGTGGCTGTGCAAATCTCCATGGATCAGGCTGGGAGGAGCCACGGGTCTTGCTGGGGGCTCCAGAACTTAATTTTGCCTCCTTCAGCTTTGGCTTGGCCCACGTGCTCATCTCAGCTTCTCTGGAGTCCACATTAAGTCATCAGAAAACCCAAGATAGCTGAATTTTGAGGCACACTGGGACAATACCCATGGCTTCAAGTGGCAAAATCACACCTTCATTAATTAATTCTTGCAAGGTTTCTAATGAGCAGCAATGGTTTGTATTCACAGGAAGCATTTGCTGCTGTTTTATAATATATGCAGTAATTATGCAGCTGATGGAGCCTTATGTAGCTGCTAGTTCTTTCCTATACATAAATTAACAGCAGGATTTGTGTAATGATGGGATAATGAAGGCCTGGGTCATTGGTATTCATCTGTAGAAGGCCTTGAGAGGCTGGGTCAAAGACAGAAATGTTATTTAGCTAACACAGATAGAGGCCATTGTTAAAGGATTTGTAATCTCATTGCATTCAAGGCCCACATTAACTCTCTCCATGGTGAGTGAAACAACTCCTGGGAGGGCTTTTTGTGGGTTTGGGGGTCTTTGGTAGGTGTTGGTTGGCTGGGTTTTGTAAGGGATCTTTTTTCAGATGTGGGAAGAAAATCCCTTCCCTGTAAATCCCTGTGGATTGGTTGGCTGGGTTTTTTAAGGGATCGTTTTTCAGGTGAGGGAGGAAAATCCCTTCCCTGTAAATCCCTGTGGATTGGTTGGCTGGGTTTTTTAAGGGATCTTTTTTCAGGTGAGGGAGGAAAATCCCTTCCCTGTAAATCCCTGTGGATTTGCCCTCGGTGTGCCATGGCAGGAGGGGCAGGCTGCCCCAGCTGTCCCACCTCTGGGTCCCAGCACACAGGAGCACTCAGAGGGATGGGAAAAAAGCCTTCAGGTATCCCAGTCCCCTTCTCACTTTTGTGTCTTCTGCTCCCCATTTGTGCTCCCTTCCCACAGCTTCGGGGCTCTGGCTTTCCCCAGAGCTGCAGGACAGGTTCCTTGGCTGCAGCAGAGACTAGCAGCAGTGTTTTTATTAGGTCATGTTAAAACTCCTTGGTGCCTTCCTACCCAGTCTGTTGGGTTTTGCAAGCACATCCTTGTGCTGGGACAATGCCTCATTCCCCCTCTCCATCCCGAGCCCCCTCAGTGCCCTGACACCCAGCCCCAGCCAGGGCACAGGCACTGGCCAGCCCCACAAGGCTCCTCCTGAAATGCTCAGGAGTAAAATACATTCATTCAAATGTGCAAGGAGCAGCACTGTGACTGGGCAAACAGATGTCAGGGTATACTTTTAGGAAGAGAAAACCCCCAGTTGAAATGCAATGTGCAGCCAGCCACGCTGCTGAGCAGGACAGCTGGGCAGCACCAGCTGCCTCCTGGCAGGTGAGCCATGGGAAAACTCAGCAGCCCTGGATGCCATCAGCACCATCCCAGTAGATCCTCAGCTCCACAGAGACAAAATTTCAAATTTTCACTGCTGTTCTTGCAGGTGGCAGAAACCGGCCTGTCTTCCCAGATGCTTCCCCCTGGATCCATCCCTGCTCCCCACTCCCACTCCCCTCACATTGAGGTTCTTCCTCTAGAGCCATGTTTTGCCAGGATGTGACTCTAGAGAAGCAGACATGGATATTCCTCCTCATCAGTGCATCCCTCGTGTCCCTGTGCCACCATCACCAGCTGGCACTCACTGGGGGATGGCAGTGGTGATTATGAGCTGCCACACCAAGCTGTGGGCCCCAGCTAGCACAGGACAGCTGGCTGGGAGGGGGGAACAGCACTGCACACTCTGCTCTGCACCCAGCTGAGCTTCCCTGTCACCTGTGCCCGACTGACAGGGTGAGAGTTAAAAGTGACACTTGGTGGTTTGCTGTGTGTGAATGGAACCATCCTTTGCTGTGTTCATCTTTAGCTCCCACTAAAGCAGTAAAAGGCCCCCCTGTGCCTCATTATGCACACAGCCTCTGTCTGCCTCCAAATGCTCTCTAGCTCAATGAGCCATGGCTGCCCCACTGCAGAGGAGAGGGACCATGGATGGAATCCCTGGAGGAGCCATGCATGGATGATGGCAATCTAAAAAAGATACTCCAGAACATCAGAGCAGATGTAAACCAGATTGTCACTGGTTTACACAGAAGCCAGAGAGGTTTATGTTCCTTTCATCCATTGTATTTGCCAATGATATCAGTTAAAAAATATTTGGATGGCAGAGACCTTTTCCTGATGTGTCTGACTTAAAAAGCACTTGGAGATCCCAGGGAGACAAGGAATGCTGCATAACTGGGCTTAGGAAGTGTTTGAACAGTCCTTTTCAGTGGTTCTGAGTGGAACAGTGATGCCTGCACTGACTCTTACAGCCCGAGAGCCTCAGGGGAGAGCCTGAGTTCAATCCTCCTAATCCTGGGATCCCCTCCCCTTTGATCTGTCCCTTCCCTGAGACTTACACTGTGTAAAACCACCAGTTCCTCTAATATCACTGGCTTTGAATCACATCTTTCCTTTGTTCTTAGCTGATGGGTGTTCAGACGTTTACACCTGCCTGTAAAGCCCCTCTCCTTCCTCTGCTGTGCCACATCCCCTGCAGCACCCAGCCCCCCAGCCATGGCCCAGCACACCTTCCTGCAGGCTTCCTCACACTTCCAGCCCAGCCTCATCTTTGCTGGCATAAGTTTGCTGATTACATCCTTCAGCTTCTCTTGTTCCCACTGTTTCACAGCACTGAGGTTGTTCTTGAGGATCTCCCCAGCTTTCTCTACCACTTCTGCTCACTCCCACCTCTTTGTGTTAACACTTCTACTTAACACTACACCAGCTCCAAAGTTACAACAACAGAGCCATGCTAAAGTTATCTGAATTTTGTAATCCTTGCTCCAAACCTCTGAGAAATTGCTCACTGACAGAAACAAAGAAAATTCCCATCCTCTGCAGCTGCTAAACCCAAAAGCAAAATGAATGACGCTTAAATCTCTTTCACTGCCTATCTTATTCTTCTTGGAGCCAGACTGGAATGCCACTGTGAAACTCACAATATTTTCCCTCAAGAAAGTCACCAGAAAAACTTAAGGAATAATCTCTGCCCATTGGGCAGAGATCAGATCTAGTTCTGACCCTGTAGGGTCTTTGGCTGGGCTTTGTGCTTTATATGCCTGAGAGAAACAATGTGAGTGAACATTGTTCTCCAGATAACAAACTGAACAACTAACAACTCATAACAAGGATAATTACCATATTAACAGAAGAGTTAGAATAGAATTAAAACTGTTAATATCAATCACCCTGACATAAATTTATATATTTCACTTAGTTTAACAGAAGTCTCAGGGCTGTGATCTCAGTAACTGCACATGTCCAAAATTCCCTTTTACCAAGAGCTGTGGACAGCATTTGGACATGGCAAGATAGCTGCTGGCACTACAGCTCCAGTGACTCAGTGGAGAGGAAGACTTCCTTGCCTTATTAATTATTAGCTTAATGAGAATATCTGTTTCCTCCAGGACAGTTTATAGAGGTGTTCTCAAACCTCTGAGAAATGGCTTATTGCACCCAAATGTGGTAGATAAGCAACTTTCTAATGACTGCATGTTGCTAAAGAAATTGGTTTCTGTAAAATGGAGAGCTACTGGGGAAAGAAACAAGGAAATAAGGATTGAAAATGGCAGGACATATAGCAGGATATGTAAAATGTAAAACTGCAAAATACTTGTGTCTATCCCTGCACAGTAATCTACATGTAATTTTTTTTTCCTCTGTGCAGAAACTGCATTACAAATTTAGTGAAAGTGGCGAATTTTAAGGACAGTTACCATCACTGAACCAACATTTCTCATACTTTGGTAACAGATTCAGGACAGAAATAGAGAAGGCTTCCCATCCCATCCGTTCTTATTATCAACTTTGCCCTTCCTCCTGCAATCAACACATGCCCACGTGCTTGCAGCAGAGCTTTCAGCCCATTGCATTTCCAGACAGTTCCCTGGCATGCTAGAGACGCCAGTGTGGATTAAGTCTCTGAAGAGACTCCCAAATAGCTTTAGAAACTTTAAAATCTTCATATTTTGTGCTATACTGATTATTACTTGAACAAAGTTATGAGAATGAGATGGTTTGGTCCAGTTGTTTTTCTTTGCCAACCCAGGTTAAAAGCCCAGCTGCTGAGCAGTGTTACAGAAGCTCAGTGGCAGTAACAAACTCCCAGACTCCAGTCCTGATCCCATGGTGTGACCAGCCCATCCAGACCTCCACACGCTCCCCCTGAGCCCTGTAAGGCTCATGAAGCCATGTGGGCTTTGTCATGCAGAGCAGATTAAAAGCTCAGAGCCCAGTAACATCCTCACTTAAATCAGCCATAATATGCTCTGTTATCTACTATGAAGAGAGCAGCAGAAATAATGGTTTATAGTTTCCACTTAACATACAAATTCAGCTGTACATCTGTCCAATGCTCTCTTAAAGTACTTCCAAAGAGCTCCAGTAAAATACGTTATTCTAATTGTTAATCATCCAAACATTATATTTGAAATGAGAAAAGCATTGAAAAGTGCCTTAAAACACTCATTACAGTGGGAAATGCCTATTTCTGACATGTTTCTGTTTCCAGGAAATCCCTCATACTCTCATTGGCCAAACACCACGTTCAGTGTCAGTTCCACAATCACAGAGACCATCCCTGAGCACAATTCCAGTGATGTGCCATCCAAAGACCCTGCTTGCTCCCATCTTGGTTTCTTCTGGTGGGGAGAAAGCAGCTCAAGTTCTTCCCAAGGAAAACAATCCCATTTCACTACATGTGTCGCTGTTTTGTACCACAGTGGAGGAGCTCAGAGGCAAAACTGTCGCATTCCTTGAAAATTAATGTTCATAGAAGTTGCACATGTAGGTTTGTAAAGAAAGGAAGTGTGACCTAATCAGTGTCTGTCACATGAAACAGCCAGCAGCAGGGCTTCCCTGGATACCCTCCCTCAGGACACGGGTATTGGGAAGCAGCCCTTGGGTGTGTGATTAGCAGTATCAGCACAATCCCTGCAACCCAAGCCATGAGCACAAAGGGGTTAGAAAGCATTTAAGCCTTTAAGCCCCTCGATCTCCCTCTGAAGGTGTCCTGCTCTTCGTTTCTAATTCATTAGAGAATAAGTCTGTGATAAGCAAAGTAAATTAGATTCAGTGACATTCTGCTAATTGAGTCATCTTCCTCTGCCTGGCTTGGCTGGGTTTTTAATTAGCAGCTAATCTCATCAATATGGTGGATGACTGGCAGTGTGCAGATCACGGGCGTACAACCGCAGCGAAATAGAAATAGAAGTTCACGGCTCATTGGCTGACCCAGGCCTCTTTTGTCATACACAGGAATAAATTGGGCAGGTCTGCAGGTCATCTACTGACCTCAAAGTATGGGGAACAAGGAGGATAATGGAAGGTAAATAAACAAACAAACCCAGCAGAGATGCTGGGAAGATCTGCAGCAGTTTCAGGGATGATGGAATGGGAGGGAAAAGGGCTCTGTGAACCTGTCCTGCATCCTGATGAAGTTCTACTGCAGTGAGGAACTGGAAATGGCAGGAATTGTGAAAGGAATATTTTTATAATTGCAATTGTGTTCATTTTGCCCTGTTGTAGAGAGTAACACTGCAGATTCCCCCAGATGTTGCAGCAAGCTCTGCTCTTTGCAACATGGAAACCTCCCAGGATTTGCAAAGGGTCAGCCAGTGTCTGGCACACACCTCCAGGAGCTACAGCTGGATGAAGTAACAGCAAATCAACACTAAATTCTCCCCTACAAGTCTCTCCTATAAATATACTCACAGCTTAACTACAAAGGTTCTTCTCAAACTCAAAGTAATGCACCTGCCTGGACAGAGCTGTGAGCTGCCATCCTGGGCATCACGGCTCATGCTAGACTCTCTCAGAGGAGAAGATTTGCAGCACCACTGAAACATGACCTAGACAGTTTTTGTTGGGTTTGACAGCAAAACTGATTCTGCTGAGAGATTTACATGGGTGGATCCCAGCGTGCAGGGGCCACTGGCTGGCCCAGGGATCCCAGCCTGGTTGTTGAGATCTCGCAGCAGGATCAGGCTCACTTTTGTCTTCATCTGTTTGTCCTTTATGTTTCTTTTTAGACTTAGCTCTATGACATAAGATAACTTATTGCCTCAAATAAGAAATTTAAACCAGGGATTTATAAAGTACATTTATATATTTAAATCAAACATTTGATTCATAAAGCAAAGAACAAGAATATTTCTCACACTGTAACTCTTCCCAAACCTCACACCGGTGCTGCTGACATCAGTGAAGTTTTACATCAACTTTAGAGGATGCAAGACCTTATATTTCATTTTTTAAGTTATTTTTCATTTTTATAAGGTATCTTTGAAGCAGACAAAGCCTGAAGCTCAAACTCTTTGTCGATTTTTATCTAGCAATAGTAGATTCATTAGGGTAACAGCCCAAAGCAGCCCTTCTTGAGCACAAGTTCAGTCCTTTTTGTCTCTCTAATGTAACTGTTAGTGGCTCAGCCTCTGGAAATAACCAAACAAATTGTTGTCCTGCATAAATATGTTCTGACTGTATAAAGTATTTATAAATCGTCCATGTCATCCAGGAGCCTGCTCTCTTACAACATTTTGTTTCAGTGAACAGCACTGACAATAAGCGCTAAACAAGTCACCAAAAATTAACATGGAAGGGTTGTGAACATCACCACAGTAAAACCATTAAATGTTGAAATTAATGTCTCTATTTTAATCCCATAATTTTTTTTAAAAAAAAGAGAGGTTTTCTTTTATAGTATTCAGTTATATATAATTTAAAATGCAACTCTTGGGAGCATGTTTTGGCCCATACATGCTTTCAGAGAAGCAGAAAAACTAATATCACTATAAGAAATAGAATTATTCCCTTTTTTCCTCACCACAAACAGCATCAGAGCTGGTACAGCCCTGCATGAAGGGGAAATGAAGGAGAAAAACTGCAGGAGTGAGGGTCCTGTGTGCTGCCCCAGTTCCTGTGTCACAGAGCAGAGAATGAAGGCAGGATGAAGAACATTTCACTGCAAAGCACCCTGTGGGAGGTGTGGGGACTAACCCTGCAGCAGTGTGGGCTGGCTCCATGCCTTGCTCAGGGTGTGGAGGCTCTGAGGGTGGGGCTGGGGCACCGCAGAGGTGAGCCTTGGGCAGCAGCTCTTGGGAGGGGAAGGAAAAGGCACAGCAGTGACAGCTGTGCTGGAACTCTGCAAGGCAAAGCTCTGTGCCGAGGGAGAGCTCAGCCCTTCAGCAAAAAGGGGCTTTGACTTCTGCCCACAAACATCTCCCACAGCATTCCCAGCACCCAGCCAGCCCTTCCCACAGCCAACCTAAAACCATCCTGAACGCCTGCACAGGGAATTCTCCCCACTTCCTTTAGGGCAGAGCTTTTAAGGTAACTATTTATACTGCTGTACATGCTTCTCTGGAAGTGTCCAGCCAGGGTCTGCAGACAGAGATGGATTCCCATCTGTCCTGCCTGAGATGGATTGGAGATTATCATCCTTTGATAGCAAACCCAAGAGACACAGCAACTTCTCAAAGCTGAAAACAGTGCAGGGGGAGCCAAAAGTAAATTAATCAATGGCTCAGGCTTATTCTACCTGCCCACCAAAAAACAACCAACCAAACAAAACCCCTCAAACCTGTGTGAATGCTGGCTGGGCAGCCAAGTCCCAGAGCTGATACTCGGAGTAGGAGGGTTGGGGTTGGTCCTCATGGCATGAGTGAGGTTGTTGGCTTCAGCAGAAAGCGAGTGCTCTAGCAGTACTCAAGATGAGAAATCCCACCTGGCCATTCCTAGACACTTGAACAACTCATCTTAAGGGTATTCAGATATTCTCAAGTGTCTTGCTTCCTCCTGAGGGAAGGTGGAAGTGCTACAGCCACCTCCAGGCATGCATGTGCCATTTTCTTCTCTTGCTCTCCTGTGAAAGCAAGTTGACCTCAGCTGCTTGCTGCAATAAATCTTCTCTCATTTTCTCCTTCCCTTATTTTTTCCTGTTTAAAGTTGGTTGCACGTTAGACTTAAATACATTATGCTCATTTCTCTAGGAGCCCTGACACATTGTTAAATGACCGTGAATCTATTTTAGTTGCACCTTAATTTATTAACTCTCCTGCCTGCCTCCAGTGTTGGTGCCTCTATTGTAGGATCATAGGAGGTTTGAGTTGATTATCCTCCTAACTCTATTTCATATGCAGAGCCATTCTTTCACTCTGCTCCATGTTATTACAATAAAGCAAAAAGCTCTCTCATTTTTTCATTTTCAGTTCACATTGGGATACTACATACCTTATTCATTTCTTCTAAGTTCTTATACTCTTTTTGTTGTGTAATGCAGTCAGAGAGCACAGATATATTCTGCCTCTAAAAGCTGCTTTGCTGAACTTAGGGATGGAGATAATCCTATTTTCATCAAGTGAACTACTGAATCTTCACTCCTGAGAGCTCTTTTCCACATCACTGCCAGAAACTGGCCACACCCTTGGGGGCACACAATTGCCAGTCTCTAACTGGGATATTTCTTTCCACCTCTGGGATACTGATATCAGTCTCCAGCTGCCCCTAGAGCTCCAGTGCCATAGGGCCTCTTGGTTTCTCTTGGTCAAAAAGCCAGTGAGACCTAAACACAATCACTGCTGGTCATCCCCAGCCCACCAACCACAACTGCAGCCAGCCTTACACCATCACCCCATCAATAAAAGAGCAGTGCACCTTCCCCAAAGGAAACACTCAGGTTTTGAGAGCTCCATTTGCATGTTGCTTTTCTCTGTCTCGACTGCACAGTTTTATTCAAGCTTTAAAGTCTTTGGCTCACTCTACAGTTTGCAGCTCCAGCACAGCTCTGCGGAGTTTAATAAATGGTTTAAAGTGGCCACAAAAGGCTGATTAGTGCTTGGTGGCCCTTCAGCAGCCTAGAGCCACTCGAGGGGAGTCAGCTCAGCCACGGGGGCTGGGAGCCCAGGGCAAGGCTGCAAACACAGCCTCTCCTGCCTGCCACAGCACATATTGATTTTTCCAGCTGTTCTTAGGGGAACTCACAAGAAGGAAATTATTTTCCTTTAAGTTCAAGTGCAGGAGTCTGCCTTGCTAAAGGGCTTATCTTTGCCTATAAGTTTTACCAATAGAGTCTGAGTTGTATAATTAAAGTCGCACAACCCCCCATAGTGTGGAAAATCCTATAAAAATGCTTTATATGGAGATAACTGTATGAATTTAAAACAGCCTACTATCAGTATAAATGCACCCCCATGAGAGCCTCTACAAATATAGTTACTGTCCAAGAGCATACATCAAGGGATTTTATAACTCTTCAGTGATTTATGTCACTCTATAGCACTGAATAGTGTCTAGTTCCAGCCTTCCAAACACAGGGAACAGATGAATCTTTAAAATCTCATGAGGTAAAAAAAATAAAAAATCTATATTTTATATCATATATTTATATTTTATGGTGAGTGCTAATTTAAGTGCCACACAGTTATTTCTCCTTGGATTTCTAGCTCCAGTTCAAACAGGCTGTAGTATTTTCATTACAATTCAGTGTGTTTATTTAGCATTAGAGCTGGCTGAACTATTCATTACTAATTTAGCCTACTTATTTATTTTTATTTATTTATGGTAAGTGAATCTTCACCGAATAAATCCTAGTTCTCCTCCCACAATGTTCAGACTCTAACAGCATTCCCTGGAGAAAATTTGGGAGGACAATTATTCAGACCTACAGTCTGTTCACAACTGTCAATTCCCCATTGATTCTTTGTGGGGTGTGCCTGAATGTCTGAGTGTTTGCAATGCCTCCTCACATTTCTGGAAATAAATTCTCATTCACTTGTGCAAAAAAAAAAAAAAAATTAAAAAAAAAAGAGAGAAAGAAAATGTAATCCTCCCTCTCACACCCTGTCTGAGCACTCAGATGAGCAGTGTGAGAGGAAATCACATCTTTTCTGGGACAAACCATGAGTGGCTCTGGTCCACAGCAAGCCTGGCTAATTCACCTCTCACTAAATTCGATTCTCATTTGCATATGTGAGCTCACTCCATCCCTGCTTCCTTCAAAGATGGAAAGAGCAGAACATTTTACTGGGATTTCAAACCTCTGAGAACCCCCTGCCCTCACGGTGACTGCCTTCCAGTGAGTACCAGCAAGGCCAGAAATAGCTGAACTCTGGTGCCCATTCCTGCAGGGAAACAAAGCCCAAGAGCATGGTGTGCTGCAGCCTCGCTGTCTCTGGGGCTGCTGCTCCCTCTTGATCCATCTGCTCTGTCTGGGTGACATTCTGCAGCCCCTGCTTGTGTCCCTTCTGAGCACCCAGCCCTGGAGATGGGAGGGCACCCAGGCACAGCTGCCACCCATTCCTGTGACAAACCCTCAGCCTGCACATGCTGCTCATGCTGCAGGAGCCTGGGGCTCCCCTTGCTTTTAAAAGCACTGCACACACCCAGCTCTGGAAGCCTTCATACAGCAAGAACAGCCAATTCTGCTGACCTGACTCTCAGAGCTCCCTGCCAGCCCTCTCCAATCCCATCCTGTGAAGTGTGTACCCCAGGGAACCACGGGGTTCACACCAAGCACCAGCCTCAGTGACCCTGGTGCTCTGCTGCAGCTACGGCAGTGCTGAACACACTGGTGCAAGGGAGACAAAGCAACACTGCCACAGCAGCTCTTTCTTCTTTGCTTCCTCTCAAGCCAGCAATTCAGGTTTTTCAGCAGCAGTAGAGAGTTTTCACTTTTAATTTACCTCCTTCAGCACTAGCTAAATATTCCATTTTTCTCCCCTGCTATAACCAATAAAAGCCAAAGTGAACACACTTATTTCCAGTATCTGACACCAACAGTAGAAATTCAGCTCCTCTTTTCCTTCCTGCCACAGCAGAAGGGAAAGGTTGTTGAGACATGGCTTCAGGCAGTAGGGCTTTCTCAGCTCTAGGCGTGTTCTGTTGAGACTTTCTCATTCCCTGGAGACATCCTTAAATTCCCTCTCACCAACTCAGTTGCTGACCTTTCAGTGAACTAACTCCCAGATTTAAAAACACCAAGGACTTGAATATACCCAAACACAATAACAAGTATTTTTCCCAGATGTTATCATGGCAAAATCTTTTTCAGTTATTTACCCTTGCCTCCTTTGGCTCACATTCCTTTAGCTGATCCCCAAAAACCAAAGAGTTTTACCTGCTCACCTTCCACCCCATGTGATTCCCTTTCCAGTAGTACAGTTTTTGTCTCTGATAATACATGGGACTGTGTATCAATTTTCAGTTTAAACTCAGTACATGTCCCTTTCCTTTTCAGGTTCCCAGCCCATTCATCTTCAGCTGCAGTGATAATATTAATCTGATGGGTAATCCTGTGCAGCTCGGGTTGTCATCTCCCATGCAACATCACCACAGTGCTTGAAATGCTTCTGTTGCAGCCAGAGGCAGCAGTTTCTGCAGGCTGTGGCCCTGAGCACTGCAGGATCCTCCTCACCACCCCCTCTGTGCCCCTGAGCTGTGCTGACACCCCCGTGAGTGTGCTGGGTCACCTGCCCAGTGGAGAGGCCACTTGTGCTCCACAGCAAGCTGAATGTCACACCACACGTTAATTGTTAATTCAAGATCTTCCAACAGATCATCTCAGGCTGGTTTGTTCCACATCCCAGTCCTAATCCAGTCTTTCATCACAAACTCCACGAGTCCTGCCAAAATTTCCAGATGGATGCTTCAGCCTCAGTCACTCATCAGTTCTGCTGCAGCTCCACGCATCTTCCACATCCTTCAGTTAAAAATCATCCTCTCTGAGACGTGTCCCATGTTAGGATGGCAACCCCAAAACCTCTGCCCCAGACCAGGTTCTGTTCCACTCCAACATTATTCAAACATGTGAAGTGAATCAGGGCTGTCACTCCAAGAAGCATTCCCTCTGGCCATCTTCCTCTGTGGCACAGCCCAGCACATACAAATATACAGGAAAATGCTGCTTAATCTTTTTCAGACTTCCAGATGTGTTGGAGCCTTTAGAAGCTCTGCTCTCCCATTCTGACCTCTATCTTTTTTTTTTTTTTTTACAGCACCATGCACTTACTCAAAATTTACTCTCGGCCCAATGTATCTGAAGGATCATCTTTACTCCATCTCAGTAAGGTTTCTAATGCCCCCTATGTGTGACAAGCTACCCACAGTGTTACCCTTGCTGATACCACAGGGGGGCTCAGCAGCAGCTCAGAGCAGCCCCTGTGCCCATATACCTGCCTGATCTGCTAGTGACCAGCCTCCCTCTAGCACAGCATTCGTGTTCTGATGGAGAGTTAACAGCTCATAAAAAATAAAAATATTGGGTACTGTCACAGTTAGAAATTGTAAAATCACATTAGATTTGTTTCTATTCAAGTTTTTTTTCTTTTCTCCAAAATAACAGGAAGCAGAGTTTGTCATGCTGACAGACTGCACAGCTCTACCAGAACCTGGCAATTTTCACCCACAGAAAACCCTGATGCTCCATGGCCAATACCTTCACTCTCTCTCTCTTGCCCCATCACATGGTTTTGCTCACAGGCTGCAAAGCAAAGGCAGAGCTGTGACTCATCTCCAGAAGCCTTTCAAGAAGCAGTTGATCATCTTGAGCTGAGAGTCACTGCTGCGAGGCCAGCACTCCCTTCTCCTGACCAGAGTGTGGCTGGGAGGCTGTGACTCACGCTCAAGTCAAGAGGGTTCAGTGCACAACTTTCCTTTCTGTAGGAAATGATTCAGTGCAAGATCCCTGTTCCCTTATGTGTGCTTTTTTAAGCATCTCTTTTAACACTACTCCACAGTGTTTTTTCTGATCCTCTTCACCCCACACAGGGTTTCAGATCACAGATATTCAGGGCTAAGGACCGAGCAGAGCAATGCCAGGCAGTGTGAGAATGTGCTCTGCCAGAGAGAAGCAATGCTCAGAAACAATGCTCAGCAAGGGTCTTGTGGCTTTCAAGAACTGCTCAGCTCCCCTGCTTCAGTCTCCCTTTCTGTCCTTGGTGTCCAGGGGTAGACACCTGGGATTTAGAGGAGGGAAAGGCTAAGAGCACTCTTTTCATTTCCTTCAGGCATCATTTCCTTCAGTGCATGTTTCATGTGACCTTTGCATCCATGACAGCATTAAAGAAACCCCCTCATTAAAACCAACATCCTTATGCTGTCTGCCTAACCAACATGAGTACCCAAAGCTTTTTGTCCTAATGACACTGTCAAGAACAGCAATATTCCAGCCGGGTAACTGGCTCTGGTGCAATTCGCACTGTTCTGCACCATCCATGGGACATAGGGCCTCCCCTCTTCAAAAGCACAAGAAATCTCAGAGAAATTCTTGCTTTCTTTAACTACCAGCTAGAAATAGTTTTTAACATCCTTCTGGAACAATAAATGGAGATTCATGTATGTATACACCACTCAGTCTGCATAATGTAACAGAAACTTCATTCTTCTAACACTAGCAGCACCCCAAGATAAGTGACTTCTCCAGGAAAAGCATGATGCTTCTTGCAGGTTACTTTTTCCTGAGCAGAAAGAAGAAAAATAAATAAAAAACCACTGCCTTGGCCTAACTTCATATTGCATTTTCCAGACAAAACTTTAGTATAAATTTGGATCCAGCTTCACCTAAAACACAAAGCTTTTGAGACTCCTGCAGACATTTGCCACCCCATGAGGCAGTGGTAAAACTCTGGGGCAAATCTGCACTGTCCCCAACATCAAGAGGTGTCAGTGCCAAGGTCTCTTTCTGCTTTTTGGGTTTGCTCTGTGGGCTGGGAGGACGGAAGCTCCCCTGGCCATCCACAGTGGCCGGCAGCCAGGGCACAGATGGGCCTTTGTGTGCAGGGGGAAGCCGGAGGGACTCTGCAAAAGGCCTCAAGTCTTGAATAATGCAGAGGGTGAGAAATGCTTTAAACAAAAATAGTTTCTGACTAAGACTTCTGATGGAGCCTGGAGCACAAACCTGCCAGCCCCAATCTGTGTCTGAGTCCCCTCGCAGCAGTTCCAGTCCCGGCCGCTTCCTGCGGGCTTGATCCGGAGAAGCACCCGGCAGAAAACTGCAGCCTTTGATCTCCCTCTCCCTACCTCAATATCCCCTACCCCAGCACACAAAGAAGCTTTTATTTGCTAATGAAAGGCAGGAAGCAGACTTAAATTAATCAAGTGAAGTCTCTCTCCCTTTCATATAAAGAAACTAATTCTAGTTAAACAGAGGTTTTGCCGCTCTTCTCATTTCGAGATCCAAAACTGCACCATTAAAGTGCATACCAATGAGTGGCATTATCCCTTCCTTCCCCAGGACAGCTGTAACCCCAATCCTATGAGCCTCACAACAGGCACACTCCCAGAGGAGAGCAGTGCAGTGGCACTAGGTAGCTGCAATTAATGAATTGGCAGTAGGGCCAGCAGGGTTTGGGTCTCGCTGAATCAAAATCCTGTTAGATTTGTTTTGACCTGGAGACATTCCCAAGTATTTCCTCCACCCCAGATCAAGCTCCAAAGGATTTATTACACTTTCGGATGCCATACCTTTTCTTTCCTCTCTCTAAATAATTTGTTTCCAAATTGTTTGCAATCTCAGCCTGGGAACTTTGAAGGACAACTGCAGTGAACCGCTTACAGACCAATTGCAGACATGCACTGAGGCATATGAGGGATCTGGGTGCTTTTGTTTGAATGTTTTAAAGGCTCAAACATTTTTTTTTTCTCTGTTTATTACGTATGTATCTGTCTCCCCTTAAAGGAACCCAAAATCTTAGAGCAACTTTCTTTGTGTACCCCTGATATCTCTAACAACAATAATAAATTGTTTACATCTATTTTCCATTCAGACCTCTTCTAGCTCATCAGTGCATACTGGAATTGTAATCCTAAATACAATTACAGTCTTAGACTTCAGTGAAAGTGGAAATTCTTGACATATTCCTAAGCTGGTCATTGAAAGAGACAGCAGTTGCAATTAAATGAAATGTTAATATCTTTATGATATCTGGCTCCAGCTCCCAGCTGTCTGGCTCCTGAACAGACTGGCACTTTCAAAGTCCTTTTTCCAGGTGCATTCTCCTTGCACAAGCAGCAGATACTGGCAATGTCAATACAGTGCCTGTAGCAAGAAACTCCTTAGATAGCAAAGCACATCCATTCCAACTCTTCTAAAAGGAAGGCTTAGGAGCTTTATACAATCTTAAACTGCTTCTGCTCTCCGTAGCATCTTTTATTTGTGAGGGAGGCTGACCTCTTTATTGATTCAGGGGTCATTGGGAAATTTAATTTTGACATTTCCAAAATAGGCCAAGGAAGCTGTGGCAGAGGACGTCAAGACACCCCAGCTCCTGGGTAGATCTGATAAGCAAGGACAATTCTGATGAGCATCATGACCAAAATACTGCCCACTGCCCTTTCCTTTGGATCTGCTCCCTGTACCATCACCTTCAAGCTCCACTGGGAGGGCTGTGCTTGACTGCACAGCCCCTACACTTCTCAGAGACTTCTCACTCCTTGCAGGGTAGAAAATACATTCTTGTTTGTGTTGGCACATTTTTACTCTCGGTGTCTGTGTCTCACCCTTCCTACTGTTGTGCCTCTGTTAAAATACATTTGCTCACACCCAGCAGTCCCTTTTGGGAGCTGCTGTGATCTGGGGAGGCCCAGCTGGTGCCTCAGTCCTGCCTCACTGACTGCCCAGCTCAGGAAAGCAGAGTCCCAACTCCTCTGACTGGCACTCACGGGGCCCAGACCTCCCTCCCCAGGAGGCCACCACGAGCCACCATGTCCTCATGTTCATTCCAAATGATGGGAATTAACAAAATCCATCCCTGGGAAATTCTCATGCTCCAAAATCTGGCTGTGACTTGAAACACAAAAGGCACTGATGAAATAAGGGTCAAGGAGATTAAAATGTTTTGACAAGGTCAAATTTTTTTTTGCGGGGGAATTTTAATCCACTCCTTTTGACTTTTATCTGACAGATGGGCTGAACTCTTAAAACATTGGTGATATGATCTAAAGCTCAGCAACCCATTCCTGTTTCCTGTGCAGGACTCAGCTGCCTGTCCTGTAGCCCTTCCACATATGATAGAAACACCTAACTGGCCAGGGGTGAGGGACATTTCCCAACTCCTGGCTGCTCTAGCAAATAAATGTCTGGTTATGATGGGAGAAAGGCTGTTTACAAATCTCACACACTCACAGATGGGCAGCCCAGACTGCACTTGGCTCCTGCTCTCTGCAGCAGGTGACATAGTGCAGGCAAGAATTAACCTGAGGAAGCCTTTGGGTTTCTGTTCCCCACTCTGAATTAGGTGAGGACAGTGGTGTCACTTCCAGGGCCAGGCAAGCTTGGCCTTCTGCAGGCTCCTGGAGAGTAGGTGACCTGAGGAACCCCAACGTGATTGCAACAACCAGGATGGCAAAACTTCACTAGAGCTCTTCCTCACTTAATCTAACACAGGGCAGAGGTGTCAAAACCTCCCAAAGAGAGACATTTTTCAAATCTTTAGGAAATATCTAGAGTCCAGCACACGAGTTTGTAGCTGTCTCAGACCGTGATGTGCAGCCATGAGGCTCTTGAACTGTCTGAGACACACGGTACTTTAAGGTGTTGGGGGTTAATATTTTGCAGAGTGGAGGCAGTATTTGATAAACACCATCTCTGACAGACAATCCCATCACAACTGGGGCTTGGAGGTTTGTTTTGAAATGAGACTCAGAGCCACAACATAAAGAAAACACAAGCTCTGAGCAATAGCACTTTGCAAGATGATAGGAGGAAAAATGGCTTTATTAGCAAATAAAGAACAGCACACTCAGCCAGATGTTATTTAGGAGACCTGACCTGACAATTGATATATTGATACCTAGTTATTGCCAAAGCAGGGGAATTCAGTGAGATATCTCTCTTTTGCATGCAAAATAAATCAACTGATCCCCACAGAGACATCAGGCGTGGTGGTTTGCACACAAGCAGCAAAGGCAGAGGGCTCAGGAAAGAAGTGAGCTCTGCAACAGATACACTGCCCAGCAGAACAAACATTCCAGCAGCACACATGGGAGCTGGTGATGATGGAGCATAAGCAGTGAGACAGAGAATGGGCCCTTTAGGTGCTCCAGAGTAACACAGTGTCACCCAGGCACGAAGGACAAGTGAATAATGTGACAATATAAAAAGGAAATGCATGTCCTTAGGTTGATGATATGCTTATGTGTGTGGGATGACCCCAATGAATATTGCTAATGAGCCAGCAACACTGCAATGTTAATTAATTTGGGATCTAACAGTAAAGTAAAATAATTAGATCATAAATCTGACATATTAGAGCAGTCAGATGGTGAAAATAACAAATCAAATCTATATAAGGAAACTTCAGCATTCTATAATAGTGTGCCACAAAAAGATCAGATTAAATGTGGTTTTAGCTGAGAGGCAGAAATGTACTCTTCTAGGAGATTACCACATGTTCCCTGGATGAACTGATGGTAGCTGGAGAGACCCACAGGGTGTGAGCACAGCTCCTACCCTGCATTCTTTAGTATTCTAGTGTTATTCTATCAATCTCCTCACAACAGCAACAGAGTTAGTGCCAGGATACAACTGCAGTAAAAAAGTGAAGCCAGAGTTAAGAGTTGCTCAGAAATACCTTCTGCTTGTCCTACTGCTCAAAGCACCACCTCAAACACCAACCCAGCTGCCCTCATCCAGCAGCTCAGTTGTAGGAAAGTGCATTAAGCTACCCAAAAACTTGCAGTGATGCTTTAGAGTCAGCCAGTACAGATTATCCTGGCCCCAGCAGCCGCAGCCAGGCTCTGCCTCTCTGTTGAGATAACAAGCTGCATACTGCTTATCTGCCATTAGACATATGGCAGCAAGAGACCTGAGGAGAACTCATCCAGACTGCACAGCACATCATGAACATCCTGTATAATGAGAACAAAATGGGGTGCCAAGGATAGGAGGGTGATGACAACCAACACAGCAAGGTTTGCTCAAAACCAGAAGCCAAAGCACCACCAAGCAATGCAGGGGCCATTGGAAGCAAACACTTTCTCCCAGACATTCTGAGGCTCATAAAAGCAAAGTGAGGATGGCCTGGGAAAGAGCTATCATAAACTGAATGCTCAACTCTAGGCTAAATCCTTTTCAGCCCATGTGTTGCACTGCCCAGTGATTTGGCTGTATCGTGTATTTATGGAATATTACCATGGATGGATGTCTGTGCTCATTTGACAAAAGCTGCACCCACTAGAAAACATCATTACAAGAGCATCATACACAGATTTGCTGACACCCTGCCTGCCAGAATGTGTCCACATTACAGATGTCCCATTTTCAATTGACAGAGAAAAGGGTTGAACAGAACACAGAGCAGAGAGAGAGAAGCAAGGCTCACTGAGAGTCCTTTCATGGCAAGGGGGAGCCAGTGGGGAAAACTTCAACAGGCTCTCATCCAACTCTGATTTACACCTCAGTTTTCTATTAAAGGATAGATGTATCACAGTCCTTCAAAGCTCTCTCCTCTCTCAGAATTCCAGCAGCATTTATAAATACTCTTTACCTTTCTCATTCAACTAACTGGACATGAGGTTTGAAGGGTATTTTTTCCCTTGCAGCATCCATCACTGCAGCCACAGAAAAAAAACTACAGCTGAATAATTGTCTGAAGCAAGAACTACTCCAGGTTCCAAGCTGGTGTCTCAGTAATATTCATGGCATGGTCTCTTGTGTCTTTCTGGCTGAAGACATCTAAAGCATATTATTTTTGTATAACTCTACCACTACAGAAGTGCAGTTTCCTTCAGGACAGAAGGTTGCAAACAACCAGATCAAAGATGTCCACAACACACTGCACATCATACAGGAGCATATACAAGCTGGCTGGGAAAATCCCCTGTGGGAAAATCCTTCACCTTAAGCAATGAGAAGTTAATCATCCCCTCTAGGGCAATGCACAGGGCATATTTCAATGGCTCTATGGAACACTAACATCAGGAAAGTTCTCTCCTTGGTGAAAAGCACTAGTACCAGCTCTCTGGATTTTAGATTAAAATACTCAGTTGAAAATATGCAGGAAAAAAGGTGCAAGAAACCCTCTCCATAATGGCTCATCTCTGTTCTCCAACCCAGGAAATACCCATTTTCACAGAAAGCAGAGTACTTGGCAAGACCAAAATTGCTTGGGAAGAATTGAGTTTCTTCATCTCCCTTAGTGTCATATGGCTGAGCTGCTTGCTTCAGGCTTTTTTGGGAGCAATAGAGGAAAACCAGCTTTGCCTGAGCCAGGCTGATGGACATTCATCTGCTGGGGACCTCCACACACCTCAGGGAAGTGCATCTTCACCAACTTATTGATTCTGCAAGCTGCCCCAGCCCCCCAGTCCATAAACACACAGCCAGGGCTCTCTGAGGTTGAGTTTTGATGATTTGGGTTAAATATCTGGCCAAGATCAGTATCTCCTACACACTACCTCAACTGCAAAATCAAATTCAAAGGTGTCAGGACAAAAATTTAACTGAAGGTCCAGATTTGGTTCTGTGTACTGGAAGGTACCTCCAGAGACAGCAGGAGGGCACAAGGGGGATGCAGCTGTTAACGCACACCAAGGGGTCTGGGACAGATGGGCTGTGGCAGAGAGGAGGGTGAGGTGAACCTGAGCAGCAGCACAGGAGAGAAACAGCCAGAGGGATGGAGCTGCCTCTCAGGGCTGGGCTGGAGCTCTGCCAGCAGCCTCACACCCAGGGAAAGGCTGGACCTGCAGTACCTGGGCTCACTGTGTTTGGCAGACATGTGGGAAGCTGCAGAAACTGCTTAAGGCTATGTCTATAAACCACTGGCTTAGTGAATGCATGAGAGATGAACTAAAAAGGGAAATTTCTAATAAAAGCAAAATTTGTCAGAGCTTTTGGCAAAGCTTGGAATTAACGTGTGAATCATGAAATATCAAGAGAGCAAACAAAACCCATCCTCAGACATTCCCCTATCAGAGCTAAAGAAAGATATATGCGTTTGGGCTTCTCTTGCACATACCATGAGCACTTTATCTAGAAAAATTGTGTTTAGGTCTCCTTGATTTTGCCATCACTCAGGGATACCATCAGCAGACTCTTCACAGCTCCAGAGCTCCTGCAGCTTCCCCACAGCACCTCCCACCTCTCTCCATGTGGCAGCCACACCACATCAGCCTCTTCATCTCTGACGGGACTCTGCAAATCTGGTTACATCCAACTGTAAATACAATTACCACCTTGTGCACTAGGGAATGGGCTGACACCTTGAGATACTCCCTCAGATCTTAAAGTTATATATGGCTGTGGTGAGAAATAACCCCTTCTCCCCCCTCCCCGAGGGCTCCTTTTGCTTTTCCAGGACCCTGGCAGCCCTATGGAGTCAGCAAAGCCTCCTGTAACCCTTCAGCCATGGAAGAAAAGCATTCCATTTTATCAAAAACAAAATATCTGCTGGAAATTTTGGTACAGGAGCTGGCAACTGTTCCTGTTCTGAAAGGCCATGTGAACTTGGATAAGACATACAACATTTCCCAATATATCCTCTGTAGTCTTCTGTTTCTGTTGCCAAAGAGATAAGGATTTAATTTTAACCATTGAAATGTTATTACCTCTCCCAAAATACCAATTAATAATTCCTTGCTTATTCTAGCAGAAATCCTAGACTGAAGAGAGTTTCCTTCTACCATCTTCCTTCAAGCATTTGTTCCTTTTTCCCTTGTAAGTAAAGAGTTGTATTAAACATGTTTGTGCCTACACAGGTAAGGACCCAGTGGGGAGCCTGGTTATCTGTATCTTCAGTCACTGGAGGAGCCGAGCAGCACCCCTCAGAGTTAAGCACTTGTGCTCCTGGTTTTGGCCACTGATGCAGTAAAGGATGCACCTGGATTCAGTCCAGCTGTCAGCACAGCCTTTCTTGGACAGATCACCTGTTTTGGTCCCTCTTCTCTCCACAAAAATCATCATGCACACAGTAATGCAGGATATAAATCACAGCCATTCACCCTTGTCTTTGGATTTATGTAGTGTTGAGCAGCAGATCCTCTAACCTGGCTCAGGTTAAATGGGGCATTTTCCTCACTAAGCAGCACCAGGTCCCTGGCAGTGCCCCTCTGCCACAGGCACACTCTCTGTGCCCTCTGCCAGGCCAGGCTGAAGTGTCTGAGCTGAGCACAGCCACTCAGCAGCCCCAGGCTCTGCAGATGGAGAAGAAAAGAAAGAGAAAGGTGCCTGCAGGGCCATCTCTGAGCTCTCACACTGTCTGCTCATCTGCAGAGGCAAAGCAAACCCCGTGTGCCCCACAGGCTGCCTGGGTGCCCTGACATGGGAGGAGGGCAATCACACCCATGCAGAGACCCCACCTAAAGTCACAGACACCACCTGTGTCCCCTGAGGTTTCCCACTCAGGTTTTGCCATCAGCAGGAACAAACTGCAGCTGCAGCCCTGCAGGGAGCAGCCTGCCCAGCTCTGTCCGTGACACCCATGGCACACACACCAGGGTACAAAAATTGGTGCTACTCTCAATTTACCTCCACCTCAGCCTCCCTGCTGGCTCCTTCTGGCTAACCTCAGCAGCAATGAAAACCAAATGCCACCAAGTATGCTTAAAAGTCTCACATAAAAGAGACATTAAATGATATTCTGTTTAATAAGATATATGGAAAGGAGCAATGCTGATTCATTCCTCAGGCAAGGAAATTTCTCTTTAGGATTTTTATATTTTGTTGATTTGGACCATAGAAGGAATAGGTTTTAGTGCAGCAATGGACAGGTAAAACCAAAGCTAAGATCTGCATCTGATTCAAATAATATTTTTCACATAATTTCCTCTGAAATTTGTTTAACTCCATCATATTTTAGGGCTTTCCATTACTGAAAGCCATCACATTGAGTTATAGCAATTGGGGGAATAGCAAAGTGCTCACTTGCAAGTAGCTCTGTAGAAGATTATGACAAAAGGAAGAAGAATATGCTCAGGACATTTGATGAATAAAAATGGTTAGGAAATTTTCACCACAGTTTCATCTCAATAATGGTACTAATAACTGTCTATTAGAATAGCAAAAATAATCAAATTAGGGAACTTGAATGGCATCATCCCAATGGATAAACAATATTTTGACTAAAAACTGCCTTATTAAGTGGCTATCAGGTCATTTCTTTTTACTCCTCTTTCAGAAATTATTAGATACTGTTATAAGTTGCACAAGTGCTGCTCTGCTCTTCGGTGCAATAAGCAAAGCTGATTATAAGGAGTCAGCTACCCTCAGTTACTCCACAGTGAACACTGCTGCTGTTAGAGAAACCAGATTTATCTCTAGGCACAATTAGTTTGTACTTATTCATGAATCTCACTTTCATCTCCTGACAGCAAAATCAACACAAACTTCCTAAAATATTATGACAATCTGTTGGGAAAAAACCACCCTAATAATGTGATGTACTGCAGATCAGACATATTTTCCTACAAAGGCTCCAAAAAATACACTGCCAGGGGGACACAAATATAGGGTGGGAGGGCATCAGCTCAATCTGCCATTTACCAACACACATGTCCAAAGCCAATTTTAATTTGGAATTCCCTAGCTTCTTATGCTGAGGATTATAAACCATTTCTGTGCATTTTGCAAAGCATTTTTAATTTGCTTCAGTGAAAAATGTGACTAATGCCACCAGAATGACATTCCTGACATTCCCTCATATTGGAGGACTGCAGCTAAGGTGTTGCCTGGGGAGCACTTTTAGGGAGAACCAGCCCAGCAGGGAGGGCCATAATCCACAAAAGAAAACCAAAACACACACAGGAGTGCCTGTAAAAGCAACAAGAGACAACAACTCTTGGAAAAGATACAGCAGCTGGTTGGTTTTGTCCATCTCACATCTTATGTTTAGATATTTTATTCCACTGGAAAAAATTTGGGAGGAAGTTTTGTCCAGTCTTTCATATAAAAATTATCCAGAGCTGTGATATATCCCTGAGGCTGGGGTTTTTTTTAATCAAATACATATTTTGAAAAGTTGTCGGGATCCTTTTCACAGCAACTATTTGCAGTGTCTGAGCAGTAAGAATATAATGTATTCATATGCTGAACACATACAGACAACACTTAATATGAAGTTTCTTTGCATAATACAAAGCAGTTCTGCTGTCTTTAATGAATATTTTAGCACTGATTGAGGTAAACAAAGCCAGCTTCTGAAGGACAACAGATTTCACCCTGTGTTAAAAATCTCTCTTCAATGCAAAACTGCACCCAAACTATGGTGGGTTTTTTATTATTAGTTTTAAGGACAAAGTTTTTCAATATTTTTCTGTGCCTGAATTGCAGGAGCCCAGTGTGTGTGGTGTCTCTCAGGGCACTGTGCTCACAGCTAGAGGGGCACACTCAGGCTTTGGGCCATGGCACAGGTTTTTAAAAGCAACAGTTGAAGCATGGAACGATTTACATAAACCACTAAACCCTCTGTCTACCCCGTGGAAGTTAAACTGAGACAAAAGCTTCAGGCAGCCCTGCCTGGCAATGCCATCCTGTTCTTCACCTGCTCCACCCATGCTGCAGAACATGCAACCAAGTACTGCCCAGCCAGGCTCTTCATCAGCTGCCAAACTCCAGTTCTGGAGGGTGTTTTACAGCAGGCTGTGGAAAGCAGCTTGGAGAGCTGTAATGAATGGCCAGGGTGACAGTTTGTAGGCTGCCTCCTGGTGACATGTATGCATCAGCTCCATGGTGCTGCTTTCCTTGGGAAAACAATTTGGCCTTGATGTCATTGCTAGTGACTACAGAGAGGAGTTTATGGGGCTTGGTGCATCCTTTTATTTAGTCAGGGAATACTCACTGGTCTCAGTGTGTATCATTTGATGCACAAATTCCTCTCCTACCCACAAGCCTTAAGCACACACTCTGGTTTAAGTGCATAATCCTCATCCCTCTGCTCTTTGGGGAGGGGGAGGAAAGCAAATGCATTAACGACCCAAAAAGCAAAGTGACAGAATATGTTACTACATGGTTCTTAGCAAAAAAAATTTGTACATGGCAGGAAACCAAATCTGCTATTAGTAATGAGTGTACATGCAGCTACATTGTAAATCACAGCACTGGGAGGAAGCAAGGAGCACAGGGCAAACACTGGATTTCAAGAAAGAAACTCTAAATCCACGTCCAGGAGGAATTAGATGAAATAATAAAGGGAACTGTTACAAGACATAGAAAACAGGAGCTGTTTTCAATGTCTTGTAACAGTGCTGGGGCTGTTCTTATACCTTGATATGACTATTTAATACCAGTACCTTGTTCAATACCATTACATGGTGTAAAATGTTCAGAGCCACCAGAGTTTGCCAGGGCTGGGCAGCAGCCCCAGCACAGCCCTGCTCTGCAGCACAGCAGTGAGAGGCTCCCTCTGCAGAGGGACAAGCCCCTGGCCCAGCTCAGCTCCTGTGTTTCTGCTGCAGAGACCTTCCCTGTGCTCTCTGCCCAGCAGCCAGCTTGGCTCTGCTGCTGTTTTCAGCTCTGCACCATGGGCTGTGTCCTGCTGGTGTCCCCAGGCCCTGAGCTCCCTGTCCCTTCCCCTGCACCAGCCCCACCATCAGCTGCCTGGCTCCAAAGCCACTCATCAAAGCTCCCAGGAAGGTGAGGTGCCTCATCTTCCCCACCTCCACCACTTTTCCAAGCACTCTGAGTTTCTAAAAAATCAGCTTTTCCACCACTTACTGCTACAGCCTTATTTGGCTGGACCAGAATGTGGAGTTTAGATATTGCTGAGCCTTTCACTTCTCAAAACCCACCTGTGACTATCCCACAGAGGCAGCTGCTCTGATGAGCAGCCCTGCCACACTCTCTCCTGTCCATGGCTCACAGCTTCTCCATGGACGAAGATCAGCCAGGATCAGGCCTTTGGAAAGGTGTGCAGCTGGATGAGATTAAAATCATGAATGTTGTAGGACAAGGCTCCCTCCACAACTTTTAGGTGCTGAGAATGGACGTGGTCAGTGCTTCCCACACCAGGGAAATGCTGAAAATGGAAAAAGATATTTTCATTCAGAAATAAACCAAAACATGCTCTGAATGTTGGGGATAATATCAGACCCTGTGAACCATTCATTTCACAGTTTTGAGATTCAGCATCTGTGTTTTGCAATATGTCAGTGCTATATTCATCACTGAATATTTACATTATTTTCCCATCTCCTGGTAAGCTAATAGTACAGACACAGGACAGGAACAGGCTGCTGTTAGCAAGCCATGGCATGAAGGCACCTTTGATGAAATGCAGCTGTTCAGAGTCAAGCTGTCTGATCACAGTGGAGACAGACATTTCCATTGTAATCTTTCACAGAAGATTATTTAACTCAGGAGAATCTCTCTATAAATTATTCTTAAAACTGAGATAGGAATTACTTAATTGGTGCACTGGCATGCATTTCAAGAAAAACAAAAATTATAAAAACCATGTGAAACATACTTTTTTTTTTAGCTGATGTTTAGAGAGTTTTAAGTATGAATTTCTGAGCTGCAAGTACCTATCCTAAGTCCATTCTTGGACATAACACCTGCCAAAGGGCTGGAAGCAGCAATGCATTTATGTTTTCTGCAGGTAATGCAGAATTAGCTTTGCACTTGAAATTATAAACAAAACTAATTTTATTATCAAGTTCAAGCTACAGAATGTTTGCCTACTTTGATATTGAGTCCAGTACCTTAAAAATCATGCTGCTAAAGACCATGACAGCAGCAGGAATTTAATGTGAGAGGAGTCCAGACTGTACTCTGGCTTTTTACACTTTCTGCAGAAAGGATGAGAGAACAGGACTCAGACCTACTCTCCATGGCACTGCAACTTGCAGATGGGCAAAGCAGATTTGGTTCATTTCACAAAGTGGGGTCAAATCTCTGAAGGGCTCCTGCTACATCACATCAGCTGATGGATGAGCAAGGAGCCAGGAGAAGGAAAAATTAAAGGTCCATGGTGTGAGGCAGCATTTACACAGGCCTTTCTGAAGTACATGCCTTTTTCATATAAGATGAAAAGGATAAATGAGTTTTTCTTATTACAGTATTGATTAGCAGTAATCAGATTTCTATTCTATTGTTCATTTATAGTGAATTTGATGAACCATCTCCACAGCACTCCCCTGCTTTCCCAAGTTGTGCAGGACATTGTCATTAGTGAGCTGTCCCCTCTGCTCTGTCTGAGCACTCCTGCAAGCACTGAGGGCTGGCTGGGCCACCCTCCCCATGCACTCTCCCAGGCACTCTGTTATTGGGTTTTGCTGGCTCTGTGTGCATGCCAGCAGAAATGACACCTCATGCCATATGGAAATTCTACTTGCAGCTGAAACTTGGGTTGTGTGTTTGGTTTGGATGAGCTGCCACCACAGTAACTGGGAAGGAAAAGATATTTTATATATATGAGCTTGTTTTAATGAGCTTGTTTGTAAGTAGTAACTGTTTTATTGGCTCTTATATGTATTGCTAACCCTTTAATTGATGTTTTTGGATTGCTGTAGACTGCTACTGAAGGTAAAACATAGTTTTAAGAATTTTAATATTATAAACATGTAAAAGATTGCCATGCTATCATATGAGAAAAACTGCATAATGCAGGTGATGATTCTGCTGTGGTCTGCTTTCAGCAGCAAACATTCAGTGTCTGTTCATCCTGAACCAAAATTAGCATTTGCTACGGACTCAGCTATAGATACTTCTGGTGTTTACAGTAAACACTTAACATAAAATTGTCAAAAAATGGAGGACTTTAGACAGATTTCCAAAAGGCGATACTTGCTCCATAACTTTTTCTTGCTGTCATATAAGTCTGCGACTTAGAGGTAAAAAATAGCAATAAACATTGTGCCCATGTACACCTGGGCATTCAGTTCTACCCTGGTTTGGCTCCAGATTCCTGAACTTGCAGGTCACTAAGCTGTAATTTACTTGTTCCCTTGCATGCAGGATTTGGGATGTTTTGAAAACCTCCCAGTTCAGGAGTTTCACACTGCCTGGGAAGTTCAGATGACCACTTCTGATTAAAGCTGGCACTAATATGCAATCTGCTGTAGGATTTCCTCAGGGTCAGGTGCTCTCCTTCCCTTTGCATCCTCTCTACTCCTCAGATGCCAATCATGGCTATTTCCCAAAAAAGGGGAACATTCAGCTTACATGGCAGTAATGGAACAGTTTTCAATCTCAGTTAACCTTTACAGCAGTAACACTAATTTGCAGTCTGTTCATTCTGAATGCTAAAGTGTCTCTGTTTCCTGCTCTGAATTTCATTCTGTGTCAATTAGTGCTATGAAGTCAGTCTAATAATGATGTATGGTTAGCACAGGGCTCGTGTCTGAGAGCTGAGAGGAATGCACAGAGGACAGATAATTGAGATGGCGCCATCAAAGCTGTTCAATGCTTTGTTGAAGTTAAAGGGTCTAGAAACATGCTATCAAAATATGTTTTGACACGGGTACTGATAGCATTTAGATGTTTCCAGCAACTCTGTTGAAAATAAATAAAAAGGGCCAGCTGCTTTAAATTTGTGCATGAAGGTGAAAGGACATAGACCTGCTCAAGCCATTGCTGTGCTTGCTTTACTGAAGAATGATGTGCAAAAAAAACCTCAACCAATAATTTCCAAGATTGCTACCAGGCTTATTTACACTAACATGCTGAAAGCAGCACACAAATGAGCACAAGGTGATGCCTACCATGTCCTCTGGCTTTTTCCATATTGCATCCATAAGCTCCTGCTGGAGACTGACAGGAAACTCTAATGAGCAAACCTGTCAAATGTGAGCTCAGTGGATGTTTGGCCGCGTGAGGTGCTCCAAAGGCAGTGGGAGGCAGGGCAGTGAGTTCCCTCTCCCAGCACAAGGGATGCCTGGAGCTTGGGACACGATTCAGCACAGCTGACTGCAGCCATCAGCAGAGCAGAGCACATCTGGAGGAGGAGCTGTTGTTCCACATCAGCAAGGACAAGAATACACATGGCTTGTTCTGGGTGAGTGACGGGTGAGTGACGTCTCTTGGGGCACAACCAGCCCGTGGTGGTGAGAAGATTCAAGGGAGCCACCTTTGTGTCATCCTGGCACCACTGCCTAGGGTCAAACGCTGCAGCCAGCCCAGACTGACCATCAGAGCATTGGGTCTGGTGGTTCCTGCTGTCCCTGGGATCACACCCACTGGTAGGTGACAGCAGAGCAGGTCAGGACAGTGATCTTCACTCATACAATGGGAGTTATGCAGGAGAAGCATAGGAAATACAAAAGGTATTTGGGATGGGAGTCCTTTGCTTTCCCAGCCCTTTCCCTTTCAGAGCAGCCCTGGATCTGTTCCCAGATGACTCCTGCAATAAGGATCCCCAGCCTCCCCAGGAGATGGGTGATGGTTTGCTCACAGTGAGCCCTGTGCTCCCATGGCTCACACCCACCTGGACACAGAGCTCGGGGCTGTCACTGCTCCAGGCTCCCATTGCCTTTGACAGCACCCACTGACATATCCATGGGCTTGATGGTACATCAGTCTCCATCTTTTTTGGCAATGGCACATTGCATCTTCCAGAAAGAAAAACAAAAATCAAATTGCCTCTATTCCTCTCCATTTCTCATTGAGTTTTGGGTTGTAAAAAAAGAGGTGGAAGTCAGCAATGACCTCATCAGGCTCCAAACTGCAGCTTTAGGCTTTCCACCTCAGGAAAACTGTAAATGCCTGTCTGTAGATGCACACAGAGCTTAAGGGAACAATGGGGAGAAATTAGACATTAATTAGTTTTAGAAGTAAAAGAGAGGAATGCAGCTGAATGGCAGTGATGCTGCATCACTGAGATACATTAAAAACCCAAATGAATCTCAATGTCAGCCAACGCACTGCCATAACAAATGAACGTGGTGGCAAAGGGTAGGCTTTGTTGCTAAGCTGACAAAAATAAATTAGTCACCTGTCAGTACTTGCTTAGAATTTACAAACACATCAGTTTTTGAGGGAAGAGCAGAAAATAGTCAGCATATTTTTCCATTAGAGCTCTGTGCAGAGAGAACTGAGTGCTTTGTTTTCATTCATGGTGTAACTTATCCCCTGCTGCACAGCAGAAGCCTCCTCCTGGGAGTAAGGCACTCCTCACCTGGAGGGCACAGAGCTGCCCCAGCTGAGGAAGGCACAAGGGCTGGGAGTGACCCAGCACTGGGAGTGACCCTGAGCCACAGAGCCCTCACCAGTGTGCAGCACCCAGCTGCAAAACTCACCTGCTCTGAGCCTGCTCACACCCAGGCAAATCCAAGGGGAGTAACTGCTCTTTGTGGGCAAATTACAGCATCTGCTGCAGAATAAAGACAGAGGGTTTAGCTTGAGCCACAGTTTTCCCCTGCTACACCAATACATGAGTGTCATCTCTGCTGCCCCAGGTTTTGGGTGCAAGGTGTCTCTCCAAGTTAGAAAAAACAGCTTTTTTATGGCGTGGTGGGATACTAGCAACTAGAAACAAGGGAATACTGTAGGGGAAAAAAGTGTATAGTAAAATAGCCAGGGTTAAACAAACATTTTCTCTAATTAATTTATTTCTATATTTTTTCTTCAAATTCTGCATGCAACACAGCAAGTCTTCAGTAAAGCTGAAAGATTGAATAAAATATTCAGAATAGCTAAGAAAATTTGGAATTTACATTAAGCATTAATGTGGTTATACTGATTCAATCAAGCAACCAAAACATTGTCTACAAATTACAGGTCCAGCTGGAGCAGCTTGAACCACAAACGCCAAGTCACAGGGAGCCAGGGGTAAGCAACCCCAGCCCAAAAATTAGTCCCAGGGGTTAGCTGGGAAATCATTATGAGAAACAAGAACAACAATCTGCCATAGACAAATCCTAACCCAAAACAGGAGGTGATGTTCAGTCAGTCAAGTGATTTGCTACAAATTATTTGCCCAGGGCCAATCTTGCTGCTGAAGCCATCAGTGAAGATTCACTTCCTGGCAAGATGCAGGAACGTAGTTAAGTCTAACAAGCTGCTGTACACAGCACTTTAATTAGGCCAAATGAGGAAAAGATAATAAACCAGCAGGTCAAACGAAGGAAAAAAAGTCTGTAAATGAACAGAATCAAAATGTTGCTTTTTATGGTGACAAGATAAAAGCTCTGAAATGAGATTTCTGAATTGCAGTGATACCCAAACTCACACCAAATGAGGGCACAGGAGACAGTGAGCAGCCCATTCAGCCACCAGCTCAGCAGCCAGGCTGAGCTCTGACCCCACCAAACACAGGAATTTATCCAGGTTTTATTTCAGCAGCAACAAATGGCTGGCTGGGCAGAGCTGTTGCAAACTGCAAAGTAGGAGGCAAGGACAGGTGTGTAATTTCTTGAAATGTCCTTTTAGGGCTTGTGGCACAGAGACTCTTTTCAGACACAAGCCATAAGGCTGAGAAATATCTATCATGCTTAGCTGTGGAAACAGGGATTTTATGAAAGTGCCATCACGAGGTGATAATAAGAATGTGATTGGAAGTTGATGTGTTATTGCTTAATTTAGACAGAGGAAGGCTCTTTTTTTGTCCATACCATCTGCCAGCCTAGAAACCCAAGGAATAAAGGCACAAGCTGCAGATGGCTTTTATAATGGCTGTACTCAAGCAGCAGAGGAGCAAGAAGGAGAGAGGCCATATAAATCAGGCAGCAATATCACCATGGCTGAGCAATAACCAGCTGAGAGCAGCACTCAGCAGGAGCAGAGCAAGCAGGAGACTCTTTCCCAACTGGCTGCATTAGGATTCAGGTGCAGAACAGGATATTCAGGTGCAGGACAGGATGCAGAGCTGGACCCTCACAGGACTGTTGGCAGCACTGACATGGGAGCCTGGTGGGAGCACTGACATGGGAGCCTGGTGGGAGCAGGGAAAACAGCACGGCTGCACAGTAACTGCAGCCTCCAAGAAAAACAGATGAACTCTAAAATTGCATTCACATATGCAACAGTTCCCAAGCTAGCTCTAATCCTTTCTTTCTTTCCTCTCTTTTTTTTTATTTTGGGAGGGAAGTGAGAAAGAGAGCAGAAGCTAATTTACTTCAAGTCAGTAGAGAGAAAAACAAGCTTGGAGGCAAGACACAGGGCTCAGCAGGACAAGCAGGAATTTCTGCTGGCAAAGCAGTCCCCTGAGATGACCATCTGAGCTCTGCTGGGGAGCTTGAAAGGGCTGCTCTGCTTATCTTGCTACAGCAGAGCCCAGGTGTGCTGGACACACAGCAGTGTGCTGCAGCACAGGGGCCGCTTCAGTGTTTTCCTCTGAAACAACCAGATCAAACAAGCTTACACAAGTATGTATAAAACCAGGCAGCACAGCATTAGTGGAACTGGGTCTGCAAGTGGGACTGGTGGCACAGATTGGCAGGAGAAACAGCAGAAGGCAGAGGAGAAAGTAGGGTTTAGTTCTATTTGTTAGAGACACACACATGAATTTCTTTGCATTTTTATTAATACAGTGAATACCAGCTGCTTTGCTCTACACTGCAAAGCAGTCTAAGGTAACCAGCTCTGCCCTGGATGCAGAGCTACAGCCAGGGAGAGGAACACCATCTTTGCCTTCAGGACAGACACAAATCAGAGCTGCTGAGTTTGGGGGACAGAGGGAAAACTTCTGCTGCTGAGTTGGTGCATGCCAGAGGCTCCTGAGAAGCTGGGGTAAGGACACAAGAACACATCCAACAGGCACCAGGCTTGAAGTCAATGCCTTTCTTTCAGCAGTGGCACATCCCCAAAAACCAGCAGCCCCAAGAGCTGAACCAGGGCCTCAATCCCAGAAGATCTGTTTGTACCCCACATGCAGACAAAAAGGGCCATTTCAGATAATGGGATAATTATGTTCCTGTGCCAATGATACCTGTTGCATCCATCACTGGAAGATTTATCTGAACACCACGACTGGCCCAAGATACAGCTGCTCAAAACCAGTCCCCAAAGCAGCACTGGAAGATTCAGAGCTCACTTGATTCAGTATAAACTCCCCTAAGGCCCAGCAGGACTCAACTGTTCCCTCCACAGAAGTCAGCCCTGCCATGACCTCACATGACACTAAAAGAAGACACAGCTCATGTCCCATACTGTGTACCTGGCATCATCCTTTATCCCTGTGCAAAGCAAATGCAAAATGTTACTGTGCCAAAACAGCAGGACTCTACAATTATTGTGGGTATTATCTAAATCCATCATTTACAAATATGCACAAAGAGTTCCAGTAGACTCTTTGAGCAGAACCAGCTGTTGAGCAGACAGGGCAGACCCCAGAGAATGATCAGTGATGAATCTGTCAAAAAAATACTAAAACTGAACAATTTTCTTGCTAAATACTTGGCAAGATACCAGAAATTTTGCCAGAACATCACAGAGAAGGAGGAGGGAGAAGTGAAAGGAATGAGGGGGAAAAAAATGCATTATTGCAAAAAATTATCTTTTTTTTTCCCCTAATGTTACTTTCCACTTGGAATCTTTTTTTAGCTTGGCATGGGAACATGCCTTATGATAACAGATCAGAATTAAAATCACTGTTTTGACTGATCCCACACAAGCATTCTTCTTCTCACCCACCCCGGATCTTTCTCCCAGGGAAAATTGTGCGAGTCAGAGGGTTCCTTGCCAAAGTTTCAGGCAGTTCACACCAGGCAGCCCTAGAGAACAAGGGATGCTAGAAGACAGGGTGAGAGAGCCTAGTACAGTGTTGTATTTCAGCCATACACAGATGCCCTTAGGAGTGAACTGGTTTTAAGACACCCCAGAAACATGCACCCAATCTAAGACAGGAGCCCCACAGACACAATTTCCAGCTATGTTCAATAATCTTCTGCAGTTACACAGAACAGATTTACTTTAGAACAGCTCCAAAGCACTTGCAATCTATAGTTTTTCTCTTTTACAGGCAATCAGATGTTTCTGGGCTATTTTGATAAACAACATTACTCTAGGAAATAGCACACTATCAAAGAGCACTGATAAACAGGCTGTTATTTAGGACCACACCAGCAAGTGCAGCATCCCTTCCCCTTCCTGCTGGAGCAGGACTTCTCTTCCATCGAGGATTTGCACCAAGATCGGAATGGTGGTGCTGGCAGACACTGCCACGAGCAGCAGCCACGTGAGAGGGACACATCCTTGCTGAGGTGCTGGGGGAAACCAAGGGCAGTGCAGGCCTGACCATGTGAGGGGAATGAAGGTTGCTGCCATGGCCAGGCTGCCTCAGGCGAGCAGCTGCCTGCAGGGACCCTTCTCTCCTGCCTTCCCACAGGCAAGTTCAAACAGCAGGACAGCAGCTACTGAGCCAATAACCTGAACTGTTAAGGTTATTGGCTCAATAACCAGCCCCCTGGAGTGGGCTGAAATCAGGAACAAGGACTTTCCTGCAGTAATGCCCTTAACTGAGGGAAGGGAACAGGAAAAAGCAAATCAGTGATGCAAGAGATGCCTCAGACTCTGAGTCGATCTGTTGTGACAGTCCAAGTTGTGAGAAAGCCCTGGGGTTGTGTGTGGCATATACACATGCAGACTCCAGAGCAACACTCAGGGGAAGCCTTTTCCTTCCTTCCAAGAGCCTTCAAGCTGTCTGCAGGGGGAGGTGGGTGTGCTTTACCTTGACCTGTCCATCTGGCCTCCATGCCCTACACCCCTGGGCTGGTGTGGGAGCTGCACCTGCACCCCCTGTGCCAGCAGTGCAGGGTGCCAGTGGCACAGGCAGCCAAGGGCAGGGGTGCCAGTGGCACAAGGAGCCACAGGCAAGGGTGACAGTGGCACAGGGAGCCAAGGGCAGGGGTGACAGTGGCACAGACAGCCAAGGGCAAGGGTGACAGTGGCACGGGGAGCCAAGCCCTGCTGCAGCTGGAGCACCGAGTTCATCCTGCACTGCTGGGAAGGAAATTAAAACATTACTAATTGCTGATGTCCTGCCTCTTAAACCCCAAACCACAGCAGGGGCTGCACACTGACACTCCTCTGCTGTACCTGCCATAGCACAATAGCTCTAGGACAGGAATTGTGGGCATTTTCCTTTGGCCTCCAGCTGCTCCACCACTCCTCAGATGATCTGCCCTGGGGAGGGCCTTTCAGAGGAGTTTCAGAATCCCCTGGCTCCAGGACATGTTTCCCATGGCCCAGTGCATCCCCAGCCCCAGAAGGCACAGGACCAGGAGCCAAGGATCACTGAGCCTGGCTGCAGCTGGCTGGGAGAGGCTCTTCACTGTTCCAGGGGATCTGATGCAAAGACCCCCACTGGAGGCAGAAGCTCAGACTTTCAATCGGGGAGATTTAGGGTTCTGCAAATCCCAAAGGATTCAAGCCATGCTTTTGAAGCAGCCTTGGCTGGTTTAGGTAATCCTCTGGACACTGTTACCCCTCAGCATGTGGAGGGTAGCCACTGCTTTGGTGGCACCAGTTGAATAGCTGATTCACACAGGCAGGAACAGGCACTTCAGCAGCTGAGGTTAATGGTTTGGCAATCAGCTGGGGCTCACTTATTGCTCTCTAGTGATGTTTCTTAGAGTGCAAGGGGCTTTCACAGGAGTAATTCAAACAATTATTAACCATGTATTACTTTGGTAAGAAGGGTTTCAAAGGGTCAGGGTTTTTCTTCCTGAGTCTGTTCTTCGCTATGACTGCAGGATTTCAGCTCAGAGACCACTTGCAGAGCTGTTAAACGTTCATCCCCATCAAAATTCAACCTTGAGTGCAGAGGATCTGGGAAAGTATCTCTAGGCCAAATCCTCCCTGGGACTGTCTTCTGATCAGCCTTTCTTTTAGGAGTTTAATGAGTAAAAATATATCTGGAAATAGAACAGAGTGCTGCCTGGAGAGGGAAGAGAGCAGCACAATTGAGCCACAGATCACAGCAACACAGTGCAGGGCTGACTGGTGGAGCTGAGGCTGTTGGGCACAGGCCCACCAACAACAGCTCTAAAGGTGTGTGATAGCACAGACAGCTGCCTAAAACACTTGTGAGGAGCTCTAAAAAATGACCAAGCTGGCCAAATCAAGAAATAAGCACAAGGAGTTCCTGGCTTCACATGGCACTACTGAGATCAGGTGAGAAAAAAGCACATTCAACTCAAGAGCCAGAGTAAATTCAAATATTAAAGCAAAACCCTTTGAGAATGGTAGAGAAAAAGGATACAGAAAGGGAATAAAAATAGATTCAGTATGGAGTTGAGAGGACAAACAAATATACAAGGGGAAGGAAAGCACTTATCTGAGGAGAAAGCAAACATGGATGCAGCCCTTGATGTCTCATCTGTACAAATGTGCAGTACAAACCTGTGCTCACCCACGAGTTATTGCACAAATGCTCAAAGTGGCTTCATAAAACACCTACCATTGCATGAGGGCAGAGACTGGAGCATCAGAAAAACCAGTCACCATTCATTAATGTTAATTCTCTATTTCAAAACACACAGATAGCCCACAAAATAACAATAACAAAAGAAAAGCAAATATAGTAAATGCTTTATGCAATCAAATGCATAGGATGAATAGTAAATAATCAGAGAAAAGTCTTGGCAGATTCATCACAGATTATAGAAATTCAGGCAAATTATTCCCAAGAAAAATCTTACAGAGCAAACCATTAGTGGGTTTGCTTACAGGGAATGCTCACAGGGGAGGGCACAGGTAGTTGGATGAGCTCTGCCACCTGTAACACTGCAGCACCTCACAGACTCTCAGCAGTGTTTGCTGGGAAGCATCACAGCAAGAACCTTTTGTACCAGTTTGGACTGGCAGCTTTTTCTACTCCCTTCATGTGTAACACAAGTTTCCTTTCAAGTGAAAGAAAAAGGACTTCCAGAAACTGAATATCCCAGCAAAGGGGGAAAAAAATCTTCAAATTGTAGGGGAAACAACTGGGGGAGATGACAATAGTTTTCAAAACAAACAGAAATGTTCATAAATGCAGGAAAACTCACTCTCTCCTTTGCTATAGTAAGAAGGAAAAGTGACTGAAGATGGAGTGTGCTAGAGGTCCCAGGACTCAAACACACTGATTTCTGTATTACACACATAAATAAACAGAGAGCAGCATAGGGCAGCTTGCTCCACACAGGGTTCACAGAGGGGACACATTACTATTTACTACACAGCACATTAAAATGACAGTGACACACACCACTCAGAGGTGATCATTATTACTGGCTGCTTAAGGGATGATTTGAGAAATGATCTGTAAATTTAATTTTTAATTATACCAGAAGCCCTAAGGGCCTTCTGAGTTCAAGCATTAAGGGGGGAAGAGGGGGAAATCAATTCTTGGTGATGGAGAGGTCTAGTAGAATCTAATAGGCCTGGGTAATATATCAAGAAGCTTTTAAGATCAGTCACAGAGCTCAACAGAAGAAAGCCTAAAACCCAATTTCAGATAAAAAACTATGCTGTAAAGTGGAATGGATGGTCACCATTGTTCAAACCTCTGAAAAGCTACTGTCTTGAGCTCTGACACACGTATTACTCAGAAAAGAGATAAATTATTAACACCAGCATGCAGAACTTCACAGGGAAGCCCTCATGCCTCTCTCCAACCACCATGGAAAAGCAGTCATGGCCAAATGACCTTGAAATCCCTCTAAAGCTCCTGCATGGCCAGAAAGGGCTACAGGAGCTGTTGATGATCAGTCACCAGAACACCCTGAAATTTACCCGTAAGGAGGTAAATTTGTGCTGAGAGGCAGGTGTAGCTCCCCTGGGTGCACAGCACAGATCTGTCAGGTCCATGGCAGAGCTGTGGCTGGAAGGGACACGGCTCTGAGTGCCCCTGACCTCCACAGCACTGTCTCACCAATGGTTACAAAACCACAAAGTGAAGATTGTCCAGCCCAGCTCTTGACTCCAAGCTCACAGCACCAGATGAGGTGTACCAAGGGTGCTGTGAGAAAGGTTCAATGTTATGAGAAGGCCACTCCTGTCATCTTTGAGATATTGTCATGGCTGGGGGTGTCCCCAGTGACTGGAGAAAAACAAACTGCACTCATCTGCAAAAAAGGCTAAAAAGATGGGGAGCAGTCAACTTTGCCTTGGTTGGTGAGAAAGTTACAGGCTCCTCTTGGAGCTCTGAGAAGGCGGCAGCTTGGATCAATCCGAATGAACTAAATAATGGTAAACTCTGCCTGGTCAAACCTGGCTGCTGCTGTGGAGAACATCTGGAGCTGCAGGGAAGGGGGAGCTGTGCATGCCCTGATCATCATTTACCCTGACTTTCACAGTACTTTTGACACCACCTCCCAGTCTTTTATACAATTTAATGTGCATCTGCAGAGATGGAGGAGACGGCTAGATGGGGAAAGAAATGGATGGTTGGGCTGTAGAGGGAAGGAGTCTGCACCAAGATCTGTCCTCCTTGGGACCTGCAGGAGCTGAGCCCTCTTGCCAGCTTTGAAATGGCACCATCCTGGGGGGAAGAGCTGATCCAGGGCAGGGCTGCCACTCAGAGGGAGCCGTGGGCTGTGGGAAACACCCCAAAATCCTTCAGCTCGCATCCAAGTCCGTATGCATATTTTCAAGAAGGGAGCTGGGCAGAGGAAATGAGTGAGAAATGAGATGGATGGTCTTGTTTTCACAAACCTTCTCTTCTGAGAAACAAGTCATTTATCAAAGTGCTGTAATCCTACCAACTGTCATAACACTTGGTCTAATTACATCTGGAGAACAATGAGCTTATGTTCAGGAAGAAAGTGTCTCCAACAAGGTTGGTAGAAAAACTCTGCCATGCATGATCTTAAATCACAGGTCCAAATGCAAGAACAAAACTCCTAGAAGGGGTTGGTAATGTTTGTATAAAGCAAACTCCTAGTATTTGGCCACAAAAAATGGTTAGTTATTTTTGTATATTTTCATAAAATGCTATTTCTAGTGCATTAATCTACACCAGGGACGCTCTGAAGTGGGTTTTCAGATTTCATGTTTGGGGGGGAATTTGCAAAATCCATCTTTTGGAAGACTGCAAAGCACATTCAAGAATTGTTAAAAATGCTAAAAGTTAAAATTGCTGTAAGTGCTTGGGCTGAGACTCCACAGTGCAGAGGTGCTGATGCCATGGTGGCTGTCAGCCATGCAGGCACTGCTCACCATTCATCCTGGGAGGGCCTCACATGGCTGTTCAGGCACTGGAGCTCCTGATTTGACACCTCAGGCAGGTTTCAGCAGCACCAAGGGTGCACGCATATTTCATTAACACTCTCAGAGCAAAGGATGGAGGGAGGAGAGGGAGATCATCTCAGCAGCAGCAAAACCAGGCTCTTAGGAAAACAGCCATCATTTGGATTCTTAATACAGAGTCTGGGGACTGTCTGCAAAACAAGATAACACTTACCTCCTGGATAAAGGTGCCAGAGTAAGGAGTAAGTAGAGAAAGCCAAAATACACACACACACAAAATATGAGCACTGGGACCAAAGAAGATTGATTGTCATGGACAGCATCTAAAAGGTGACTGAATATAGAGTTCTCCCCATGGCTGGGAGCATTACTTGATATCATATTGAAAGAAATCTAATTTTCCATCAGTGTCCTTAATATATATATATATATTACATACCATCTTTTTGCTGCAGGCAGAGCAGCAAGGAAGGGATCAAATGAGAATAAGCATAAAGAGCAGTTTATTAATCACCTGTGAGAAAGTATTTCCACACCACCAGTGCATCCCTTGCCTTCTGAATTTTACCCACAGAAGAACTTGGGCCTAGGGCTCCAGAAATCACAGTTGTTGAGGGTCTTTCATGAGATGTTGAGGCCACCAGTACACCCTGAGGGACAGATCTTACCCAAGTGAAATGGCCACAACTTCATGAGACCAAGGCACCCAAGGCCACTGACATGAGCTGCAGGCTTGAAGCAATGGGATGACCCCTTGTGACACCAGGGAACACAAACACACAGAGCACTCCACAGGCTGGCACTCTGAGCTTTACCCTGGAACATCCCACAGATCACAGGGAAGTTGTTAGAAGGAAGAAGGTGTTTCCAAGGAACAAAAGGCACTTGTAGGTAAGTTGCATTACTTTCAATTTATTCCTGTAAATGTTGCACTTGCTAACCTAAAAAAATGAACAATTTTTCAAATTCTGTTGAAATAAAATATTTCTACTTTGTCACATTCTTACCAAAATAAAAAAAAAATTATCTGGTGAAGGAACTGAACACTAGACATCAGATGATGGCATTGTTTCAGACTGTCAAACCCGATTTAACTCAGTGCAATTCTGGTGCCAACACGCTGCCTCCCGTGGCTTTATTTGTCTGGGCAGGCACCTGACAGCAGCTCAGCATCCCCAGGATCCAAATGGATCCTGAGCCTCCCTGCAGAGACAGATGGGGAGATTTCACAAGTCACCCCCAGCTCGGGCAGTGTCACTGTTTGCAGCCAGGTTAAAGCTGGGTCTGTGCCCAGTGCCAGCACAGAGTCCTCAGTAACCTGGGGCAGAGGTGAGGATCACCCAGCTGCCCATGAGGATCACCCTGGGCTGCCCATGAGGATTACCCTGGGCTGCTCACACCTGCAGGGGTGAGATGGCCACTGCATGGCCCCAAGGTGTGGGGAGCACAGGGAGGAAGGGCTGCTCCCCTCTGGGGAGGCTGGCAGAGGCTCAGCCCTGCCCTGCACACCCAGGGGCTGCTGCTGCCAGGAAAGTCCAGGCTCCTCCTGAGGTCATGTTTTATGGTCGCTTAAAAATTAATAGGGGGGAACATAATTAGAGCTATGAAATGGGTGTGTGGAAATGTGCCCTCTGCTGCGAAAGGAATAATGAAATTAGGTGGGTGTTTGAGGGGAAAACCCTGGGAAATGTGTTTGAGCCTGGAGAAGGAACACACAGTAACCCCAGAGACCCCACAGAGGGCTTTGGCTGAACTCCCACAATGTCACACACCAACCCCTGCTCGGGGCAGCTGCAGCAGCTCCTGGGCTGAGGATGCAGGAGATTCTAAACCCACCAGGCACAGAGGCTGAGCCACCAAAAACCTTCAGCCAGCCACACTGCAGCCTGCCACCAAAACCCCTCAGAAGCAGGCGTTTGAGCAGTGCTGGTGCCTCTGCAGAGCCCGAGCAGCCCCAGAGTGGGATGGTGCTCCAGGATCTGCCAGCCCCAGCCCCAGGCCAGGTGCTCTCTCCACCTGCAGTCACTGAGAGCAGGAAACATCTATTAACCCAGATTGGATGGATAAACGAGGATAAGTGAGCTTGTTTTGCAATAATACAGATTTCTATGTCTCCAACAAGAACAAACAAGCAGAAGCAAAATAATAATAATTATCATCATCATCCAAATTTTTAAAAACTGTCAAAAACATTATTTTTGCCAAAGAGAGTAAGCATGAGACATCTCAGTGCTTCACTTGTGCATGATGCCAGGGCTGGCTGAACTTGGGGGTGAAGGAGGCAGAGGGGGGAAAATCAGTATTTTCAAGATTAGAAACCTGTCACTCACTATTCTTCATGAGATAGTTCTGAATTGTTATTTTCTGGGAAACAGAAGTTTTCATTTTGATTATTTTTTAAAATACCTTTCATTTTTCATTATTTTCAGTTAAGGTAAAGGATAAAAACTGATAGAAAATCTGATAAGTGAAACCTTGCTTGACCTTTTCTTTCTCCATAATTTTATTAGAAAGAAGCTGAGAATGCCTCCTCCATAAACCCTCACTTTTTACAGCTATTCCAATCTTCCTGTGAAAAAATCAGGGGAGGAAGTGAGAAAACCCAAGTCCTAGATTTGAGACAAAAATAAGATTTCAACAAAATAAGATTTCAACAAAAATACATTACATAAAAATCCTACAAGTCATTAATTCTAAAATAACCCCCCCTTTACTTGACGACATTTTTTTTATTTATAGATGCTTGACTAGCAGACTGGATTTACTGATGTTATTGAAATATAAATTCATTCAACAGTCTGTAATTCTTGAAATTATGCATTTAGAGCTTCATTTCAGATGCACTTTATTCACCATTTGTTGTTGTCCTGCTACAGAGGCACCCAGCATCCAGCCAGGCAGGAAAGCATCAGAGATCCCAGGCACTGCAGCTCTGGCACACCTCGAGCCCCTGGCTCTGCAGAGAGGCAGCATCACTCACACCCCACCTGCCAATTGCTCAGCAGCTTCAGGTGTGCCAGAGAAAAGTCAAACTCGTGAGCTCTGCCCTGACCAGTTTGGTGGTAACTTATTATTAAAGTTATTAGTCCAAGAATTGGGCAAGTCTGCCCCGCAGATGCTGCCCTGGGGCCCCCCAGGCAGCCCCCCTCTGCCTCAGCTCTGGCTGCAGGTTTTCCTCCTCCCCCCATTAATTTTGGGTGCTCATACCTACCTGATGAGAGCCATGGCTCATCAAAGAGCACAATGTCCTACATGACAGCAGCTGTGTGGGGTTTTTTTTCAATTTTTTTAAAGCACCATATTCTGTTTCAGCTGGAAGCAGGACACTGCCTATGAAAACTGGCTGATGTGCCAGCATGGAGTCTGAGTAACACAGATTGAATTAACCTCCTGAGGTGTCCCTGTGGGCAAAAAACCATAACCATTGCTTCTGCTTAAAGTCTGTGCTTCCCCAAATACAGCTTTAAATCCAGGGACATTGGAAAGGCTCAGGCTCTGCGGGCTGCAGTGCTGTACACACAGGGCACAGCTGCTGTCTGAGGCTCTGCACAACTGCCCAGCTTTCACTCTCTGGTGTAAATGTGAATTCAGCAGGGACCAGGAGCACCACACCCACGGGGAGGGTGCCAGGTCTGCCCAGATAATGCAAATTTTCTCTCTGCTCCAGCTTAACAACAAAACTTCTTGACGCTGATGTAGGAACAACTTGGTCACAGAGAAGAAGCCCCCAGACCCAGCGTTATTTTCCTTCCAACAAATGTACAAATATTTCCCTTTAGCAATGATAGAGAGACCATTATTTAGGTTGATACGCAAAGATGGGAGAATCCTCTGGTTACACAGTGTTAGTGTTGCAGAGCCTGAATTTAAACTTCCATTCCTTTACAACTCAAGACAAGTTCCAGACAGTGGGCTGAAAATACATTTCAAACAGATCTTCAACATTCAGGACCATCTGTTTCCTTTTTGCTTGAAGTATTTTTATTTGCTGCAAGTAATGATCTTAAACAGATTTTAGGAGATTTGTTATTAATAAAGGAATGTGAAAAATTTGCAGGAAGGCAAAAACCACGTTCTGCACCTGGGCCTGCTCGTGATCCTGGGTGTTTCTCTGAAAACTCTGTGTTCTCTTACATCCTTAAATCCAGATTTAGGCTCTGAATGAAACAGGTTTCATCTTCAGCACTAAACCACCCTTTGTGTAACATTGTTTAGGAGAGGGAGCGAAGAGCAATTTCCCCACCTGAATCTTCCCTGGGAATATACAGCCTGCTGGGCAGAGTGCAATTAGCAGGCTGGAATTTGGCCAGGCCATTAAGGTTAATGGCCCTACTGCTGCCAAGTGCCACGGGATGTTAATGAGGGCAAGCAGCAGAGGAGCCCACAGCAGGGACCAGCCAGAGCCTGGCATCTCCACCTGCCTGCTGTCCTGCCACAGCTGCCCTGGGGACAGCGGCTGCGCCAGGGGCAGGCAGGGACAGCCTGCTGCCACCCCCAAACCCACCCAGGAGCCACAGGACAGCACCAGCAAAGACAGACAGGGATATAAATGGGATTAATGGGATAAATTTCCTAAAAGCATATGCCAAGAGGGTGTATCATCACTGGACATTCAGCAAGAGTTTCCAACACAACCCTCAGTCAGTGCTTTTTCCCCACATCTATTATTAAACCTCTTTTTTGGCCAAGACAGATGTATGAAGCACATCACACCAACTGGAACAAAATGCACTATCTGCCTCATTAAAAAAAATTTAAAAAAAAAAAACAAAACACCCCCCCCCCAAAAAAAAAAAAACCACCATAGAGCTCCCCTCTGTTTTCTGGGTGCAGCTTTGCTGCTGTGAACCCTGTGAGCAGCCGTGTCCAGGGGAGGGCACAGTGAAGTTCCTAAAGGTGCTGTGTTTTAAGTACCCCTACATGGGAAGGGACAGATATCCCATAACTTAAGCAAGAAATTTCCCATGCAGTGTCTGCATTTCATTACAGATGCTGGAGGAAGAGCCCTTGCTCTGTGCTCACCCCCTCAGCCCCAGGACAAGGGCACTGCTCCACCTCTGCTCTGCTGCTGTCACCGACATTGTGCCATTACCTTTGGGTGGGGACTGCTGCTAACACCAGTATCTGAACCAAAATTAGCACACTGGTACAACAGCCATGAAGTGCCAAAGCTGGGCCATGTCAGCCAGTTATTGACTGTAGTCAATATCTGTTTTGCAGCTGCTGTCTGCATAAATAATGAATAAAGCTATAAATCTGGCAGGGTGACCAAACCCTTTCATTCAGCTTCTCTTGAACCAGTTAAATTCTGCTGCAATTCATCTGCCTGCCTGAGCACCAGGGAGACACTTCCTGGGGAGAGGAGGGGAGGAGAGGGGGCTTTATTTCTGTGCCCTGCTGTGGAGCATCCAAAAGCAATTCCCCTTCAGCTGCAACCCTGATTTCTTTCATTTTTATTGAGGCAGGGAGCAGGATGCTGAGACTCTTTTGAAGTACAGTGTCTTACCCTCCTCCAGGCACAGGTCACTGATTTCAAGACAGAAATCTCAGATGCTCAGGTTTCCTTTTAAATGAAAATCTCTGTTGCCAGTTTTTTTGTCCGAGGTGATGCCACCAGAAATGTCCTTTCAGCAAGAACCACTTCTGCCTCCCTGTGCCACAGGAGGATCACACTGGCTTGGTGGTGTCGGGAAATGCCACCACCTGCCACGAGGCAGGGCCGAGTGCCAGGCAGGGCCAATGGCCACAGGAGCTGCTGGGAGGCCACAGCCTGTGAAGAGCCTCTGGCAGCAATGGCAGGGAGAGCCTGACAGGTACAAACCAAAAAAGGATAGGACTTGGTAGATCTAATAGACAAACAGCCTTCAGATAAATAAGAGCCAAAAAAGCTGTTATAAATATGAAATATAATAATATATTAATATCAAAGTTGTCTAAATATAAAGCCAGGTTTGTATCTGGAAAAACATCTCTTCCAGTTTCAATTAATTGCTGTTTCTTGATTGCATGAACTGCCAAAGCTTTGTGTTTCTATAGCAGCTTTTTCCAGCCGAATGATCTCTTTCCATGACATGGATTTTACTATTTTCCACAGTCCTTATGCCTTTTCTGGATCTCATCATGCTCGTGGCATATTACATGAATTTCTGCTTGCCCCAACTGACTTACTTGTTAATAGATCCTCTGTCTTTGGCACATTTCTTGCCATTTCTCCACTGTTGAAAGAAATTATCCTACATAGCACTAAAATCACAGTTACACTAATGATCAGCTCTGTAGTGTGATTTTTCTTGTTTTAATCATCAGGAAGAAAAATAAGCATGTTCAACATGCTATTCAGCTACCTTTCTGTCATGTTTCTCTATTTCAAAATAATTTCTGTTCTTTCACCACATGCTCTTCCAGTTTGCACCTTACACATCATCCTGTCATCTTCATCGTGGCTTTGGGTTTTTTTTTCATTTTCACCCTAAATTTTGAACTGGCAGTCTGAGGAGCATGTTCTTAAAATGTGTGAGCCATCAGGACTTGCCTTTTATTCTAAAGCACCAGGATTATTTTTTTTTTTTTTTTTTTTTTTTTTTGCCATCCAACTTTTTTATGCAGGAGCACTTGATATGCAACAGTGCACAGGCTGCCAAGGAGACTCTGACCTGGGACAAATCTCCAATCTGTATTTTGGTTTTGGAGCCATAAACACGACATGCTGGGAGCTCAGTCCTGCTCTGTCCTCCAAACAAGCCTCTGTGTTCTCAATGGCAGATGCAATCTGATCCAGCCCACTGCACTTGTTATTAATACAGAACTAAGGTGTACTTTATCAATGGGTGTGAGTCATTGTTCTCTTTAGGAAAATCCAAAACAGTTTTAACCACTACCCAAGGAAATTTGCAGTTCATTTATTCACAAAGAATAAAAGCTCCTTTTTCCGTGTTCTTAGAAGGATTTTTAAACTGCCAAAATCTACTTGGGAGCAGGGTAGCAAAGATTTACCCAAAAATCTCAATAAAATTAATTTGGACCTGTTTACAAGACAGAATCTACTTGTCAGATATTTTTAAAGAACTCACTTAGGAAAGCAGTAAATACACAACCCAAGTTTTAAAAAAAATAAAATAGCATGGTTCTGCTCCCCACACACCATCCTACCTAACAGTGCTTTAAATTTAGTTGTGAAATTCTCTAAATCAACGTGAGCAAAACTGCACAGTCAGTGCATTAATGCCCAGGGCATGGGCTGGGAAAGAGCCAGCAGAGTGCCCTGGGAAGAGCTGACAGCAATTGCTCCACAGGCCTGAGATGAAACCTGCTGCAGCTCCACGTGGGATGTCTGCCTTTCATATCCCTAACCAGGTTTTCTTCCCACTCTTTTCTCTGTGCCAGCTTCTCCCATACTCTGCCCATGAGCTTGGAGCAGCTCTGGGTTCAGCTGTCTGCCCGTCTCCGGTGCCCTCAGAGCAGCCACAGCCCCGGCAGGGCCGGGCCCATCTCACCCCCTGCGCTGTGGGTGAGGTTAGACAAGGACATCTGCAAACCAAGCCCCACAGGAGTGTTCTCTCAGGCCTCAAATAGCAGGGACAGGTGGCCAAAATGGCCTGGGGCCAGCTGAGCTCAGCTGACAAAGCCAGGTGTGTAGGGAGGGCAGCTCCCTGTGCCTCCAGCCTTGCACAGCCAGGAGCTGTCGCAGCCTCTGGCCAGGCCCAGCACAGACCACTCTCTTCTGCTTTCATCAAGCAGACAGCAGCAAATTGCAAGCAATCACCAGGAAAACCCCTCAGTCTGTTTAGGGCAATGCTTTCCACTGTCTCACGATGTTCTACTCCATAAATGATGTTAAACTGCTTCTTCCGACAAAAGGAGGGGTGGATGCTGTGCCTGTGAGCATTGCAGCTGTGGCCACATCAGAAGATATCCATGGAAGCCATTAATATCTTTTAAAATAAATACTTTTTTTTTCTATTGACGTTTTCTTAAATGTTTTTAGTCTCTAAAAGTAACTTCCTTCCTTCCTTCCTCCTTCAGTACATTTTAGCCTTTCCCTGCCAGATCTTCAGCTGGAATAAATTTGGCCTCCCAGCCCTGATTCATTAAATGCTGTGAATATTTGTGTTCAGTTAAACAGGCCATTCACAGCCCCTTAATGCTTAGAGATGAATTTTGGCTTGCTTGGCTTGAAAGGTTTGGCATGTGTAGGCCTCCAGTTGCCATTCAAATAGGGACATGCCCGAGTCCAGCCTGTTCACCAACACACCTGTGCAACAGCACATTCCCCAAAGAAGCTTTTCCAAAGCAGGAAATACCCAATTTCCCAGGCTCTTGTTCAATTACTGCCAGATATTGTGGAACACAAACATCACTGAATATCATTCCTTCAAACACAGAACTGTGATGTTTGAGTAACTGGAGCATAAATATAATTCACCTCAGGCAGGAGATAAATTACATTAATAAAGTGTGGTAGTGTTCTTTAATTAGTTTGATTAGGCATGACAGAAGATGGTATTGTTCAGAAAAGCTTCATTTCCTCAAGTAAGGAATTGTCACTGTAGATCCCAATCTCTGGCGTTTAGGTGTTTTCCGTGCCTTTTATTTTTTCACAGAGCGAATACTATCAGAGGTTGATGCTGCTGCACCTGTCCTTTGGTATCCATGACCCATTTCCCCCATGTCCAAAGACCCTGCCAAGTCACCATGCCAATTCTCGGTAAGACACAAAGTTCAGACACGGCTCCCATCCTCTCTGCTGTATGTTGTTTATTTATTTACTGAATTTGCTGTGCCATTAGGTTTAGTAAGACTGCTGTGATGCTCATGCTTTGCAAATGTTGGAAACTGTGACGTGTCAAGTGTGGAAGATCTATTTAACAGACCTGGCTGCAGAGGATTTGCTCAGGCTCTGAGCCCCTTTCTGTTTGAGCCAGACCCCTGTACCATGCTCTCCACTGTAGCCCTGAACTTCAAAAAACTGTGCAGGTTCCTAAATCACTCATGTACATGAATAAATTCCACATCATATCTTTATGTACCTAAATATTGCTGTGCAATCTGTCCAAATTCTTCCTTTTATTTTGCTGCAAGAAAAAATCATACTTTTTCTAAACTCAGCAGCTGATTTTCTATTGACATACAGGAAAGCATGATTGTGGTTAAAATTTAAAAATTATCTATGTATGGTTCCAGAACAGCCTGTGCCCCCAGACAGGAGAGAGTCTGTCCTGCCAGAATGTGGCACCTTGCTGTCACCAAAGCCTGGTGTTGTACATCAGCACTAGTGAGGTGGATAAAGTGGTCTTTCTTGCCCATTGATCACACAAATCCAATTTGTAGCCTTGTTTTCTCTACATGACAGTTGCAGGAGACAGACCTGATTAAATATTTCTGTTCTGATCAAGGAGCTCTCACAGGCAATCCTGTGGCCGCACACCAAATCCCTCCCCAGAGCTCAGCTGCACGCTCTGCCTGATGGGCTGTGCTCAGCTGTGCTTCCTGCAGCCCTGTTTGACAGCAATGCACAACGAGTTTGGAGTTTTAGGAGCAGAGATGTTCATACTCCTGTCCTTGAGATGCAGCAAAGACTGGACACTCAAGGACACTCAAGGTTTTCACATCTTTCCTGAGACATACCCAGACAGGAGCCCAGCCACTCCTGAGGCTCTCTGCTCTCTCCAGGGGAACTGCTGCAGGACCCAGTGCTTTATGAGTGCCCAGCCAGGTGTCAAGGCTCCATGTGCTGCCTGTGTATCAGGCAGCACCAAAACTGCACTAAACTGCAATTGAACTCGATTTACATTTCAAGTGCAGCCTGTTCCCTACAGGAATGCTTCATTACAGGTCTTCTCATGGCAGGAGAACAGCAACTGGTGGAACGCTCTTCCTGAAGCCATGCCAGTGGCTGTTTGTTGTGTTTGTGACTGTTCTGCAGCAGAGATCACAGCCTTGGTGTTGCTCTCAATTGAACAATTGGGGATTAATTCTTGTGGCACCAGGGCATTTGGGACTGCACTTGAGATTTGGCACTGCATTTGAGACCAGAACAGGCACTAGCAGAGCTGAGTAATTACAGACAAATAAAGGATGACAAAACTCATTGGCTCTGCTGCTTTCTCCCAAAGCCTTTGTGGATCCTTTTGGAGGAGTACAACTCAAAACACTGTTCCCACTGATGCCAGCTGACACCACTGCCCTTCCTCTGGTGCAGAGCCTGGCAGCTCAGAGGGAACCAGAGCACAGATAGTGGAGAATGTTCTTCTTTCTGCCCCCAACCTCTCCATCGTGCTCAGTCCACTGCTGAGCCTCCACAAATCTGGCAGTCTGCAGCTCAAATGACTCTTCTCATCCTTCAGCTCCTTGTACAATACCCTGACCTCTTTTCATCTCATCTGGAACATCTGAAGTTCTCCCTGACATGGGTTATTAGATGGATTTGAAAGAAAATTCCCCTGAGAAAATTCACCTTTGAAAAAGTTCTTATTGGAAAATTCTGGAGTTCCCAATGGAAACAGGGACAGCAGGAGGAAAGTAGATTTCATTTTGCTAGAAGTGTTAAATAAGCTTTTGATTCCAAGCTAAGTTATACATTTTCATAAATGGAAACACAATTTAAATTATTTCTTTTTATGCTAAAAATATTATTGTTTTCATGCCAAAATACCTCATTTTAATTGGTTTTTCTAAGCTGACACTTTAAGGCATGGACAAGACTAACAGCCCTCCAAACTCTATTTTCATAAAACGCTTTCATTGCATTTCTTTTAGGTCATCAATACTTATTACTTGTATTGAAAGAATAAGCAATAAAGGCACTTTGTGTCTCTCCCTTGCTACCCTTTAATATAATCTGTCCACCAAACCAATTGTTCCATCTTGAAGCATTTCCATCTCCAAAATAAAATTGCATTTTACTGCAAGGATATTCTCTACCCAAATCCCAAACAGCTTGTAGCTAAGTATTAATCCATAAAAAGCAGAAAACAATGTCTTATTAATTCACAAAAATCAATATTCCAGTACACTTTTTGGTGCCAGTTCATTACATGTGAGTCTAGATTTATATGCTGCTCAATGGAAAACTGTCCAAAATGTATCTGTTTACCTATAATGAGATGAACTTATTGCTAAACCTCATTCCACCAAAACCAAGCTTTGTGACAGAGCTCTGGTTCAGGGAAAAAGAAAAAGTGATCTTACAGTGTGTGTAATCCTGATGCAGTGGTTCTTTCTTCTTTAACAGGGGATAACACAGGTATCCTTTGGTTTTCTTGCTCTTCTTCCCTCTGGCCAGGATACTCTTTTATAAAAGAGCCAGCTCTGTACTTGTCCCAGTGACAGTTAATCATGAAGGCTGTCAATGCAAAAACCCTTGAAAAAGATGTGGCATCAGAAGAGGTTTCATTCCAACAGTCTTGGTGTCCCATCACATTCCTTTGAATGCTGAATCCTATAAAGGCTGCTTTTCCTAAGTAAGTCTAATTTCTTCAGAAATACATGGGGGGAAAAGAACAACCAACCAAAAAAAAAACCCCAAATTTCTAAAGCCTATAGATTCTAGTGTTTATACCAGCAGTCCAAATGCAACAGCCATTGATGCTGATAAGGATTTTTCCACTGGTTTCAGTATATATGCGAGCTGAGATCCTAAAAGCAAATGAAGCTTGAAATTCCCAGAAATAGAACTCCACTATTACCAAAAAAAAAGTTCATAGATATGTATGTATGCATATGTATTTGTATATGCATGATAAATTATTATATTTCATTTGCCAATAATGGAAAAAAAATCTATTTTTATTTATGTATATAAGTTTTTTCATTACTGACTACTGAAGTCTGATCATTTTTCACATGGTGACATCAGGCTCTAAGATGTTCCTTCCCTTTCTCTTTAGTTCCCAGAATGAAAGTGGTTCATGAATCATGAAGGTTAAATACAAATAACTTGCATTACCACTCACAGCAGACATGTGGTTAATTGCTGCCTGCCTTTATTGTTAATTGCTGAACACCAGTGCACTGGCACACCTACCACATGCTTCTGAAGATAAACAAACTCAGCATATGCCCTAATGGTTTGTGTTCTCTTTACAACACTTTTTCTTCCAGAACAACGTGGGTAAAATTCACAGATTGTGTCCCTTAATGTCCTTTCCTTTTTGCTTCTCACATGGATTTGTCTGGCTGGTAACTCCTGTGTCACACCAAGGCACAGAAGAGCCAGGCCAAACAGAAAGGCTTCAAACAGTTCCAGTAAATTAATCCATCAGCCCAAGATCTCCTCCTCAACCCTTTCCGTACACAAGCTTTTGGATAAGCTGGGTTAGTTCTGATTCCTTTGAAAATGCTAAGCTGGTGTTCCTTCCACCCCAGAGTATGACATGGTCATACCAGACATATCCAGCTCTGAAAAAAGCCCCACAGGATGGAGGAAAAGAAAACTTACCACTCACCACAGAGTGGTTTGGGGAGATGGAGGAGTTCCACTGTTTGATCAAACATTTCCTTACAGTTTAAGTCCCTTGGAAAGAGGAAACTTTCTGCTGAGGAAAGGGGTCCTTCTCCTCAAATGCTGGTGTCTGCAGCCCCTGCAGGATACCTGGGCCCTTCCCAGCCCTTTCCTGGGTTACCTGAGAGATTTCTCACTGCTAAAAAGTAAAAAGATGGGACAAGGGCCCCCACAGGACATTAGTGCTCTGTCAGATTGAGTCTGGCCAGGCAGGAAGGCAGATCTCCCCTGACCCTGCAGGGAGCTGCCTCTGCCAGCAGCCCCCCAGCCCTCCTGCAACACCCCAGCAGCCATGGTGATGGAAATGCAGTTTGAACCACGAGATGAGAGGCATTGTCAAAGCATCTCTGAAAAAGAGAGCTGCACAGATTAGAGACAGCTCATTCCTCAGATCAAATCAGTGGATTCAGACAGGAAAATAGCCTGAGTATTTGCTGGGATGATATACCATCTGCCTGGTGTTTCTCTTGAGCTCCCATATTGGGTTCTCATTAACTTCCTCACTGTTAACCCTCACAGGCACTTTTTTTTCCTCCCTTTTTCATGACATTAACTGAGTTCTGCTAGAGAGCAAATGATTCTTTGCACCGAATTTAATTTCCTCTCTGTAGAAACAGACTAGCAAGAACCATATTTTCCAGTCTATTCTTAGCCATAACATGTTCCTGACAATCAGGCTGAAAAACCTAGAAGGCAACAACCTTGCCAAAAAATTCAGGTTGGGATGTAATGGAGATAAAATCAGTAGCAGAAGTGATTAAGAAGTTGTATGTGCTACTTTTCCAGGAAAGACTGAAATAACTAATCTGTATAACCAGGCTGAATGATAATTAAATTAAATCGGCACCTTTACAGAATATTGAAGCATTAAAGGCAAATCTCCAAAGACACGGAAATCAAGAGGATTTGGGCCCCTGAAATGTTCTGAGAAGTCAGGTAAATGTGCCAGATTAATTTTTTTTTTCTTCTCAGGTTTTTGAGGAGAATTTTATTTCAACTTCATGTCATTGAAATCATCAGAGTCACTGGAACCTTAAATAGCTCCCTACTTGTTACAGAAAAAGCAACAAAATTACAGCTGAAGAAATTAGAGGATGTTTAGCGTGGTCGATGGAAATGTTACCAAATAATGGGGTAAAAAAAGGGAAAGGTCAAAGTATAAGGTGAAAATCCTGTATTTGCAGACCAGTGACACATTGAAAATTGGAGTGGCTAAAAATGAGTGAGGAGAGTGTTGTCCTAGCAAGTGAAGAAATCTTTAGACCCAATTGAAATTCTGTATTTATTAACTGCTCTATCACTCAGGACCCATTCCTCGAGAGATGGGAAAGGAGGAAGGAGAAGAAAGGATGTAAAAAATCAATAGTCAAAAACACATTTAACAGGTATAGGAAGCCTGGAGCCTTCCTCCCTCATGGAAGGTATTTGGAGGTCTCACCCCTCATTTTCCTGTAGGAAGAAGCAGAGTGCCCTGGCTGATGGAGGGCACCCAGCAGCAGGAACAGCAAGAGGCCCCAGAGCTCCAGGGTCCTGCCCTGAGCCTCCTCCCTCTCCTCACTGGCTCTTTCCATTCCTGCTATCCATTGCTCATTACAGATGCCATTAAATCCAAAGAAAACACAGCAAATACTTATTATTAATTTCCAAAAGAATACAGGGCTATTTTTCCCATTGATTCCTGGCAGATTCTTTCCTGAAATTTGCCAGATTGGTTCGAAAACAAATACATATAAATTAGCAATATACGACACGACATGAATGAGAACATTCACTCTCTCTAATCATTCCCACAAGCATTTTGTCATTTTTTCTGTCAGTTCTGTTGATAGGAAAGGAAACTGCTTTGCAATTTTAATTTCTTTTCCCTGAGCACATTTTGTTCTTAAAGTTCACTGATATAAAGCGAACGTATTGGAAACGGGGGAGGCTGGTGAGAAATATGGGAGAGAGTGTTTTTGTTTCTCCCTGTTCCAGAGTGAACAAACATCCACTGGCATTTCTTCAGGCATCTCACTCCTTCCCCCCTCTCCTCACCTCCTTAAAATATGCAAAGACATATTCTCTTTGAACCTCTATGAGAAGGGAAAGGATGGGTACTTCCTCTTGATTAATCCAAAAATTTGAACAAAGCCACAGCTGACCTTGATGTCAGGCTCAGAACTGCACAACTGTATTTCCACATGTTCAAAACTAGACCGCATCAAAGGCATCTACACATTGACAGCATCTTCATTTTCTGGCACCAATTAAGTGGAGAGGAGAAGAAAAATGGTGAGCTCAAGAGTTGGTAATGAGCACCATGGCCACACCATCCTCCCTGCCCAGCCCTGGGAAGTTTGTTGCCACATTTGGATTCCAGTTTCTCATGTGTTTTCTTGCACACTACAGAGAAAACCTGGAGCTCTGCACAGCATGTCTAGAGATAACGAAACACATGATGACTTTATAACACAACTGATGTAATATGATATGCTGCAATAATATAACTATTACACTGCACAGAAGGGAACAAGAATGGCTGGGAAAACATAAAATTATAAATGATGTCACTATTTGTTTGACATGAACTGAGCAAAGTATCACAAGAAAGGAACTGAGGAACTGCACCTCGTGCCCCAGAAGTCAGAACAACTCAAAGCAGCTGCAACAGATGCTGAATGGGGCAGCAAATAACAGAGAAGCATTGAGAGAGTTTGGTTAATTGGGCCCAAAAACCTGGAGTGGTCTGCCAGGGGGAAATCTAGGTCCATGGGACCATGAGTCTGGGTCCCTGAGATATGGAATTTCCTCTTCAGAAAGGGAAATCCCACGTAACTTGTCCAAAACCAGAAAGACAACTAGCTCTTGTGAAAGTAGGTGTTCAGCCATTCCCCAAATCAGAGGCATCTAATAAAAATCTGCTCTCCTATCAGTTTAGATCACATTTCTTGGCCAGGACCCATTTTCTATGAATATAAATTACATTTTTGTGCCTATTGCTTTATCTTTTTCATGCCTCTCAGACCCAGCTATTATCCATCTTGCCAATAGTTATTTATTACTTTGTGATTATAGGCAAAGTAGGTAATGACCTATTAAATCACAAACCCACACTTATTATCACCAAACCCAAACTCCAATTGCTAGAAAAGAATTGCTTAATTTCATATGCAGTTAAGAGTTTACTTTCTTTGCAGCCAAGATAATGGATGGCCATTGCAAACATTTTTCCCAGGAAACTGGCAGTTGGAGTAAGTAGTCTACAGTTCATGTTTAAACTGTAATCAGAGGGATTGCGCTTGATACACATTCCAGGAGCAGACCTATACCCAGGGCAGCAGAAAACAATAGCAAATATATTTCAGGTTTTATATTACAATGTGTTCTGAAAAAGTGCTGGCATTTGTCAACACTTTATCCCTTGGAACAGCTACAGGTGGGTTGTGCAGACAGGCACAAGGCAGGTAACACACACCCCCTTCCTCCAACATTTCAAATTCTCCCCCAAAAACAGGCATGACCCCTGAATGAGCACCAGATCCAGCACAGGGGCACATTCTAAACCTTGAAAGAGAACAAATAGAGAGGCAAAAAGAGCACCAGGCTCAGCATCACCTTCCTGAGGAGATGCTCCTTTTACCAAAGAGAGCCAAGTGTCAGCATCATAACTTGTGCATTGATGTTTCTGTGATCCTTGATGAATTATTAGTACTGGCTCTGAAAAAGACACAAAATCCTATTGCACACACAAGCTGCAACAAAAAATATAGCAGGAAAGAAGCATGACAGATATTCAGATCAAGTGCAAACCAACTATATGTGTTCTATATGAAAAACAATATTTAGCTAGTAATAAAATAATTATCCAGGAGACTTAGTTAGCCAGAGGTTAAAAAAATCTTATTTGCAGAGAATTCAAAGTCAAGGCCAAATTTTAAAAAAAAGAAAAAAAAAGTGTAGTTAAATTTGACATGCTTACATGAAAATTTTTGTGATAAGTGACTGCAAGTCTCCTGCCAAGACCTGACTGACTGCCAAAACGTTGTGTTTATAAAGGTTGCAAGCAAACCATTGCCTCAGGTCTCTATCCAGAAACCTGTGAAGTTGTAAAAAACTCTCTGCAATGTTCAGTGACTTACTTTCCCCAGTCCCAAATGGCAACCCATGTTGAAAAATAGCATTTATTAAGCAAAATAGGAAAATTCCAGTGCAGTAGGTAAACCCATCACATAATATCTGGTTCCTGAGAAATAATTAAAAATGTTTCACAGTTTCTCCTCCAGCACAGCTGGTTGTTATCTTCCTTTTCCAACACCCCTGCACCCCCAGGCCAGGTCTCAGTGAGCAGCAAAGCCTGATTGGAGTCACATCTGGAGGGGCAGGAGCTGCACCTCTGCTGCCAGGCAATTCTCCCTTCTCCTCTCCACCCATGCCAGCCTTCCCAGCAAAAACACAGAACCCCCTTCAGAGTTAATTTTTGCTTTCCAGGTTCCAAAATCCATCTCAGACTTCTCTTTTTCATGCTCAAACCTTTGCATCCCAATAGCAGAAGCCACTGCCTGGCTGCATTTAGGGAGACACAAAGCACACTTGGGCATAATAAATCACATGCTAGTACACTGGAGAACCTTTTATTATTTTATGGGCCCTTTCTAACAGAAATTTCTCTCACAGAAAAAGAATAAAAAGAAAAACATTAATGTTTCAGACACTTTGGGCCCTTACATTTATCTTTCCTTCCCTCCACCAGAGAGTTTTGTCTGTTTTGGGATTCTCTTGTCTCTGAAAATCCAGCTCTAGGGAGACAGTCAGTGGGGGGTTTCTTTTGTCTGAGTCTCCAGTCCCCAGACCTGTGCAGCCTAAGATAAAAAGCAGCAGAGCATTATTCCTGACCAGTTTTGATCCACTTCTGCAGCTGCAGCAGCATGGGATTTAAAGTAATTTCCTATGGTCACTCCAAAGGCTGAATCCTCAGCTCATGTGAGCAGGCACAGCTCTGCTCTGACTCCTGCACAAGATGTCAGATGAAAATGTGTCTCGACAGCCCTGGAACCCAAAGTCAGGGGTGACCCCACATCCAGCCCTGCAGACAGAGGGGTGCACAAATATGTTACTTATTTCTCTTCCAAGAATAGCCCTTTTAGACTGTCAATAAAATGGCTCTTTCAGAAGTAGTCCATTGTACACTGGAACAGAGAGATCCAGAAAATCTCCAAGGTGTCAGCAGAAAACAATGATGAGACTCCTCAGCCCAAGAAAGCACATAAAACATATTAGTTGCAGCATGTGGAAAGTCCTGCTGACTTCTTTCTAAAGAGCCCAAAGGGCCTTAGATTCCAGGAAACTGCTTGCTGTTATGGGTTTGTTAATACTGATGTGAAATTGGGGTGCTTTGGGCTTTGTCTGTGTGAGATCTAATGGAAAGATTAACTGTCCATTTTTTTATTAGAGCCAAATGCTTGTTTTTCTTCTTGCTGTTCTAGGCACTTTCAAAAGTGAAGACCAAGAAGAAATGTGTTCTGAGGATTCCCAAAATCCTGCAGCTAAGAGAAAAGTGAAAGGGAATTATTACTGCTTCTATTTATTTATTTGTCTTGAAATGCTGCCCAGAATGTCACAGCACACGATGGGATGCAGGATCTCTGCAGAGAATAATTCAGTCGAAATAAAAGACCAGCCCCACTGGGTGCTCACACTTTGCCAGCCACTTCTCAGATGTTATCAACCCAGATGCCACCCCAAGGCAAGAAACACAGATCTTTTCCTTTCTTCTGTGCCTGTGCACGGGAAGAGACAGCAGAGACTGGGAAGGGTCAGACTGATGTCTGGAAACACAGGCACACAGCAGAGGCACTCCCTGAGCACTCCTACATTGGCAGGATTGTCCTGGCAGTTCTTTTCTGTCTTCCTTGCCAAGGGGCTGGAGGACCCCTCCTCTCAGCCAAGGTTATGTGAACCCGTGCTTGCCATACAGCAAAGAAATATAAAAAGTATGAATTCCATTTAAAATGGGCTGTGCAATGTTCTCTGCACAAAAATAAATAGTCTTTAGCAGAAAGGAAAAGATCTTTACAAGTCAGAGATGCTGTGGACAGCATGCCTTGGTAGAGTTTCTCTTCTCAACAAAAGAACTGAGAAAGTTCATCTCCACCCTGAAAAGCAATCTCCCTGTTTGCTCATTGTTGGCTCTAAGTGTTGTCAGGTGATTCATTGGGAAATTTTTTGATAAGAGTATTTTCCAGGACTCTTTAAAATGTGTCACATTTTAAACAGTACTCACAGAACCCACCCAACTGAGAAACAATACACAGAAACTGTTGTTCTGCTGAGTCCAGATTCAAAGCCGTGGTATTTATAATCTTACAGCATTACAGATATATTTTAAGTCTTATAATTTCTTAAGGAAAATTGTAGTTTAAAAGAGTGATGCTGGGAAAAAAATCTCTGTGAAGCCACAGGAGCTCACCTCTTTTGAATTTCAACATATATTTACATGTGAGTGACTAAGATGTATCCATTAGCTGCAAATACACCTTGTAAATTCCTTTAACAGAAAACACAGGCCTGGAAGCTAGTGCATCATGTTAGTGTCTAGTTCTTTCATTTTCAGAGGGAGTTTCTGTAATTATATCCTCTGCAGCCTAGGGATCTATACACTGGTGTGTAGCAGGTGCTCTTTCATGCCTTGATGTTCTAGAGAGACCTAACACTGAGAACACTCATCCCTGCCTCACAAAAAAAAAAAAAAAAAAACAACCCAATTCTGGTGAGGATATGGCTGCCCCTGTCTGTAGGTCTGGCACCAGCTCTGGGAGGCAGTGCCTGGTTGCAGACCCAATCCTTCCCCCTCAGCATTCTTTTGCTTGAAGCTACCCAGTACCTGCAGAATCCAACTTGCAAATCCAAGGGCACCAAATTCCCTTTAAAAATACCTTCTTTTTCCTTTTCAGACCCTTTTTTTTTCAGCTGAGGCAATTATTACTTGTCATAAATAAGAACTGCCAGCTGTGGAAAACATTCCATTCACTGTTCTAAAAATGCTTTCTAATTGTTTCTTTCTTCAGCAGAGAATTTTCTAACGACTCTGTGGTGCATTCAGCCAGCCAGGGGATGCAGTGGGAGGATTACTGATAAGGCTATCCATCACTGTCACTCAAAAGGATTGGACCCCCAGAGTGCACTCACAAGCAGGGAGCGTTTGCAGCACACTGGCAAACCTCTCAGGATTCCACTGCAGATGAGGATGCTCAACAAATATCACCACATGGAATGAGAAATGGTGTCCATCATGTTAAAATCCTGCCTTTACCAGAGCTGGGGTGTGGTTCTCTGCTTTTAAACTGTCCTTCTGAAAGGAGCATGTATGGCTTATGTGAAGAAACAAACAAGTGGTTCTGGCAGTTGATGCCCAGGACAGGGCTGAGAATGAAGAGCGAGGCTGAAGGAGAATTGAGGCTTGCAGACAGCATTGCCTGCAGGTGGAGGCTCCAAGAAAGAAGCCAGCTGACTAAGAAAATAGCTCTTGCCTTAAGTAACTTTCCTGCAGTGTCTGACAGAGAGCTGGAGCATGGGAAGATGAGCTGCTCGAACTTTGCTTGTCAAAAAATTCATATGAATTCAGACAGGTTTTAGTTTGTGAGAGTTTTACATTTCCAGATTTTCCCTTTTATATTTATAGGTTCAACAATCCCAAAATGAAAAGAAAAAGAAGTCTTAGTTTAAATGAATGGGGCTCAGTAACCAAGAGAAGTGATGTTTCATTCACCTTTCATCATCCTCTGAGATTTGGGCTTTTTGGGAAAGACCAAAACGGGGAAAGAGTTGGAAAGATCAGCACTAATGAGTTCTGATTCACTTTTATTGATCTACAAAAAAAAGAAAGCCAATGGGACAGTCTTTCTATACATTAAACATCGTTATTAAAGGTTGATGAATTCTAGGTTATATCCTGCCCTAGTGGCTGAGGAAGCAGGAAGAAAGGATAAGAAAGAAAAAGGGTTTTATTAGCAGCAAAGGCTCTTTTTGGATAGTAAGAAAAATATTTTCTTAAGGTAGCAGGGATTGAGATACACTGCCTTTGGATGTGCAAAAATCCCCTCACTGCAGCTGTGGAGAGCAGTTAAACTGTGATATGTCATGGGAGCTGTGTGGGCTGACTTGATCCTTCCTCAGAGCAGCACCTTGGGCTAGATAGTATCTGGAGGCTCCTTCCAGCCTTTCCCTCTCAGCTTCCTATGGGATACCCTGATGCAACATCAAGAGGAAACATTAATTCTGTCTTCCTGTGGCCAGAGCTACAGTGGTAAATATCTGACCAGGGAATTGAGAGGAAAACATCTTCATGCCAAATGAGACTCTGGATGACAAAGATGGCCTTTGGGCCAGGGCCTGGAAATGAGGGAACAATCACAGAAATGCTCACAGCAAATCCAGCTGTAACAGGCAGCCCACAGTCTGAGCAGAGGCAATACAGCTGTGAGGGACAGGATTTCAAGGGGAATTAGCACTGCCATGGAGAAAGGCACAGCATCTGCTTTGTGAAATGAAATCATCTCAAATGAGGTCACGGTTTCCACAGCCAGATTTTGGTGGTTACACAGATGCTTGCTACCACTACTAGGAAAATGCTGGCAGAGAGGTAGACTGAGTGTTTCTAATGCTAGGTCTCACTGTGCTGTCAATAAGATCAAAGTACTTCCAGGGGAGGAGAGCTAGCCCAGTGCAGCAGAGCATTCTGCAGCAAACAGGTTGATTTTGCTCTCCTGAGGCAGCAGGAGTTCCAGGCACTCACTCCACTGTCCCTGCAGCAGCCCCTTCAGTGTGCCAGCACCTGGAAGCCCTGTGTCTGTCACAGCACCCTGGTCACCCCAGGAGCTGCTGGCATTCTGTCCTGCTCTCCCTCAGAAAAGGAGAGTGGACGTCTCTGCTTCTGTGCCTGATTGCTGAGAGCTGGCTGGATGTCACTGCTCCTCCTCATCACTGAGCTCTTCCTCCCTGCCCAAACCTGTCAGCTCTTGTAGGCTATTCCAGCTCTGATAAAACAAACAGGAAACAATCCCTCCCTCATAGCAGGCAGCACAGTCACAGTCCTCCTAAACTAATTGCATCTTCTTTCAAAACTTTGGGATGAAAGAAATACTAATTAGTTGTTTTAGCATGGCTACAGGGAGAGCTGGATGAGAGCCTGTGCTCTCCAACGTGACTTGTGTGCTTAGATGTCCCCAGGTTTGCGAAACACTATCAGCTCCAGGAAGCCAGGGGACCACATCCTTTGGGGTTAAATACCTTAGGATGTGGGTCTGAACATCAGAGGCCATCTCAAAACTGAGCACCCAAATGCAGAGTGGTGCTCAAGTCTAAGCAACCCAAGAACAAGCTGGAAGTTGAGGAGTTTCAGGTGGAAGAGCCACATGATCTGTGTGCAGAGGCACTAATCATGGCAGAGATCCAGCTTTGAAATGCTCACCAAACAGTTCAACACCTCAGTGGAGCAGCAGAATGCAATTCCTCCTGAATGCACTCTATTCCCACTCAAAATGATGGCTAGGGCATATTTGCAGTGAAAGAGCACTTGTCCTTAGAGCACAGGCTTTCAAAATGCTGAGATGTAAATTCTGTGCCAGATGGCAGGTCTCAGGATGGGTGACCTGGCCCCAGGCCAGCACTGGGCACAGGATGGATCCCTCAGAGCCCACAGGACAGCTGTGAACATTCCTGCCCTTTCTCCCTCACTGCATTTCTGCCCCTGCCACAGCCCAGCCTGGGCACAGCTGAGCCTCACTTGGCTGCCAGTGCCACACACAAAACAAACCAGCCCTTATCCAGCGCTGATTTATGCCCAGTGCTCCCAGCTGTGGAGGCCACACAAGGATATGACAATACAGTGTCAGCTCAGTAGGATGCCCAGGAGTATTTGAGCATGGATTACACAAACCATGGCAAAAGAGAAACACATCCCCTTGCCAGGAAAGCACAGAACATCAATAAAATAGGTCAGTTATGGCCAATGCAGGGGAAAAAATCTCAATTTGGTCCCATAGGCAGCTGCCTGATGATTTGACCACATCACTCTTCCTCTCCACTCCCCGAGATCCCCAGGTACAAATACATCCTCTCAGCACCTTCAGTGCTCTGCTCCCCTCTGCCTTTCCACACCATTCCCCTCTTGCCAGGTTTCAGGCTGACCCCACATCTCTTCAGTGTGGGTCAGTCCTGCTGTCACAGGCTCCAGCCAGCCCCACCTTCACTCCTGTGCCCAAACTGATGGGGCCACTGTGCCAATCACTCTGGCCACAAAGAGAAGGGAATTGCATGCAAAGTGTTCCTTGCAATTCCTTTTCTTCTAATCCCTGCCTGACTGCTCTGGCCTCCTCCACACCATTCCCAGCTCCCCGAGTCTGCTCAGACCATTCTCTGGCTCCCCTCTCCTGCTGCCACCTCCACAATTTCTTCTGCCACCTCACCTTTCCCCCTCTGCTGCAGCTGAGCAGCACAAGGGACACACAGCCCACCCAAGGGGGGTGCTGGTTTGGGAGAGAATAACAACAAAAAACCCACCCAACCAGAACTGCAGAGGCAAGGTGGGCATACACAATGAGGAAAAGTGCAAAAAAACCTACAGGAATGTTCAGATACTTCTTTGATGCAAAATGTGTGTGGAAAGGAAAGCATCTAATCTGAGCATTTGTGCATTGAGAAGGTGGTGGCTGTGGTTGAGGGTGGGTTACTTGCTCCAGAGGCCTCTCTGTAAGAGTTCCCACAGCTAAGATATAAATTCTCACAGCCTAATTTCCAGCAGTGCTCATCACCTGTCACTGATTGAACAGCTTCAGGAAGAGCCCAGTCATACCCAGCAAACACCTGACTTTCAGAGAGCCTTTCCATCAGTTGTTTTGCAGACTGTGATTTGGATCCTTTTGAAGGCTCAGAGTGCTAAAATTTGCACTGCCAGACAGGTGCAATTAGCCCCATCTGTTCCTGCAACTCATTTACTGGTTTGTGTACTTTCTAGTGCAAAACTGAGCTTGAGGGGGAAAAGAAAAAGTTATTTCAGAAAATCATTGTTAAGAAATAGGATTTGCTGTTTCCACAGTCTTGAGTGATGGGACAGGGAGATCAAACATCACTGTGGAGTCATACCTGACCCAGCAAGCAGCTTGGACAGTCCTTGCATGCATTGCCAGACCTTTGTTGAACATAAACCTGCACAAAACCACAGGGCTTAGATAAAACCTGATGCACACGATGATGTTACTGCCCAGTAAGGAGCTCTGCAGGGGCCAGGCTCACTCTGCATTCTGCCCCCACAGCCCAGGACCAGCCCAAGACTCCTCCTGACCTCCCTGTCTGCTGGCAGCAAGTACTGAGCTATTACCTGTAATTCAGTAATTCAGTGCTGTAAGCTGGGCTAAAGAAAACTGAATTAATAGCAAACTCATGCTTTGTAAATTTGGATTGAATTCAGCCAGCACTTAATCAAAGAAGGAGAAGCACTGAAAGCCTGCTGGCCTTACTTTATATTTTCAAGATTCATTACTGATATTGCATTCCACAGAAATTTTGTTCTTTTTTTTTTTTTTTGCAGCAAAAGCAAAAGGCTTAGATCATTTGAAAATAAAATTACTTATTCATTTCAAGCTGAATAAAACATCTGGGTTGGAATGATGTTGGGTTTCCTTTTACCTGCATTTCTCCCAGAATTAATTTTTTTTAATGTTGTCCTTGTAAGAGGCAATAGCATGGTTATGGCACCCACTGTCTTTCAAGGAACCTCAGGCTGTGTTCAGGGTTTGAAGCCGGAACAAAAATTTGTTTTACATTTACAAATGGATGCACAAAAGGCTGTTTGTGTACTACAGAAAATGACATCTACCTCTGCTCTGCTCCCGTGAGGAGTGAGAGGGGAGCTGCAGATCCATGAACAGCTCAGATCTACAAATATCTCAATTTGTTTTGGGATCCAAGTAATTTCCACAGATCCTTTCATCAACCTGCAAAGAATGGATCCTTCCACATCATCTTACTGGTATTTAAAACAATGGGCTATATTTCCATTATGACAAAAAACATTCCCAGCAAGTTTCACAGCTGCTCTAGGAAGGTTTTTATTCTCCTGCATCAAAGCACTTGGAGTGTTATTTGAATTGTTATGATTTAGCCTGTCTTGGATACAGGTGCCCACACCTTTCTAAGATGGTGCAGTGATTGCAATGTTATGAAGATGAATGGGATGATATTAGTCATCTCCATGATACACAGTATTTTTGGAGGAATTGTGCATAAAAAGGACAGCCAATCCCTTCTTTGCAGGTGTATGAGGACGCAAAGGAGTGGAGATGGAGCAGTACAGGATGGGTGTGGGGAGTGGAAAGCACAGAGACACCTCACACCTTCATTGTAACACCACACAGGTGATTTCTGGGTGGCCCAGGGGTGGGAGAGGTCCACACACCTTCCTAGCACTGATTCACATCAATTTTAGTGTTAAAGGGGACTAGAATGGTCACTGATTTCTCCACCTTGCATGTGACAGAATTTCTCCCAGTAAGTCCTTCACCAGACACTATCTCAGCAACGATCTTATTTTCAGAAAAAGCACCCAGTTTTAATGAATCCAGCACAATCCAATGTAAATTGCTCAAATAGCTAATTCCCCTGGCACCAAAAATGTTCACGCATTTCTAGGCCTGACACATCCCTCCCTTCTCCACTGGTTTTGCAGTACCCAGGAGATGCTCGCACGCCCTGCTCCAGTTCTGTGGTGCAGAGCAACACACAAACACAAACGATGGGAGGTGCTCAGTGTTGGACACCCCCAGGCTCAGCCCCTGGCAGAGGGCAAGCCCAGCCCCTGGTTCTGTGCAAACATGAATGCTGCAGCCCAGGGCTCTGTGCCTCTCCCTGCCAGGACCCTGCTCAGCCTGCAGCCTCGCCCTGCTGGGCAGGAAAGATCAAAACTTTTCCATCGTGACAACAGCACTGATTTACAGCAGCTCAAAAGCTCTGTAGAGCAACTTAAAGCAAGGCCCCATTAGTTACCAGACAGAAGATAGGAGTAATCAATTTCGCTCGGTCTGGACTGAAGTTCTGGAACTTTCCTCCGGTTCAGAAGAAACATAAAGGTGTTTGAGCATCATTTTTTAACCTATTGAAGAGAAGATGATAAAAAAAAAAACTCATAGAAGAAAAAAAAAATAACACAGCTTGCCCTTCTGCTTGGCTTTCAGCATGTATAAACAAAATTTAAACAAATAGTGGTTGAGATAAGTGAGGATTGAGTTAAGAGTTTTGTGTTTCTCCTGGGGCTGCTTTTTGCCATTAAGTAGGACCTTGCTCCTGAAACAATTCATGGTGAACAGCAAAATCAGTCAGAGAAAAAAACTCTTTACACAAGAGGCTATATCAGACTATAGGAAAAGTCAGGATTTGAATAAGAGGGTGCTTTAGGCAACTGGACTTCAGCTGTGCTGAACTACATCCTTGGACTGCTCGGTGTGTGAGCTGCATATTGTCTCATTTCATCTTCAGTAGGTGAGCCAGAAACCATGGGAAGAAGCAGAATAAAGAAAACAATGAGAAGGAGACTGAAGAAAACAATGAGTGATGATGAGGGCTTTGAACAGGAAGAGGTTTGTTGTGGTTCTTTAAATAAAATACTTTCACAGAAAGGTTTAACAAAATTTACCTATGTTGTAATACCCTGCTAGATTAAAGGCTTAAGCACATTTGCAAAATGAAAATGAATCCTGTGTTTAATCATTCTATTATAAAATTCATTAATATTGCAACAGCTTTGAATTACACAATTACACAAATATTTTGCATTCTATGATTTGATTCAGTAATCTCATTTATTTTAGATTTTATTAGCTATTTGCTTCAAATTGTTCTGTGAGATGCTCATTTGCTTTGCTTCAGAATGGGAAGGATGATTTCTTCACTCTAGTAGGAAGATCAGAACCAGCCCTGATATCTCAGGGCTGCTCTGGAGACCAAGTCTCTTCTCCCTGGAGCATTGCTCCTCTCAGGGAAGTAAGTTAATCCCCTACCTTTTCCTAATTTTCTTGAAGTAGAGGAAATGGACTGAATAAACAGCTGGTATTTTTTGCTGGTGGAACTCTTCCAGCTCCTCAAGGGCGTTGCTGCTCCTTTTCCCCACTGCTGTCCCACAGGAGACAATCCCTACCCTCTCCCCCACTTTTCATGATCTCTCCTCCCTGCACAGCACGGATGAGGAGCAGGGGGCTGAGGCAGGATCTGCTGCTGAGAGCACAAAGCAGCAAGAGCTGCTTGGACTGTTCTGCTGCTCGTGTGCAGGGTGAAGGAGGAGGACACCTCAAAGTTGGGGATTTCTTCAAAGCCTCAGAGGACTTTGGATTAACTGTGCAAAACTTAAAGACCATTTCGTCCCCATCCTCCCCCAATACACAGGGATTAAACAATTTAGCTGATGATTTTAACTTAACAGAACAGGTGAAAAAAAACCCAAAATGTAAGTCCCCATGGGCAGACCCCCACAAACACAAGTACTCTTCCTGAGCACCTGATCTGCAAAGCAATTTGTTTTAACAATGAATTAAGTGGAAAGTATCATTTTATTATTTTATTTTATTATGTGGAAAGTATCATTTTAATTGTATTTGCAAAAGCAGTGGTTCAATTCCCTTGTCTACTGCTGAGACAACTCCACTTTAGAGATGACTTAAGCATTTGGACCAAAGATCACAGGGTATAATCCTTCTCTGGCCTTAGTGAATCTGTAAACAGATAAGAAATGCTCTCTGCAGCAGGTCAGCCTACACAGACATGCACACACACACTCTCTCTTCCTCTGTTCTAAAGGTTCAGAGTATTTTGTTAGCTGCAGGTAGGATTAAAGAAGAATTTAAGTCCCCCAAAGCCTTTCCCTAAATGTGAACATGTGATAAGACTTTGAGTTGAATCATCAAAAGCAGTGAAATTTGGGACTGAGAACAATAACAAAATCAGTACTGCAGATTCACATGAGCAATGATTCACATTATCAGCTCTTTCTAGGGGTTAAAAAATAGATATAGAAGGATTATTGCAGCCAGCCTTAGGCTTTGAAGGCCCACACAGACACATCTCCAAGGTAGAGGGCTTCATTCCAACTTGAAAGGCAGAGGGAGGAAAGTAAGAAAATAACAGGTGTGATGTTCTACTGCATTGAGAACTGAAAATCTGCTTTCCATATTCATTACAGAAGAATAAACTTGGAGTCACAACATTATATACCCACACAAAATTAATAAGATCTGCAATTTATACAAGAGTTTAAACCAAATTTTCAAGCCCCTGTAGGTGTTTCTAATTCATAGCACTGAAGTATTTCCCTAAAATAGTTGGGATATGTACCTCACCTCTCACACACACACGGGTAGGTGGCACAGATGTTAGCCAGAGTGTAAAGCTCCCTGTGAACTGCCCTGTCCTGTGAGCTGGGTGAGGCTGACCCTGTTCTGAGAGCTGCAAACAGCCTGCAGGGCTCCCTCAGCTCAGCTTCCCACCCTGCTGGAGCTGCAGCATCCCCTCCCTGCTGCACAGCAGTCCCAGAGCTGCTGAGGGACACACAGGTGACCCAGGCTGGGCTGCCTGGGCTCACCTCCCTCCCCTGCAGACAAACCAGCAGCAAATGGACTCAGCTTAATCCCCCTCCTAGGGAAATTAAAATTCAGGGAAGGCTTGGAAAGACAGCAGTGCCTGTCAGTGGTGTCTCAGTTGTCATTAGTGGAAGGCTAAAGCAGGGTGGAACTCCTCACCTCCCTTTTTCCTTGTGAAGGTGGTGTCCAAACCTGCTCCAGCACAGGCTTGTGGTGCTACAAAGATGTGGTTCAGACACCAGCAGAGGACTCAACAATTTCCTCACACTGAGAAAGCTTCAGCTGCCTTTGGGCATTTTGTCTATGCCCAGGAAGAAGGTTTACTTGGCCAGCTTGGCAGTCCACAAGAGTCTCTCTCAGGTTCAGAGTGAGGCATTGATGGGAAGGAAAAATTCCCAGCTGCAGATTTTCCCTACTGCTGCCCATCTATGCTGATGGCCTCCAAACAAAGGGCAGTACAGCCAGGGTGTGGACACCTCCTCTGCTTAAAATCCCCACTGACCTTGGGAGGTTCTTCACTCCTCCCTGGTTCTCAGAACTGCAGGATGGATCAGGTGTGCTGCTTCAAGTGTCATCCCCTGTGAGCAAGCCCTGTCCCTTCAGAAGACAATAATTTATAAATATGTAAGTGTGCAGCATTTATCTGGAACACTGGCAAACACAAACAATTGCTACAAGGTCACTCAGACAAGAATTTATAATACTTTACATCAGCTCTTCTCACTGGGTATCAGTAAAGAATGGCTCTTACTGCCTTTGCAGACCACTTTTAAATGGTTCAATTCTCTAGTGTTCGTACACAGAGAATGGCATTTTGACTTATAAATTACACCAAGATCAGTAAGCCTCTATTTCTTGAAGTTAAAGTTTCATTTTTTCACTTGAAAAAACACAAAGTCACTTCAAGGCAGGGAACATCTTCATATTGTGTATACGGGAGCCTCAGTCCCTGCTCCAAGAGAGGGGGAAAGAGCCAAATACATCCCTGGGCAGCACCTCTGCCTTAAATTGGGTATTTACATACACAAGAAGTGGTGGCTGTGGCTGAATGAGAATCAGGCCAATTTTTTTCTGTCACTGAAACAAAGCTGCAAAGTTGATGATGAATTGAAGCCTGCAAATTTGGCATCACTGCCTCCCAGCACACATCTGCTGGGCATTTCCTCTGCCCTAACCCCTCTCCTGGCCCTGGTGCCTCAGTGCCTGGGAAAGGGGCTGCAGGGAGACTAAATGGTTTAGTGAAAGTCATGCAGGACAGGTTTGAGCTCCAGACTCAGCCTGGTCAATCCCCCTTCACTTAGCTGGGCTTTATTTAGCACCAGCCAGCCATTCCCAGCCAAAGGAGCCTCACAAAGACAGAGCCAGGCATGCATGACAAGGAAATGACTGTGCAATGCAGGCAGGGGCTGGCACTAACAGACATTTCAACTACAAAACCAAAGCTAAATTAAAATTAAATCTCCCTTATTAAACTTCTAATTGTCGTGTGATGCTGTGTAATCATTTTTAAACCACTGGCACCTTTTTCTATTGTGACAAAAGTAGAGGAAAATATGGACTGAATCCAAACCTTTGCTTGGCTTTATTATGTGCAATTCCTTTTTTAGCATTCTGAGCATTTAACCTTGAAAAATAGTGTTGTTTTGTTGCTGTGTTTTCTGATTGTTAGTCTCAAGGCATCTCGGTGGCATCTTTATAAATCTGCTGTAGCTGGTAAATATTTCTTGTGGTCCAGAGCTGAGGACTGAAAAACCCAGATCACTTTTAGCTGTCAGGCAATTAATGTAATCCAAAGGAAATGAAAGGTATGTGCAAGTGGGACTGCTTTTAATAACACAGGGTTCCTGACTCATGCTTCTAGGGGAACAAGGAAAAACATCAATAAAATAAAGCATAGACAGGGTGCTGGAAAAGATCTTGAGAGTCTGAATGCCATTTCATTGCAGATTATGTGACAACTAATATTGTGAGAGAAAACACTATAAATGTATTTATTGATATCCTGTTGCAAGCAACAGCCACGTTGTAGTTACACAGGGCTGCATCATCTCACACCATCAGTTTCTAACTTTTCCTCTTTTGGGCCATTCCTTCTTTTTAAGCAAAGCCAAGCACAGGAAAGAGGTATCTTTTGGGCCATTCCTTCTTTTTAAGCAAACCAAGCACAGGAAAGAGGTATTTGTGTTTAGAGATGCAATGCCAGCACTGATGGCTGCTCTTAGCCAAAAGACAAGGGACAGAGGGAGCTAAGCTGGTGAGATACAAAGGTGGTGAGACACAGGTTGTGTATGAGCCAGGACCTGAAACAAGTTGCAGGCTCCTTGTGGGCACGGAGCTGCTGCTGCAGGCTGGAGTGCAGGAGCAGGGATTTCAGCCTTCACCCAAGTGGTGTGGCCATCGACAACCTCCCTGCAGGTACCAAGGCAGGAAGGAAGTGCTTGGCACTTCAAAACTCCAACCAAAGTTTAGGGAAATGGCATCTAACAGCAATTCAGGGATTTGGCAATCTAACAGCAATTCAGGGATTTGGCAATCTAACAGCAATTCAAGGATTTGGCAATCTAACTAGTAGTCTTTTTTATTTGGTCAATAAAAACTGCCAGTGCCACAGAAGATGTGCAAAAGGAGTGAGTTCAAAAGCCTGGCTGGGGCAAGGCTGGAGGTGAGTAAAGCAAGGGACAGGTTTTGTGAGCTTCTCCAAGGTCCCCTGGCCCAGCTGAGGATGTTGCTGCTTTAGCTAAACAGGGGCACAACCTGGTGGGACACAGGAGAGAATCTTCTAACCTCAACAGCTCCCCTGAGCAGAGCTGGGAGAGCATCAGGGCCTGTGGCTGCCAGGGCACAGCACCTCTTCTGTGGATTTTGCATGCACCTTCACCCCCCAGAGCCTGGACAATGTTCCCCTGCCCAGTTCTGCCCTAACCACTGTATAAGAAACCTCTGGAGCATCTCTGCCAGCCCAGAGCCACAGCATTCCCAGCTGCATCTCCTGAGTAGTTCAGCTTGCATCTACTAATCCTCCTTTCCTCCTCTGGAGTCAGAAGGAGCACTGTCTGTATTAAGATGGCAGGATCAGGCCCTTTTATGGTACTGCCAATATAGAATAATTAAAGCAAACTAAAAGAATAATTCCAGCAGATGAAAATTAACTCAGCCACATAGGCAGATAAAAGCATCTGTTGTTATTTGAAGTGTCTGTGGAGCTGCACCTTTAAACACCATGGCAACCAATACCATTACTGAGTTCTTTTTTAGGTCTCATTTAAAATGTAGGAAAATTGATGCTTTATTCACTCTGGGTTTTCTTTTTTTTTTTTTTCTTTTTTTTTAATGAAAAAAATTTGATTCGGGTACGGTCCTGCTTTTAACAGCTAAATCCCTTTTTCTTGTAACCACTGTCCTCACCCTTCTGCATGCAGCTTTTCCTTCTCTAGCTCCCTGCAGGATGACCATTTAACCAGCACCAAACATTCCTCCCCAAGAACCCCTTATTGATCTGTTTTCTGTTCTTTGCCATTTCCTTTCCCAGTTCCAAGGGCTGCACTAAAAGCACGTTTGTACATTTTCATCTTGGCACCTGATGCTCTCACAGCCCACAAATGCTAGGTGGTTTTAATCAACAAAACAGTCACTCATTAGTCCTGTGTGCTGGCTTGGAGCAGGCATTCCCAGGGCTGGGAAAGGGCAGGGCTGTGCCCCTGCACTCTGCAGACTGAGGGGGTGCCTTCCCTGGCACGATCCCACACAGCTCATTTGGGGATTTGCTCTGCCTGGTTTGTGTGTGTGAGTTATGGTCAGCCATTCCCTTTGAAACACCACTGCAGGCAACAGCAAACAGACAGAAATCTGAATTTTTCAAACAGAAGATCAAGCTTTAAGCACAGGAAGGCTGAAAAGAGGAATTGCTGCATGGGATTCACCAGCCAAGTCAAGCATCTGCTGACCAGTCCCAGACACCTTGGGAAAAGCTAATTATGAACAACCTGTGATGAGAACAGACAAGCTGCCTCTCCATCACACTCTGCTCTCCCTGTCTGCACCATGGCTGCTCTGGAAGTGTCTGCAAGGAGTAAAAGGTGCATGAGAACAGCCAAGAAACAGAGCAAGCCTCTGGCTCGCACAGACCCAGCCACAGGACAGCAGCAGCTCCAGATGCCTCCAGGACAGGCTGCAGAGGACACAGGAGCTCATGTTCTCATTCCAAAAGAGCTTCATTTACAGCCTGAAGGACAGCACATGAGGTCCATTCTACCAGCCTTCAGGATGTTTTTGATACTGCAATTGCAAGTTCAATCCCCTTTTCATTCTTTCTGTGTCTTGGCTGCAGTGCTGCTGCTCCAGAAGTTCACCCCACTCTGCTTGCTGTCATTGTCTAACTGTTCACATCCTGCTGAAAAGGCCAGAAGGCTGCTGCAGCACTAAAATATACAGGAGGGCAGTTTATACCAGAGTAAAATAAAAATCCCCTTAGGTCCAGCTACAAGCTACAACAGAGGCATCACACTTTTGAGTTAAACTGTTCATTAAATAAATTACTTATTCAAGAAATTTAGCCCTTCTTCAGCTCATTAACTGTCCCTCCAAAAAACAGATTAATTTTTACATGTTTTTTCATTACTAACAGCTGCTTAATATATTCAAGAGTGCAGACAACTCCCAAGGTGGATAAAAAAGAACCTAAACTGTTGGTGGCTGTTTGCTGCTCTGAGTTTACCTCTCTGCGTCAGTGGCTATTGGGTGTCAATTCTCCCAGCTGAATTCAACATTTCTGATTCATACTAAAATAATTTTTGTTTGTTCTTTATACATATTCTGATTCATCAGACCCACTGAAAGAGTTTGCCTTTTCTTGAAAAATTACCTCTTGAAAAATTACCGGAGGTGCCCATGAACAATAAAATGGAAGATGAACAAGCAAATAAGTTACGGCAGAGCTTATTCAGATCTATTTTCTCCTCAAAAGAGTTTAAAAACTGCTGCATACTCTGTTATTTGCACTTTTCTACTCACTTAACATAAAAGTAATGACATTTTCTACTCAATTCTGCACACTCTGAGTTAAAGCAGCAACGGTCAGCTCTGAGCTTTCAGCTCAGGAGGATAAAGTCACTCTTTGCCACCCCAGACAGAGTGATAGAAATTTTCAGGGGTGCAGTTTGCACTTGCTGGGTTGCCTGTCCTGCTGCCTGCCAGCATAGAATGCACCATTCCCACCCAGCTGGGAGTGCTGACACAGGTGCTGCTGCTGAGCTTGGTACTGATAGAATATTTTCCCACCACTGCAAATATATTCCAGGAAACCCCACACTGGTGCAGCGGACACTTGATCAGCCAGGATCAGAATATTGGGAAGAAAATTCAAATCAACACCACTTGGGAATTTCTCTTGCCTTCAGCTCCCAGGAAATCTGGTTCTGCTGCATGGCTGGGATAGGAGCCCAGCACCTCACACAGCTCCATTCTAGGACCAAGAAAGAGATCTGGGTGAGGGCTAAGGATTTGCTTTGAACGGTTGAGTTGTTGAGATTTATCACCAGTTATCAACAGGCTGTTGGATTGGAGTGGGCCATGCTAAACATGGGCAGGAAAACAACTTTATCTTTGCTGTTGGAGCAGACATGGGCAGTCAGACTGGGCTCACCTGGAAGCCCTGTGCCTGCTGGTGGCACTGCTGATGTGGAGCTGAACCAACACTTTCAGTTGCCATAACTCTCACCCACAGCACCAGCAGCATTTTTTCACTAACAGCTTGTTCACCAGATGAGCTATTGCACCCATCTACCAGCAACACTCTAGATTTGTTTTTAGCAATTTTTTTTAATGCTGCTTGACTGAGTGACCTAAAGCATGTTTGCGACCACAAAATGTACACACATGGAAGCATTATTAGAAAAGATTCCAAAGAACTGAGGAAAATGAAATATTGTACTATAAGCCAAAATGCAATCTTCACAGAGCTTCTTATTAAAACCTGAGAAGCAGCCTTTTTAGTGCTCTTCCTTCTACTGATATATGGAGAAGTGCCCAGGACAGCAAATTAACTCCCAGAGTCCTCCCCTTGGTTGTTTTTATCAAACAAGATACATTGCATTTACATCTGTGCTGGTGTGTGCACTTATGAGCACTTGGCCAAATTTAGACCTGAAATAAATATGTCATTGCAACTAAAAATCATCAAGCCTGCCTGTCCAGAGAGGAATTTGTCCTTTTGTCCTTAAGGATACATTTTGTTAGAAGTTTTTGCCTTCATGGAGCAGTCTTTGACCCCTACATGGGGGAAATAGGGAAAAAACCCCAACTCTTGTTGACCTCTGTATACAGCTGGCCAAACACTAAGATGTCTGATAGATCAATACCTGTTTATATTGAAACAAACTATGATATCCCCTGGATTCCCCTTCCTGAAGAGAAAATAATTTTTTACTACAATGAAATTTTTCCTCAAATTATTTTTATTTTGTGGAAGCAGGAGCAAGGAGTTGCTTGGGCATTTAGTCTGAGGATTTTGCATTTGCAATCTACAGAAAAAAGTTCTACCAAATGAATTCCCATTACAAAAGCAGCACAAATGAATAAACAAAAGCCACAAAATTCAGTAAAACAGCCCTCACTTGGCTGATCCAATGCAACTTCCTATAAAACCTACACACTATCTTGCAAAGGTGAAAAAGATCAGCTCAAGTAAAGTCAGCTTCATTACAACTTGCTGACAGCTCTAATGTGGTGCACATATGCTTTGTAGCACAGAAACTCAAACATTGCTGATGTGTCCACACTTCCATGTGCCACAGTAACACACCAGTCAATCATCCAGAATCACTTTTGCCACCACGAACAAATCAGATGAAGTTTTATTACAAAGATATTTCTATAATAAATAATTGACAGACACAGAACACAAAATATTCCATCATTTGTCTACAGACTTAAGCCCTGCAGGTGCCCCAATGAATTTCACAACTGCACTTAAACTGAGTAGAAAAGTTCTCATAGCCAATGAAGATTTGCATGCCCACAAAATATACATCAAGTGAGGTAAGACAGTGCTGAGATTTTACAGGGGCACAGTGGGATACATAAAAGGCTCTCTGCTCTCCCCCAGTCCCTGCTAATATCTGCTTCCACAGTAACTCCTTACTCTGAATGTTTCACAAAATAAATGTGGTTTAAGGAATTTCCAAGATCTAAACTGCAAGAGGAACTCTTGGACATGCCATCAAGGCACTGCTTTGCCCTGATGGCTCCATTATTTCTCCAGAAGAAGCTCATTTATCAATAAAAAACTTCATTATTGCCAAGGTGCCTCACCCAGGAGGTGCTTTCTAGGATGCTGGTGATACAATGATGTAGAATGTGACTTGATGGCATCAGCAACAACAGAAAGAAGACATTTACTAATTTCATTTTGGGCTCCAAAACAGGGATGTTTGGCTGTCAGAAATTCTGCATCAGACAGCTCCCAGCCTCCACATTCCCACTGGGAAACAAGCCACCAGCACCTCCCAGGCTGGGCAGAGAAGGAAGGGCAGCTCTGGGGAAGCTCTGGAGACAAACCAGCTCCTGTGAGGAGCAGGATGAGGGGCTGGGACACCTCCTCACCTCCTGGAAGGGACAGCCTGGGTCTGACCCTGCCCAGCTCTGCAGCTCTCTGCACCAGGGTGGGCCAGTGCCTCAGTGCCCCCAGCATGTCAGGTAATTCACCTGCCTATTTCCCCACTTCTGTTCTTTTCTTTTAAATCATTCTCTCAGCTTTCTGCTGCAGCATCCTCACAAACAGCCCTGAGGAAAGGATCTCTTTGCAATGGGATTTTCTGCCCTGACAGCTCACTATAAAGTTCCTCATCAGCCTGGCTCCATCGTGCCTGTGCCACTTCACATCACAGCTTAAACAATAGGAATAAATCAAGTAAATGAAAATATGCATCCTGAAGGCCTAATGCAAGCGATTTCATCCATTTTAAGAGTCACCAGCTATGATTTACCTTAGAACCTTGCTTCTGCCTTGAGGGTGCCTCTGAAGTACCCTGTGACTAATGCCCCTATTTTTAGTTTTGTAGCAGAAGCCAAGGAGAAATTAAAGAAATAAAATGGAAAAAATAATGAGAGCTCATTTCAGCTTATAATGGTATTTTCTCAGGTGACTAAACATTCATTTGACTTTTGGTAGTGTTGAATTTGTTCTCCATTAGGGCAAATATGATTTGGAGGCAAGCTTGACCTCTGAAGTGTAGAGCTTTCCTTTATCTTTATTGCTGGCTCCAGTTATTTATCAGGTCAGTGTGCCTGCCCAGATTCCAGGAAAACAGAGCAAAGAAATGAAATTAGCACCAAAGACAAACACAGTTGGAGGAGCTGGCTGTTGACTCAGATGAGCAATTTCTTTCAGACTGTCACTAGCCCCAGTACAAAATGAGATGCCTGTCAGAGTCCAGTATCTGTCATCTAAAGATTCATTTCACTGAAAGATGGGAATAAGAAAAAGCTTTTTTTTTTAATAAAATAAACTAATCTGGAAGCATTTACAATACGCTTCATATATACTTGCTCCTTTTTGCATGATCCTACAGCATTCAACTTCCATAGAAGTTTTCAGAAAAATCTAACAAACCCTAGGATACATATTTTTAGGAACTAAGATTGCTGTGAAAACCACATTTATTAATAAATTTCATGTAAAAGAAACAAATGTTCTTATTGAAATGCAAAGCCATCTCATACTCTGAAGGTGGACAGCCTATTCTGTCTGTTCATCTGTGAAAGAGAGAAAAAGAGGGACCTGTTTCAGACTCTCTGTGAGAAAATGACAGATTTTCCTGATTCAGATCAAAACATTTCTGTGTCTCCCCAGCAGGTCTGAGGCCACGGGTTGGGAATTGGCTGCATTAAGGTTTAAATGTGCCACAGCTTTCCTCCCAGCCCTGCTCACACTCCCTTTGTCCCAGCCCTGCTGCAGGCTCCCAGGAAGTCTGAGCCATGGGGGAGAAGAGATTTTTGCTAAGTAGAGCATTGCTAACTCATTTAGCAAAAAGTCATCCAGGACAAAGACCTTGCTCGAGCCTGTTTTGCTGAGGGTTTCTGTTATGAAGGGAGAGACTAAAGCTGTTAGTAATCCTGCCTTGTCCCTTGAGAAACACTGAGCCAGATTCAACAGGGCTGAGGAGCTCGTGGTACAAGCAAAAATGGTTTCCAGTTGCAAGAAAAATTAAAAAAGAGCAGAGCCCAAGCTGGCTCTGTCAGTGGGAAGTGCTCCATTTAGCAAATTCAGTTCTTAGAAATGCAAAATGCAAACTATAATGCTCCCTGTTGAATAAACAGCACAACTGGCTACGTTTAGCCAGCCTATATGAAAAGTGACATTTTTTCCCAGGAATACCTCTTGTAAAATTAAGGATTTTTGGTGGTTATTTTTTCACAGACCACAACAGGAATTTCTGCACTAGTGAAAGGTGCCAAAAGCAGCTGCAGATAGTCAAATCCAATTTATTCCTCAGCATGAACAGAGCAGCAGCAATGCAAGCCTCTGCAAACATGCTTGGAAAACGTCCTTGAAAGAGGCATTTCCAGAGGTGGCCAGGGAGCTGCAAGTCCCAGCCCCAAAAACATCTGCCTCTCACAGGGTTCTGCCCACAAGGGTGTCAAGTGCAGCCTCTGCAGGGCACAGATGTGCTCACCAGGGAACAGGGGGAGGTTACTGCAGGTTTCACCTAAAATCTGGGAACAAAGAAAAGGGTTTTCCAGGCTCTATCCAAATCTGCATGAGGTGATCTCCAGCTCTGCTGGTGGACCAAGGACCCCAGCTGCCAACAGGGCAGCAGGGTGACAAGCTGCTCCTCACTCACCTAAGGGGAGGAGAAAGAGGGGGTTTGAGTGTGAAAGGGAGAAAATGAAGAATCATCTTCATTAACTGAGAATAAACTGTGTAAGGAATGATTTCTGGGTAGCTGTGCTTCTCTCAGTACACATTTGTTACCTGCTGGCCCTGCTGCTCAGGCTCAGTGCTTCATTTAGATGTAGTGCTTTCCTCAATTTTTTTTTTTTTTTTTAGAAGATCCTTTGCTATCAAACTTCTAACTCCACTCTGCTCCATCCTCAGCAGATCCCAGACCTGCCTTTGGTCCCAGCACCACGAGCAGCAAAGGAAGGATGGCAGTGACTCTGTGGTGTGTCCCTGTGCACCGAGCACACCCAGCTGTGCTGCTGGTGCAGGGGGAACACAGAGGGCCTGGGCAAAGGGCTGCCCACAGGAGCACAGGGCCCTGGGCATTGATGCTGAAAGGATAAGGGGGATCAACCTGACTGCTGCACCAAGGGCCAGTACACGACAGATCTCTGCTTGAGTTTCCCAATTAGATAGAAGAGAAATTAATTTTCTCAAAAACATCCTCTTTGGGATGACAGGAATGACCATAATGGCTATTCCAGCCTCTTGTTCCAAAGCAGCACAGCAGTCCACAGAGCAGTAAATGAGAAGCAGAGGGCAAGATACTCTGCTCCAAGGGCAGACTGTAAGAGATCAGGACCTCAGCAAATCCTGAAACTGCAGTATTCACTTTTTTAATCCCTTTCACAGAACTGAGGATTCCTCCCATCAAGAATTCCTTCCTATGAAAACACTAATTTCTTGTCTTTTAAAAAAAATTAGTCTGTAAAGGCAGCTATGCTGCTTTGGGTAGGATTTCAGCTTTTGATAGCTGCTCCTTCCACTTATTTAACAATGTAAATTATAGTCACAGCACCATGTCTTCATTCCACCAGTCAAAGGATTTTGCCTCCCACAATGAATTAGAAAATGCACATTAGGAAAAAGCTGGCAGACAGATTATTGTGATTATCTTAACAGCAGGTATTTAAAGCTCATTGTCACTAAAGCTTCTTGCCAATGCCCAGCTTCTTTGCCACAGTGGTAAGGTCTGTGCTGCTGGGACGTTGCCCTGACAGGCATCATCTCCACTGGTGCTGCTCCTTGTTTGGGCTCAGTGAGTGCAGCTCAGCAAGGCTCAAGCAGTGCCACGGTGACAGGGGCTGCTCACGGGGGGAGATGTGACCTGCCATCTGCTCATCCTCCACTTTATGGTCTTTAAATTGCACTGTAATAATTTCCTGGCTGTCATCCTGGAAGGAGATGCAAGCAGTGTGAGCTCAGTCAGCCAGCAAGGCGAGGTGAGCAGAGCTTTCAGGCATTAAAGAGGAGAATTATTCAAGCATCAGGTGCTGAAAGATTCTCTCATCTTATACATGGCTAAAATGAGACAAATGGAATTATTTTCTGGCCTCCAGCCTTCTCAACATTTGTTCCTTTTGTACCACGTGAGGTGTTTCTGAAGAGGACACTCAGTGGATAGGGACTGGTCTGGATCCAGCCCAGGAAAAGCACAATGACAGAGTGAAATTACTTGAAAAGGGTTGAAATAAACAACTTCCCATCACTCAAATATCTGGAGCTTTAAACTCTGAAGTTGTAAAGCATATAACAAAGTACAAGGCAGTTAAGGGCCAGCTTTGCTCACAGGATTATCATCTTGCACCTTGAATAAGAAACTGCACCCAGGCACATCTCCAGGTGTGACACAGCGGTCCCTTGGGCTGGGGAGGTTGATCTGGGCAGTGGCTGTGGCTGCTGAATGCAAACACCAGGTCAGAAAGGCAGAGGGAAGGGCAGGACATGAAGGACCAGTGCAAAGCAAGGGGCAGAGTGTTTGCCTCCACAGAGCTGCAGGGATGCAGGCAGGAGCAGCTCCCAGCAGGGCTCAGCATTCCCAAGGGAGGGGGAATATGTCTGAAGGAGAAAACAGTGGTCAAAGACTGAACACAGACAGACCAGGGTATGATTTTTGCCTTCTCCATTATTTTTACTTATTGAACGGATTAACAGCAATTATGAAAGCTCAAATGCTTAAAGGTCAAAATTTTAAAAAGAGGCAAGAATAAAAAATTATCCAACTTCCAGGGAAACACAGTGTTAGTGTTATCAACAGTACAGACAACGCAAACACTGGAGCAAAGCCTAAGGAAACACAGGATGCTGGCATGAGAGTCAAATAATTTAGGTTTCCTTTAATTTTTTTAATTTCTTCTCCTCTCTGTGAAGGCAAGCTGTCATATGTAAGGATTAGAAAGTATTTTTGTGTGCTTTTTCAGAGAGAACAAGGTCCTCACAAGGTGTCTGTGCAGCAGTGGCTCAGCACAGCTCCCTGCATGCCCAGGAGCTGCTCCCAGGGGTGTGTGTGTCCCCAGGAAGCCTTGCCCTGGTGCAGCCCAGCACAGCTCTGTGTGTGCATCTGCCCCTGCAGCAGCAGGCAGGGCTCAGCTGGGCTCCCCTGGGGCTGCAGCACCTCACACCAGCCCTGAGCTGAGCTCAGAGGCAGCCAGGTGACAGCAGAGCTGGGTTTAGGGGGGAGGAAAGGAAGGTGAGAGCTGTGAGGCCACTGGTGTGCAGTTGTGGGTGTCCCCAGGTGCCATCTCCCACAGCATCCCCTCCTGCAGCTCCCCCAGCCAACAGGCACGATGGCAAACGCTGGCACTGGATTCACTCCTGCCCAGGGAGACTTTCATCCCAGTCAAATGAAGAGAAACGCACAGGGAGAGCTCACAGGTTATTGCAGCTGGGATAGCTCTTTACCTTTCCTCGCCAGAAATGTCAACACAAACAGGGTGAGCTATGAACTCAGGAGAGCTGCTGGTATTTGCCAGCTGGCTCCATCAAGCTTCATATGAGATGAGATAACAGACATGCCACACTGCCTCCCATCAGCCAGCTCCCGTCAGCCTCATCACAAGCAAAAATTATTGCTGTTTTTAAAAATTTATGTATTTAGCTATTTGTTTCTTCCTCTTTGGGAATCTGTCCAAATAAACTGAAAGCAATTCTCCCTTTTCCCAAGCTCCAGATTAAAAGAGATCAGAAGCACTTAAGAATCCAGTATGAGAGGGATTCAGACACTACAGCACAGGAATGACTTTTCTTGTGTCTGATACACATTAAAAGTGTGAGGTGAAGGGAGGGTAGCCTGTGAGAGATGCAAGTGAGTCTTTTCTGGAAGATGCAGAAGTGAGAGGGGGTGGTCTGCAGCACAGAAACCAGGGCAGGGTGGTTGTCTCCAAGTCCCCTCAGGCTAACCACCCCTGGCAGGCTCAAGGGCATCAGCCCATACCCCAAGGGATGTGCTGCCTTGTTCCATGTCACCATCCACCTCGTCAGGACAGTTGAGCGTGCTCCCACGTTAATGACCAAGTAGTTTGTGACAGAACCTATTGTTTGAAATAATCCATTATCCCTGCATTCATTAATCGAGACACTTTAGCAGTAGAGGAAATTTACAGTGGGATGGAGCACGATATGTCTGTGCTTATATTTACAGAACATGCCATGGTGCATTTTTGTCTACCCAATAAATCACACAAACTGCTGCTGTGTCTCATGTACTCCGATATATTAAATGCAAAAGTCTCTTTTATATTCCTCAGCACAGAGGAGGATCTCACACTGGCTATGGAGATTGCTCCTAATGTCATTGAAAGTCAGCAGCCAGAAATCCCTGAAGTACTGAATGTCACTGGCAATATTATGGTACATGGGCAGATGAACATGATGTCAAGCTCCATGTCTGCTCCAGAAGCTGGAAGAAAAGCACTGTGTGGAGAACAGAAGCCTGTGCAGGATGGTGGTTGTGCTGCAGAGGGATTCCTGGAGCTGCTCTCATGATAACCATTACACCACAAATCCTCATTTCACAGCAAGGCTAGATAGCCTCATTTCCTGAGGAGTGATTCCTAGAAAACTATCTCATCAGCAGTGCAGAGCTGGCTGCTCTGTAAAGCCACATTGCAGTTCTGAGTCCTGCAGAGCCACTGCCCCTTGGGACACGCCAGGCTCTCCCAGAACAGCCAGCGCAGCTCTCCATGGCACACGGCCTCCAGCGGGTCCCCTGTCCCCTGGAAACACCAGGGACCTCCACAGAAACCACGGCTGAGGGGTCAGCTCTCCCCTCACAGGGCACACCAGGGCACTGCCAGCCCAGGGAACGGGGGGCACTGCCAACCTGTAGCCATGATGCTTTATGAAAAATCCTTTGCTAGGATTTTTCTCCTATTCAAGCTGACAAGCCTCAGAAAAGCAATGTAAACTAACTAAAATAACTATCTGCTGCTGTGGAATGCAACAGGTGCATCTGTGGTTGGTGCATGTTGGTTATTTCTAATTAATAGCCAATCACAGTCAACCAGCTTGGACTCTCTGAGAGTCATAAGTTTTTGTTATTCATTCCACTCCTTTCTAGCCTTCTGACGAATCCTTTTCTCTCTATTCTTTTTAGTATAGTTTTTAATATAGCATTTTAATATAATATAAATCATAATATAATAAATCAGCCTTCTGAAACACGGAGTCAAGATTCAGATCTCTTCACTCATCCCGGGAGCCCCCGTTGGTTCAACCATGCCAGCCCCAGGGAATGGGGGCACTGCCAGCCCAGGGAATGGGGGCACTGCCAGCCCCAGGGAATGGGGGGCACTGCCAGCCATGGGAATGGGGGCACTGCCAGCCCCAGGGAATGGGGGGCACTGCCAGCCCCAGGGAATGGGGGCACTGCCAGCCATGGGAATGGGGGCACTGCCAGCCCCGGGGAATGGGGGGCACTGCCAGCCCCAGGGAATGGGGGGCACTGCCAGCCCCAGGGAATGGGGGGCACTGCCAGCTCCAGCCATGGGGGCACTGCCAGCCCCGGGAATGGGGGGCACTGCCAGCCCCGGGAATGGGGGCACTGCCAGCCCCGGGAACGGGGGGCACTGCCAGCCCAGGGAATGTGGGGCACTGCCAGCCCCGGGGAATGGGGGGCACTTCCAGCCCCGGGAATGGGGGAACTGCCAGCCCCGGGAATGTGGGGCACTGCCAGCCCCGGGAATGGGGGTACTGCCAGCCCCGGGAATGGGAGGCACTGCCAGCCCAGGGAATGGGAGGCACTGCCAGCCCAGGGAATGGGGGCACTGCCAGCCCTGGGAATGGGGGCACTGCCAGCCCCGGGGAATGGGGGCACTGCCAGCCCCGGGAATGTGGGCACTGCCAGCCCCGGGAATGTGGGGCACTGCCAGCCCCGGGAATGGGGGTACTGCCAGCCCCGGGAACGGGGGCACTGCCAGCCCCGGGAACGGGGGGCACTGCCAGCCCCGGGAACGGGGGGCACTGCCAGCCCCGGGGAATGGGGGCACTGCCAGCCCCAACCATGGGGGGCACTGCCAGCCCCGGGAATGGGGGCACTGCCAGCCCCGGGAATGGGGCACTGCCAGCCATGGGAATGGGGGGCACTGCCAGCCCCGGGAACGGGGGGCACTGCCAGCCCCGGGGAATGGGGGCACTGCCAGCCCCAACCATGGGGGGCACTGCCAGCCCCGGGAATGGGGGCACTGCCAGCCCCGGGAATGGGGCACTGCCAGCCCCAACCATGGGGGGCACTGCCAGCCCCGGGAACGGGGGGCTCCCTCTCTGCCTGCCGCCCGCAGCAGCCTCGCTGCCCGGCAGAGGTGACAGCTCCCCGGTCCCGGAGCCCTCCCGCGGGCTCCCTGTCAAACACGGCCACACACCCCAGCCCGACCGCGGGCTCTGGCAGCACGGATTAAGGCGACAAAAGGTTCAGCTGTCACTCAGGGCAGGCTTGCCCGGGAGAGCAGCCAGGTCCCCGCTGTCCGGCCGGGGTGACAGTGCCACCTGCAGCCCGTGCCCCGGGACACGGCTGCCAGCTCGGCACGGAGAAACGCGCTTCCCGGGCTGTCGGGGTCCACTCCGGCTAGCTACAGACCCCCGCCCACACCATACTTCACAGACGATGGTGAAAGATTGGAGAAGCGCTCTCCTCCACGCGGGAAACGTTGTCCTTTATCCCAAGACACACATCAGGCGGACAAACCCACGGGAGAAAAGAGATCATTCCCTGGCGGCAGGGAGCTTTTACACCCCGGGATGGGGACAGAGGGAGAGGTCCACAGCCAATGGGACACCAGTGAGGAGTGTGAGGGGAGGGGTAACCCAGGGGAGAGACCACCAGGTGGTACCGGGATAGGAGAGGAAAAGATCACGAGATGGGGAAAAAGGGGTAACAAACCACATGATGTAACATAAGCTATACCGTGCAATATAAAACCATTCTGTGCAAATTCCCAATCACCCAGCGCAAGAGAACAACTAAACTGGTGCACCACAACAGCACCAGACAGGCACGGCTCAGGAGCAGGAACCTTTGGGGTTTCACCCATTCTTGCCCCTGTCTCACTGCAGGTTCAGCAGCACAAGATGCAGCACAAATCAGTCAGCGAGGCTCAGCTGTGGGGACAGGCTGACAGAGGACAGGCTGACAGACACAGCTATGTCCCCACGCCTTTGGAGTCATGATAATGTGAATACTCTTAGCTTAGTTTAACAAACTAATTGTTGATGCCAGTGCAGTTGGTCTGGGAGCTGCACTAATCCAGGACAGCCAAGGTTTTGATGAGGTGAGCCCTGGGACCGAGCTGGGCTGAAGGGGGCAGAGGCAGCAGAGAGGAGTACAGCAGCAGCAGTGTGAGTGCCAGCACCTCCATCTCCATCTCCATAGCCCATCCTGGGCCAGGCAGGCTGTAGTGGGGCCACATGCAACAACAAGAGTGCTGTGAAAACAAAATTTAGAGTACAGCAGAGAAAACGGTCACACCAGCCTTCATACCAAGTCAGGCAACAAAACCTCCACAGGCAGAAAGCAACAGAGTGCACTAAAGGAAAAGGTGCTGTCTCCTTTTTAACATGCTGTGGTGTTTCCAAATCCCAGGAGTGAGGGAATGCAGATGGAGCTGTCTGACAGCTGCCTGCAAGGAGCAGGGGGAGCTGAGCAGTGGCAGAAAGGGCTGCCAGCACCACAGCACCGAGCCCAGCCCTTTCCAGCTGCTGGCACAGCTGCTGACATTTGCTGTTAGGCTCCCATTCCTTTTCAGCTCCTCTAATGTTTAGTAGCTGGACAGGCTGGGTGGTGGCTGGGTTCGAGTGCTCTGCCACACCACCAGACACAGGACACGTGGCCAGGCTGCCCTGGCCTCCCACCCCAAAGCTGCCTCGTCCCTCAGCTCCCAGCCACACAGTACCTCTCACTGGCCCCTTTCCCCTCCCTCACCAAAGAATATGTCCAGATTTTTTTTCTTTCCACTGGTAATATTTGGGAGTTTTAAAATCATCTGTTGCCAGAGACCAACCCCACCCTGCTAAAGCCCAGTGCATGGGCTCTCTTCACAGGCAGCACCCTGCAAATATCCACCTGAAGGCAGGCTCTAAACACCACACCCCTCTGTTCTTTGGGCTCAGTCCCCCAAGTTAATCAAAACTCAGGTCACAACACAACATCTCAGTTTAAAGCACAGATTAAAAGCAAGTTTTGTGCTACCTGCAGTTCACACTCTGGGGAACCTTGCTTCATATATTAACCACTCAAGAAATTAAGAAATTATGAATTCCACATGCACATCACAAAGTGTTTGTGCTAGTCAGACTAGGAATTATTTAGGGAAGAAACTCACAATTTGTTGCAATGAATTTTTTGATAATTTAGCAATCTGCTCACAGGCCATTTTCAGACAGAACAAAGGAGGAATTCATCCAACAACGTAATTAATTGCAAATTAATTTCTCATGTGTAACAGAAGGACTTTCCACTGAGCTTCACCTCCTGTGCAAAAGTTTCATAACATTTTGCACACAGCAATGCAGCAGCACAATTACACTGTCAGAAAGGAGACTTGCCCTGTTATAGAAAATGAAAACAATGAACCACAGCTAGGCACTAAAAAGTAGCCAAAATACCCAAGGTAAAGAGAAACTGGAAATTGTGATTTTCAGATAATGACATCTCAAAAGATTTGTGGGGAAAACATTTCTCGTCCTGCAAGTTGAAAAAAAAAAAGAAAAACAAGGTTAAAAAAGACATTTCCCCTTCCATAGTTAATCGCAAAAGTCAGGTCAAGACTTCAGCTTTTTCACAGACAAACAAAAACACCAACAAGCTTGAGGAGTGTCATCGACTATCCTGAATGCTCTATTGCAGAATCAAGCAGATTTGCCAAACATATTTTAAAAACAGAACTTGGAATCCTGTTTCTGCAGTTTCAGACAGTCCCCAGCAAAATCTGGTTTGGGAGACTTGCAGAAACCAGCACTTCCCTGTGACCTTTCTGAAAAACACTGAGTTGTTACTCTAATTCCAGAGAATTAGAACAGAACCACCCAGATGATAAAACTGAGCTGGGCTGTGCGGGGTTGAGCATGGGCACAGCTCTCTGACCCTCTTGGGACAGGTGGGGACAGCAGGGGACAGCAGCCCAGGGAGCCCTGAAGAGCAGGAGAGCCCCAGCTGTGCCCAGAGAGCAGCCAGCCAGCCAGCCAGTCCAGTCCAGTCCAGCCCAGCCCTGCCCTGCCCTGCCCTGCCCAGCCCAGCCCAGCCCAGGCCAGCCCAGCCCAGCCCAGCCCAGCCCAGCCCTGCCCTGCCCAGTCCAGTCCAGCCCTGCCCTGCCCAGCCCAGCCCAGTCCAGCCCAGCCCAGCCCAGCCCAGTCCAGTCCAGCCCAGCCCAGCCCAGCCCAGCCCTGCTGCCCACCCTGAGGTCACTGCAGCCCCCCTGCTCAGCTCACCGTGGCCAGGACAGCCCTGCACAGGCAGCATCCAGCCCAAGACACTTCAGCTGAGAAATTAACCCCAGGAAAGGCTTTGCTTTTTGCAGAAGAGTGAGGTTAAGCATGAGTAGCTGTGTGTGCTCCTGGGCTAGCCCGGGCTGAGGGCTGCACGTCACCGAGATCCAGAGCTCTGTCACAGAGTGCAGGTGACAGCAGCTGCTGCTTACAGACACCAAAAATAGCCTTTACAACACCAGCAAAGTCTCACACAAAGTGAGGCCTTAGAAACAGCTGAATCCCCTTTCCAAGAGATCCAGGTACAGCTGTGCTCCCTGTTACTGAAAACTGATTTCCCAGCTCCGTGCTGAGCACTCTGCCACTGGCAGTGACACAAACCTGCCTCAGTGCATTTTGGTTTTTAGTTTTGATGGACACTTGGACTGTTTTGCTTCCTTGAGGAAAGAGGTTTGTTTTCCTCTGTGTCACCAAGGTCTCCTCACCTCCTAATGTGAGAATGCCAGGGTGGTGCTGAGTAGCTCCCCACAGAGAGGTGACAACACAGCACACGAGAAGCACAGCCAGAGGGGTTTCAGCCTTTGAAGTAACACCACCAGACAGCTCAGCTTCATTCAGGCAACTGGGAGCAGTAAGGCCCAAAATTTGTGTCAGTATCCTCTGCTTACACCAGTCAAAATTTGAGACCTCTAGTGTCAGGCATAAAATAGAGCTTGCATGGTAATGTACTTATCTAAGATGCATCCTTATATTTTACTTATCTTTCAAAAAAGCTCAAATAGAATATCCTGTCAAAGCATAAAGCAAAGCTGGAATTTCAGAAGAGGCTGTTCAGTTGTTTTAATCATCTACTCCAGTTCTAAGTTCCTATTGTATAAATAACATGTATTTTAATCGTGTCACATAAATTAACTCCACATACAAAAGTGAAATCAAATACTTAATTAAGGTTTGTGTGATAGAAATATCCTCATCTAAATGAGCTCAAAGGGAAGCACTCTCAAGACTTGAAAATCATTTTCATTCTTTATCTCAGCACAGAGAGAACAGATTTGAGTTGAGGGAGGTTGGGGATGTGCTGCTCCAGCAGCTCAGGGTGTCCCCAGTGCTTTGCAGGCACTGAACTTTCTGGCCCTGGCTGCTCTCAGCTCATCTGCACCCACACTGCTCCTCTCCTTCTCCTCCTGCTCCTTGGCCAAGCCTTCCCCAGCTCCTGCTGTGCTGAAACTGCTGCAGCAGGCTCTGCTCCCACCCCTGATGATGCCCAAAGCCCTGCTGAGGAGCAGCTAAGACCTTTAATTTCCCCTCTCTCCCTGTGGGTCAGGCAGGGCCCTGCTGGCTGGGGTTTGGGCTCTGTCCCCTGGACACCCTGCAGGTTTGTCCCCAGGTGCAGCTGCCTGCATTCACAGCCTTTCCTCCCCTCCCTGCACATCACCTGAGAGACCCCAAATCACCTGGCCATTAATAACACATCCTTTAGTCCTTGTCCCAGCAAAAATCCCACACCATCTGCAGCCCTGACAATACCCTGCAAAAGCTTTGTCATCATCACCTGAATATTCCCAGCTCAGTGAGAAACCCAGTGTTCTTCCAAAAAGCCAGCACAGGATTTTCTTGGAAGAAAAGAATAGGTGACATCAGTAGCCCAAGAACTTCCACAGATTTTTTAAAAAACCCCTCAGATTTCAGAACACTTCTGGCTCTCAAAACATCTGCCTTACAAAGATGGTTTTGGAGGCTACTTAAAAGCAAAGCAAACTTCAATTGTCACACAATCAGCACAGCCAATTGAATTAGAGAAGCATATTTATGCACCTAACAAGTCTGAATCTGAATCTGCACCTAACAAGTTTGAACCTGCTGGGAGCAATTTGAAAAGACTAATGAGACTTTTCCCATCAGCAGACGGGTATATTCTCCTTTAAAGGTTTATGAGCATGTCATTTAGTTTCACTACAGCTTTTGCAAAATCATTAATGAACTTGTGAAAACAATTAGAGAGATAAAAGGCCAAGAAATTTATGTGTTAGCCTGAAACCTCTGATAATTCAGAGTCGACTAGGCAGAGGAGAATGCTCTGCTTTGAAGGCATCACACAGAAGATCCTGGTGGTTTATTCCTTTTAGAATTATCATTCCTAGTTTTGCTCTTGATAATATTTAAGTGGAAAAATATCTTTTTAGAAATTGATCCTGGAGACTCTGTTGCTTATTAAAACAAGAAGGACAGCAGAACAATCTCGTTAGGGTGAACAGAAAGACATGACTGTCAGGCCATATAAAACACACCTCATTAATATCTGCATGAGCTGAATGGCAGAGCCATGAATGCTATAAAGACTGCATCTGCCTTTGATCTTTTGAAGCTACCTTTGAATAAGTCCCAACCAACTACAGATTGCAGAAGAAAAGCAAATGTTCAAAGGGAGAAAGGACCTAGAATCACAGACTCAGTGCCACAGCAGTCTTTTACTCTGGGCATGCATGGACTGCTTTAGCAAATGAGCCCACCAAAGACTGTGACCAGTGAATACACTGAGCACTTTCCCTTGCTAAGGCATTTTCTTTTCTTTGCCAGGCTACAGGAACAGACATGGAGAAAGCTCTGCTCTGCTTTAGAACACCCCACTCTCCCTGTGAGCCACTCCAGCTCCCCAGCAGCACAAACACCCCCAGGGATGTCTGTGCCTGCCAGAGCTCTGGGCACCAGCACAGCCCAGGCAGCCACCTCACCTGGGCCAGGGCTGGGGCTGGGCAGACCAGGGGGCTGTCACAGGGCAGCCCAGAATGCTGTCACAGGCAGCCAGGACTGAGCTGCAGACAGGTGTCCAACCCCTGCAGGTGTCACACTGCTCCCCTCCTTCCCCAGTGACTTCCAGCCCATCAGCCCAGCTCCACGCCCGTGCTCCACCTCGCAGCATAAACCTCTTATCTGCCTCCATTACTAGGGAATAACCAATTAATTGTAGAGAGACTGCTCTGGGAACCAAAAATAAAGTAATGACCAGCTTCCTAAAGTGACAAGCAAGCTACAATTTTTCTCTTCTGTGCATAAAAACTCTATTCTCAGCCCTGTGCAACTGAGCCTGAGCCTTGGCATTCATCATTATTCCTGCAAGTGGTTTCTCTTCCTCACTAGCTCCTCTCAGATGTACAATTGCTAATTCAGAAAATGGAGACTGCCAGCTTCACTCCTTCCCCTTTCCCTTGGAAACACCACAAGTTTGGCCAGCTATGTGGCAAAAAATATACCTAAATATAGGTCAAAAAACCACATAGATTCTGGGTGATTTACAGGTTAAGCTTGAAGATAAACTCCAGTAGAAACTTGCTGTCTCTGGGAAAGTCTGAAAATTGAATCCCTTCTCCTCTGCACATTAATGACCTGGAGCTGGCAAACGGGATCCCATAGTCTGTCCCATCACAGCCTCAGGGCTTAGGTAATGTCTGAAAAGCCTCTGCTCCACAGGAAGGGGAGCGTTTCCATGTGGTTTCAGTGCTTAGGTGACTATGTCACTTGCAGAAATAGAGCTTGGCTGCCTCTGTTATGCCATCATTTATAAGTGGTTTAACCTACGTGCTGGGCTCTCTTTCCCAGTAGCCATGGACAATTCCAGTTTGGGTCCAGAGTCCCAGAGCTGGAGACAAGGACACGCAGCTCCTGGCTGGGAGCAAGAGAGCGAGTACAAATGGCTCAGAGCCAACACACAGTGATAGAAAAAAGTGGATTTTACCATCCCCTACACTCACACAAACTGGACTGCACTAAGCAGGATTGGTCCACAGCCCAGAAAAAGCACTGTAAATCTTGGCAATGACTCCAGTGATTTTAAATCACTTTAGTGGTGAGTGAGAAACTCTAGCTAGGATCTTCAGCCCCTAGGATCCACCTCTAGAAAGAGCTGCATTATTTCTTCTGTTGCAGCAATCAGCATCCTGCGCAGACCACCCCTGTGCACCCCAGCTGGCACTGCAGTCCCTGCTGCCACTCTGTAAACCTGCATGCTCCAATGCTTGCTCCACTGCATCAGAATCTGGCCCAGCCTCTGTCTGGCAGGGAAATTTGCATTCAAAGGTTCTCCACACCAGTCATTTCTTCCTCTCTCAACAAGCTCCAGTCTTCTAATTGCCTTGTTTGGATTCTCCTCTCATGCCTCAAATCTTCCTGATAGGAATAAAATACACAGTAGATGACAACTTTCAAGTAATTTTCATGTCACGTCTGATAGCTGTGGTAGGAAGGTTATTGATACTGTTATTAATTCTTTCATTTCAATTTCCCCTATACATTTCTGCCCCCAGCAAACCCTCGGTATAAAATGATTTCCTGAACTGTTTCCAGCCTGTTCCTGATGTTGCTCTCAGAATGATCTGGAGACAGATAATACAGCTGTCATTTCTCAAGGCTCCACTGCCATGCTTTGATAAAACCCAAATTGTGGTTTTGATGGTGCCAGACTTTACAAGCCTATTAAGCTGTCTCTGCCAAGAGATGGTTTTCCCTTTACAAGTTCTGGGCTGACACAGGGTTTCCACACTCTCCACAACATTTAACATCCCATCTCCACCCAATTGTCTGCCATTTTTTTTATTTTTTTTTTAATTTGACTGCCACAATAGCAGCAGACTCAAATGAGAAAATCAGCACAGTCACAAGGAGCAATCACTTTGTTTGTCCTCAAGCAGGGTGTCAAGGACAAATGTTTGCATTTAAACAGGAAAATATAAGCTATGTTAGGAAAAAAAAAAGAAAAAAAGATACCCTGCCTTCTGGTTTGGATTTCTGTACCTTTTCTTCCTGCTGAAACATCTCACATTCCCTCCTAGATCTCCCAAGTCCCTCCTAAATCTGAGAAATCAGAAGTTCTGCACATGGCCTGCACATCCAATTGTGCCAAGCTGACTTTGTGCCCTGGTCCCATCCCTCCTGGCTGCCTCAGGGCTGAGGGCCTTGGGCTGACCTGGCTCCTGCTGTGAAACAGCAATCTGAAGCCAAGGAGCATCCTCCCTGGCAGGGCTCAGCTCCCTCTGCCTGGCAGAGCAGGGAACCTGGGCACATCCAGGCTTGGAGCTCCTGAGCTTTCATACCCAGAGACAGATCCTGTCTGGGGTTTTTAGAGCTATGGATTATGCTGATTAAAAAGTTACATGCAAGCACTAATGAGTGAAGCACATGACAGATTGCAGGTCCCTCCAGCCATGCCACCACCCTCTCCTTGCTTAGGACTCCCTCAGTGGGTGCACTCTCTGGAAAAGAGAGTCCCAGAGGTGCTGGGCTTTGCTGTCTTTCCTCACAAAAGGGTCATCTCCCAAAGGTCATATTCCAGCCAAAAGCCCCCCAGAACGACAGCCCAGCACAGAGTGGTGATGTCCCCTGCCAGCAGCACACAGCCTGTGAGCTGAGCACACCTGCAAGTCTGCCCCAGCTCTGCAGGGGAAGCAAAAGGCTGGTACCAGGGGAGGACAGACAGATACAGCCATCTGTGCCATCTGCTGCCAGACCACTTAGATCATCCCCAAAACGTGCACTGTGCATCATGGAGCTGGCTCATTTTCCCAAACACTGGGGATGTGCTTCCCAGGTGGATTTCTGGGGTACCCGAGCAAAGTTTGTGCTCTGAATGGCCAGACCATAGCTGCCTCCAATGCAAGGGTCAGCAACGCAGTCCACTTCAAATTCTTCCCTTCCAAGCTTTTTAAACACCTGGAAGAGCCAGCAAAAAGGAGGGACAATATTGCTTGTTCAACTGTTTTTCCATTCATTACACTTACTGAAATCCAAGAGACTGCTCCAACCAGATAAGCAGCTGAGCCACATTCACACTTGCTCCTAAATCACTGACTTCCCACTAACTGCTTTAGGATGGCAAGAACATCAGGTGAAGAAGCAGTAATTTTCCATCATGAAGAGATGAGGTCATATCTGCCTATTCTGCTTTAGATTTTCCAGAGCAGGAGTGAGCCCTTGCTTTTCATGCACTGCAGGCGCCTTCCAAGCGTACTGTAAGTTGTTCTCTAACGAGCTGGAACATCTTGCTTGATGACATCTCTGTTTAAATTGTTATTTTCCTCCAGCTGGGTCAGGGCTTTCTGACCGACACAATGAGAAAAGCACACACATTTTCCATGATTTATACATTGCAAAGGCTCGAGTGTCCACGCTGGCAGAGGCAGCACTCTGGCATCCGCCCTTCTTCCAACCAGTTGCTTCCCCGTTCTCCCTTCAGCTTCAGGAGAGCAGAGCCAGTCATGGTCCTTGCCCAGGTGTCATTTCCCAGTCTGGCCCAGCAGGCAGTGTGGCAGGAGCAGCTCAGTCTGGCACAGCACGTGCACAGGTACCCTGACAAACGTGTCCCTGCCACCAGCGTGTGACACAGCCAGGCTGCCGCCAGCTGAGCTCACCTGCCACCACCCTCAGCTCCTCATCCAGCACTCGGCCAATTTGCAGTTATTTGCTTTCACAGTGTCTCTGGCTTGACAACAAAGCTGCCCCTGCTGCAGCGTTTCACAAACAGCCGTGCAGGGCTTTGCCTCCAGAGGAAATTCCCACCGAGGCCAATGCTTCCACTCCACCGCCCCTCCTGCACGGGCACCAGGTGTCCACCCTCCCCAGCAGGCACAGAGCAGCAGATGTGTGCCAGAGCACATTGCACAGTTTGTTAGAGCAAGGTTAGGAAAAGCAGGAATAAGCCTGTCTCATGGATAAACAGACCTGTTAATTGCAGGTATGCTCTGACAGGAAGAATTTGCCATTCGAGCCCTTCATGGCGCTCTCCCAAAAATAGATCAGGACCCCAAAAACATCAACAAACATATCCTCACATCACCCCTGCTGGGTGAAGCAGAATCCATTTTACAGAGAGGAACATGAATGGGGTGTGTGCCTACAGAAATCCACGGCACACAGAATCTACAGCCCCCCTGATGCCACAGCAGCAGAGCCCCTTGTTGGAAAGTGAGGCCTCCCATCACAGCTGGGCAGCTCATTTAACCCATGTGCAACATTCTACCTAAAATGTCACACTGTCTTATTAAATTCTTGCTGTTGTGCTTGATTTATCAGCAGAAAAAGCAGAATAGAGGTGATTCCTGCCTTCTTTCCACCTCCCTGGCCTGCCTTCAGATTATTCAGTAACTTTTGCAGAATGCTAAATCTTGTCTTTCTCAGCCACTCTCCTTAGAGAGATGGGTTCTTGCTTTACACTGGTTACACCAAAGATGGCAAAAAATATCAACTGCACAGTAAAGATGTCTCTACCTATCAAGTTGCACCAAGGGAGTTTTAGGTTCAACATTAGAAAAAATCTCTTCACTGAAAGCCAAGCATTGGAACAGAGTGCCCACAAAAATGGTGAAGTCACCATCCTGGAGTGATTTAAAAGATGTGTGGGAGATATGGTTTAGTGGTAGACTTAGGAGTGCTGGGTTAATGACTGGACTCAATTATCTTAAAGATTCTGTCCAGCCTAAAAGATTCTCTTGCTCTAAAATTCTGTCCCAACAAACTGCAGGAAAGTTCTGCCCCTTCAGGCACAAAGACTTGTGAGAAGACAGTGGAGCCACCATCACTCAAGCAATGTAGATTTTATCTGCTCTGCAATTCCCACTGTCCATCCCGGAGCAAAATGTCACCCAGAAATGGAATAACCTGGGAAAGGGATAGCAGGACAATTACATTAAACACAAAAAAAAAAAAAAATCCTGCAGGGAGTGTGCAGCCTGAGCAGGAGCAAGCCCTCCAGGAGCAGCAAGGCTCTGAAGGATGCACACAGAACAGCAAGGCACAGGTCAGCAAGAATTCTGTCTCCTCTCACCCTGACTTTGATGAGATGCTCAAAAAAAAAAAAAAAAGGCAGAATTGGAATTTGGGCCTACTTGAAAGTCGAAGGACAGCTATAAGGTAGAGCAGTGCTTCAGCTGGTATTTAGGGGCTGAATTGTGCTCCCACTCTTAAATCATAGAGCAAAGAGCTCAACAAATGCACTGCCTGGGCATCCTGCTCCTGGCCAGGCATTATTTGGTGGCCACTGCCACCTCGTGGCACTGTCACCTGCAGAGGGGCCCCAGACCAGGCAAAGCTCCTCCACCCTGTCACTCAGCCATCAACAGCACAGCTGAAAACAAAGGAGCTCTCTGCACTGCACAGTGCCATGGAAGCAAGAAGAGAGCAGAGTGTGTGGTTTTCCCCAGCTGGAACAACCTTGCAAAACATCCTCTGCCTAATTCCAGGCCAGTTTATTCAATGCCTTCCCTGTCAAGACATTTTTACCAGTAGAACAGAGCAAAGCAGGTTCTGCTGCATTCAAAGCACACTTGTAACTAAGATTTTTTTACATGTGGTACAGTTGCCCTTTAAAAAAGGAAAATCTAACATTTACAAGAAGAATAAGGCCTGGAGAGACATGAAGTTTTGAGTCCTGATGCATGGCTGAGAAAACACAACACCTGTACCACTAGAGAATTGTTCAGGGTGTATTGGGCAGCATCTGCTGCAGAGAAGGTGCTGTTGGCATTATCCCAGCTGTCCCTGCTGTCTCAGAAGTTCACTCAGCACATATTTGGTAGGAGCTGATGCAGAGCACTGTTTCCATGGTCTACACACAGTCCTTTGGGCAAGAGTCACCACGGGTTAACCCAGGCAGCACCACAGCACAAAACATTTCCTCTAGGGGCAAACAAAACCTTTTCCAACCTTCCCTTCCACAACTCAACAACACAGCAAAGTTTTTGTGAAAATGGGGGTGAAACATGCAAGTTACACCCTTGAGGATGTGACACCCACCTTCAGAGGCCCAGCAGAAGCCAGTCTGACCATGCCCTGGTTTTCCCTGCCAGGTTTTGTGGGAGGGTACACACACACAGCAGGCACCCCTGTGATTATCACTTCCATCCTCCCAAGCCCAGCTCCTGGGAAATGGAAGCAGAAAACCCCTCTCCTGCTGCTGTGTGACCCCTGCCTACTGCCTGTGTGACATTCACTCCTGGGGTCCCCTCTCACTGCAGGCTGACTCCAAAGTCTTTTCGTTCTGGAATGGAAACACTGACAGGGAGAGTGATTTAAGCATCCAGAATCCAAACTCCCATTAAAACCCTGGCACACACAGGAGCACATACTGATATCCTAAGGAACTAGAGCCAATCTGAAGAACAATGGGCAATTTTCCTCTGTCTCCTGCTCTTTTTATGGCTCATACTACCTGTCATAAGTAGCTACTAAAGAGCCCATACCACAGCATGGCAGAGAGGAGGGGGAAACCCAAAGTACACTACAAAACATTCTCCCTCAAATTCTGCCCATCAAAGGGAATTTAATCTCCAGCTGTCTAACATTTTAAAAATATCAAGTAAAATTGTGAGAGTAGACTGCAAAATGCTGGGCTTTGCCATTATGCTCACTGCTGAGGGAAACATTTTTGATGGGGTGACCTTTGCATGGAGCTGTGTTCATTCTGAAAAGCATTCTGCAGACCACGAAGAAAAGCTGCTCCTTTTGACAGCTGAACTCAATACATAAGAACTATTTAAGAGAAGCTGCTTTACAAGCAGTGGGTGGCAGATGACAATTAGGTTTTTTCTTCTGTTATGGTACTGGGGGGTATGGGAAATTATCACCATTAGTCACAGTGTGCTTGATGCAACAACAAAGAAGGACCAGGCTCTCTGTGCTGCCTTTCCCATGTTTTATTTTCCCTCTGTATCTGCACATTGCCTTTATTCCTCCCTACATGCACACACTCACTCATTCTTCAGTCTGCTCCCAATTTCATTCCCCCTTTGCTTTAATTCAACCCTAAATATGTTCCATATTTAAATATGCTAAATGCAAATCTGACCAACTTCCTGAGCCGTTGGAAGCATTTTGCTTTGGTCCTTGAAGATCAGGATAAAAAAGTTGAATCCAAGCAAGACAGGGATTAAAAGAGGAGGAGGAGGGGGGAAAAGAGAAGTGCAGGGAAGAGAGGGGGCACAGCACAGATCCTCCAGCAGCACTCAGTTACAGGGACAGCAGGAGCTGGGACAGGGAACAGGGAGATGGGACAGAGGGAATGGGGAGATGGGACAGAGGGAATGGGGAGATGGGAGAGGGAATGGGGAGATGGGAGAGGGAATGGGGGAGTTCCAGCTGGGCAGGGCTGGGGGCTCCTGCCTGCAGCCCCTCAAACCCTGGCTGGGCCAGGAGCTGTGCTGGGCCATCAGCCCATCCTCCTCAGCAGCAGTGAGGGCCCCAGCTGTGCCTGGCCCACCTGAGCCCACAGCTGGGCTCAGCTCCAGGAGAGCAGCCTGGGAAGGGTGAATATCCCTGGGAAAATCCCTGGGAGAGGGGCCCAGTGTCCCCTCAGCCATGGGCAGAAGTGGCCCAGGAGGGAGCAGCAAACCCAGGAGCTTCTTGGCCACAGAAAGGCCATTTTCAAGGGTTTGGAAGCACCATCCCCTGTGGGGATCCCCAGAGCATCCCCTGCCTCTGTGAAGAGCTCGTGGCTCTCCTCTGCCCCACCAGCTCAGCCTGGCAGCACCAGTAAAGCCCAGCTGGGTCAGGAATACCCAGTAAAGCCCAGCTGGGATCAGGAATGCCCAGTAAAGCCCAGCTGGGGCAGGAATACCCAGTAAAGCCCAGCTGGGGCAGGAATACCCAGTAAAGCCCAGCTGGGTCAGGAGCACCAGTAAAGCCCAGCTGGGTCAGGAATACCCAGTAAAGCCCAGCTGGGATTAGGAGTACCCAGTAAAGCCCAGCTGGGATCAGGAATGCCCAGTAAAGCCCAGCTGGGTCAGGAGCACCAGTAAAGCCCAGCTGGGGCAGGAATGCCCAGTAAAGCCCAGCTGGGATTAGGAGTACCCAGTAAAGCCCAGCTGGGATCAGGAATGCCCAGTAAAGCCCAGCTGGGGCAGGAATACCCAGTAAAGCCCAGCTGGGATTAGGAGTACCCAGTAAAGCCCAGCTGGGATTAGGAATGCCCAGTAAAGCCCAGCTGGGATCAGGAATGCCCAGTAAAGCCCAGCTGGGTCAGGAATACCCAGTAAAGCCCAGCTGGGATTAGGAATGCCCAGTAAAGCCCAGCTGGGATCAGGAATGCCCAGTAAAGCCCAGCTGGGATCAGGAATGCCCAGTAAAGCCCAGCTGAGTGTCCCATCATTGCCCCTCTCTGCCAATGGCCCCAGCAGCAGGGACTGCTCCGAGCTGCTGTCCTCACCAGGAGAGCTGGAGCACTCCTTGCTGTGTCCCCTGTTTGTACCAGCACCTGTGACTTCGTGGTGTGCTGCACTGAATTTGAGGACGCTTCCAGAGCTCCAGATGTGGCACTTCTTGCTAAGAAAAGGACTAATTTCAGCAGACTATCTGCAGTAAAGTGACTTTTTTCCTCAGTTTGACACAAAGCACATCAGACTGGGGGGGCAGAGGCCACGAGAGCTGCAGACCCGAGTTCAGCACGGGCCCGAGGGTGCCACACAAAGACATTTATTGAGCACATTCCCATCAGGCAAGGCAGTACACAAAAGGGCAAGAAAAACTAATAAAAAAATCCCATCAAAAAGTTATTTGGCCATAAATGAACATCAGGGTGGCAGCATCAGATATGATGGCTCTCAAATACTTTCCTTTCCCCTGAAGGTCAGGCAGCCCTTTAATAAAATTTGAGAATCACAGCTGTAAAGTCTGCTCCTGCCTCTGTTCTTTGCCTGCAGAGAGAATATATATGCATGAGTCTGTGTTTCAGATAGCTGGGGCTAAGGAAAACTCAAAAGATCTTCAAAAAAGGATAAAAACATCCTTTGTCATACAGCAGCTCCCAAGCCATGATTTTGGTAGAAAATAGGCAGAGTCCTATGAAAAGCTACACAGAGCATACAAAAGGCAACAAACAAAAGCATGTGAATTCAGGACACGGCTGAACCATTTTAATATCAGCTGAAGCTTTGAAAATGTGATTAGCATATAGTTAGGAGCCACTTCTCCTTTGCATCTAAAAATACCGAGGCAGCTCTGAGGGAGCAGGAGCTGCAGGAGCCTGGCCCAGGCATTGTCTGCAGGAGCAGGAGGGCCCAGGTGCCTCCTCGGCGGGGTGGGAACAGCAGCCAGTTCATTTAGCAGTTTGATTTTTATGACACTTAGCATAACAAACACATCAAGGTCACCTGAAATAGTCAAAGACATACATATACACACCAGACCTGGCATCCTGTGGTAAAAGGCTGTGCATCTCCTGTGGCACTTGAAAACAAAGGAGGAAACAGCACAAAGAGCCCCGTCTGGGGGCTCTGATGGGCAATGAGGAGGCATGGCTGCTGTCAGGGCAGCCCAGCTGGCACTGCTGCCTCTCTGGGCCACAGGAACCTTCCCTTGCCCTGCTGGAGCCTGGAGGGCTCGGGCTTGCACAGCCCTGAGTGGGAGATTGGTGAGGAAGGGCTCAGGGCAGAGCCCCAGGCAGGAGCCAGGAGCAGCCCTTGACCCTCAGACAGAGAAAATTGCTTTATCCTCCACACTGGGAGCTAAAGGCAAGCACCTGAACGCCTCCCAGGCTGCAGGGAGCCCTGAGATCCCAATCTTTCTGTTCCCCCCACCCTGTGCCCTGAGCCCCAGCCCCGCTGCCCCCCTCACCCCCTGTCCCTCCCAGAGGATCCTGGCTGCTGTCCTGGGCAGCCAGCTGGTTTTACTTAAGGCAATTCCACGCTTTTCATTGTGTTTTTAATTTCCATTTCACCGAGATTCCCTCCCATGACCATGTTTTCTGGCTTCTTCCAGTTTCTGTCCTTTATTTTTACTGCTGGAGTCAGAGATGATTATCTCCAAGACAGAGATTTCAGCTGTGTTATACTGATGGCAAGTGCTGTTTTTCCTGCTCTGTCTGATTTTCCATGCAAGATGCTTTTGGTGTAGCTTTAACTGCTGCAGACTGTTTGCCAGGTGTGATTTCCCTTCCCTGCTGTGGAAGGTGCCAGCATTCCTGCCAGGAGGGAGGGCAGCCTCTGGCAGCCCAGGGGAGCAATCTGCCCAGGAGAGCAGGAGCCCCACACGTGCAGGCTGCTCTGGGGCACCCTGGCCTGCCCTGGTGGCTCCCTGGTGTCCTCCAGCACCTGGAATTGTGTGTCCAGGCAGGAGGGATCTGCTGTGCCAGGGCTCAGGGCAGCCAGGGGGTCACAGGCAGGCAGAGTGTTCCATGCTGCTGCACAAGCTGGGACACCTCCATCCCTGACAGCTGGAAATGGAGATCCTCCACCCCCTGGGAAATGCCCAGGCAGCAGGGAAGCACTGCTGGAGCCCAGCCCTGAAGGCACTGATGCCACCCAGAGTCACTGGGGACTGGACCTGGCCAAGATTATCCTCCAGAGCATCATTCTCTCCACCCTGAGGGGTTTATTGAGGTGCCACATGGATCTCCAGCTCTGGCTGAGCATCTTCCTCCTCCAGTCAGAGATGCCCTCCCCACCTCCCCAGCAGCACTCTGTGTTAGCCTTGCCCTCTTCATTCCCAGCACCACTGCTGGGTGCTCGTGCTCCAGGGCACTCAGACACCTCTGACAGTGAGAGCTGCTGCCCCAGCCACATTTTACAGTGAAAGCTGATTCCCCAGCCACATTTTACAGGTGAAAGCTGCTTCCCCAGGTGAGAGCTGCTCCCCAGGCACCTCTCAGAGCCCCAGCAGTGGCAGTCCCCCCCTGCTCTGACCCCTTGCCAGCCTGGCAGTGCCAGGAGCTCTCTCACATCCCTGCCCTGGCAGCCACCCTGGGAGAGCAGACAGCCCTGCAGGGGAGGCACCAGCAGCACAGCAGTGTCCCCAGTGTCACAGCAGCCAGCAGAGGCACAGCCAGGCTCCCTCAGCTGGCCAGGCTGCCCGTGCCCTGCAGGGGACACTGTGACTGTGCTGAGCCACGCTGTACCTCAGCACAGAGCTGTCCCTGCCTGCCTCCCTGCCAGCCCCTCCGCTCACAGCAGCTGCTCATCCCAGCTCTGCATGCCTCACACACCAAAGCCAGCAGGACTGAGCCCCAGCAGACCCCCACAGCATCCCCAGGGCTGGAAATGATCTCTGTCAGGGCAGTGCAACACAGCAAGTGCTACTGAAAGCTGCTGCTGCCTCAGCGTTTTTATTTTCAATCAAAAAGCTTTTTTTTTAATAGTTTTTTCCCCTTTGGCATTTTCATTAAAAGACCAACAGGGAAAAAAATCCTCAGCAATCCCAGAGTGGAAGTTATAAGCAGCCTGACACCTGGTAATGTGATATTTCAAGCTCTGGTCTGGCACTTTTATGGTATTTCTGAACCAAGCACTCAATCAAGTGGTCTTAAAACAGAAAGTTTGTTACTCCCAGGTTTTTCATCTTACATTTCAGCAATGGAAGAATACAGTACAATAAGGCAGGCAAATACCTAGCAAGTAAATACTTTTACCACAGTATAATTATTCCCCTCCACAGAAAGGTTTGTGAGATTGATCCTGAGACAGTGCTCAGCACCCACAGCCCACCTTGGCAGCTTCTTTGAAATGCCTGATGGCTTTTTTCAAGGAAAGAGGGCTCTAGCAGTCCCTTTGTCTGTTCACCCTGCTGTCTTCCCTCCCCCAAGCAGCTGTGCAACCCACCAGACACCTTCACCAAAGCTGCAGCAGGACAGGAGAGGTCCAAGGCTGTCCATATCCACACATTCTGACATTAAAATGTATGCAGAAGAGAGGGAAACAAGGCAAAGATGATGAGCCCTGAACCACTCACGTGCCAGATTTGTCTGGAAGCTCTCAGGAGCTTCAGGAGCTCTTCAAGCTCTTCTCTCTGGGCTGGCTGCAGTGAGTGCCCAGCAGAGCTTCCCTCCCTCCTTGCTCCAGGGCCTGGGGCAGGATGTGGCAGCGATGGTGCCTGAGCCCTCACTGAGCTGCTCAATGCTCCTCACATCACAAACCACGGGCTGGGGCACTGAGGGGGACAGCAGCCAGCTGGGCTGCTCTGCTTTCTGTCCTCTGGCCACAGCGAGGGAAGGTTTGCCCAAAACACAGGGAAGAAAAGGTTGCCCAAAGCTCAGGGAAGGTTTCCCAAAGCAGAGGAAGGGAAGGTTTGCCCAAAGCTCAGGGAAGGTTTCCCAAAGCTCAGGGAAGGTTTCCCAAAGCTCAGGGAAGGAAGGTTTCCCAAAGCCCAGGGAAGGAAGGTTTCCCAAAGCTCAGGGAAGGAAGGTTTCCCAAAGCTCAGCCATGCCTGGGCCCCTCTCTCACTGCCACAGCAGCTGGCACCACCCAAACACCAGTGCTAATTGCAGAGACAGCAGAATCATCTGCATTCTGCCCAAAACAAGCCATTGTTGTTTTTATGCACGCACACACAGACACAAGTAAAGAACCCTTCTCATTTCAAGCTGTGCTATTATGCTAACTACAGAGAAATAAATATGCCACACTGTAGCTAATAAGTGTCATTCACATCAGTATTTATTCCAAACATGTTTCCCCCATCACGTCTGTTCTGCCTGGAAATGCTCATCACTAAGGAGGAGACCTTTATTTGTAGTGATTTAAGCAGACAGGAGAGAGTTAGCAATTAAAGCACACTTTTGTACAGTTTAATTCTTTTTATTTCAGCTATCAGGGAGGGTTATGTGCTATCCCTGCATCTCTTTCTGGACCCACCACCTACCAGCACTGGGTTTGTAATTCAGCAATTTGCAAGATGGGGTCTCTGGTCTCTGGGCATGGGGCTGATGTGCCATGGCCTTGTGGCTCTGAGCCCCACCCCTGCTCCACAGGACAGGGTCTCCCTCAGGAAAATGGCTCAGAATCATTTTTGTCATGCTCAGATGCCTTCCTGCACTCCAGCACTTCACTCTCATCCCATGCCTGCATTAGGTGATATCTACAAGTGGCTGCTGCCCCAGGAGCTGTCCCAGGAGCTGTCCCAGGAGCTGTCCCAGGAGCTGCCCCAGGAGCTGCCCCAGGAGCTGCCCCAGCCCTCCCAAGCCACACTGGGAGCTGCCAGCAGCCCAGCACAGCTCCAGGCACCTCTGGCTCTTCCCTTCAGGGATTATTTCTCTGCTCATCAAAGGCTGGCGAGGACTCAATGTCATTCAATAAAAGTATTTCAGAGCTATAAATAGTCTCCTGATTTTTGCTTCCCTCCCAGAGCAAACACCTGCCTGCAGATGAATTCCTTGGTGCTGTGCACACATCTCCTCTTTCCCCTGATGTAACACTCACTGCACAAGGCTTCACACAAAACCCCAGCTCCTGCTACCTGGGCTGGAATAGGGTGTTAAACTGGAAATAGAACCCAGCCAGAAATCACCACCAGCCATAGAAGACAAGCAAGGCTTTGGCTTCTGCCCAAGAGGGACAGACCCACGAGCCCATCCTGAACAGACACAGGTCCCAGCAGGAGCACCACGAGGTGTGCAGGCAGCTCTGACACCCACAGCCTGCCCAGTGGGGTAAAAATGGTTTCAAACTTGAGATGCTTAACTGAGGGGCTGATGTTGGTGCCCTGAGGAAGGATCCCAAGGACTGAAGGAAGGCCAGAGCTCATCACCTGCCCACACTGACATGGGGATCATGTGCTGAGGATCCTGCTATGCAAGAACACAGCTGGGCATGTTACTGCAGGTGAGGAGACAAGCATCCATGTAATTGCAGAGGGGTAGGGAGAAAAGGAAAAAATAACCTTTAATTTCTCCTCTTTTTTTCATTCTTATGGTTAAAGGCTTGATTTGTAAAGATACTGAAAACCTGAAGTTGTCATTGATATTTCCTGGACTTTGCTTTTTAAACTGGCACAAACAGAGGACCAGACACAAACTGAGCTCCATGCATGGAGCTAATGAGACTAAGACAGTGCCCAGAGGTGGGCTTCAGCTGCAGCTTTTCTTTAACCTCATCCATCACCTGCTTTTCCCCTACTCCAGATATAACCCTTGCCCCTTCCTGCTTACAGCCTGCTCCAGCTGAAAGCAGAGTTAACTTGCATCAGGGGAAGACAACAAGAATGGTTGTGCCACGTTTCTTCCCCACAAATGAAGGGGCCAGTCCCACCCTAATCTAATGGGGAGGTGGAGAGGGAGGAGTGTTGCACATACACATTTCTATCCAGGATCACATATCAAGCATTTCAGTACTTCTGTCTTTTTCATATTTTCTTACACTGAGGCAAGAGAGACATCTAGAGATGGCAGGCAGGGGATTGCAAGCTCCTGGAGAAAGAGTCTTCTGGACAATGTGTAGCATGGTTTGTTCACAATACATCAAGTGAATTAAATATGAAAAAAAAATCAAACCCCAGTCATAAATTAAAGAAGTCCAAGAGGAAATAGCAATGGATTACAGAGTGGCAGGAAGGGTCTCCATTTCCATGGCCCTCACACAGAATTATCCCCAATCTGTTAAACAAGCAGTCTGAAAGCTGGAGAGGGAGGGGGTCCCATACCCTGCTAGAGCACCTTGTCCAAAAGCAGACAATGCCACAGGAATGCACACACAATGATTAAGCAGATAAAAGCCTCAATAAAATGTAACTAAACTAGACTAGGAACTAGAATCCTGCCCCAGCACAAATGTACCAACAGCATCACTGCTCCCAACTCCATCACATGCCTGATCAGATGGGCTGTCCTGAGCATCAGAAAAATTACAGCCCATTATGCATTAATAATACAAGAGCAGCACCTGAGCAGAGAAAACATCAGAGACATGAACGAGAATGGAAGGCACCAGCCTCTGAAACCTCTTGACTTCACTAGAATAGTTCTCCAGACTAAACTGGTTAAATCCACCCAGATATTTACTGAGAGATGGATACTTACATTAATTGGCAGTAAGACATAGCCTTGTCTTACACCTAAATTATCTGAATAGCATTAGGCAAAAGGATGAGGAGGAAAAGGTGCATTTCCAGTCAAGCCACTGTCACACACCAGTGCAGTATTTTGAAGATCTGCACTTATTCTCACCTCCAAAATTACCTTAAACCAGGCTCAAAGCATCAAAGCCAGTAAAAACTCACTGTGGACCAGGGCTCAGAAATCAGGATACTCTCTCCCCACACAGCCTCCCTCCATCTCCAGGGACTGCAGGTGGGATGCTGCCCTCTCCTGACGCCTTCTCAGGCACCAGTAAAGAGGTGTTTGGATCCACAGCAGGCAGTTGGTTTGAACATCCTCATCCCCTTCTGTAGCCGCGGCATAAGGAGCAATGGCACCCCAAACACTGACCTGCCTGCAGGGGTGACACTGGGCTGTACCTCACAGAGACATCACCAACCCTCCCCCAACCACTTCATTTACTCATTTTCACAGCTGAACTCAGTTGTGACCCACGCTGTCCCCAGGACTGGACTGTGATGCTCACAGGAGGCTGCGAGCAGCGGAGGGGCTGCAGGCAGGGCAGCAGCAGCCCGGGCTCAGGGTGAGCTCTGGAGGGCTCAGGATGGGTGTGCAGGGCACAGAGGTGACACCATCACCTCCAGTGTCAGACCACAGGGAGCCAGGACAGCCCCAGGGCACAGCTGGTAACTCAGGGGCTTCCCCACCCTGCCAGCTTTCCCCCCAGGAAGGTCAGCCCCCTGTCCCTCCGGGGGCTCCTCCACCACTGCTGCTCCCTCTGCCCTCAGGTACCAAACCCTTCTCTGAGCTAACAGCTGCCCCCACCACCTGCTGTAATCCACACTGCATTCCAGCTTTGGGCCCCTTCCCCTCCCACCTCTAGCAATCCTTTTCTTACCCAAAATGCTGCTACCTACAAGCTGCTTGCCCAGGGCATATACATGTACTCAGCCCACTAAACATCACTGAGGTTAAAAAAAAATTACACCACTTTCAGATTTTAAATATATCTGGGAGCAAAAATTCCTGCAAACTTATTTAAAGCTGTTGTATTGTCATGATCTCTCCTGTCAGTTCCCAAGCCCACCTTCCAAAGTTCATGGCTCTCAGCCAGCAGCAAAGCCCTCACCAGTGAGGTGCAAGCTCAGAGATCATCTCATGAACCCAAATCATCACCTTCCACATGTGGTAAGCCTGGATGCAGTTACTTTTGCAGATATCCTGTGGAAAAGGTGCTTTTGTTGCTGCTTCCTTTCCTCCAAGTCATTCTTGTAACATCAGAGCTCCAATTTTCATTTAATAAGTCTATAAAAGTTGCTGGGCTGGCTTGTGGAATAAATTTACAGTTCATTCCCAACTGATCTGTCAACTGAGAACATCAAAAATTGTTACTTCAGGAGTCTCTGTGGGAGTAAGGGACACACAGCTAAGCTGGGTCAGAAAAACTACCATGTATGTCCTGTGTAAAACTGATTTAAAACACAACTGTCAAACTAGCAGGAAACTTGCCATAGTAAATTCATCTAAAGGAAGCTTTGGAACTGTCACTGGCCTTCTTCCACTAGGCATGGGAAACATGTTCTATTCTAGACTTGATAAAAATCAAGATTTTATAAAAAAGAATAGTGAATCTTGATAAAATCTTCAGGGTTACTCTGAGCAAGAAGTACAAAATCTCAGGTGTCAGTGCCTGGTACTGCAGAATGAAACCCACCAAGGATAGGGAAAACCCCACCTGCCACTGAAGAGCTCCATTTGACAACACAGGCGTTGAAACACAGGGGTTGTAACTACACTAATTCAGAGTAATTCTGTACAGACCTGCAGCTAAGGAGATTTGTCTCCAGTCACACTGAGAACCAGTGATGCCATCTGAATGTTTTGATGCTGTCTCCAGCCCACCACAGCTGTGACCCAGCAGCTAAACCAGCTTCAGCCTGTGGCCCTGTCCTGCTCAGCCAGGCTCAAGCCAGGATGCCTGTGCCACATCTCCTGTAAGCACTTCCAGAGCTGCTGGCTCTCATGCTCCTCAGGAAGCACATCAGTGACACTGCAGTGTCTGTCAGAGACCTTTTGCTCTACAGTATCACCTTCTCCTTTTCTCCATGAAGAGTAACAGCCTGAACCAAGAGAGGTTACAGTTATTGAGCTCAGACTCTGCCTGAAGAGCCCTTCCATGCCGAGGTTTGTGATGAAGTGTCACCCCTTCAAGGCGACACCTCCAGCCCAAGCAACTGTACATGGTGGGCATGGGGATGGATCACCAAGCAGGAAAACCTGGTTTCCAACTGTTTGCATCAGAATCACAAATTTCACCAGCTGGTTTGGAGTGTTGAAGCACTTGCTACATCTCCAAAGGCTCCCTCCTGGCACAACTCCAAACCAAGTGGAACAAGGCAGGGCAGCTCTGTTGGACAATGCAATCAGCCCAGCCTGCTGCCCATCCTCTACCAAGCTGTGCTGCTCCAGGTACTGCCTTGAAACACATCTCATTTCTCTGCATCAAGGACACTAAGCTGTCATGTGCCTGAGGAAAACCAACTCATTCAATATTCCCTAAATATTCCCTACCTATAGGTTCAGACAACCTTATTTCCTCACCCTGAAAAGGTAAAGAAATCCCCAACAGCTGTTTCTTTGTGCCAACACACACAGCAGCTGCACAGCAACTACTCTACCCAAAATTCTGGGGTTTCAAAACACTTTCAAAGTAGAAATTTGAAGGAAAAGAATTATTTACCTCCCAACCTCAGTTACTCCTTTCACCATATGATGTGGAGCAAGTTTGTGACCCGAAATCAAAACTTCAACCATTTTAATTATTCCAGAATCCCACAACTTTTTTAACCATGAACAGGAAATACCTTCTGGCAAGGCATCTTCTATTACTGAGGCAAAAGGTGAAACTCTAGAATCACACACTGGTAACTGCACACATGTATTGAACACTGTGAGGTGAGCCCAAGCAGGAGAGCTGGGATTAGCATTAGTTTAGCATTAGAGCTCCTGCTGAGGCTCTCCTGTACAGTGACCCCAAAATGCCACTCCAGTGATAACTTTTAGAAGTATATTATATAATTAACAGAAATAGAATTGTGACCAGGGATGGTGTGGAACCCAAACATCATTTGAAGTGAAGCTGGACCTCGAGCACTACTGAAGAGCTGTTACAAGAACTGTGTTCAAAGCCATTAAAATACCCACTGGAAACACCAGAGTCCATTTGAACAATTTATTAGTATCCTCTTTTTTTACAAGTTTTAGAAAAAGAATCCCAGGATTTTGCCTCCTGTGTGTTTTCGTCTCGCCTCCTCATGGTCCATGATGCCAGCTGAGGTTGTCAGTACAATATACCTGCCAAGAGAGAGCAGAAGGTCAGTTTATCTCCCTGTTCCAGGCTGCTGCAACCTGACAGCACCAACTTCATCAGTGTTACAACAGCAAGGCCTGTTCCTGTAACAGGCCCAACACAGTGGGACTGATTATCAACAGTGCAAAAGCAGCTTCTCTCCTGAGCACAGCTCTGCAGCACACACGGGACACTGACACACTTCTGTTCCACAACTATTTGCCTCTTTCCCTGCACATTCCCACTGGGCAGTCCCTGTCCAGCTGCTGGACAGGTTTCTAGCCCAAGTCCACTTCTATCCTGCACAGATGCTGCTCCCCAGTGCAGAACACTGCCTGGGGCAGTGTTGGCCACTGCCAACATCTGCACTGTTAACACACCTCACCCAATGTCTGAGAACCTCCTGTCCCACTCTAAATACTCTTTAACCCTCCCAATGACAACACAGAGTAGCTACACGGGGCCAGCTGAAGCAGGAGTTACTGCTGGAGCTTTAAGAACTGGAACAGCACAGAACTGTTAATCAATTCTTCCTCTGATGGGACAGACTGGCTGAGGCCCTGGAGACCCTTCCTGCTCTGCCATCTGGTGCACTGGGAATTACAGCTCTCAATTCCACACATTTTGTGAAGAAAAGATACATTGCATAGTAGTAAGATTTCCTGTGTTGTGGAGGTTTGTTCAACAGGGGCTCCAAGTCCCTCATCACTTCATATGTGATTAATGTGCACAGTCTGGACAGGTGAATCCAAGTGAATTCCACTGACCTGGTAACTTACATAACTTCTTCCCCATTTAAGAATGGCCATTCAGAAAACCAAAACAAGTATGAGAAAATCCTATTCCATTAAATTGTGAAATGGTGAAACAAGGATTTTAGCAAAGCCAAGCAGAAACAGATCCTTGCTTAGCAGTGTCCCTGTAAAACTGGTTTAAAAGGGCATTTATATGGAGGATGGATTTTTACACTGGAATTTAACTCCAGGCTGTTCAGAGGAGAAGGTGCCAGGTGAGTCTAACTCAGGCAGTTTGTGAGTGAAACATTTTTACACACAACACACAATTGACCCCCCTCATACTCACCCAAACTGACGGGAAGGCAGCAGGTTGTTCTGCCACTTTTCCAAATCCTTCAGCTGCACATCAAATCTGGGACTGATTACACCACACTGTAAGAGAGGATTCCATTACAAACTGAAGAACTTTATGGATTTGCACATGTGTGATCCAGCTCCCTGCCTAAAGGGCTTCACCCAGTGCTGTCACACACTCTGTTACCCACAGCACCAGTGATGCTTCCTCCCTTGCTCCCACTGGGACCTCCATCCCTGCTCCTGCCTCAGCCTCACCCCTGCTGCTCCCCTGAACAGCCCTGAACTGCTGCTGAAGCTACACCACCCACTGATGCCCACACCTGGGGAAGCACAAAAGCAGGCTGTAACATCAGCAACATTCCTGGGATTGCTCGGGGATATTCCACCTCTAACCACCACACACAGTTAGCACAAAAAACCCCACGTAGATTTTAACCAGGAAGAAATTAACACATAACTGGAATTTTCAAGGTAATTGTGTTACTGACCAAGACCCCAGCACCACCACCAGTTACCTCACTGGCTCCAATTATCTTAACAACTATCCAACACCAACCAGAAGCACACCTTCCTGCACTACACACATCTTCCTGAAATAAACAACTGTTCCCTTATTGCAATCACTGAGAGAAGCATTATATCCATTAGCCTGGAAAATCCATATCATCCTGGAAGAGTTCAATGAACACCACCCTCAAACCTGGCCTTTTATTACACACACATAACACTGTGTCCACTGTAATTACTGTGTCTACTGTAACTGCTACAGCAACTTGGGGGTGTCAGCATTATCTGCCTCACACACTCTGCAATTTCAGACGGCATATTTATTCATCAGGACAGCCCCCAACACACTCTGGCCAAGACATGTCTTTTATTTCTTTATGAAGAGCCAACTCTCACAGGTTGGCTGTAAACAATGATGCACAGCAAGTCACACAGAACTACACAGCTCAGCAGTTTGAGACATAAGCATGGAAGAATTTCCAAAACACACACAAATGCCTCATATGCCCCAGGAACCTCACAGGCACCAATTAATGGGACATTCAACTTTTCCTCACTGCAGGCAAAGCCCCCCTGGCAGCAGGAGAAAGGTTTGTCTTCTCCACATCTGCAGCTATCAAACATCAACTGGAAACCAACTCAGCCCCTGTCTCTGCAGACAAGTCTTCCAGACAGCTTAAACATCAAAGAAACTGGGAAAGCACCAGGTAGCCACAAAGCCTTTGAACAGAGAGAAATACACAGCACGTGCAAGCAGCCTTCCCTGAAAGCATATCTCACACAGTCAAGAGTTTAAAAGAAATGTAATTAGTGACCCATGCCACTTTGAATGCAAATTAACCATCCTTTTAACTGATAACACCCATGCTACTCTTATTTACTTGGATTCAACAAATACACCTCCTTTACAAGCAGTTCTTTTAGAAATGGAGCAGACAAATATGACATTTTAAAAAAACTCTTCTTTAAACACTTCTTTAGAGAACTGAATTCAGGAAGACAAATCCTACCTTGTTGAGTCTGCCTGTGAGGTTGACAACAATCTTCCCAGCTCTGTGGTCATCAATAATCTCGAATTCACCAATGTACCCTGCAGCAGACCAGCAGACAGAGACACACGTAACACTTAGCTACAATAACACAACCAATCAACTATGTTGCACCAAGTTCAAGCAGCTGGATTTCCATGGTTACCGCAGCACCCGGACTCGGGGAGCGGGCGGGACTCACCGTGCTTCATCATCACGGTGAGGAAGCGGACGATGACCTTGGAGCACGGCCGGATGAGCACCTGGCGCTTGCCTCGCTTCTCTGCATTGTTGATGCTTTTGAGAGCATCGGCCAGAACGTTCATGCGCACCATGGTGCCTGGGGGAGGGAGGGAGGGAGGGCACACTCACTGCACGGCCCCCTGAGGGGCACAGCACACCGAGCAGCGCCAGGGCTCGCTGTACAGCTGAACCACCCAACATGGCACAAACCTGCATTAAACCTCCAACAGCACTCTCGGGCTAAAGCAGCAAAGCCAGTCACACGCTCAGCGGTGATCAAGAGTCACCATAACACAGTACAAAAACGTGGCTTTATCAAAGCACACACACGATTTCAAAACCCAGGCACCATGTCAGCAGTGTGACAGCTCCTCAGGTAAATCAGTCTGGCCTTAAAACCCAATCAGCACCCAACTGCACAGCACCAGTGCTGGGCAATACCGAGATCCTACGTGGTATTAAACCAACAGATGCTGCTCGGCTCACTGCTCCGCAAAAATCCTGCGGGATGCACAGACACAACGGCCCGCCAAGGACAGCCGGCAGCAGCTCTGAGGCTCGCCAAGAGGAGCCGCGGAGCAGCCCCGGCACGGCAGGGATGACTCGGCACCGCCGCCGCTCCCACAGAGCCCGGGCGCCGCCAGCACGGTCCCGGCGCTGCCCCTGCCCCGGGGCACACGAGGGCTCTGCCCACGGGGACACCGACACCGCTCCGGCCAACTCCCGCCCGGCCGCCGCCGCCTCCTCCCGGCCCGGCCGCGCGATCCGCGCGCCCCTCAGCGCCCCGGCCCCGCCGCTGCCCCGCGCCCTGCCCGGCCCGGCTCCCCGCAGCTCCGGCCCGGCCTCCCGCCGCGCGCCCTGAGGAGCGCGGGGCCCCGGCCGGGAGGAGCCGCCCCCCGCGCCGCATTCCGGGGGCTCCGGACGGCGCCAGGGCCGGTGCCGGCGGCTCAAAGCGGGCCGGGCGGGTAGCGCGGTGCCCGCTGGGCGCGGCGGCGCGGGCGGGGCGCGCTTGGGGCGCGGATGGCGGCGGGACGGGGCGGATGCTGCGCGCCCGCGGCCCGGCCCCACTCACCGAGAGCGCGATGGCGGAAAAGGAAGAGCCCGGGCCGCGCGGGCTGATGGGAGGGCCGGCGGCGGGAGGAGATATCGCGAGACTTCGCCTCTCAAGCCTGGCCTTCCCCATTGGCCGAGGCCGCGCGCCGCACTTCCGGAGCGACGACGCCGCCTGGCTGCCATGGCAACGGGGACGCTCAGCTCGCGGACGGAGGGGCACGAGGGACAAAAAGCTGCGCTCCGCCGGGCAGCGTGCACGGATGGAACCCCGGCCCGGGACAGGAGCGGGGACACGGGGACAGCGCCACACGGGGCTGCGGTGAGCACAGCCCCGCTGAGGATGGGCTGTGCCGGTAGTGAGCTCGCACTCCGAAGGGGCACAGGGCACCCGTGGCGTTCTCCACTGTGGGGAACAGAGCTGGGGACACCGCGCCGTGCCACCGCCCCAGCATCTCCCCACCGACAGGCACTTCAACCCTGCCCACGTCCCCTGCTCCACTGAAAAATGCATTGACACCCTTCTCTGGTTCTCTTTAGTCTGTATTTACCTGCCCAACAGTTACAATAGACACTGAAGTGAGTTCATTTAAAACAGTAAACTTTTAAAACATTAACACAGGTTTTAGCTTTTTAAAGAAAAACAGTTCAGTTTTAAAAAAGGAGGGAGAGATCATAGAAAAGCACAAACAATTCAGGCTTATTTACAGAGTCAAACTCAGCATATTCATTGTGATTTTGTATACAGACAAACATTCATAAAACCAAACGTGCTACAAGGCTCCATGACAACAGCAGTTTCCAGAACAATCAGCTCTTAAGGTTACACACACCTTCACTCATTTTCTACATCTCAGTGCAATGAGTTCACACTACAGCTAGATAACTGAACACAGATTTATACACTCCAGACCCCTACTGCACACATTCTCAGGCACACGCAGCCAAAGGAAGCAAACAGATCAGTGAGACAAGGAACCACTTCTGCCCCCATCTGGGATGTGGGCCCCAGCCACGGCCACTCTCACTCTGCCAATTGTCCTCCTGCCACGAGGATCAGTAGTAACAAGCCTCCAGAACTGCCTCTCACACTTGCTGTAGCCACAGTTAATGACCAGCAAATCTAACACAGTCACAGAAACACTATCAGGCATTACAGCTCTGCTGTTGGGGGAGTCATGCCCAGGGTGTGTTTGATGAAGACACTTAACAAGCTCCACACATCAAAGAAGAGGATGTCTCAGACAGGATCAGCTCCAGGCTGCAGAACCCTACTCAGCACAGCAAGAGACAAACCCACAGCAGCTGCTGGAATGACTTTTTCACTTCATCAGGGAGCCAATTAAAAAAAAAAAAAGTCAGTGAGCAATACAACTTCTATTGTCTTAATTATACATTAATTCTCAAAACTGTTCCCAAGAAAACCTTCTACTAGAGTGAACAGCAGTTAAGCCTTCATTCATTCTTCTTTTCCTTGTGCTTGAGAAGTTTGTTGATCTCCCTTTTTGCCATTCCAATGTACTTCGTGATGATCCCATGTTGGTTTAGTCCAGGAAACAGTAACAAGAAGCTTACTAAAGAGGAGAAGGAGAAAGAAAAACCAATTAATACTCCCTTAACAAGCTTCTGCCACTCTGCAATTCTTTGCTTCCCTTAAGGCCCATTAATTGCTTGAAAAGAGAAAAACATAAGCCTGCAACAAAACCAACCCACCAGACTTTATCAAACACTACTTCTAGCAGTCTCAATCCATTTCAGGCAGCAACAAGAGAGCTCCTGGTGTTTTGCATGCCCACACTTACCAATAAGGTAGGTCAGAAAGAGATTGTGAACTTGCTGTCCAATCCAGGCAACCACAGCAAGAGTGAAGACCATGGTCATGAAGTACTGGAAGTGAAAAGGGCAGAGTCAGCACAGACCTGCTGGGGATTCTCCCTTCCCTGCAGTGTTTGGCAGCACTTCAACACTTCACACTAATGTGAAGCTTTCTGGCTCTTCCCACGTGATACCTATGCACAGGCATGTTAAAATTAAGATTACAGGATATGTGATTGTCTATTCTCACTTATTTTCAGACCATCAGCTGGCCATGGTCACGTTCTTTTTTGTCCAGAATCCCTCAGTGCCAGACTGTGCCATCCCCAGTGCTGCACCCACACTGGTGTGGGACAGTGCCTCAGTACCTCATGCACCAGCTGGCACACTACTGAAGATCCAGGTTTTTGGACAGTTTGTGCACACTCGAAACAGCTTGTTTCCAAAAATTTATCTATCCAGAGAAATCCAGCCTTCCTTTATCTAATTATCAAGGGTATGCTCCTGAACTACACAGAACTGCAAGTTTTGAAGTTTAGTATCTTGCACTCCAGGTCTGAATGAATGTGTGACCAAGACCAAGTCACAGCCTGGAGTGCCAGTTGTTGGTTTGGAGTACCAGCTCATTCAGGCACATGTTTGCCAAAATACTTCAGACAAAATCTTAAGACAACAGAGATTAATTCCTAGCACTCAGTACCATTTTAGGCTTCTCTTCCTTCAGAGTGAAGAGGCGCTTCCACCAGCCAACAATGCGGCGGCGAGCTTTCACCAAATTGCTGCAGATCTCATGAAACCTCTGCTGCTGCTCCGTGGTCCTTTTATTAAAGGGAGGGGAAAAAAAACCAGAAACAAGAATTCAAGATTTAATTTAAGATTTTAAAAATCCCCCATGGCATTTTGCCAGCAGTAAAAATGTACCCAGTGTTTACCCCAGCATTTCCTTTCCTTGATACCTTACTGAGCACTGCAAGGAAGTGCCCATGTAATTTTCCTGTGTGCTGACTGTTAATTAAATTGACTCCCTGACCTTAATCTGCTCCAGTGTGATACACACAAATAATGCTTATCTACATAAGAACATTTATCCATTAGTCATCCTAAAGCATATACTTTAAAATTCACCTTTAACTCAAAATGTTGTTCAAATTAGGTTCTTCAAGTTGCTGCTTGTATACAACACTTGCTTTTTTCAAATCTGTTTCAATCACAATCACACTCTCTGCATTACTCTCTTTTATCACATTTACTACTGCTTTTTTCCAAACAATCAGTACTCTTCCACACAATTCAACTTTTCAGTATATATTATCCATTAATTAGTAAAAACTAGTCTAGCAGGACTAATTAGCATCTTTAATGGAGAGTACAGAATGTGCCTACTTCTTAAAAAAACCTGATTTTTTTAAAATCTGATTTTTCCACAAGAAAAGGAACAATAAAGGTATCTTGTAGTAGTAGTTATCTTCCAGAAAGAGAATGAAGAACATGTTGCTGCTGTCCTCACTTCATGTATTATAGAGATTGCTGACTTCTCACTACAATGACTCTACAAATTAACTACTTGATATCCACAAATCAGATATCCATTTTGATAAAGATCACAATTACACTCAATAAACTTTCAACTGAAGCTTTCCTCACCACTTATTAGAGCCAAAGATTCGAGGAGCAAGAGCAGGAACCAGGTAATCAGCCAGGCAGAGGAACATAACCAAACAGGAGACACCTGAGAGAACTGATGGGTCCAAATAGTAGATCATCCTGCAGAAAGAAGAGAAATTATTTCTGAGTGCTCCAACTGCTCAACACTAGACATGCTTGGTCACTTCTTCAGACTGCTCAGAGCTTCCAGACCTACTCTCTTGCCTAACCTCAAACAAAATTACAAATTTACAAAAAATTACAAATTACAAAATTACAAAAAAAGTCTTTTTCTCATAATATACCAGATAAGAATATGCTACAAGCAAATAAGGTTCAAAGTTCAGTAGAAGTAAAATTTCGTCATTATTATTCTCTCAGAAATAGATCAAGAGTGAACTTAACACTGATTAAGGGATGAGTGAGTGAACACATGAAATAACCAGGTAGAGTAAAAGCTCTTAATTTTGTTGCTCAAGTCACAGAACCCAGATCCACTAGAGGCTGTCATTTGCTCTGTCTCTCCTGGCAGAGCCAGCCAAACCTGTTCTGGACAAGAGGCCACCAATCTCCACTTCAAGCAGGGCTGCATTCTCCATATTCAGTCTGCCATCACTCAAACACAGCAGAAGGGCAACTGGGTAAGAAGCAGCTGATCTCCTAAGTGTCTGATAACACCCAGCTGGGCCCTCTGCTATCCCACTGTGCTTCACAGAACTTCCTGAAAACTGAAACAGTGGAAGCAAAGAAATGACCCAGCCCTTGGTGGGGCTGTTCTGTGCATCTGCAGAGTGCTCCTGCAGGGCCATGTGTTCTGTTCATCTGCACAGCCACACTGTGCTGGGTGTTCAAGGTCATTTTGCTGAGTTCAGAACCAGAAGCAGTTCTGCATTTCCACAAAGTATTACTCAGCACAAGATCTTCCCTCCTATAATCACAGAGTTTATAACAGAATACCCTCAACTTCACACAATTACTTCTTTTAAAAGTGACTTTTCAGTTTCCATTTGATTCCCACCTTCGTCATCTCCCCTAAAAGCAAAAAAATTTATATTAACCAAAACACCAATCATCCCTGCCTCACCTGGTTCAACATTTTTTGTAATTTCTCTCCTCATTGCAGGAACAGTTACAGCTGGCAAACTGCAGAGCTGGCACAAACAGCTGCCTGTGCAAGGCAGCCAGGTCATCTTTACTACCATGTTACATGAAGGCACATCCAAATGCCTCCAGCACCTCCAAACAGACAGGCAACATCCTTCCACCCTGCTGACTGAAGTTACCTGCAGTCCTCCCTTTTCTCCTTTCTCAAAAAACATGACAAAGAATATTAAAAACCCTAGTTGTGTAAAAAAACCCCTGAACTTATCCTAAACCCACAGCAAAGAGGCAGAATAGGAGATTGTGCCCTAGGGAAACAAGCTTTCTGTAAGGATACTGCTGGTGGTGGGGCGACCAAAGGAGATCATGAGATCTGAGTAAGAAGCAGGGGACAAAGAATGAGGGCAGAACATGAATGCACCACTGAAGAACATCCAGCTGAGCACAGTAAAAACCCCAGCAACTACTGCTGGCAAACAGCTTTTGCAGAAACCATTCTGAGCAGGATGTGAATCACGTTACTTCCTGCTTTCATTACTTCTGGTTTTACTTTCCATCAAAGTTCACACGTTTTAAGAAAAAAGAACCTAGAGTAAAAACCTTTCCATTAGACCTCTCCAAATGTCTACTAATTTTCCTGATAGGTTTGGAACCAGCCATGAAGATGCAGTGATGCTGCAGGCTCCTCCAGAAGGTACTCACAGGAAGGAGAAGGAAACAACACTCATCAGGGCCAGAGGAAACCAGGCTCGCTCCCAGCGCAGGACTTTATCCGTCATCAGGATCACTTCTCCCCATCCTTGCAACTGCTCTTCCAAGCTTGCAGTCTCAGCTGCCTACACAAGGAGAGAAGAAAACTCCTTTAACTAACCAGAGCATCAAATTAATTCCCACAGAGAAGTAGCTTAAAAAAAACTCAGTGTAATAATTAAAGATCCCAGCCACAAATCTTTCTGAGTGATTAAATCAGTAATAATATTTTGTACTAATTATGACATTGTAGCTGTGATGCCTTTAAATAGCCAAGATCCTACCAGCATGTACAGGCCAAACAATACCCCTCCCAGATTCTGCCAAGGTGTTTTCCCCTAATCTCCCATTTACCATACCCCATCCCCCCAGACTAGTACAAAGTCAGGTTTTAAAGCCTCTAAAGTTTTCAGTGTCAATGACTGGAAAACTGTAATATGAGAACTGTTTAAAAATAAATGTATTTTCCAAGACAACTCTACCACATTAAACTGAAGCTTTCTAGCTGCTGTCCAATACCAGTTTATTATGAGGAAAATGGGTAAAGACTCAGAATCCACAGTAAAGGCATCCAACTGATCACAGCAAGTTTTCCCACAAGCTGCCCAAGACAGCTTTGTGATTCCTGCATTGCTCCCTACACCTCTCCAGCAAGGAGGCCCCACCTGGGCTGCCACCAGCTCGCTAAGCAGCTCACCCGAGGTGCTCCACACTTAACAGAGCTCAGCAGTCTGCCCTCAGGGGGAGACGGCACCTCAGACATTACAAAACTCAGTAAACCGTGAACAGAACCGAGTGCTGCCGAGCAGTAAGAGGTGAAAAGCCATGAAGACACGCACGTCTGCCGTGCAGAGCCAACAGAACAGGTTTCACTTCAGCTATGTGTTACACTTAATTCCAGTGAGAACTCCGCCGCCACTACAACACCACCACAGCTCGTGGGCTTTCCACAAACTGCGGAGCCTCGCTGGAAGCTCCGAGCTCCCGGAGCCGTTCCCTGCGCCCAGCCGGGGGGCGCAGCCCCTTCACGGCTCCAGCCTCTGCCCCTGCACGGGCTTTTACAGCCATTTGCCCATTCCCCACAGCAGCCGCTTACCAACTGAGGCATAACTATAAATACATATAGCCGTGTGTTTATTTAACTATTCACGCGTATCCTGGCACGCTCAGTTAAGCCGAATCACCCGACGCGCGCCGCTCTCCGGGATGGCTGCGGCGCTCGGTGCCGCAGCGGGAGGCTGCACACACACAAACAGACACGAGCGCTCGGACAGACAGACCGACACGGACAGGCACAGTCGGGCCGAGCGCCGCAGACCGCGTAACGCCAAGCGCTGCCGGGGCTCCGGCCCGCGAGCAGCAGCACCCGGCCCACGCGCGGCCCCGAGCCCGTCCCACACCGAACCGCGTCACGCAGCGCGGGGCCGAGCGGCCCCCGCCAGCCACCGCTGCGGGCAGGGCAAAGCACAGCAGGGCGGGCCTGGCCCCGCCGCCGCCCCCAGCAGGCCCGAGCGGCGGCCGCCCTCACCAGCTGGTAGACGCTGTTGTTGTCCCCCTCCGCCATCTTGCGCCGCTCCCGCACCGCCGGCCACGCCCTCCCTCACCACGCCGCGCCGCCGCCTTTTATAGCCTCCGCGGGCCGCCTGATCGCTGCGATTGGTCAGCTCCGGCGCCCCGCCGGCCGCCGGTTGGCTGCTGGGATTCGAACGGCGCGGGGCGTGCGCGCGCCCCCCTGCGCGCCGCAGTGCGGCTGAGGCGGCGCCGGGCCCGCGCCGGGGAGGGCGGCACCCCCCGAAAAGTCGCGTTGGAAAAGAGTTCTGAGTCCAGCCTGCGAGCGAGTGCCGCTTTGTCAGCTGCGCCACGGCACTGAGTGACGCACTTCGGGTCTTTCCTTAAAACACCTGCAGGGGCGGTGACTCTACCGTCACCTCTACCCTGTGCCGCCCGTTCCAGTATCTAATCACTCTGAACAAATTCTTCCTTATGTCCGACCTAAACCTCTCCAGGCTCAGCTGAAGACTGTGTCCCCTTGTCCTGTCCGTTGTTTCCTGGGAGTACAGCCGGCTCCAGCCCCCACTGACCAGGTTCCTGAGGTGACCCCGAGCCTCCCTTTGTCCCCAGTGAACACCCCCGTCTCCCTCAGCGGCTGCTCCTCACACCGCTGCCCTTCCCCAGCTCCCTGCCCTGCCCTGAGCTCCCTGTGTCCCAAATAAACACCCCCGGCTCCCTCAGCCGCTGCTCCAGCCCCTTCCCAGCCCCGTGCCCTGCTCCATGCCCTTTGTCCCCAGTGAACACCCCCGGTTCCCTCAGCCGCTGCTCCTCACACCGCTGCCCTTCCTCAGCTCCCTGCCCTGCTCTCATCTCCCTGAGTCCCGAATGAACACCCCTGGTTCCCTCGGCTGCTGCTCCAGCCCCTTCCCAGCTCCGTGCCCTGTGTCCCGAATGAACACCCCCTGTTCCCTCAGCCGCTGCTCCTCACACCGCTGCTCCAGCCCCCTCCCCAGCTCCATGCCCTGCTCCATGCCCCGTGTCCCGAATGAGCACCCCCTGTTCCCTCAGCCGCTGCTCCTCACGCCGCTGCCCTTCCCCAGCTCTGTGCCCTGCCCTGAGCTCCCTGTGTCCCCAGTGAACACCCCCAGCTCCCTCACACCGCTGCCCTTCCCCAGCTCCGTGCCCGGAGCTCGCTCCAGCCCCTCGGAGTCCGTTCCGAACGGGACACACCGCCCGAGGTGTGCCCTCAGCAGTGCCCAGCACTCGGCCTATTCTGTTGGTAACATCAAAGTGCAGCAAAGGTGTTTTATTGCCTTCAGAACTCGTGGCAGCATGGAAAATAAACACAGGAGAAAGGCACTGGGATAGAAATATTGTTTCTGACTCAGCTTTCTAAATGCTTCAGGCACGTGAGGTCATGAGCGTGATCACCGTGCCCAGGGTGCCACGCAAGGCTATAATGAGAGCCAAGAAAACACCTCGGGCACCAAAACTGCTCTGGCACCAGCTGGAGGGAGACAAAAAAAGAGGAGGACTAAGGAGGACAATGTAAAAGCAAACACAGGTCTGTCTGAACGGATTGGTCTTTCACAGGGTGCTTCTCACTCACCCGAGAACTTATGTCAAGAACAGATTCCACACTGAATAACTCAAATTCATTCACATGCCACTAAAAGCTAACAGTATTTTAGTGTAACTTTTACACTTATAAATGTTGGAGTTCACTCTCAAAAGCTGTAATTTTACCACAGCAAAGCTCACATAAAAATTGATTTCATAAGTAAGCGATGATGCCAGCAATAATTTTATTAGTCTTTTAAAAGAGTATGGAGCCATAGAGGCATGAACTCACAGCAACCTTCCAGTGCCTGAAGGGGCCTACAAGGAGAGGGATTCTTCATCAGGAACTGTAGTGACAGGACACGGAGTAAAAGATACAAACTGAAGAGGGGAAATTTGGGTTAGATATTAGGAGGGAATTCTTTACTGAGAGTGGTGAGAACAGGCTTGCCCAGGCAGATTCAGTGCTGGGAGATGTCCCTGCCCATGGCAGGGGTGTTGGGACTAGATGGTATTTAAGGTCCATTCCAACCCCTCTCCATTGTGTGGTTCTATGATGCATTACAGTTTCCACAGATATTTGCAGTGCCCTGCAGCAACACTGCTCTGGTCATCAGACAGCTCCTGCTTTCATCCATTTATGTGATTCTCACCACAAAAACCCAAGCACTTACCGATGAACAAGCAGGCACTGCCATCATCTCCAGCAAGTTTTTCAGGTGCCCTTGCAGCTTTTCTCCATCCCAGAGGGCCCGTGCAGGTGCCTTTCCCTCCTATTCCGTGTTGCTCCAGACCTCAGAGGGGCAGGTGAGCGTTGCTGGGTGCCCTCAAGCCCAGAAAAGCCAGAGAGGCCATGGAGCACAGCACAGGGCAGGGCCCCCCACCTGCCCACCCCTCCCTCGCTGAGCAGCCAGGCCAAGTGAGGCACCACACAAAATTAAAAAACGTGTATTAAAAAAGGCATTCAGATTCCATTGCTACATCTCAGCCATGGTGTAGGAGGCGGAGGGTCAGCAGCAGCTCAGTACCCCCTGCACCTCACCTGAGCTACACCCAGCTGTTCTGCTTGCCTCAATGCACGGCACAGACCACGCTGCAATGGGATCAATTCTGCCTGCACCAAGATTCTCTCTTAGCAGATGCACAGAAAATTAAATCCCCAAGCGGGCTTCAAAGCACCTTTAAAAGGGGCACTTAGAACAGGCACACAAAGTTTTCATGTCAAGCCTCCACCCTTTCAGCATACCCAATACACATTCATTATGCTATTAATAAAAAATTAGCCTGATGAATGGCAGAATTGCTCTAATCAGCTATGCATTTATGTACACAGCAGTAGTTTGTAGCTAATATCTGTAATTTCTGTGAAATTCTTTAGCTAAAGTGTTAACAGTATGCTCACAACTTCACTAAAGAAAAAATGCATTTTATAATTTGGGACCACATTAGCAAACACACAGATGGCAGGTGTCCTCTCAAATATCTTTCCTAGTCAAATTCTTTAATGCATAAAGTATGTCTGCTAATTTTAGGAAAAGCTTGACAAAAAAAAAAAGGGAAGAAAAAAAAGAAAGCAAAGAAACCTTTGAAGTACTTGAGTGCACTAAAACAGAATTACTAATGTACCAGGCACAGAACATATTGGTGAATAATTGAAGTAAATTAACCTTAAAGACTACAGCACTTAGAAAGTGCTTCAATTTGGGGGACTTGGGTCTTTTGCAGACATTTGAAAAATTAGACAAAACATTATTCTATTTAAATAGGATAATCCTTGAGGGCAAAACCAATTGTTGCAAAGCAAAACCAGACCATGAAGTTCCTAAAAATACAAAACTAAATTCTGTTAACTGTATAGATCTGCTGCATTTTCCATTTGTTGTATTGACTGTGCCATTATCCTACCAAAATAATCTAGGACACCACTAATGACTCCAGTTTAACACATCCCAGCAACCCATCTGGCAGGGCCATGCTCACATCCTGGCTTTCCAGAAGGGGAGAAGGAAGAGAGGCAAACAAGCAACTCGATTTTCAAAGGGCATCTCAACCATGAGCCTACAGAACTGTGAGGGGGTAACAAAACTGCTGACCATAGGTGGAATTTGGCTTTGAGAAATCATTTTATAGCATGGACCCTTGGTTAATATTTACTGAGGGTAAGCTGCAGGCAAAAAATAGCCCTCAGCTGAACTGACTTGTACAGCTTCAGCTGGTTTGTATGTGTTCAGAGAGGTGATTCTAGACTGCATTATTCTAGGTGTGCCTCACTGCAGAGAAAATATACACCAGTTCCTCTGAAAATAAAGGAAGTGCCCTTCTGTCTTTGGAAGAAGTGTCTTTTAAGAGAACGTAACTAACACAGTCTTATTTACTATGCAGGATGTGTGAGCAGAACCTGAATTTTAGGTTTCATCAGGACTGTACCAACCTCCCATACTGTCAACATTTCAACATTTCCAAGCAAAATGTGTCAGCACACAAGCCAACAGTGACAGTCCCACTAACTCCTGCACATCTGAGCTGTCTCCTTTGCATTAGTTATGCAAATTTAAGCCTCTGGAGAATCCTGCTCTAATTTGGGGTTTGGTTTGTATTTGTTTGTATCAGGCACTTTATTCCTCCCTGTAATTTTCACAACCACACAGTGTTGCACAGAAGGAAATTAAAAACACACATTCTTTTTTATTTTTTAAAACTTTATTAAATTACGCAGTAAGAACCCATCTCCACACAAGTGTTTCATTTCTGGATGGCAGAGGTATAATACATGAGCCACAGGTGAGTGCATTACCCCTCCCTTCCCCCCAGCTTCCAAGAAACAAAACAGCAGGTACAACACACTCCTGTCACTACACTTCTCCAACAGATTGTTCATAAGGTCATTTTTAACTGGAGAAAAATGAAAAGGACCAACAGTGTCAAGTGTCCTGTTCTGCATGTGAATGTTCTTCACTGCAACATTCCAACAGCTTTTCCTGGGGTGCCGCAGAGGGTCAGGAAGCAGTGGCAGTGGAATGCGTTTGCACGGGTACTGTTAGATGCAAAGCCTGTGACTTCCCTAGAGGTAATCAGGCAATCAGAGTGCAAGGAAGGCCATATGACTGTTGAAAACTGTTACACTTCAAAGTGCATGTCCACAAAAAGTTGGCAACGGAGGAGAAAGTGAATTCTAAGACCTACTGCGGAGGCAGAGCAGTCAGCATAGTGCAAATACTGAAAGGAACAGAAGTTTGCTGGCATTATCCAAAAATCACCAGCCAAGCTTCCTACTCAGATGAACTGCTGCAAACCCTTTCAATTAAATTCATTTTATGCCAGTAGTGGGCTTGGCTCAAATATTTTAATACTTGGATTTTGACTGAAAAAATGCTGTATTGAAAGTGTGGTTTTACTCTGAAAAGTGACTAAAATGGCATTAAGGACCTTCCCACTTTTTCAGCAACTGTCCATAATGAATTCACCAAGTTTGCAAAAGAGAAACTCTCTATACAGAGCTACAAAGAATTTATCTGGGTTCAGAATGCCAGGGTGCATTTCTGCTTTAGCTATCAGCACCTTTGCAGTTCTGCAGTTGTAGCTGAATTCTGTGGGGTTTGTTTCTCTAAGAAAAGGAAGTTGCCTTTTCCTAAAGGTGTCCTGCTTAAAAAATAAAAGAAAGTCTTTCAGACAACCAGGAGACAAGCAGGACCTTGATCCAAGGAAGATGATGCCATTTTTAGTGAGACTTTTCTGACCATAATCACACTTTGAGAACTGATTAAAAAAAAACCTTGGTGGAAGATTCCCTATGGATGCATTACTGAACAGCCATCTATAGAAGAAATATGGCAAAGGAAAATTACTTTGCAGAAATCTTTACAGATCTAGTTGAACAAAAATTTGAGAGTCCTTCATTTCTTGGATTATATGGTATACCCCTGTGAAGTGAAGCACTAGAATTTACAAGTGTGAACTAAAAGGATTAGAAAAATGAAGTAAAAAGCATATCACTCTACCTCCACCAGAACATCACTTTATTGTTTATCTGTCATCAACAATGTAAAACTCTACTAGATACTCTATCCTGGTTTTTAAAAAGGTAAAGATTACATTGGATTAGCTACGTCGTACGAAAGAAACTACAGCAATCACAGTAGAATGAGATTGGAGGGACAATTTGAATTACAAAAAAGTGTACACTGCAAGCAGAGGGAAGTGCACATTAAATCAAATGCCTGTAGGAATCATTACTTTTAAATGCACAGTGACAATTTTGAGAAACTGTACATAATAGAATCACAAAAATGACTTTAAAATAACCAAAATTACATTTTGCATTTGACCATCCAACTCATAAGTAATCGTTGATGTTCTATATTTTCAGTGCTTTTGGAGAAATTGTTTACCAAACAGAATTTAAGTTGTTAATTTGACTAAACTGTGAAGTAGAAGGATTGAAATAAAAAGTATATTGGAAGTACGCCTAACCTACAAGAATAAGCCAAGAGGGGTGTATGCAAGGAGAGGCTGGGAGGGAGGAGTGAAAGGAAAGAGGAAAGGGAGAAGAGAACAAAGGCTTTTTCTTCTATCTCAGAAGTTCTTCCAATGCAGCGTGTATCTGATGTACAGCTCTTTGCTTTCAGTCCATTTCTGAAGTTTACATTTTGTAGCCTTTTCCCGTACTAACTGGTCAACTCAACCAGCACTGCTGCCACAGAACAAGAGGAACAAGGATCTGAATGCATCAAATCTGCCCTTGCTGTGATTTCTTCATGGCCCCATTTTTCTGTTTTTCTTTGAACAGGGTTCGGTGTTTCCTGAATTGTTCACAGGGTCAGGTGGAATTGAGTTCCAAATCACTCTGCCGTTTGTAGCATCCTGATTTCTTTCTGCAGCTGACCCCCAGACACGTTTGCAGTTCTTCCGTAGCAGAAAGACAAACCGTGTTGCTCAAGCGGTGAGCTTTCACCCTTGACCGTGGGGGTTGCAGACCATTGTGTTTAGCGTATCCCTGAGTGCAGCTATCCTGCAGGATTCACTTCCCAGTGCACCGAGATTTCCTAGGTTTCCTCAGATTAAGCCCCAGTATGCATCACCACCGACTGTGGTGCGGCTACGGATGCCTGAGGCCGAGTTGATTCTGGTGGATGTCTGACCTCGCTGAACCAGACCGAGCTGCTGTCTCCCTACTCATACCCAGGCAGTCCAACCTTCATACAGCTGAGCCAAGTTATCTAGATTAGTTGCTTCCTTAATCACAAAGTCAACCTATTAAAAAGGTCAAACAAGGAATTAAAAATAAACTAGAGTTTTAAAAGTGTTTAAGTGATCTTAGAATTTACTGCTGAATGCCACCTGCAAATGTTTTATTGAAAAAAATCTGAAATAACTGTAGACATAACTTTGTGCAGTCCACATAATTAACAGGAAGCTCTACTGCAAAAAAAAAAAAAATCACATTATCATCTCATTCACAGCCCCTATCTTGGCAGTAGCCACACCATTCTCAAATAGACATGGACAACTGTGTCCCCTGACTCCGTTGCCCAGAGACAGGAGTGTGTTATGTTAGTGAACACAGAAGTCCTGTCCCTTGGGCAGCTGTACAGATCTCGTGCTCTCCCGGGCTATCAGCTGCTATGGAACAAATGTTAGCTCACTGACAGACAAAAGACAATTTTATCTGATTCATGGCTTTACAAAAACGTCCCATATGGAAAACAAAATCATATGACCAAAAAAAAAAAAAGCAGCAATACAAGGCAGCAGCAACCTTGATTTGCACTGCAATAGCTCCCATCCCCAAAGGAACCCTCACTCACAACATGATTTCAGCCCTGAAGGCACACTTCAGCATACACACCTGCTAATTAGTGTGCATTTCAAGCAAGCACCAGTACTGGAACTTCATTTTCAACTCACCTGTTCAGCCACAGACATTCTCCTGTTGGGATCCACATCTCGGCCCTCTAACTTGGCTTTGACCCGCTTCCACACGCTAACTGCGTAGGAATTCCTCTCCTGCACAGCTACAGGTACAAAACAGAGTTAGTGCAGCTTGACATTCCTGCACAGAAACCCGCTGAGGTATTTTTTTCTTGCTGTCAGTGGAAGGGTTGTTGGTTTTTTAAGGTTTATATTTACCTTTTCCTGTTTTAGGGTCCCTGGCTGTCTTTTTGGGACTACAAGCAACACTTTTGCCAGTTCCTGGGACTGTGTTTGGAGGAGTATCTGCTGATGTTGCAAGATTTTTCTGAATTAGCTTTCTTGCATTCTGTGACATCACCTCTGGCTGAGTTTTCTGCCCTGTATTGCTACGTACAGCTGTAAAGAAAGTTTAAAAGTGCTTAAAGTCTTCAAAATAAGAACATATTATAGAGGCATGAAAAAGCACAATTAAATGCATATCAAATAGACCTATCAGTTTTTCAGAAAAAAATGCATTTTAAATTCTGCACCAGTTTTCAATCTTTCCATTTTTAAATTTCTTTCACTTCATAAACAAGAAGTTTTATTCCACTGCTAAGAATTTATTTATATTAACTAAATTGTCTGCATTCAAAGTTCAGTAAGAGCTATGATCCCTTCTCTAATATCAATTCCTTATGGTTTCATGTTTGTGTCAGTATTACCTGCAGCAAAGGTTGGCTGATATGTAGCAGCTGAAGTTGGGCTGGAGCATTCATTTGCTGTATCCGTGACTAAGGGTGATGCAAACCCCACCAGATTATTGTAGACACTGGGAAACATAATGGAGTTGGTAAATACTCATGCAACTACTTGACTTACTAAAAACCCAAAAGTTAAATTAATTCAAATTTTGCAAGAGGATTTCTAAGAAAATCATCAAGTATGTGCCCCTGATGTGTTCCTGCTACATAAAAGCAGGTATGCAAAATGTCTTTTCTCACCTGAGACAAGGTAACTCTTACCTTTGGCTCTGTGTTTTAAGTTCTTTCAAGGTGGGAGTTATCTCCTGCAGCATTTCAACATGTTCCTGACTGCGGACTTGACCCATAACCTGAACTAATGTAAACAGAACTGTCTGAATATTATCTTGCCATGATTTATATTCACCCAGGAACTGCCTAACACTGTTCTCATAGGGAACATCTTCACCATCTGCCAAAGCCGCTTCTTCATCCTGTAACCAAGATGTGCAAAAGGTCAACTGCTATATTTTGGCTAAGAGAATAAAGTGGAGATTTCAAAGCCCTTTCAGTCCTTCAGTTTTTCATCTGATTACAAATAACTATAATTTTCAGTAGTTACATATGAAAAAATAAATTTTTAAATTATAAATTTTTTTACAGATTTAGAACCAAGAGAATTTATAAACACAATGTTTCAACTGCCAAGAGAGAGAAAAGGTTCAGTTCAACCAAAGCCTGCTAAGGCTAATGCTAGAAAGTTTTATGAATTCTTAAACATGAACTTTATGTATTGAACTCCATATGCACAAACATTTTATTATTTCTAGACACTTTACAAAGCACATAGCTACAACTGTTATTTTGCTTAAACTGTACTGACACAGGTTTGAGGAATAAATTTAACGATGTTTCAGGCATACCTTTGCCATAGCTTTCAGTAGATGCTTGACATCCCCAAGCTGTCTGTTATGACCCGTGAGCACAGTTTTAATACTATCCACCAGATTCTGAATTGTTTCACAAACTGTTTCTATTTGCTGTTCTCTTTCTGTTTGTACTGTTCTCTGTGTAGATATCTCCTGGCTCAACTGCTTGTGAGCTGAGTGAAGCCATTCAGAGCTGCCAATAGGATGTTCGAGACCAGTGCCCTAAAAATAACAGAAACATTTCTTTATCTGTACCCAGAGATAAAATTCACTTGCTGTGTAGACAGCACTGCCAAGTGTTTAACTGACAGCATCAACTCTGCAGCCACGCTCCATCTGCAGGCATACAACACTGAGAATGGAAGACAAAGCTGAGAACTCCCTGCAGTGATTCTGAAGGCTGCATGCTTGCTTTGCCCCATGCTCACCACCCTCTGCAGCAGGCGGAGCTCCAGGTCGGACACGGAGCTGTTGAACTGCGAGGCAAAGGAGCACATCTGCTGGCAGCGCTTGAGGAGGTCAAACAAGGCAGTGTCCAGGTTCAGGGCTTCTGCTGTTCTGATACGTAAACTCTCAAAGTGGATGATATTACTGCAAAGGAAAGTGACCTGAAAGTCAAAGCAAGAGTGAGAAAAATTATTTCACTTCAACTGTCTATTAGACTAACGGTGTTTTTTTCACGTGCTTTGAAGTGAGGATTTTAAACACACAGATACTGCTCTGTTACAGTAGCAGTATCATCCCAGGGTCACCCAACCCTGCAGCAATTCTCACAAAGATTATTCCTATTGCTTTCAAGTAGGATTCCCAAAAGTATATGGTTATTTATGTTTGCTCTTTAGATACAGAGCAGAAAGATATCTTCTACATAAACCTCAAGTAGGAAATGAAGAGTGAACACACTCATGGAATCAAGAGTACTGTACTTATCCATAGTACCTGGCTTGCTCTTTGACTTTCTTTCAGTACAAGGTTTCTTCTTTCAGCAATAGTGGCATCAAAATCTTGCAAGACTGGGGCCAGTGCAGGATTAGCACCTCCTGCCCATTTTAAACGCTGCTCAATACTTGCTTCAAGTGCTGCTAATTTCTCCTGCATTGGGAAGAAAAAAGCCCATATAGATAATTCATACTGATATACAGCATTCTAAGCCTGACTTCAAATAAATTGTGCATATATAACACATGCACACTTTTTATGCCATATATGTAAAATACCATGGCATTCATGATTAACAAATGTTAGTTTATGCTTTTTAAAAGTTTATTTCCAGTACACATCACAACTGGATTTGATTGTTATATATAGTCTACCTGACTAGACTTTAACTCGCCAAAAAAAACCAAAAATAATCAGATTTCTAGACTAAGAATTATATAACATCATCGGAGTCCCTCCATTATTTTGCAAATAATTCAAGAAATTATTATAAACAGTACCTATGCAACTAAAAAAGGAAATTAAAATTCAGGAAGCTAAGCAGTATTTAACAACAAACATTCTGCATTACTGGCACCAAAGAAATCTAAAGTACTGCACAAAGCCACAGTACACAAACCTTAACACAAAGAAGAATAAATTTGCCCATTTCTACAAAAGGAAGTTGGACATTTAGCTATGAAAAATGATAGTAAGGATGATCTAAGGCACACAGACTTAAAGAAAAGGAATATTAGTTGCCTTCAGAAAGAAAGGGACTTTCACAGATTTGTATTTTTCTTCAAACACATTTACTGCTATTCCAAAGAACATTTTGGATGAGACAGCAAAATCAAACAATACAACAGGATCCATCAGACAGACTGAAAGAGATCAATGACAGTACCCCCACATTTGTGTAAGACAGCAAGCCAGACAACATAATGTGAAGGTGGCAGATGATGTGCAGTTTGTTTTAGCAACATTTCCATGTGGTGCTGAAGAACCCTCCCCAAACACTCCTACCTGGACCGTTGCAATGGAAGCCTCAATCTGACTGAGCGCGTGAAGTTTCTTTTTCATGTTGGTTAAAATTGCAGAGCGAGGTGGAGGAGTGACAGAAATAGCCTGGGGGCGACTGATGAGGAGATCTTCATGCTGCCACTTTAAGAAAGCAACAGCGACACTTGATTGTCAATATTGATCAGCACAAAATACTTTGCATCACAAACAGCAATTCCAGTGCTCTGGTACCCTTTATAAGTAAGGGCACTTAAAAGGGTTGAGTGTCAGACAGCACCAGCACAGTTCAAGGTCCTAAATCATTCAAGAGCATTAAATTATACAAGTAGTTGTAAATGATGTCTTGCTGGCTTGGATGTTTATACCATTAATCAGGCCACTAATTTACTAGATGTGATTTACACACATCTTTTTAATCTAAAGGAAAAGCCATCAATATTCAGAAATTCACTTGTGATACCTTAAAACAAAGATAATTTTGCTTATCGGTGTAAAATGCTTTATTAACTGACCTGGAGAAAGCCTTGTCCCTTATACAATTAAGATCACTGATAGTACAACACAAATGGATACCTGTGTAAAGGTACACAATGGTATTTATCTAAAGCCTCAGAAGGGCATTTTTCAGGACTGATACTGCTGCTATTTGTATTTTTAATGAAGCAAAGAGTGGAGAGAAGACAGTCAATGCATTAAAACTTTGAAGGAAAGGTACAAAATGACATTCAGCACTTCATACCCTCTATTCTAAGCCATCTCCTCCCTTAAAGTCATAATTTGAGAAAAAGGGGGAGAACAGGACAGCACTGCTGGTAAGAAAGCCAGAGAACGACCTATTTTCTAAAAACCTACTTAATGGCTATAGAAAAAAATTACATGTATCGATTAAAAAATGTATATGTTGCAGAATTTGCAAAAAATTAACTAGTTTTCCAAAAAAGCTAGTAGCAACACTGCTCCTGATATATTTACAGCATAATTACAACCAAAACAACATATTAAGTCCATTAAAATACCTCAGAACTTATTCAACAAAATATCATTGTTTGTTGTGCCCAGACACTGTAACTCAGGCTCGTTTTTCCCAGAGCCAGTCCGGAATCCCCAGCCTGTGCTGGGCTCTCACCTGGAACATGGCAATGTGCAGCTGCACTCTCTGCAGGCTGGTCTTGCACGAGGAAATGCTGGTTTCCAGCCTGCGCACCAGGTCGTGCTTCTTCCAGGCCGTGTCGTAGGAGCTGGCCAGCACTGTGGCCCTGTTCATCACCAGCTGTGAGAACTTGCCAATCTGGATGTTGTGCTCCACGGCTTTCTTGCACAGGTCATCCACAGAAACTTTGCTCTCTGCTCCAAAGTCTTTAGCCTCTACCTGAGCTATGATATCGACACCCAGAGCGCTGATGAAACTGCACAAGGTCAGTCCCAAAGCTTGATTTGGAAGGCCAATTAAAAGCTGCCTCACAAAGTCTGCTGTAAAAGCCTTAATTGGCTTGGCCATTTGATCTTCACTAAAACAAGAGTTCCTGTAAAGGGCCTTCACATTGACGATTTGAACAGGTCCATTTACTGCATTCTGATCTTCAATTGAACTGATTCCTTTTAAAGGGAAAGAAATAGTACTTTTGTTATAAACAAAACATTTGATGCATCCGGAAGTATAATACCCAAATTACAAACACAGCAAAAGCACAGGAAATCAGTTTTAGTTTCTGCTTCCTTACCACATATCCAGGGTAAGATACAGCAAAAGTGACCACTTTATGTTCTTCTGAACAGGATGAGAAGTGGAGAAAGGCATACTGAATATCTGATAACATTTATTTACCTGACAGTGTCTTAGAAAAGGTACCACAGAGCCTGAAAAATTCTTTAATTGTTTGCAGTCTCTTCAGAAAGAAAATTTCCTCCAGGACTTGCCGATTATTGTCATCATCAAAGAAGTTCACCTGGGTGCTGCGGGCTTCCCGAATTATGTCAACCTTACGCCAAGCAAGAGGTATCTCCATCTTGTTTAGCTGAACAACATAAAGGAAATTAATTAGTTTGGGTTTTTTAAATGTTTCCTAATTCTGACTCCAACAGTACTCCAAAAAGAACAAATCCATACCTTTTCAATCAATAAACCAAATGCAGTTTCCACTTGAGCAAACATTCCATCAAAAGCTACCAAAAGCATCTGACCAGCTGACATTTTGGGAGTTTCATCTACTGAACCATTTCTTGGCTGAATCAGTTCACCATACTGAGCATGAAGTACTCTTAACAGGAAAAAAAAGAAAGAAAATTTACATGGTTTTGCTTAGTCCACAATAAACAGAATTTTCTTAAGCTGATTCCACAGGTTCACTGTACCACTGATGGACTCACCACAACTGGCTCCAGGGAAACACCACTTGAAGATTTTGGTTTGTTGTGGACCAAGCACCTACACAGAAATTTACTGTCCCACATTACAAGACGCATAAGTCTTTGTTTGCTTGGTGCTTTGTCTCATTTTGCTTTTTTAATCAAGTTACTGACTCATTAAGCAAAAGCTGCTCAAACCTCCTGATAAGGAGTGCCATGGTTACAAGTTCTCCCTTTCACAGGTTCCTCCCACAAACTAATGAACAAGTTCCTATTTTTAGCATCCTTTCACTTCAAATACAAAAATCACAACTATGTATTTGGAAGAAATTGACTACCAAAAGTCAGTTTTAAGCAGATGTAAGTGTAAATTGCCACAGCTCCATATTTCTGTGTATGTGGATAAAAACACAAACATGCAGAGAGGAAACAAGAGCACACTCTATACCCTGCACTCTGCTGAAGGCATTCTTGGGCAAGAAAAGTCTGTACATCAAACAAAAATTAAACAAATTAATGTTCTTCAGTCTTCACTCTCTCACACCTGAACTGAAAAAAGGTGATTTACCTTGCAACATCAATGTAATGAGTGTGTGTCTCCTCTTCTATACCCATAGCAGCATTTCTTAAGTAGGCTTGAAGAGATTCAACCAACGTTTGCAAAGGGACTCCATCAGTTGTTTGCTCTATAAGATTATCCAATTCATGGAGCATACTTTCTAAAGTATACTCTCCCTTCATTAAGCACCTAAGTGCTTCAGGGAAAATGATCTGCCGGAAGTTTGAGTTCAATTCCTGTTGGGAAGTAAGTATGAAAAGGTAAGAACTTTTCCCCCTCAAAAAGTATCACGTGCAACATCTTTTGTCATTTTAGTACTACACCACCATGCAGCAGACATAATCTAAAATATAACATGATGGTGGTCAGCCAAGAGTCAGAAGTCTGCTCTTGGATTAACTTTGAAGAAATCAGGAATACATTAAACCCTGCACAAAGCCAAAGCTTTGACATCCATGTAGCAACAACCATCTCCACGGCACCAGCAGCAACACCTGACAGCCATCCTCAGCAGAGGCTGGGGGGCACAGAGCTCATAATTTGTGAATTGGTTTCATCAAAGTCAGCTTTTCTTTTCCATTACATAACTATGAACAAACTAAATAATTTACTGAATTTATGATTTGCTAAACTGATTAGACTAGACAAAGGAAAAGTAGCAGAAACTTTCCAGGTAGTGATAATTTTACCACAGAAATCAATGCAGGGAAGAAAAACACTACCTTAAGTGGCACAGAGCAATTTCCCCCAAGCAGAATGCAGGAGAGGCCTAAAGGCAGCTACAGAAAGAACCAACGTGCTCTGTCTCCAAAAGGAGATGAAACACCAAAAAGACTGGTTATCTTGACTGCCAAGTGAGCAGGAAGCTCAGTGAATACATTTTATCTAAGAGCTCACAGGGAGGACAATGTGTGGGTGAAAGATCCCCACTGCAATGCAGTGAAACTGCTGCCATGCACATTTCTGAAACAGTTCTGAAATGTTACAACTTCAAAGACGGAAAAAAATAAAGTGATGAAAATCCAAATGCACTTATGCAGCTTGAGAGGAAAATATTTCTCAAATACAATACAATGGAACTAAAAGCCTCAAAAATCTATTTTACCAGCCACAGTTTATAAAGCACATCAGTCTTCAGTAGATACTTCACTCAGACTGCCCTTCATGAGCTTTTTTATGTTTCATTACTGTGGAAACATTTCTGAACCACAAAATTATAAAGGCATTTTTCTCCTTCCCAATATTGGAGACAGGGTCCTGTACAACAGATTTTCTGAGTTTATTTGAAACTATTTCATTCAGGTGAAAATTAAGTTTAGCAGAAGCAGAGAACAGAAAGAACACAGTCTGAAGAGTTTGGAAGTTGATCTGGACTGCCAGCAACAGAACAGAAAAATGAAAAGGAGACATGAAGCTGGTGTGTCTATAAAGCTGATACCAACGTCCTCCTCACAGTTACTTACTTGACAGCAGTTTTTTTGCAATTTATCATGTATAGATCAAATAAAAATATAAATGACAGAAGCAAATGCCTGTTCAGCTCAACCAAATAAAGCAATGAGGAGCAAGACTTATGAAAAAAACTCAGCAGCATCATGAACAAACATTTAGCCCATTAAGGAACAATCTATTCAGAATGACTTTGCTGAAGCCTTGAAGGATAGGGGAAAAATAACATAAAAGAATCACCTGAAGTGAGATATATACTCCATTGGCTAAGTGAACAGCTTCTGATGCTTCCATGGGGTTTGGAATATCCAAGTCCTGGGGCACAAGATGGCACTGCTTCAGCAGCTGCACAAGGCACGTGACATTCCCACTCATGCTGCAAAGCTCCTCCAGGAACCAGGCTCCATCTCTGGAGGTCAAATCAACCAGCTGCTCTCCAGCACTGGACGCTGCACCTTCCATCATCAGGTTTCGCCTGGATGAATTAAAGAGACACTTAGGCACGCTGCCTGCTGCCACACTCCCCACAGAATTCCACCACCGACTATTCCTGCCACGTGCTCTCCACCAGGAGCCTTCCCAGGAGAGAGCTCACCTGGTGAGGGCGCACAGGGCGGAGATGATGACGCTGGCCAGGCTGAGCGAGCCCTCCTCGCCGTTCTCGTGCAGGAACACTTTGATGCAGCGCTCGATCTCCTTGAGCTGCTCCTCGCACACGGGCACGGTGACGGCCTCCTGCTTGAGGCGCTCCACCTGCCGGATCAGCCGGCTGTTGATGTCGGCCGCGTAGCGCTGCAGCGTCATCTCCGTGGCCGTGATGAACTGGCACACGCTGGGCGGCGGCTGCGGCGCGTACTGCATCTCGTACCTGCCAAGCACAGGGACAGCACTGCACTTCCCTTCTCACACTGCTTTCTGCTCTGCACGCAGGAAAAAACTACGTTCCTAATGCTCCGAAATCACCTACTCCTTCTCAACTCTAAGTACCACAAGAGGTTGATGACTCCCTAACAATGCTTTTATAGGGTCCTAAAATGCACCATATTCCACACCTATTTGCAAGGACATAAGACAACTGTCCTTGAAGAAATGAAAGAATAGAAGATAAAAAGAAAGATTTCAGAGGAAATACTCAAATATAATCTAGATCTCTTAAGCCAAGCCATAGTAATGTTGAAACAGCCTGACTTGAGAACAAAATAAATAAAATAAAAGAAACTGCTGGAAAATCTACTAGATTAAAAAAACCTTTCCTTATTGATTTTTAAATACTAGAAGTTTCTAAAACTCAAAACATTACTACTCTGAAGGCACAAAGGTGAATTCTCCATTTGTTCATTACAGGACAATGTCACTCGGTTTTCCTGTTGAAGTACACAGATTAACTTATGGAACAGGATTTTTTAAAGCAGTTCTTCATATTTACTCCAAACTTCTAGCATTACAATTTAATATTGGTTTCCTTTGTAATTAGAGAGGTCCTTGCAAAAGTATTTCTTTAAACTATAAAATTAGGGTAGTAGCTTGAAAATTATTCTTTGAAAAAGTCATTATTTTGCCAACTTACTTCCTAAAGATATCCTGACAACGCTCTATTGTCATGTTGCAAATGAGCTCTTCCATCCAGGTTTTCCACTGCTCTATTCGGTGCTTCTGGAACACAGCTTTTGGATACTGCAGAGCTACTGTTGCATAGTTGTGCAATTGTTCCAGGCAACCACGTAACACGGATCTTCTCTGCTGCAGAAAATTACCAACCTCTCCTTCCAGCTGTTCACACTGGCTGATTAGATGTGCCTGGCCTGCATTTTGCAGAAATGCTGTTGCTGGGACATAACTTGGAGGACCTTTAAAGAAAGCAGGTTAAAAATAAAGATATGTCTGAAGATGTGTTTTACAAATACTTAACATTAATACCTTCTCAAAAATGTTTTTGTTTTATTTGAGATAAAGGAAGCATAGAGAATTCATATTGAGAATTTTGAGCACAAGGTAAGAGAATCTCATGCCCAGGTAGAATAAGACACACAATTCCTTCAGACAGCTTGGCATTGAAACCTTGAAGTGCTCTAAATCACCTTTTAAAGAAGTTCCTTTCTTTTAACTTATTACAAACAGCTCATTCTCTTTAAGTTAGAAGATACTCATAATGCCTCCTGATATTAAACTCAAGTTATTTTCAAACCATTAAAACCAACCCCAGAAATACTATTTTGTACCTAGGTCCATTTGTGTGCTAATTTCTTGGAGTAGACTTGCAAGTTGGGTTGCCTCTAAATTACTGAAGGCAGTTTGGTAATGGGTTATCCACTGCTCAAACTCATTCAGCTTCACCTGGATGGCTTCCTGGACAGCTCTTTGTTGAGACTGCAACTGTGTGTGCTCAGAATACCTGAATTATTGAAGCCACAGAATCAAGTAAGTACTACAGGAAAGAAAATACTTAACACTATAGAATACAGAACAATATTGAACAATGCAACTGTTAACCAGGAAATTAACATGTTATCACTAATTACATTACACTAACAATGTTGCATTATTAATTCTGTTTTCTTACAAAACAATTAATGCCTGTGTCTATTCATGCAATTCTGAAATACTTGATTAATTTCAAATAACCTTTAAAAATAACTTAAATAATTAGAAATTTAAAATATTTTTGTGCAATAAATCAATAGCTCCCTTAAGTGGATTATAATGATGGGATACCACTTTCAGAACATTCCCTCTCTTGCCTTAAGGATCAAGTGTGGAACTTGGACTAGCACAGGTTGTATTGATGGAGTATGAGGTGCAGGACATAAATAAGATTATTCAGTAGGAAAAGGTTTCAGTAGTTCTTCTGTACAAGAAGTAACCTGCTTACTGCAAGAATAGCTTTTACCTAGCTATTCCCTCATATACAGATTTCTAACATTTAACCCATAAGTACATTGCTAAAACACCACTGTGAGACTTCTGACAGAATTTCTGGCTCCTCTGTACCTGGCCTGAAGTGTGCGGGAGGGATGATCCACTCCTTCGGCACCTTCCAGAAATTCAATCTCTTCCAGTAGTTTTCCTTGCAATTTTTCTACATCTGTTAACTGCTCCTGCAGGTTCAGGTACTCTTCTAAACTACTGTCCAGTTTTGGCAGCACAGCAAGCATTTCATCTCTGTTCTTAAACCAGTTAACCTGCAATCAAGACACAGAAGTTACCGAACTGCACTCAATCAAACTGGCAGCAGAAAGTAAGATATGGCAGAACTTAACCCTTCCACAATGCCCTTCATCTAGCACTGCTTCTAGTGCTACAACTGCCAAATCTTAACAGACATTCTTTATTTAAACTGCTCTCTAAACCTCTATTTTCACTCTCCTAGACCAGATTCAGGCAAAGCACTAAAATGCAGAAACTAAAAATTAAATACTTGCAAGTTCAATAAAACACTTCACATAAACTCAATTTATCACAATAAAATTAATAAACTATTGCTGATATACGACCACATCTTCCCCCATTCCCAGAATGCAAATAAATAAAATGAAAGCAAAGAGCCTACTTTGGACTAAAAATAGAAAATTATTGTAGTAAACTCACCTTTATCTCAGCCACCCTCGAGGAAAAGAGACTCCGTGTAATATCCCTTTCCATTTCCCTTTTGCTCTGTTTGTTTTCAGCCTGCTGGCCACCACCACCATAGACAGCCCCAGCAAATCCTGCCTCTCCTCCAGCTGTCCAGTCCACCAGTGGATCATAAACAAAAGCTTCCAGCAGTGTAAGCAAAGTCTCTCTCCCACGCCGCATAATATGCAGGACCTGCATCATATTTTAAACAGACTCATTCTGATTCTGTGTTATCCTTGTAGAATAGTGGAAACTTAGAGGCAAAATACTGTACTTGAGTAGGTACAGAAATGCATAATGTATCCCTAACTACTACAGAGACAGGAAGAACATCACAGTGGGTACAAATGCAGCTAAGCCTGTAGGAAGATCTAGCCTTCCACACAAACTCTATGCACAAGCCACAGACACTTAAGGAGAAAAAATCTCCCTTCCTCAGAGCATTTTTCTTTTTAAAAACATATCTGTCATGTTTATACAGGATGAGTCCCAAAGGAAGAGGGCAAGAAAAATATCTCAAAAAACCCAGGAAAAACGTAACATTTTAATCTACAACTAAAAAAGTCCCCCTTTCACCCTAAATATTAGTTGTGCCACTACTTGCATGTGCATTTATCAGACAATCTCATGTTTCTTAAATACCTATCATAGGTATTTAGGATACAGCTACAGTAAGTCCAATTAAAGTCACAGCAGAAAGGTGAAGGCTCTGTAAACCAGCAGCAGAATGTAGAATAGAAAAGTTCTAAGACAGTATGTGGCCAGTGATGGCCCTCAGTTTCCAAATCTCCAACCATACCTGTTCACAAGAAAGCCTGAACACCCCCTCCACTCCTGTCACTCCCAGAGCTGTTTCAATGTTGTGCGTCATCCGGAATGGAACCTTCTCTGGGACCCTAAGGCTCTTCCCTTTAAGATAAAAAATTAAGTTGTTTCTTTTAATTGCCAAGAAAGAAAACCTTTTATTTGAATAACATAGAGCATTTTTTAAATTACCTTTTTCAAAGCAAACATTATAATCTATGTGGACAACTTCTCCTGTAGTCATATCTATAAGAACATTATCCAGATGTCTGTCTCCAAGCCCAATGATGTAGCCAACCATGGACATAACTGCAGTGGATCTTGCATACGACTTAAAAGAGAGTTTCAGGAAAAAATTATTTGTGGGAATCCTCTGCCAACACATTGGACTGACTACCATCTTAAAACATTTTTTTAAGTGTAAGTGCAAAACAAATCAAGCCAAACTTATTTCAAGCAGTTTTCTATTTGTTGTTTGATGGTATCTTACAAGAGTTTTCATTTTTTAGGCTGACAATTCTAGTATATTAACATAGACTTATCTGGTCTATAACCATGTTTTAATTCAATGGCACAACTGCCAACATTTCATCAGACTCACAGCAACACCAGCTCTCCAAACTCACACCTCAGGCATTTGGTGCCCCTCATCCCATTAAAACCACAGCCTCTCCTATGTCAAATACAGCTGCTGTAACTCACCTGTGTAACTCTCCACCACTCATCTGGTGTGGTACACGATGACCAGAGCTCCTTAGCAAGGAGATTTGGGGGAGTTGCTTCCATCAGCTCTTCCAGAACAGCCCTCATGACATTCAGGGGCCAGTCACGACGTGACACGTCGAGACTGAGCCCCACTGCCTTTAAAGCAGGTCCAATTTTACTGTAGTAAAGTTCACTGGGTCTAGGAACTATTCCAGGGTTCTGAGGAGTCTGGTAAGAGTCCTGAGCCTAGAGGAAATAAAAATGGTATTTGATGTATTAGCAGAGACAGCTCAAATTCAGTTTTGGTGAGAATTAAACACTAAATCAATGCCTTGACTCAGCATGACTTCTTCAGTTCAGAGACTGCTTTCAAAATTCAGCAGTTAAGGTCTAAATAGGCCGAAACAATGTGTTTTCAGTCTAATTCTACTGTCAAAGTAGATCTCATAAATATAACTACAAAAACTGTATTTAGAATGTAAACAAGATATGGAACTAAAATAAACTCAACCAAAGTTAATTCTATTTGTAAAAAACAGTTCTCTTGAATTACCATGCCAGAAGAGCATTTTTATGTCTCATACTGTAATTATATATAAATAACAGAGATGCAATTTCATTGACTTCTGGTGAAGTCCCAAGACACATGAGCACACAGAACCCTCCTGCATTATTATGAACAAAACAATCCTTGTAAGACTACGTGACTTAGAATCACAAAGCAAACCAAAACAAGCATTTCTCCCCTGCCTTGTTCCACTTAGCAAGAACAGAGCCATTACCTTTTGTGCCTGCAGAGCAGCTTCCCGCTGCTGCCAGCGCTTGTAAAGCCCAAAGAGAGGCGTGGCTCCATCCACCCACTGGATGAGGCCTGACCTTGTCCCCAGGGGTGTCACCGAGTAGTGCCGCGCGTGGAACCGCGGCGTCTCTTGCCGGTTGATCGTGGCAAACATGGTGTTCACAATGGACAAGAACTGCATGATTCTCTCATCTAGGTGCAAGTCTTCCAAACCTGCAAGAAATTTGTTTAAAATTTAGCTTAGATAAAATTCTCCTAAAGCCCAAAATTTAGTATTTTTTTAAACCTACTACATTTCAGTCTATGAATGTCTTTATAAAATGCAGATTAAGGATGAGTTGTTTGGCCTAAACCAAAATGTTTACATGGCATTTACCTACCAGTTCAGGCCAGCTTGCTGTGTGAGCAATAGTTACAACATAACAAACAGGCCTTTCCCTTGCAGGGAAAACAAGAAGTCTCTAAAGTTCTCTTTTAGGGGCTACATTAAGCTTCTGGAAAACTGCATCCAGCTAATCCTATCAATATGCAAGCAGAGCATTGTTTCTGATGAAAGCCTTGTAAAGACGGGATTTGACTTAGTTTCATGTGGTAAAATTCCTTGAAAAATGTATGGTGAAGTAGGGAACAGAGCAAGCAAATGCTTCAAACTCCTCTTTCTCTCAATCATTCAGGCAAATAAAACTAGAGTTGCACCACATGATCTTCCTAACTTTAATACAGTCTAATTTATAACAAGAGACAGTATGAGAAAAAATCTATTATTTACCTTTGAACAGGTAGGGATAGTTCTTCCCATCTGAACCCAGGAAAAGCAGCTTTTTAGGTTTGGTTTTGGTCGGCAGGATGGTGATGGTGCTGCCCACACTGTGGATGGTGACTGTGTCCCTGGTGGACACCTCTCCAGGCAGTGCTATTTCAGTGTTCATCATGGCAGCCAGCCAAGGACTGATTTCTTCAAGTCGTAAGAGGTAACTGGCCCGTTTCTGTGCTCTCTGCTGCAAGCTCAGCATTACCTATTCAAGGAAATTTTTTTCTTTTAGGTTGACACTCACCTTAGCAGTTAGCAGTAAGAATAAAAACACCATCAAACTGGACTTAATGGTGGTCATCCTCCAGAAAACAAATGTTTTTCCTAAACTCCTTTGCACCCTTGCCATGCTGTTAATCCAGAGACAGTTTAGGAGGAAGATTACAAAAACTAAACAACATCCTCTATGCAGAAAATATACCCTGTGCAGTGACAAGAAGCAAAGTCACAACAAATCATGCTCCTCAAGAGGTTTGCTCCTGTATTTATAAATATATGAGCTGTGGTTAAATGCAGCAGCATTCAGCAACCTCCTGTTTATGTATCTGAATGCTTGTCTGTTCTGCAAAGCAGAAGAGGAAGTACAAGTACAAAAGGTCTATTTGCATGTAAAACTGCTATTCTGGTTTTAAAAACACCAGGCTGGCTCTGGATAGACAAGAGAATATTTAGTTTCTCTTCAGACCTATAAACTAAGAGAAGATGACATAATTGACAAAGAACCTCTGGGAAGGGTTGATCATTTGAAGGCTGCTGCACAGCCCAAGGACTACACTTAGATAAACAGAATTAACTTACATCAACTGAACTCAAATACCAGAGCTTCAGAAAGACAGTATTTAAAAGAAAGCCCTCTGCTCTCAAAGCTGACAGCATCCCACACAGAAGCTGCAAGATTTGAGAAATGTCATTTCGATGGGTAGAAATGCAATAACAGACAATCAATAGGACTGTCTAGAGACAAAACTTATGGTGCTTTAGTGCCTGGTTTGCCTGTGCTAACTGCTAACACAAAGTTTGAGGCTGCAATTTTGATATGGTAAGAAAACAGCAAGAGGAGGAGAGGGTCAAGCACATGGTGCAGCAAGAGCATCAAGTGTCTCTACATTGTACTCTGCTTGCATGCAATACCTCTTTAAATGGGAGCCAACTGCTTCCAGGCTTAGCAGGATTCAAAGGATTCTTAAGTTTCTCTAGTGCATTTTCAATTGCATCTCCATAGTTATCCTGAAACCATTTCTCATGAGGAGTTTCTGCAGGAGCTGCAGTGATGCTCCTCACGTGTTCCAGAGCAAACACAATGGGCTTCATCAGAGCTGTGTGCTTTTCACGCATGATTGCTATCTTCTCCTCCCTGTTATAAAAAACACAAAAACCTCTTCTTAATGCCATAAAACCAAGTTATTTCATAAAGACAGCATTAAACAATAACTGAGACATTGAAGAACTCACAAAAATTATTACTTCTCTAAAATGAGGTTTTGAGTTATGATCATATTAAAATCAAGAGTGTTTCATTCCACCTTGAGAAAGTGTTCCTCTGAACCACACTTAAAAAAAAAAACAAAACAACATTTGAAATGCATTGTTCACCACCAGAAACCCTGATTAGAAGTTCTGAGCAGAAAGCACTTTAAGCAACTGATTTCCTTTATTAAGGGACCTTTTTACTACTACTTATTGAGGATGCACCACACTATAAAGAAGGCACATTCAGATCATTCTGTTCTCCCACTCCATGTCAGTCCTGACTACAGAATTCAGAAGGCATTCTTAAATTTAGCCAGGTGCCCAGTGAATGGATCTACTCTTCCACTACTCTGTTCACAGGAAAGCCCAGGTGAGGGGAAAAAGACTTGTTCAACACTGAAAACTAAAATCAGATTAAGACATTCTTGTTTGCTCCAAATATCTGCATTTACAGTGATGTCTAAATAGACTAACCATGTTGAATGGTGTATCTCATTTCATCTGACTTGGAAATGGAGAACTATAGGACCTCATCATCCACAACACAATGTACATTGGGTTCTAACATATTACTAAAGAAATCACAACATGGATTCACAGGTAGACTGTCTCTCTCATCTGACTGGAGAAATAGCTGTAGCATAAAATGTTCCTGAAATAAGGTCCAGGCTTACAAAGCAGCAGCTGGGATAGTATGGATTCAGGAACAACACCACTGCTGATTCATTTGACTGTTTACTTCCCCAAGAATAAACATTTGTTATGATTATCCCTTGTATGATGGAAACAGACATACTTCCGCAGAGTGTTGTTGTTTTGGACCCTCTTGACTTCATCTTCCAGCTGCTGAATCCGTCTGAGGACGTACATGTGCTGCTGCAGGAGAACTCCCAACCAAAGCTCATCCCAGAGAACTGTGACTCTGCGCAGCTCAGCCACAAGCATCTGAACCTGGAGAAAGCAAGATTCACTTTTTAAAAGAACTAAAATTAAGATTTGTTTCAGTAGATGAACAAGTTGGAAAAAAGAGACACAGCAAGCTTTCAGTAAGCCCAAGACACATAAATTACACATTTGGGGTTCAAGCACCCAAGCAACATACATTTGGATTATTTACCTGCAATACCATTGTTGGATTTGCAGCAGAGAGTTTCTCCACAATTTTGCTGTAGCAATCTTGCATCATTGCTTGATCTTCATTTAATCCAGCTTTTGTATCATCTTTACTACTCTCTTGGGAAGCCGGAGTGCTCCCTCCATCACATTCACCACCCAACAGTTCTTCTCCTTGTATATTACCTAGCAAAGTAGGGATGGCAGAAGGCAGCTTGTTTCCTAAATTAAAACCAGATGATAAAATATTAGCTACAGTAAGATGTATCACTCCACAGTTTATTCAGCATCAGGTGCCCATTAAGTTCTGGTGAAGTATAAGAAAATTTGCAAAATCTGGTAAATTGGATTAAGGGTATCAGTGAGATCCCATAATAAACATATTTTTAAAATCAAAACTGAGAAAACAAAAAAAAAAAACACCTCAGTATCATCCCATCCAGAATACAAAAATATAGTAGCTTAAGTTTATTTGAACACTTTCTCCTTTTCTCCATACCTGAAGTCTGGGATTCACTGCTCAGCGAAATGGTTCCCACTATTGCAGGATAGAGGATGAGATGAGGAGAATCCTGAGCAACTCGACAGAGCAGGTTGCAAATGCTCTGACGAACGTACACTTCTGGGTGATTCAGGCGGGAGAAAAGCTGGGGAATAATTCCTGCAGAAAGGGGAAAAGGAAATGTGCTGATTCACTTCATTCCTCTTCAAATGAGATAGAACTATATTTTTAAAAGCGTGCCTTTTTTTTGCATAGGGAGAACGTAAACCAAAGAAGTACAAATTTACCAATTTACAAAAAAGTCCAAAACAAAGTGCAATTTTACAACAGGTGGCCTCCCCTTCTTTGCCTCCCACACTAACTCCATCATCTTTGAGGGGAAGTCCCTGAACAACCAGAACCTGCAGTGTAGTGACAAACAACTTTTGAAATGTGTGGCTTTAGTCACACATCTTTCTCAACTAGAACTAGAAAAAACCCACCTCATTTGTTTTTTAGAGTGGTTATATGATGTAATACTTCATAAACCACATCCCCTTTCTCCTTTCTATGTCTTCAAGAGGGGGAAGGAGGGGATCAAAATCCGTGCTACTTATCTACTTTACAATCAGAGCATATGGCAGACTTTAACATCTTCAGTGACAGCATCCAGTAAAAGACAGGGTCTCTTTTCCTCACACTCAAATAAAAACTTTGATAAAGTGCAATGAACAGCTTTCTGCATTTAGAGAAAATGTCTCAAAATCAATTTTAACAGTTAAATAACATATGCTCACCTCTCCAAGGAGCAGTAGGTGTAGTTTCTAGCCCATGCTCCAGATACTGTCGAAGTTCTCCAGCATGTTTCACAAGCAATCGTAACAGTCTCAGGGTTGCCATCACAATGACATCATCAGTGCTTTGCTCAGAGGTGTTTCTTAAGTGCAGTCTGGGATCTTCTTCATCAAGTGGAACCTTGAAACATAGAAATACTCCTCTAAGTATACAGCTCATATCCTCATTTAGAAAACTTCGTAACTTGGTTTCCACATCAACATGAACACTAACCTGACCAGCATTGAGTTTGAGGAAAGTAAAGTATGCACTGCAGGACAGTTTATAGAGACTGAAGATTCTGTTTACAACTTTCCTCCAGACTTTAATTAATCCTTCTGTTGCATTTTCATCAAGATCTGAAAGCCAGGGACAACTCGTTAATAACTGACGCCATATCACATCCACCATATCATCTTCTTCATTGTCCTCATTTTCAGTGATTTGTAGAGTCATGTCTTCATCCTAAATGCAAATAAAGGGAAAGCAGATTTGATTAAATCCTCCAACAATTTCTACAAGCAATCAAGCAATCTTAATTCCTAAGTCAGTTTTTGCCTAGCAGCTCATGCAACTGCACTACTTGATCACTTTACCATAGCTCATCCAACAGGTAGGTTACCACACAGCTAACAGATGGTTTCTTGTACTGTCTGAATTTTAACTTAAGACACTTACAAGAGTTAACATGAACTGCAAGAAGAGGAAAATAAGGTTCATGCTGAAGCTGGACATTTTTTCAAACAAATAAATCACCACTTACTTGAATGCCAGCTGGCCGGCACACCGCCTGCCCAAGAATGCCGTAGATCTTCTCTTTATCCTCCTCTGCAATGTTGTCTGGAAGCAAGCTCTGAACCTCAGACTTCTCCCGGGGCAGCAGCCGAACACCTTCTCCCTGACTGTAACAGTTAATGAACGATTGATCCCCATTACAGGAGTATTTGTAGACCTACTGCAAGTCTATATATAAAACTTTTTGAAGGAAGCAATAATTTTTATCTCAGAATTAAGTTAGCTTTGTTTTACAGAGGCAACTAACCAGGAGAATATTCATTTCTCTGCTCACAGGAAACTTCAGACCACATACAACAGTAATCATAAATACACAGATAAGGTTTATCTTAAGAAAACCAATTGTACTGTACAAATTCAAGCACTGGGCTCTATTTACCTGGCATTATCAACTACTTTGCGGCCCCATCTATAAGCCCAGCTAGCCAGGGCTGCCCAAGACTTGGCTACTTCAGGTGCCTGTACTGAAGACAAGTGATACAGCTGGCCCAGGATGAAGTCTGGCTCTCCAACTCCAATGTTTACTGTGATGGGAGAAATAGAGTAATATGTGTTACAGTGTAAAACCTACTTCTGCCTTCCTCAGCATAGACAATAACACAAAAATAATGGGTATACAGTATTTAGTAAAATTAATACCCAACAGTGCAAAATTTTCCAAAATGCAATTATTTTTCAGTTCTGACACTGCTTTAAAATAAAGCCTAGTTTCCATTAGCCAGCAATCACTGCTGATACTCTACAACTCCTTCCTCTTTCACAGAGAGGTGGAACTGAGGCGAGGAACTCATGACCTCCAAAGGAGCACCATGCTTCAGAGACAAGACTTCTATGAAGTACCCAGGGCCCTGTGGTTGTGTTTATCTGTGTATATATTTATTTTCTTCGCCATCAAGTCAGAAAGCACCTACTGTTTAACATCCACCAACAGCTCTACAATAATTCTGACTTTGCATGAGAGGAATGAAGTTATTTATGAAATCCAAGTCTTAACATTTTAAGAAGTGTCTGCTGGAAATTAGGAATGAGAACACATTCTGCAGCAACAGAAGTGTTCAGATTAATTACAGATTAAAGATAATGAAAAAAACCTAAAGTACTTTTCACATTTATGGGAACCTTTGTAACACAAACCCTGTCCATGCTTAAACCTGAAAGATCTAACTCAAACTTCAGGAAACACACACAGGACAATAAGTGATATCCGCAATACAAAATAATACAAAATAAACATATCCCAGTTTCTTCCTCAGGTCATCATTACTTGAATGAGAAAAATGTGACAGAAGTTTGACATATCAGTGTTAAGGTGTTTGGGTTTTTTAGCTGTGTATAGTTACCTTTTGCACAAAATACACACCCTCAACACATGTATTAGGAAAACAAATACATGAGTGATGGAGCACTTAGTCTTTATCAATGCAGCTGATGTTATCCCTCATTATATTTATCAGTAACTATTTCTAAAAAGATCAATGAGAACAAACATACCTGTAGATTCACTTTCAATCCTAGGATATTCATCTTCCAGTGTATTAACAGCTGGCAGCTCAATCAAATTATATATGTTTTTAGACAAAGTAGACAGGCCAGTGTGATTCTGCTGCTGTTGGGCTCTATATACTTGTTTCAACTGTCCTGAGATCTCCTTCCATTCTGCTTGAATCCACTTAGCCAGTGTGAGAATAGATTTAGCAACTGCATATTCAGCTTTGGCAGATTTGCAGAAAGATATGGCACAAGAACTCAGCATTTCCATGGCATGTGTTGACTGGCCTGCATATCATGAAAAGCAGATCTTCAGTACACTGCTATTATTTAAAACAATTCTGAAATTCAGCACACTCAGATACAACTTGTAACAACATATTTTTACACAGAAAATTCTCTTTTGAAGAATGACAAGCATGAAAAAAACTTGTGAAAACACCTTCAGACAGACAACAGCGAATGGGATGAAATCAGTTCCTAATGATACTGCCCTATTGTGACTTCAGGGTGAGGGGAATTAGCCTGATTATAAGGAAAAAAGCTCAAGTCACTACAACATAACACTCACCTGCTGTGTATAACAGCTTTGTTTTCTCAATCTCAAGTTCAGGACCCCATTTTTCATCTATCTGACCTGGTGCAGACAGTTTTTTAAAGTGCTGGACTAGGTCCTGTGCAGTGGTGGTTTTCCCCAGCTGAACCTCGCTGCACTGGGCGAGCAGTCGCGTCGCCAGGGCGATGTTCCCTCGCTTCCGTGCAAATTTCGCTGCTGTTAAGCCCAGCTCCATTAGATGGCTTTTAATTGGGACTGTTGGTTCTAAAGAAGGGAGCAAGACATTGTAAACAAAAGTATTAAACCACTGTCTGACACATAGAGAATTTCTGCCCAATGTATTGTGTACATGGGCACCAGTAAATATTGCTTCAGAGATTTAGATGACTTCATTTCTGCCTAGAATATTTATATATCCCATCTCAAACAAAAAGTATATCCATAGGTTATCTGCTGGGCAAAAGATTTGTTTTCTACTATAACCATTCTTCTTAGCTAATAAATCAACTTGTCCCCTGACAGAGCTCTTTTTCTCCCATTACTTCTTATCATACTGCCCATTTAAATAGCTTTCATGACTGTGTGTGAAGACCCATTATTCATAACATTGAAATGCTCAAAAGTGAAAGCAGTTTAAGTATGAAGTGATGAGCAAGTAAGGGGTTATTAGGAGAGTAGTATACAACTATTAAACACTTCAGAATGTTGTTTTTCTTTTTGGCACTATTTACATCACAGCACTAATCAAGACAATGACTAGTAAAGCAAGACACCCGAAGGAAAAAATTTGGCTTTTAAAAAGTGCTCGGTCTAAAATACTAGAAAAAGACACAGCTGCTGCTTTAAGCAGACAACTTAAGTGCAAATTCTGCATTTGCTTTTCACAACACCATAAGGAGAGCTTACACACCTTTAAGCTTTTCCATCAGTTGATTCTGGTACACTGTGTACCTCAGGGCATGCATCCATGGCCTTACATCGTGCTGCTTGCATGACCTCAAGGCTTCATTGAAGAGAGGTATAAGACAGTCCTGCAAGGCACAGAAGTTGAACAGTTGTCATGAGAGACAGCTTTCCTACAATGCATTTTCATTTATTAAAACTAAAGACCATTTTTAGAGCAAATATTCTTATTTATAATAGTAACCACACTGTATCATTAAGAGAAATATGTTTTGCATTTGATTTCGAGAGGACAACACTAAGAACTGCTCAAATCAAGCAGAACTGCCTTCTGAACAATGTGATTAGAAATTATATCTAGAACATTCATAGTGGTTCAAGTCTGACATTCAGTTTTTAATTGCTGAAGTGAGTTTTTTATTAAGATTATTTTTAAGTTGCTTTGAAAGTAAATTAAGTGCATGTTACATGTGTTCAGAGAAGAAATACCAACACTTTAAAAGGGACTATCAATAACACTTCAAAAACACTTTAAGCGTAATTGAAAGAAAAGTGTATTTATAACTATAGAGGGAAGTCCAATTGAGATGTAAACTTATAAAAACTTGGGTCAAGGCACATCAGAAAACTAAATTAGATCTTTTTACAGTATGAGTAACAGTCAAAACAATTAATGTATGCTTTATATTCAATACTCCACAACCTGGCATATTGACATAGCAAAAGACATTATCCCAATTTCTGTTTTAAACACACAGAATTACCTCTGATGTCAGCCTGTTGCATACAGTGTTTTCCAAAGCAGAAGAACAGTACAACTGAAGAGTGCTCAACACTGGTAAAGACTGAGACACGGTGAGCGTGGAAAGCCTCAAAGGCCCAATAGCAATGCGGGAGGTTTGCTTTAAGTACTTTATAAGATTTCTGAAATTAAAGGATCAGGACAGTCATTTTTCTTAGCTAGACTTGAAGAGTAAATAGTGATATTAAAATTACTGAAGAAAAAACAAAATCAGTATCTTTAAAAAGGATGGTGAGAAAGTGTTGCAACATACAAGTTACGTTACAATACTTCAGTATTAAGCTGACACACAGAAGTACTTTATCAACTCAAGTAGTTTATAAACTGTATGAACTACAAGTTAAATATCTTATTTTTCCTCAGTAAGCTTATAACTTACAACAGCTAGAACTGCCATAGATGCTGAAGCTTTACACAAAGTTATGTTTAACAAACTAGAACAGGTTTTCACAGTGCATTACATTAATTCATAGCACATTTCAACTTACTCAGATATTGACTGCCACTTTTGCTCCTGCTCTATGTGGTTTACAGCTGTTGCCAGACATACTGAACTTCTCAAAAGCTGTACTTCAACTGCTTTTTGAAGTTCTCTTGGATCAGGGCTTAGCATATTAGGAAGGAGCTTCTTCATGTCTACATGGAGATCAAACAATTGAAACCAACTAGAACTGCCAAATTCTATCACGTTTCACCATCTGATAATGCATTTTCACAGTAAGAAAGTTAGGAAGAAAAACCCTCCTTTAAAAAATATATATATTTTATACGTATTCATAATACAAATTCATCACAGATTACTTATAAACAGTCACATTAACTCCAGAAAACACACTTGCATCAACATTTAGGATGACCACTGATCATTTTGAAGCTTGATTCATAAGGGTTATGGTCAGTCCACTGAACACAGCAAACTGCATTCAGAAGTTTCAGTCTGTCATTTATACAGACTGATGCAAAAGTAAATATTTCTTTGTGTATTTGAAATGTTAATTTATGCATTTATACCTATTTTTTCTTTGGATCCCCCTGCAAGCAGGTTGATATTTTCTCCTGGTAGTAATTCTAGTTGTTCAGTGCATTCAGTAAGTTGTCCAGACTCAAAGCTGCTCAAAGATCTGCAATTCAACAATTATAGTTTTACTTTCATATTTCTTACTTCACTTCAGTCGCCAAGTGTATTACCCAGCAAAAAAGTAACTCTAAATCCTACAGAGCACTTATGATTAATTTTAAGCAAAAATCTCAATTATCACATATATCAATAAAAGGCTCTAGGTTGTGCACCAAATGAATGAATCCAGTACCAAAGGGAAAGAAGAGCCCCTTTCAGAAGCAGTCACCTTTTCAGACCTGCAGATTTTATTTCACTGCTTCCTACAGTGCTTTTATTTTCAAGTCAAGAAATTTCAGCCAAAAGGATTTTACTATGTTTACCACAATCATGCAGGTATGGAAAGCAACCAAGTTGTCAAATAAAAAGAAACTATACTTAAACTTTGAAGGTCTATTCAATGTCACAAGTATTTTTTCATGAACCAGAAAAATATCAAAGGTCAGGAAATAAATGCACAAGCTACAACTCTGAATTTCATTTTAAAAAGAAACAAAACCAAAAAATTCAGCAGCCAAGACCACTACTTTCCTATACTTTTTCCATTAAATTAGCATATTAAGATATTTTTAGGAACCACTGAAATACATTTTATTTAAGATGTGCAAAAGGATTCATCTTCTGCTGAGTAAAGCAGAATAAATTTGGCATCTTTTTTTCTTCAATGAAAGCTTTTCTTGAATACTAAGCAGCCTCAGCAACCAGAAAGCTACAGTAGCTATTTAGAATGATGCTATCTCTTCATCTGTAAATGCCTTGGCCAAGTTTTCACCCTCCCAAGAAGACACCTCTCTTCTTTGCATCCCTCTATTAGAAACTGACATCCAATTTTTAAAATCCATTAAAACTTTAATATTTCAGTTGTAAAACAATGACCTCTAAGGTACTGTTGAATAAATGAATTATACCCTTACTTTATGTAGTTAAAATCTGCTTTCAGATTGATTGAGGTATTGCTATTGCTTTTCTTCAGTTCATGGACCATGTTTTGCCACTCCTGAACAGCAGCCCAGTCGGCAATGGAAATGTAACATTCACATGCCTTGTTACCCAGGTAGTTTATCACTTCAGGTGAAGAGTCACTTGGCTTAGTCAGAACAGTTTTTCTAGTTTCTCCTGTGAAATGAAAAATTTTTGTAAAAAACACACACTTAAATACATCTTTTCAAACAGCAGTTCTATTACTCGAACATTATTTCTATGATTTTTGTCAAGAAAAACTCTTCATTTAAAAAAATGAAATAGTTACACAACTTTTACAGTATTCTTCCACTGACACTTTTTCTAAGGAAAAAAAGAACCTTTTCAAAGAAGGTTTTGAAAAAATTTCATTTATGTCTGTAAAGGAGCATCAAAACAGAAAAACAGAACAACTAAATCAGGAACAAAGGAGGTTCATCTTCAAGGATGAAACAGAATACTGCAACCAAGTCTTAGTAGTTAAAAACCTCTAAGTAATTAGTGCACTTATGATACAATTATGTCATAAACACTAAGGTTTAAGTTATGATGATCTACAATAAACTAGTTTTAAATTAAGTTACAAAATATTTTACCTATTGTCTTCAGTTTCATTCAGCTAGACCTCAGTACTGCAAACCCTCCTATCTACACATAATATTGGTTTCAAGGGCATTAAGAGGTTCAGTTTAACTGCAGACAGAAACAGGTTTTCAGATTTCAGAGTCAGACATTACCATGGCTGTATAACCAAATGGTCTCATTTTATGCACACACATTTACACATGCAGTTGTATTTCTCTTAAAAAGAAAACAAACACTGACCATTCAAGGAATGCTTTGGGCTGGCATTGTTCACACTGTTTGAATTGGCCAACTTCAGAACAGTCTTGTCAAATCCTGTTATACAGCAATCCACTCCAGTCATGGAGCAGAGGTGCTCCTGGTATTCTGCAGTCGCTTTTTCAAACCTAGAACAGTTCAATATTTCAGTCAGCATCTTAAAGAACCAGGTTGGGTTTGGGTTTTTTTGTAAACAGACTAGATTTTGAGCATTATTTTACTCCAATACTCAAAAAGCTCATATCTCTTTCAGCAAAAGAAAAGGATTAAGACAGGATACGAGCTTACTCGCTGAATTTCCAGGTTACAGCATTTGATAAAAGCTTGTCCATGAAAGTTTTAATGTCAACTTCAAATCAAGTAGAGACAGAAGGAAATAAATGAGTTTTATATTTGACTGTCACAATTTTAATCTGAACAAGTAGAGCTGAATACTGATTAAAGACATATTACATCTCTGAAAAGATTCAGTGAGTATAATTGACATGGAAATTCATCAGCAGCCTTGACACGTGCCACAGTTTAAAAGACTCAGAAGCAGAACTTTCCCTAGAAGGAAAAAACATCCAAGTTTGTAGCATCCAAAAATTTGTGAAAACTTACCGCCCTTCTGCTTGCTGAGCTACAGAATTGATCCAGGAGAGGCTCTTTCCAACTACAGCAGAAGACCAGACAGCAATACCCTGAATAGCTTCAGGACAGTGAAGCTCACACAATGCTTCTACCAGCATCATAATTGTCACTTCCAATTCATTTCCCTAAATGCAAACCAAAAGTGTTATTTAACATAACTCATCTAGGGCAAGAGCCACGTGGCTGTGGGTGAGTACTCAGAAATGGTGAAGCAGTATTTCACTGTAACATCTACAAGGGCTCCTGATATCCACCCACTGCACTGCTTTTGGAACAGCAGGGGAGCCAAGGGAAGAGTTTGTGCTGTGAACCCACAGCCTGAACACCACTGGTCAGCAATCACTGTGTGGTGGTTTTGTGCCTATATGAGAATTCTAAGGGAGCACAAAGTAACAAATAGCTATCAAACCACCTTTGGTAAAACTTTTAAGCAAATCAAGTCATGTACTGAAGAAACTACTCAACCCTTTCAAGAAGGCTTTAACTACTTTATCCACCCATCCCACCCCTGAACTTAGCTCCTAGTTAGAGGAAGGACACCCCCATGACACAACCCTACTTCTCACACCCACAGGTAAGCAAAGCCATCACACTACCACAAGTTTGGGATGGCCTTGCACTAATGCAGCACCAGTTTCACAAGGTTTCCACTAAATTAGAAATTGCTCAATTAAAACTGAATTAACTATAGCATTTGTTCCTGTGTAGTATTTGACATGTGTTCAGTACATCCTAACCTCCAATCCAAAGTATCACAATTAAAACCTACAAATTAAAAATGTGGCTTTGCATAACTCATTCTTTCACATACCACTTGGTTTAGTAGTTACTGGTAGCCTTAGCTTAGTTCTTTTAGAATATCATAGTGAATATTTCTGCAATAGTCTCCATAGTTTGAAAAGAGAGTACCTGAGAGATACTATTATTAGTTTTCATTTCTGTGAGTAAATCAAATCCATGCCTGACTGTCACAGCAGGCTGGCCAGCCAGCAATCCAACCCTCATGATGGAAAGCCTAATCCGTGTCAGCCAATCCTGGCACGTCTGGCGATTGGTATAAAAGAAGGTCCTGATAACCTGCAGAGACAGGAGAGAAGTTTCACAACAACTTTCTTCTGCACAAACCAGAGCAGTTAAGTACTTAAGATTGATATCAAAGGCAGGAAGGTTTATTTTCTCCAGTCTTCAATTAATCTTTAAATGTATTCATTTAAATGGTCTGAAATCACATGTAGCATGCAACTGGCCAGGCACACTGGCAGGCCAGAAGTCTTAATATGAACTGACTATAAATCATGTATTACTGTCACATCAAAGTCTGCTAATTAACCAGCTTATTTCAACAGTGAAGAATGTTTTGCACTTAGAAGTACACAACAGGGTACATTGCTTATAAATAATTACTACACTCCCCAAAAAGCAATTAAAGCTTTAAATAACTGTGTTACTTTGTAATAGGCTGCTGACAATCTAAAAATAAATGACTGACAAATCACAGGTACTACAGTCTTGCTGGATTTGTACCACTATGCAAGCTGGTACTCCAGAAACAAAGCCTGGTTTAACATGTTCTGTAGGAACACACCAAAGCTAAAGCCAGAATTTTTTAGGAGTCTGAAACTTCAAGAAGTTCTTCTGGAATTCCATGGCTAAGAACTGAACAATCCTGAAAACACTGTTCATTCACCAGACTGTTCCAAGCAACATCAGCACTGCAAGACAGACAAACCTTGGGTGGAGAGGTAAGGGCATTGGCACATCCTTCATATGCATTGTACATCAATTTTTCCAAGTTCTCCAAATACTGCAGAAGGAGAACAAGCCTGAGCTGGTTGCTACTGTGTCCTTCATCATTGTCTGCAGTAGTCCACTGGCTGACATCTTGATCAGGGTTTAATGTGTGGGCTGCAAGGCTCCTAATAATACCTACACATTTTACCAAAACATGGGAAAAAAAGAGTTACCAAAGGTATTGTATTTAAATGTGCAAAGGGATAGCACTGCCATCTCTCAAAATCTACCACAAGTTAACAGAAATTATGCAGCATCTTTAAAATCTATAAGCACTGAAAGATAAACCCACTGTGCCTCTTGCCTTAGACATGAACACCTTTGCTTCACAACCTTACCAAAAAAATCTCATCAAAATCAAGTGTACTTTTTAGTTTACCTTCAATTGTTTGAAATGTATCTTGGGCTCTCCCCAGAGGAGTTCGTAGCTTTGAGAGAACAGTGAACTGAGCTGCTTCCCAGACAGCCCACTGCCACAGCACAGCATCAGTCTTCAACAGGTTCCGAGGGATGGTGGGCTGATCTCTCTTATCTAGCCTTTGACAGCTATAGAATAACCTTTCTAACCAATTATCCTTCCTGAAAGAAAACATCACTGCATTAACAAGTTTACACTGTACACACTTTATCTCCTTACTTGCACAAAGAAATCTCGCACAAAATTAACTTCCAAGCAGCAATGTATATAGGAAAATATGCCAAAAAGTGTGTGTAAGATTTTTATAAATACTTAAAAGTACAAAAAAAAGTCTGAAACTAAAGCAACATAGTTTGTAATGATAATTACAAATTTTAAACTAAATGCAACTGGGATTTGTTTACTATAAATTCAACATTCATAGATTTCAGTTCTACAAGGAGTTCTTACCCAGTTCGGTGGAGGTTTCCATACAAAATAAAACTAATGACATCAGAGAAATCCTGTGGGTGGAATGTGTTACTTGGAGCTTTGCTCATGTGACTTCTTATAGCCAAAGAAATTTCTTGTATTTCAGTGTGGGTACGGTTACTGCAGGAAGAGAGGGAAAACAACCCATGCTGTAATATACTTGAATAAACAAAAGAAAAGTTGTGTAAGAGTTACACACACACTGTATCTATATGTAATGACTAGAAGTAATTACATGTTTTGGTATTCATACCAAGTGCTTTCAGAGTTCAGGTCTTCAAGAGAAATTACAGGACATAATATTGCTGAAGTTCTGGATAACAGGGACCTTACAGATACTCAGTGTTTGCTTCAAGAAGCAATGCACAGCTAATCAAATTTATTAATTATACTACATACTGTTATATATAATATAAAATATAAAATAACTACATACTGTTCTTAGACCAGAAAAAGCACAGGAGAGATAAGACAGAGTCATAGAGGGTTGGGTAAGACCTTTAAGATCATCAAGCCCAACCACCAACCCAGAAGTACCACTGTAAGCTCATGCTTTTTGATTTTGAACTAAGGCAGCATGATGACAACCTGAAAAATAATGCCAGTGGACTAAGTGTCTCTGAAGAAACTAAACCATTATTTATACTGAAATTGGTCTGAGCAACTCACCTCAACACAACATCTAAACGAATTGACTTCAGAAGTTTTCCAAAAGCTTGTCTCACACGAGCACCACTATGGACAAGCTGAACACGACACACATCAACACACCTGCAACACCAAAAAGGAAAGAGGTGTTAATATCCCATCATCAGCATAATTCAAATAACATACAGAACTCTGTGCAAGTACCTCTGTAAAAGGTCGTCTGGAAGGGAGGAAGACAGGGCATGGAGGCTACTACATGCTTGAAGACAAATGTTCACATCTTCCAGAAGTGCTGAATTAAGGAGTAGAAAGGAGAAAAAAAAAAAGTTATTCTTGCTGGAATTAGGTAACTTCTGCACTACTCTGCATTTGTTCCCATATTATTTACAGATTTTGGTATTGAATACATCACAGAACTGCTCCTGTGCTTTTGATAAATGATTTGTGACTGGGAAATTGATCTACCAAAAATGTCAGTGATGTGTCAAATCTCTTAAGATTGCAATTTATTTTAAAAAAATTAATTGTTTAAGAAACAGGCAGGGATCCACTTTAAAAAAATCATAAAAAGAGTCTAAGTTCTTGCACAATACAACTTTGAAGCATCCTTAAAGTAAATTAAACAAGTACAGTTGCTACTATCAGTGGGACAAGGCTATTTATGCACTTAATTTTGAAATGTAAAAGACAGTTAAGTAAAAATATGCAATATCTTACTGTTTGCTAAAAGTCCTTTGCAAAATTTATGAAAAGATGGGAGAGAAAATAACGGTGTATATGTTTCTGATTTCTTCATCAGAAGAGCCACTTCCAAAGCCCATGTTGTAAGTAGTTTCCTTCAAAAACCAAGAGTTTAGTCACTCTACACAGTTACAGAAAGGTACTTTCAAACTACTTCACATTGTTCATCGGTATATTCATAGCTCACACCTTCTAAACAAGTTATTTCTTAACATTAAAGATGTCCCCAGCTTTCACAGCATTTTGGTAATACAGGATGGCAACTATTGCAAAAGGGTAATTTCAGTGAGCAAACCCTTTCTTTCAGTGAAGTTTGATAGTTCTGCTTCTACTGGAGAGATCTTAGGATGGTTTAAACTTCTCTAGTTTTCATATATAAAAACAAGCAGCTACTTTTTTCCCACAATTTGACTAATAGTGTATAAAAAACCCCAAACATTTGACAGGTTAAATTTACCCCAAGTTTTACAAATTCAAATTACCCTGGTTTCTGAATTAATGTATTCTACTGGACAAAAAAAGAAATCCCAATTTTGAAGAATATTTTCCTTACCTGGTATCTTGAGTAAGGTTATCCTTCTTAAGCAGTAGCCCCAAAAGGTTCAGTATGATTGAGAAATGTTTTTTTGTTGCTGTAGTTACAGTACTTATAACTGCTCCATCGAACAGAGAGGGAGAGGAAGAACTGAGGCTACTGGATATGAAATGATCGTGCCTGAAAAGGCAAGGAAAATCAAACTGTAAAACTACCCCAGAATTAGAGATACTTCCCTAAAGTTTACAGGGAAACAGGAGGGAAAACATCAATAATCAGCAGCAACAGTTAAATGAACACATACACACACAAACCACACTCTGTCAAAACCCAAATATTTTGATCCCTAGCCTGAAAGAACAGTTAAAATTGTATATTCCCTTACTTTAACAACAGTTTGTATTAATGAGGTCTAAAATGTATTTACATCTGTTGTTTACATCTCATTACCCCTCCCAGATCTCTCAGTAAGCAAAATAGTAAATAATCTTTCCTAATTTACTTTCAGTAGAGTTTTTCAGTGGAGTTCTGCCTCAGTTATCTCTATTCAAACACAAGATTTCTAATCTGCCTTTGAATAAAAGGCCAACTTTAAGCCAGGATATGCTTTCCTGGCTGAGACACAGTTTCCCTGCAATTAATGAAAGTAAAAAAAAAAATTAAGGGAGTTTGGGCTAAAGCTTGATTGTAACAGCCTATTTCATTTCATCCCTCCAACAATATATTCTATTCACATCAGTCCATCCTAGTGCTCCTAAAACACTGCTGAATTATCAAACCTCATACCTGGAGCAGTGTGAGTACAACGTGTAGAGCACTGCATACTGGACAGCAGGGAAGTGAACTGCTATGTCACCATGAACAATCATCAGGTTCTTACTCAGCAGTGCAAACACAGTCGGAGAAAGGGCCCACATCTATAAAACAATTCCAACACAAGCAACGAAACATAAAAAGTGGAATCTACTTTTAACTATAATTTTCATACCATCAATTAATGTCTTTCCCATTTTCCCCAAAGGAACTAATTTAACTGTATTGTTTTCTGACTGTAACTATTTTCTTTCCAATTTTTTAGAAGTCTGTTAAAAGCAGTTAATATTTTTATGTGGAAAGATCTGGAAAGTGTTTTCATATGGCTAATATACTACCAAAGGACACTACAGCTGCTTTTATTTGTCTTGAGTTTCAAAAGCAATTACTATGATGATCTTAGCATTAAACCCTTAATAACCCTGATAAGATGCTCTTCCCTAGAAACTGCTTTTCATTATTCAACAACTAGAGATACAATCCACCCACTGTTTCTCCTAAGTTTTAACACTGGATGTTTTTTCTAAAACTTAGGAAGTTCAGAGACAAATATTATCATTTTAGTTATACATATGTGCCCTACTGGTGTAGTACATTAATTCTAAATAATCAAGTATTTTTTATACTTATTGCATGAACTGTCTGTTAAGATTTTACTCACCCCAATTAATGAGTTTTTAGCATTTCCAATAGTACTTAGAGCACTGAGGTCGAATATAACAACAAACTTGGCATTATCCACATTGGATATAAGCTTCTTGAAAGAGTCATGCTGGATTTCAGAACAGGCCTCAGGGAGATGTAAACTATGGAGCAGACTATTTAAAGCACAGGTCATTTCTCCTAGAATCAACCTGTAAGCAGTCTCCAGAACAGGAATGTTCTTCAGGCTCAATACAGCTTGGTATACAGCAAGGGCTGCTGCAACGACCTTGAGAACATAATTACAGCAATAACTGATTAAAACAAATCATAAAACACACCAATCAGCAACAAAGAATTTTAAATCACTCTTCTTTATCTATGAATAGTTTAGTCTGATACAGATACCCATCTTCAGCTTTCTGTACCTCTTACTTACAGAATTTACTAATTATTTTCTAGATCATCCACCTAACTTGTTGAGTATCAAAGCCAGATGAAAACTAAGCACTTCTCTACCTGGAATGATGGCAAACTTACCAATTTCTTATCAAATCTGAATGCTAAAACAAAGAAGTAGCTATATCTGCCTTGTCAGAAGTTTCAGATATTCAGTTAGACTAAAAATGTATTTAGGATGAGCTTTACAGCTTAATATATTCTAGGGAGTGCATGAAGGCTGTTGGCATACACCTGTAGAAGTTACTTTCTCTTACCTCTTTCTCCTTATGGTAACGAAGAACAAGTAGTTTAGACTCTGGTATAAATAACTTCTCTACAAATGATGATGGTAGTTTTGTATTTATTTGTTCAACAATCTGGGGATAAAAACCAAAATAAGTGACTTTACCTGAATTTTTACTAATTATTGAAGATTAATCAAAATACTGTTTTTCTAGTCCCTCACAACAATAAAAACAGGTACAAACCAGTGTCAAGAGATTCAGGACCGAAATGACGTAGTCAGTGCCACAAGTCTGACAATTTTCCATTTGATCTAATCCATAGGTGATGACCATGTCACAGTGTATGGTCATACTGGGATCCAGGCTGCCAAGTAAAACCCCAACACACTCATTGGCAGCTGTGAGCACAGCTTCGGAAAAGAACACTTGGTTTGCTGCAGTCACACATCTCATAACTCTGTACAGAACCTGCAAAATTAAAAACAACTCAGTTAAGCTCCATTAAAGAGAGACGCTAATTAATTGTATTCACACCCATTTGATATCCTGTCCCATCACCTGCTCTGCAGCTTGTTCAATTCTATTCTGAAATGTCATCTTGACATTACACTTCAGAAGTGTAAGAAAAAACAAACTTTCAACTGCTTGGCTTCCAATTCAGTTAGAAACCTACAAAACCCAAGTTCATGATTCACAGTTCTGTTCAGTTCTAGCTAAGGTCAACAGAACTGCCCTTGAAAAAGACAGATGAGTTTTCATGAGCTTTGTTCACAAGAATCCCCTGCAGATTAAGGCAGAAGTTACATAACTGTCTTGTCTTCAACTGGGAAATCCATACACTTATTTACCCAAGAAGCTGTGTCCCTCACAAAATTCTGCAAGAGCATTAACTCCAGCTGTACAGGTCATCCAGCAACCACAAGACTTTGCAGGTATTTTTATTTTATGTCCTCACCCATTTCAGAACTATATCAGCCACTTAGCATGTTATATAATATTTATTCTGAGTTTACACCATCCTATACTATAGAGCTAGAAAAGTTTGCTATCAGATTTAATAGATAAAATTTCAACAGAAATAAAAGCCATCACATTTTATAAAATCAAACTCATATCTAGAATTCAAGTTTCTACAGTGGCATAGTTATCTGAATAAAGAGTAATATGGTTTCAAAGATAACAAGCAAACCCATCCATATGAAGTTTAAATGTCTAAAAAATTAAGCTTCTGATACAATTTCCATGTGCCACTACCACAATCTATACTTTAATAAAATTATTGTAGCATACTTGTTGGAAAAAATAGATTTACTCAAAGCTGAGAAAATACATATTCATGTAACGTTTGTAAAACCTGAATCAGCTCAGTCAATGGCATTGCTGTATGGTGACAAAAGAGGTGAGCAACAAAGCAAATGGAGCTCTTACATCAGTTACATAAGCTTCTGTAATTGGTGGTCCTCTGATGGGGCTGAAGCGCTCCCCGATGCTCCTCACCACGGTGCTGAACACGCGCAGCAGCGCGGCCAGCTTGGGCAGCGACACCGAGGGAGGAGGAATGTCCTCATCTACCGACTCCCCAGAAGCCACGTGGCTGAGGTCCTGCAGCACACAAAGTTTCTGTATCAGCACACATCATTAACTTACACATGGGTAAAACATCAAAATGTAAGACTGAAAATACTTCATCTCGTTTCCAGACCTTAAACCGTACAATCCAATTACAGATGTATTTATCCAGCATCTCTTAACTACACACACATACAAAGGTGAGATATAGGCACACAATGACAAGGAGAAGTCAGAGTTTAGCTACTGAAACAAAGTACTCAGACTATATTTTGTAAATTAAAACTGAGGCTTATGAAGTTCCTGGTCTCTGGAACATGATCATCTGTATTGCTGCACTGTTACAACAGTTGTCTGCACACTTTTACCTCTCTTCCAAGAAATTCCCATCCCCAAACTGGAGTGGAGATGTTTGACTGGCCATTCCCATCACACATGCAAACTATGTCGATCTGGAGACCAAGAGTTCACTAACAGACTACTCCATGCCAGCTGGCACCAGTGCCTGGGAACATTCCCAGAAGTGCTGATCTCATTAGTAGAGCTGCAGCCTTGCTCTACCCCACTGTGAGATAAGCACACTGGCTGGAAGCACCTCCTCCATGTTAGCACACGTTATCTTAAAACTCTTCCGTGACTAAGAATACACACATTGACCAGAGCAGCAGCCAGCTTGATAAGCAGTGATTTACTGCTCTGCCCTGTGAATCCTAAAGCTGCCCCAGCAAAGGCCCTGCTGTACAGAGAAGGACACTGACCAAATGATTGATTCTGCTTTGAGTGACACAAATTATACTTCAAGTACAATTTTACCTACAGGACCTGCATATTAACATACACAACACAGTATAATTGAGCACATACTCACTAAAAGACAGCACTCCCCCCAACCCAAAGCTCTTTCTTTAATGACAGCATCAGATAACTCTATGCCTGTCAACCTAGCAAAGGTTACAAAGTCAAAACTAAGTACATAAAATGAATAAAATCTGATTTTACATCAGTTCCTGCTGCATTATTTCCTGCACAATGTAATCTGCTGCTTTATTTTAAAAAGACAGATTTATCATTAGTCTTTTGAAGCATTAAGATTTCCTCTCTCCCCCCAACAGTTACTAGTTCTGAAACTGGACAATTAAATAAAGCAAAACTCTGAAGCTGGACAATTAAATAAAGCATCAAGGAAAAACCATGCGTTGTCTTCACATCAGCTCTTGAAAAATAAAGGCATTCCTGTTTGATCAATTGTTTACAGTTTTATTACACTATATTCTCAATCAACAATGGCTGAAGGCCTGGTTGTGATACTAATTAAATAGTTAATGAGTATTTGCAGTTGGTCATTGTACATGACTGAATCATACTCCATAATTTGGTCCTCTTTTTTCCCAGGAAAGCCATGTAATTTTATTTTCTACAAAAGCAATACAGCCATAAAAATCACAGCTGTGGGTTTATTAAGAAAAACATAACAGTTAACTCTGGTATATACCATAAAGTCTTGTTTACCTCAGCATAAGCTTCCATATCTTCCAAAAACTGACCCAAGAGTGTGGTAGAAAAAGTTAGATCAGCTACCCAAAAGGGCTCCAAGCTCTGCAGCCATCCTGTATAAAAATACCAAGCCAATTAATACAGAGTGACATACAATCATTAAGTTTTAGTTGCATATTGCTGAGGGAAAAGTTGCTGAGCTAAGAGGTCATCTACATGAAAATACTAACACTAGATGTTTTTAAAAGAAATATAAATTGTATCTCCCTCCTCTGTCCTTTTGCAAAAATCATTTTAAGGTTCAGTTCTGCCCACAGCAGTTAAACATCAAGGACAGAATCTAGACCTATAACACAAGAGGCACAATAAACTTGCTGTGAATAACTCTCAAGAAAACTGATAAAGCCATTGGAAAAAAAACTCTCCCCATTTTTAAAATGCCAGTACAGTATCTTGATGAGAAAGATTTTCTAAAAGTACATAGTACATCCTCTGTGAAAGGATATGTTTTTTCCCTAAGACCTATAAATTTATTAAATATTGTTACAAAATTGCACAAAACAATTGGTGTTTAAATGTACCCTGAATAAAGCATCCCATTTTTCCAGAATTAGCATAAAATGGAAAACGCAAATTTACTAAAAAGTTAGGAACAAAGTATTTTGCTATGTAGCCAGAAACTCAATTTGGTTTTATGTCAACTTCCACGTCAGAAGAACCAAACTGGTGTAAGCAAACCCCCAACATCTGCAAGCCAGAGCAGGCTGTGAGACCCTCCACGAGCTCCTCTGGCCAAACTTACCAGAGACCTGTTGTGTCAAAGAAGGCTTCTGAGTATGATCTATGTGCCACCCAACCAGTATGTCCACTGTGTCCTGGAAAGCAATCATGAGAACAGAGTCATTACCCAATTTGCAGCACCAACATTTCTATTGTAGAAAGAAAGCACAAAGCAAAAAGCAAGCTTACCCTGAAATTGGTGCTGAAAATGTGTGGGTAGCATCGAGACACCATAAGGATGCACTTGACACACTTGCACAGTAACTCTGGTGTATCAACATTTTCTAGGATGGACTGCAGGCTGGTCATTACAAGCTGAAAAGTAAAGCAAAGCCATCACATATTTCACATTAAAACATGAGAGAGAACACATTGTAACAAACTACTTTGATTCAATCAACACAACTCCACTCCTTCTGCAGGAACAAAATGTAAAAAGCATCACATACACTGCATGAAAATAATCACTTCAAGGGGGCATTTGCTTGATCCATAGCAGAGTCAGGGAACACCTTTCTTGAGCTCTTTAGCCATAGAACAACTGTGGAGTTTTAAGTCCTGTTTCTCCTGCCAAAGCTTTCTGGCTCTGTAAAGTAACTATTGAAGTGGAGCACAGACCTGGCCATAGCTGTTCTATATCCAAAATAAGAAACCCTAAAACTTGTACAAGGGGACCTCATCTTGTCTGCTCACATCCTAGTCCTTCTCAGAACTAACCACAATTCCAGTTAGAAATTGTAAATAGGAGGTGGCACAAAACAATCAAAAGGTTGGGTTTCGTGTACCATTCCACATACGTTCTCTCTCTGGTCTCAACAAAATTCTTCTTGGATCTGCCATAAATACCAGAAAGTTGCATCAAAATATGTATGATCCTACAAAGACTTGTCATTCTTTTCTAATTTAACCAGAATCAAAGAATCCCATTCAGTCAGAAAGTTCCCTCCCAGTTGTAAAGATATTTACTTATTATGTCAATATAGCATTACTTACTGCTCATTCCAGTTTAAAAAGTTCATTCAAGCATTGCATTGAAAATCATTAATAATCATGTTTTAACTTGTAGTCCTACCTGCATTAAAGATGAAAATGCTTTCTTTTCTCCTACAGTCTCTAGTGCTTTGTAGGTTGCACACAAATAAAGAAGTTTAACTTCATCTTTAGTGGATGAACTGAATTTGCTAAAAATCCATTTAAAGATCTTCTCAGCCTCGTAGCTCAGAGAAGCACAAAGAAGGCCAAGACAGCAAGCTCCTTCCTGTCTCAATTCCTGAAGCAATTTGCTACTGTAATTTTGGAGAGAAAAAAAGGATCTTCAGCCATGAGAGCAAAACAGAAGCATGAACAAAACTATGCATTTTCTAAAGCAAAAGAAGATATATGCAGAAATGAAGCTGCTTTTCTCCTACTTAATGGCAGCAGTGGTGAAGCTAAGACAAAATTTAAGAAATATTATTTCTGTGGAGTAAATCAACTTCAATAAAAGTACACAAATGTGCTGCTAGCAACACACTATCCAATGGAAATAGTTCTTAACATGCAGCTGACTTTGGGAGATAACACTGACCTAAGCACCTAAAAGCCCCCGCAAACCTCAGCATCCTCTACATACATTCTTAATTGGATGTAAATGAGTCAGCTTGTAAAAAAACTCATTTATTTTGGAAGCTACACCACCACAGCATTGCACAGCTCCACCAGCTGACTGAACACACTTGAGACAGACTCCCCACCACCCACAGCATCAAAGCCACCCTTGTGCACTCACATTCTGTCCAAGGCAGGTGTACTCTAGACAGCCCAACAGTATTGGTGATACACCTAAGAGCCTTCACTCCCCCCTAACTTCATTCTGCCCCTGCAATGGGACACCCATGCAAAACTAGCAAATTACTTTCTCTCAACTTTTCCCTCTCTATTTCAAACCTAGTGCTGACGTTATTTTTCCCCTTTAGAGCATTTTTTCAACTTACCTTTCATTGAGCACATCATGAATGGCAGTCAGGATATTATCCAGTTGTTTAACAAGTACCTGTAATATAAGATACATAAAAGGCATAAGCACAGTAATTGCCCAATACTGCCTCCACAATAGGTCCTGTTTACACCCACATTAAACACAACATTGCCAGTTCTCCTTGCCAAGAGAATGCCATTAAGCTTTCCATGGCCACTGCAGACTAGCATAAGCTATATTAAGCAACACTGCAATATTATCCTAGATGTTATATTTGATATTTATTTACAGTAGCCATGAAAATACTGGCAGCCTGCTATCAAGGTTTGTTCCAAGTTTAGTTCTTGCTGATAACATGACATCACCATGGAAGACTCATCACACAGCTCATGAGTAGCATCTACTAAAGACCAAATCTCTAATACTAATAAATCAATTCTCTCACTGGAAAATGTAATGGAGCCCATAATATAATCTGAAGTATTAAAGTTTCTACTTAGGCAACCCTGCATTTTAGTGAAATGGGATACAATTTTGGAGATGAAGCATTATTGATGAACCAGTGCTTCTCAGTAAATAAAACCAGAAAGACTTGTTTTCCTAATATGCACTAAACCCCTACCACACTAGTGATTTGACTGAAAAATCACATATTAGCTACAACTGCATAACATCCTAACAGCAAGTCTTCTTGATATGTCAATAAGGTTTATTGTCTTTTCTTCAAAACACATTCTTCTTTAACACACTGGATGGTACCCCATTTTTGTTGTAAGTTTTGAGCAACATCATGCTTTTGAGGGTGAAGGGAAGAGATCCACATGCTTGACCCCTCAGAACTCATAAAGGCATTTTGAAAATGTGTCTGGTACCTGCAAGGCAGGCTAAAAAGGAAAAGACATCTCTATAATTTAGAAGCTGAAGCAGGACTCCATTAGAAGACAAGTGACTACTGACTTCTACCACTTTACTCTGAACTCCTATTTCAGCCCTGAAGATGAAAAGAACTCAGTTAAACTACCCTAAGTAGTGTCAAGACCTGCAGGAACTACTGCTAGGTTAAACACTGTCCATCATGAAGTTTTGGCCTTGATATCACTTGACATCTGATCTTATTCTCATTAGTGAGCTCAGAGAAGCTTCCAGGTGACAAACTTTTAATATTCTGACCACTAACAGAGTTTGTCATTGCTGACTTAGACATTACAATGGCAATTTCAGTACATTCTGACATAGCAATAAACCTAAATAAAATGCAGTTACAAAATAAAATTTTAAAATGGGGAAAACCTCATGGAGAACAATGGGAGTAACTAAAAATAACCACAGAATAACTGTGGAAAGTATTTACTTCCTAAAGCCTTGCAGTAACAAGAGGAAAGCTGAAGTGTAAACTAGGCTAGCACAAGGGCTGCTTACACCTAGGTGCACAGACCAGAATATTCCCCATATTCAAGTCTCTTTTCCTTGTGCTCAAGGAAAAGACCACAATTATCACTGGTTAATTAACATACAACGAAAAAACAAACCAATTTCTTATTTATAAGGACAGATACAGATCCCACAGCTAAAGTATTAGAGCACTACTTGCAAGTGAGTGGCAGGATATTAAACCATCACTTCCTGCTTTTTCAGTACTTGGAAAACTCTTAAGCTTTCCAAAACAGTGGGGGAGCTGTGTCAGACAATATCTCTTTAATATTTCATTTCAAAATATGTAATATTAAAAATTTATACCCACAGTGGGATACTTCCCTTCCCATCCCCATATCCTTAAAAACACTTGAGGACATTAGAGACTTCAGCAAACCACCAGAACTCCTAAAGATGTAATGAAAACAAAGATTTACTTAGTTCTCTTCCCACATACAGAGATGTTTAGTTAGAAAGCCAAGTAGCTTTAAAATGAGCTGTTCACAAGAATAAATACCTGTGTATTTTTAATTTAAAATACAGAAACAGTTCTTGAACAAGACAACATTTTACTTCCCCTTCCCTGTGCTTCCTTTCTGAGGGATCCAGAGGCTATTCCCAAGAGCAGTCAAAGAAAGCCACACACAGGCCATGTCAATTCCTACAGTTCAGGCATTCAGCAGTTTTGTTTAAGGCAATACATCCTAATAAAACATTTCCTGAACGATGGAAACAAGACAGACAATCCAGGAATACACTCTCCTTTCATGTGGAATGAAATTCTTTGTACACAAGACAATCTTGCAGAAATACCCCAATACTCAGATTTGAAAAAGACAGTTTTACAAAACAAGAAATACCCAACGCTATGGAAAAGGAAGAATGGCTGACCAGTTTGTTTTCTGGTTGCTGAATGAATTCTTTCAGTTGCTTTACAGTAGCCAGTCTTCGGTCTCTGTCGTCTTCCCGAGTAATCCTCCGAAGAAGATTTGACAGTCGAGACTCGTCAGAATAAGACAACGGTCGCTCTGGAAAAAGAAATCATTTATTTTTTCCTACAGCAGTTATCAACAGTACTCTATTGTCCAATATGTGTATGAGTGGAATCAGTAAGTCACAATAGTCATTAAGAAACAATTAAAAATAAATCCTGATTGGTTTTAAACTTTCACAAAAAGGAAGTTAAATGTAAAATCCAATTTAGCTACCAAAATATTTCATTTCTTTATGTGGACAGCCCAGTACCTGTGTTGAACTCATTTAGAACTAAGCAGAACTGTCTTACTTCTAAACAAAAACCTGAACTTAGTGTCCTTCTTCATAAATGCAACTAAAAAAATGGTGTAGGGTAAGATTAAACCAAACTCCTCTTAGAATAAATAAAAATAATTCAACAAATAATATTTTGAGAGAACCTTGTGGAAAAAAAACAAGCTGCTTCCTGAAGCAAAGAACCACATTTAAGTTCAAGCAACTACAAAGAAACCATATTTTCTCTCTGATAGGTAGCAGGGTTCTGCTTCAAACAGGAAAACAGATCTGCTCTTCATTTACTGAGGAACAAAAGCCCCCATGTGAAGAGGGACCTGGCTGCTCACATCAGCAGATCATTATGGGGGAGAATGAAAACTTTCCTAAGACAACACTTGATTGAACTTGGCCAACAGCATGAGATACCAGACAAGGTCACAATGCAGCTCACCTGCCTCAGGGACAAGTTTCCTATGAATTCATACAAATTATTAATTGCCCCCATTTGAAAAAAGGAAACAAAATTTCTTTCAATAAGTTTAGCATTAGATGTTTCATGGTGGTTCAAATCAGAGGATTCATGGAATATGATGAGGTATCCTTAGTCAACATGACTAATGAGAAAATCCAAGACAGCTACAGAGCTTTCTGCTCTACTCTGCTAGACATCAGTCATCTGATGTGACTAAAGCAGCTTTGTCTTTATTCAGTCAATAGCTAATCTACATTGGCTTTACTCCCCAAGAGTGTCAGCTAATTCTAAAAATCACAATTACTACTTAAAAGAAAAAAAAAAACAGAAGCAAAAAACACTAACCAAGAACACGACTGAAGCTACACTAATCAAAGCACTAGTTAACAAATACCTGTGACATCCACTTTGTGAAAATTCAGCAAGGTCTCAGCCACATGCTAGCTCACAGAAGATTATTATTTAAATTGTTTAATGAATATACTAACAAGAAAACATCAAAGAACTTAAAACCCAAAATCTTGTTGCAGCATAATCCCACTGTATTTTAAAGAAGATACAAAAAACCAAAATGACTTGCTGAAATCTACAACAATCAAAGACAGCCAAGTTCAAAAGGAGAAACTCTTGAAATCTGACATTTCAAGGAGAGAAAACATACAAGTCATAGGCAGTTGTTCAAAATTATATATCCTATCCTTTTAAGTATTAAAGAGATGCTCACATACCCAGGAAAACAGTCTGAATTAACTATTATTTAGTACTGGCAGAAAGTTTTTTATTTGAAAAGTTTTCAATTTCCTCTACATAAACATAAAAAGACACCAAAAGGACTACACAATTTTAGACCAAGACACCAGAATGGGATTCTAAAGTTTGAGTTTAACCCATTCCTAAAATCACATTTTTGAAACAGTCATGTCACTACTTACACCTCAGCTCTTCCACCTGCAAATCACACTGAACATTCTTATTTCTGCTCTGACATATTAATTCTTGAGAAGAAACAGCCTGTCCTCATGTTTATAGTGTGCCTGGCATAAAGCAGGCAGTTTTTACCAGTGATGCAATAAGTGACAGTGCTTAGTCATAAAGTTTCTATTTTCATTCAAAAATGCTTAGAATAACTTCTTTTTGCCTTTTTTTTAAACTATGACTCAAACCTCAAACAGTGGGAAGAGTGAAGCCTTCTTCCTCAAAAACACAAGCCCAGCATTCCTGCACCCTCTTGAAACTCCAAATTTGTTCTTGCTGCATCTCCCAAGACCTTGCCCACATTCTTAGGATACTTCCAGCTCCTCCCTGGCCTCCATTCCTCAGCAAGGGGGAGCAGGAGCAGTGGCAGGCTCAGGATGTATCACTGCTTGAGCTGCAGCCCAGGGAGAGCAGGGAAAGGCTGAGCTGCTCCCAGCCATTGCTGCTCTTCCCACACTGGGGCTCATTGATTACCAACTTTTTACTCAGGCATCCATTTGCAACAAATCCAAAGCAAGTTCTCCTTCTTAGAGATGTCTCTGCCAAATCTGGCTAACCTAGGGTAACCCTAACTAAGGGTTCAAAAGCCATCTAAAGGAAATTGAAAGATTAACAGCCTAAGCCAGGTAGTTGAGAGACCCACCCACCTACGGAGGGAGCCCCAGCACAAGGAACAGTAAAGCAAGACAAAAAATGAGCAAAACGAGTTTCCATCAACACCATGTAACCATGTATCACAAAAAATAAAATCCATCCAGACTGCATAACCACAGTGAACTTTTCATATTCCAAACACAAGAAATATTGCCAAAAGAGATATCCTCTTCCTGAAAATCAGCCACGTCCTTACCCTGTGATTTCCTCATGTCTTTTGTGGCTAAAGCACGATTCCCATGCGGAACACTGGTAAAATCAGGATTGGTCACATTGTTAACTCTCAGCTCTTGCCCCAACGACTTCCGACCATAAGTATTTTCCCCAGATCCTCCATTGACACTGTAGCCACCTGTGGACAAACCAATGTGACATTAAAACAGGCTCTGAGACCACATATTTGCCAGGCTGGGGAGTGCTGAGTTATTCAATTCATATGCAAATCAGCAGCTCTATCTTCCACCACCTCCTTTAGCTTCCTTCTTCACTTCCACGTGCATCAAAGTTTTGTTATATCCTGTAAGTTTTCAGGCCACAGATTAAGAATCTCATCTGTCTTTTTTTCTTTGTACATGAAAAACCACTATTGTCAAAGTTTAGTATCAATTTTGTTGCATTTAATATTTTCTTATTATTACTTTGACTTGAAAGGCTTTGTAAAATACAAGGTCAAACTGCTAGCACACATGGCTAGATATTTTCACTTACTTGCTCCTTTATATACATGAAATCTCCATTCTGTTTTTACTATGAATCCACCACACAAGCTAAGTAAAATGGCCAAAAAAAAGAAAGTTTTTGAAAAGACAAATACGATCTGCTGGCACAGATTGAACAACTCTCCTTAAACATAAAGGTCAACATTTTCACTAATACTGGCATCATTCTTAATTAAGAAGTCTACATTCTACATTCTCCCACTTAAGATACATCTGTGGTAACAATATAAAACGAAAACAAAAGCATCATTTTGAGTAATTCCATTGATCTTACTCCTAGATCCACAAGAATAAACACACTCAAATGCTGAGACTGGAAATTTTCCAGCCTGCCACACCACTCTGAGGGGCAGGTTCCTCCTCTCAATACTGCAGAGAAGTGAAACTGTCCCCTGAGCCTGCCCAATCCTCCACTCAGTGTATCAGAGCTCACCTCCAAGGAACACTTCTGAAGTGCCTTCCCTGTCCAAGGGAAGAATCAACTAATAAAATTAAACCCAGAACAAGAAAAAACATGCAAGATTTCTTTCAGAAAAGGTATTTCCAGAAGTCCACCTGCTTCAATGTATAAAAGAAGGCCTGGGGAAAAGAAGAGGTGGTTCCCCATAAGAGGCTGCCTACTGAGATTAAAGAACTGATTAAAAAGTAGAGTTCAAAGGTTCAGGTGAACCTGGACCTTAGTAGATGTAACAAATGTTTCTTTAAGGCAAAACATTTGATGAAAAGCAGATATTAACAACCAGTATACATTTGTGCATTCCTACACCCATGGGGCTACCCTACCATTACAGAAAACCTCGTGCAAACTCTCATTTGTAATTGCTCAACTACAATTACAGTAAAGCTAGTTTGTATCTATTTAGATTTACATTATTTTTTACAGCTCAGTTTTTGAACAGAAACTAGCAAGCATGCCACTTTCACATTATTTTGTCAGAACAAACCACACTGTCCTATGAAGGAAGTAAATTCTAACAGCAATTAATGAATGCATTTGAGCCTAAACATGAGTCACATCCTCGGAGGCTTTCAAACCTGAAAAACTTCCAAAAATTATCAATTTGTAAGTGATTATTATTATTATTAACACCAGAAACTGGGGGAAGTGGATAGAGGAAGTATGGAAGCCAGGACAGAAAATCTCAAATGAAAATTGCATGCTGGAAGACTCCAGCAGATGAACTGAAAAATCTTAGTAAACAAAGAAACCATTCTGCATCTTTAAGCTTACAAATTTCTCCAATAAGAAAAAGGTACACCTGGAACTTGGTTTTATAGTTAGAATACCCTAATCACTTCTTTTCAAGTCACACCTGAACAAAACAGCACCAAGTGCTGAGCTAGCAGAGACATGCCCTGCAAGACACAGCACTGCAGGGAGAGCCAGGTACATTTTTCTTCTCAAATTTTCACTCTTTCCCAGCGACTTCACAAACTACCTTTCTGAATTTGTTCAAAACTTACTATCTCACAGCACTGCCAGCACATTCCTTAAATACTAGCACCCTTCAAACTACAAGAACAACCTCCTATGCCAGTCTGTGTTAAACACAGTACAACATTCCACATTAGCAGACAGACAAATACACTCGCCTCCTAAGCAGCTTCTCTACTGAAGTAAAACAAATCTTAAGGTTCTCAAACTATGCAGATAAACATGCTTCATGCTTCTGCCACCTACTAATACTACCTTCTACTTATAAAAAAATTAATTTGCATCCATCTGTAACTTCCCCTAAGATACAGCAATTATTTACAACCAGTTACAGGCCAGAGAAGTGGGGGGAGTTCAAATGCTTTTTAGGTTCCTGAACAAAAACTCCCACACTACTATTCCTGTGAGATTTTTTCTTGACTCTGGCCTGCGTGAGGATTTACATAGTCAAAAAGTGACTCTAAAAGTAAGAAAGCCTCCAACTTGGTATCTGTATTTGGCAATTAAAGAAAGAAAAAATCAGAATATAGATTTTTCATAATCACAGAAAAGATATTATTCTGACTGTTTAGTTATCTCCTAGAGATAGCAATTACATCCTAAAAATAAAAAAAAAAAAAACCAAAACCAGTAAAAATGTATGAATCATACATCACATGATTTACATGAAGTCAGACTGAGGTACATGAAAGTAGAAACTGCCATTAATGATAAGAATATAGATCTGACTACTAAACAAAGATTCCAGTTTGGTGCAGTGAAGCTACAACAGATCAGTCCAGCAGCCTGTTCAATCCAATACCAGAAGTCCTGGAGACTACTCAGGAAGAAATGATAGCCTGAAGAACAGACACATCCAGAATATTATTCTTCAGAAGAAAGTACTTCTTCTGTTAATGCATCAAGGCTGCTCTTGCATTCTTCTAACACAACTGCACATTTTTCTCAGTATTCACAACAACCACAACATTTCTTTGATCCCTGACAAATCTCCCAAAACAGTGATACTGTGGCAACAAGACAAATCAGTTCACTGCCTTTTTTGGGGGGAGGGGAAAAAGAAACCAAAACAAAACAAGAACTTCTCCACCATTTCAGTTTACTGCCTTTCCCTGATCATCCCCTCACAATCACACATGAAACAGCAATCTGGGTACCTTTTTCTTCATTCTGTATGTCAGTGTGGACTCTGATATCATCGTGTCTTTGCCGAGACACCACAGCTGAATTTGAGGGTTGTAATCCATAGGAGGCAGAACTGCCCCGATCTCTGGATGAAGAATATTTTAAATTGTCCTGGTCAGCTGATGCACTGTCAGTTCTACAAAGAGAAAAATATATTTTTTTATGTAGGGATATTACAGGAGTGGGATTCACATTCACTTATAAATGAAAGACATTTAAATGACAATCCCAAATGTATTTCACTACGTCAAAAAAGTTGTTAGTCTAACCTGTTGCTTAAAAAGTGACCTTAAATTCACATTGGGACAGGAATGGACTAATTATCACAGCAACATGCAAAGGAAATGCATTCTAGTGTGGCAGTGCCCTTTCTTATGACCTTCTCAAGTCTCTTTCCAGTTGCACGTCTACACAAGGAAAACATTACTTCCCAGAGGTGACAAATAAAATAAAACTAGGTCCAGTATGTATCACAGCTGGATGATACAGTGCCTTCCATTTGTGAAAGTCACCACTAATCTACAGATGAACATTTATGTAATATGCCATGGGCCTTACTCAGCAACATAAACCTTCTTATTAGATGGAAGAATGTAACTGATGATCAGCACAAAAATCACATATGAAGTTTTTACAAAATAAAAACTGCTAAGCAAGGAAGCAGGCTTTACTGTGAAAAAACTGAAAGGTAAATTAAGAGCTGTGATCCTAAGCATAAATGTCTGCAGATAAAAGGCAACTTAAAAAAAATCTGCATTATGTTTAAACCACTCTCGTATCAGAAAACTGATACAGACCAGACTAAACTTTTAAGGAAAAAGATTAAAATTATGAAATCAACTCTTCTCCCTGGACACACTAAGTGGTTTAATTTTTAAACATACAGGACTTTAATAATAAACATGTGTGCATGAGACTTCAGAACATAAACTCAACCAATCACTTTAAATGCACTCTTAGAAGCAATGATGGGGGTGACATTAAAACAAATAAAGCAATACCCATCCAAAGGGAGAATCAGCAGAATTTCCAGTGTATTTGGAATCAGACTATTTAGATTATTTACAGCAAGCTTTCCCTACTCTAAAGATCTACTATTTTTACTTAAGTTTTGGATAGTACATTGGATTATTTAACAAAAAAGCAGGACAGATCACTCCTGTAAATTAACTACAATTTGTGTAAGGATAAACACCACAAGTTCATAAAGAAAATTTCTTTCATTTTTCCTTTTCAAGACAACACTGTTTTTAGAATTGGTAGAAAAATTCAGGAAAAAGGGAGCCAAATACATCTCAAGGCCAAAAGGGAAAAACACAGGTAAACTTTTTGATAAGCAGTTGTTACTTAAGCAGTACTAAAGGCTTCCTACTTTCCAACATAGCTCGGCCTCAGTACAACTGGAAGAGGAATACCATGAGTACTGACACTTGCAAAACCAACTGGAATTAAAGACACACATTTTATTCTCCTGAGAATGCTAGAAGACATTATATTATCAGTTTGGAACAATAAGAAAACTGTGCTTTTTCCCTGTTCTCACAGTGCAAGTTGATATTACATTTGCTGGGCAGGAATTATTCCCTTTTGCACTGTAAGCAAGTTCATTTTTAGACATACACAGCAAGACACTTTTCCTCACTCAGTATTCACTGTGCCATCACATCTACTGCTTTGGTGGGCACTTGCTTGGACTATTTAAAAAATAGGCTATGCTATTCTAGAGGCAAAGCCTTAGTAAAAGTTATTCATGACAGTTAACTAGGATTGTAAAAATCTTTCTACAATTGTTCCATTATCATTCACCTAAGCTATGCTGAACAGGAAAGTTCTGCACTTCATGGTATGAACTTTAAACGTGATCAAATCATGTGCAAATTTACAGACACACACAGAGACCCCAGATTTTTTCCCTGCCCTAAAACCTCCCAGTTCACTTTGAGCAATTATATTAGCCTTTCAATGAAACAGGCTGACAAATTTTCAGCTGGCAAATTTAGGTACTGATGGCTTCTTACATTTACCTTCCCAAAGGGCATCGCTTTTTTAAGGCAATGTGCTGTAAACTGAATCATCTCTAATTGTCAACCATTAACACTGAAATTCCTACGTCTGTAGAAAAGCTGATGAAATGTACAATTTTTAACACTGTTCTGTGCATCCCTATCAACTGAAGGACTACACATGTTCTCAGCTAACCCCACTTCCCACAGGACAGCCTTTGAACGCTTTGTAAAATTTTCCATTGTGGTAAAATACATGAGCCTATTGTTTCCCCAGGAAAACCCACACACTCACTTCATTCTGGCTTCTGGAACAGCTAACTGCAAGCCAACCTGCTCACACTTTATCACCAACTAAAAGGTGAGTCCAATTTTAGTAAAAAATGTAATTGTTCTCCTATATATCAATTTAAGAGACAAAAATGCCCACTGACAACACTGTTCCCACTACAATAAATGTGTAGCTTCAATAGGATAGAAACTCCTGGCCATCTTTATGAGGCAGAGACAAAAATCATCCTAGAAAGATTCTGGTACTCTGTGACCCAGCTGACTGCTATGGCTCATACTGATTGAAAAGAGGATTTCCAATGGGAAGGAGCTTGCAAGACAACACACAGCAGAAGCAGAGCCAAGGACCTGGTGGCCCTGTGTGTTTCCACACACACTTCTCACGGGGAAGGGAACTCCTCAGCTCTGCTGTAGGCTCCTGCAACACCACTCTGGGAACTTCTGTCATGGGCTCATGGAGACCTGGGGCTGTGACCCCAGCAGCTGTCACCTCCCCTGTGCTCCAGACACCTGGGTGACACAGGGCACTGCTGTGCACACTCCCTGCGTGCACAGGCAGACACCCCCATTTCCAAATCCATTTGTGAAAGATACCATTTTTCAGGTCAGGAATGTGGTTATGATTTTGAAAGACAGCCTCTCACAACTCAAGGCAGGCACTCTGTGCTAAGGTCCTTGCCAAAATCTTAAAAATAATTACTTCTTCCTCCCTCCAGCCATTCCACCAGGCAATGGGCAGAACTGTACTGCCTGCATTTCAGGAGGGCACTGCTGTGCTCACATGGTGATATTTACACTTACATTGCACTGCACCAAGCAGATGGCAGGTTACACGACAGACCTAATGCTCAACATTAACCCATGTAGCAACAAATTTAAGTTACATACATTGACATTGCCACACATCTAACAAATATGATATATTAATAGTGGCTCAATGTACAATGTTAGCAACAGATAAGCAAAAGTAAAAATACAAATGCTATATTAGACAAAGTCAGAATGGGAAACTGCAGGGATGAACCTTTGATTACCTTATACTGTAGCTTCCAAAGTTTATTTGGCACTTTATGAGAGACTACACTTCTACCTGAAAAGCTCACTGATGGAGACTAAGCAAAGTACTTCAAGAGCTCACAGGAGAGTTTTCACCCGTGTCTGGTTCTGGTGGAAGGTTACCCATCACCACCAAGTGGCTGCAGACACTGTTTTAGCAATATCATTTAAACAGAAGATACTGCATCCAGTTTTCTGCAGGGTGATTTTAAACCTGCCTTTGTCCAGCAGGAAAAGAAAATAGTTCACCCACCTAAATAAGCAGAAATAGCCACTAGTGTGTCTCTCTCTGCAAAAAGCTGATTATTTTTTTCCACTGGTATACAAAAGGAAACAGACTTTCAAAAATAAGTCTACTATCTCATTTCATCAAAAGTATGAATCAAAAGCATGATTGGACTTAATTTGTCTGACTGAAGAGAGCATGGCTAAGAGCAACTAGTTTAACTTATCCAGAAAAAAAGAAAAATAGATAAAAGTTGTATTGCTACTCTTGTTATATGGAAGCCTTAAGAATTTTTGTCCAAGAAACTTGCTACAATCTAGTGTATACTGTTCATTATGTGTAGCTTTTTCAGAACAACCCTGTGATAGGGACATTATTTTGAGACAAAAATCACTTAATTATTCTATTTGATTTTATTTCCAAGTACAGGACCTACATGAAAGATTTACTCCAAGGCAACTCTACTGTGTGAGTTCTATTATTGCCCAAGTCAGTTGATTTTACTTGCTTACTTGCTCTACTTGCCAAGTTCATTTGAAGCAATGCAGATAAATTCTTCATTACTGAAATTCTTTATCAATAAAATATTTAAAACTTTAGAGTCACTGTATTCACCCAAATTAACAGCTTCCCACCCAGTTTCTGACTGTTCTGCCACTGGCATGCAGAGCTTCTTTCTGCCATGATCTTCTCATCACTTGGTCCGCCCTGCCAAGCCAGAGCCTGGCTGAGCCCACCCCAAACCCTACTTTTGCTTCTTCTTCCTGTGCTGAGAAAATACAAATGGCTGTGTTTTCTATGCATGAAATAACCAATTAACTATCTTCCTACTGCAATTCTGCCACCTCCATTGCTGGACCATTGCTACCTGCCATCACAGTAGCATTTTAAATCACTTTTGATTCTGTGTCACTCCATTCTTACACAGTAGCTCACCAATTTCATTCTGTTCCACACTGGGCATTATTAGAAGGGACTGGCAGGGAAAGGTATTGCATATACACATCCTCTTCTTTTTCCAACAGACATTTTGGGGTACAGGATGTTGAACTAGCTAAACCCTTGGTCTGATTTAGTATGGCTGGTCTTGAATGGAGTATGATCTGCACTCTAAGTTTCTTCTGCTTCACGCTGACACACTTTCAGCTTCTTTAATCTTTCTCACATCTCATTCTCCTCTGTCTTCACATTAAAAACAAAAGCTTTTACATTACAAATTTCAGCTCCACCATTTTACCAAAACCCAAAAAAAGCTTGGGAAGGTGTGAGATCAAAGAGTTATCATCACACTTAACACAAATGTGAAAGGAGATCAAGAATTATGGCTGCAGCTCCAGAACTGAACCCATTCCTGTTCAGCATCTCCTGCATGCAGTCCACTGAATGTCTTCCCAAGGCTTCCATTGATGTTTTCACAATGGCACCTCACAACTGATCCTGCCTCTCATTCCTTAAGCTGCCTTCAACATCACTGACTACTTTTCTCTCTCCCTCCCTATCTCAGTCTTTGCTCTCCTCTCTCTCAGCTACCCCTGAAAGGACAGAAGTCACATCCACTTTCACCCTACATGACTCTACACCCATTCTTAGGTAATCACAGCAACATCCTCAAACACCTCTATGTTGCCAACTTAGGTCTCTCACCTGTGTAAACCACAGTTTCAGCCTACCTCTAACAAAGGTTTTACAGTCACTTGTTGTACATGCAAGCACAGAAGAAAGAGAGTCTCTGTCTAAACTTTCCTTCTGCAAGCACCTGTTCCTGTCACCTGTTTGTCATTCACTGCCTGGATGCAGAATTATGATCAGACAATTTCCACAGTGAGTGCTTTTTGTAGAAGACATGCCTCTGCCCTTCACAGCCAGGTGAAAAGCACTGCTCTGAGCAGCACCTTCCTGGGCCACTTGGTCTAATGGGTTTCTTTGCTCCCTGCCAACATCTCCCAGCCTGTCTGAATTAAAGACAAGGTATTTACTTGTCCTCAGTTACAAACTTCCAGCCAATATGCTCTCCTGCTTAGGCCACAATCTACCTGTAGTAGACCATATTTTACTGTCTTGTCTCATCGAGTCTAAACCCATGAGGACCAGGCAGTAACTTGGTTTGGCAGGGACCATGCTAACAGAAATCAGTAACTCGTAACACTGACTTGTGCTGTAGGAGAAGGACTCATGCCATTTTCATTATTTCAGTACTAAAACCTAATAGGACACTTCTGGAAATTTGTTCAGATGTGAAAGATGTTGTTTTACACTTTTTCACATCCTCCCCTGTTAACCTACATTTATGATAGGTGAGGGAGAGAGAGAGGTCCTGTTAATTAAAATCTTCTCTTCCTTTTCACACTTTCACCTGAGAATGCCCTGGTGCACCCTGCACTTGCTAACCTGCCACCCTGCACTCACACTCCAGCATTTCCTCCCAAAGAGCAGCACTGCTTGTTTCAGTACATAATTAGCCCTCAGCACTCTAACAAATGAACTCTGTTCACACGAGGCCTGCACACTGAAATTATTTCATTTTTTGCCCCAAGAGTTGTAACAGGGAAAATGCAGTGAGATCTACTGAACAATGAGAAAAGAAAGAAGCAAAGGTCTAGACAGCTGCAAAGATTAGAAGGAGGAACAAGATCTCATCAAGCCTTCTCAAGAAACCCTTCACTGCTCTCTGCCACATCTATCCAACATCTGTCTACAAAGTTTTTGTGTTGCTATTAATTGAGTCTGGTACACAGCAGTGCACAAAGCAAGAAGCCCTTATACATCAGGACAACTTCTTCCTCTGTAACACACAGACAGCTCTATTTGCACACACACTGTTGGAAAACCAGTCCATGTGCATCTGATGTATGACTGCATCCACACACACACAAAAAAAGATTTCATTTTCATTAAAAACTACTCTTCCTTAAAAAAAGCTCTGCATTCCAACTTTCAGTTTCACTCTCTTTTCACCACAAGCCCCAGTGCTGATCAGCATTACTAAAAACTGAGAGGAATCTGGACTTATTAATGAAAATTAATTTAGTCACTTTTACACACAAAAAAAGTGCATTTGAAAACAATCCATCTGATGATCCACCCATGGATCAGCAGTTTTTTTTTTGCCTTTAGGAACTGGAAACAACTACAATTACTACAGCTTTCACTGCTTGGGCCACTTCCTTCACACCTCTTCCACACCCTGCAAGAAAGCATTTACCAGCAGCATCACCTGAAGTAAATGAAACAAACAGCCAGCAGAAAGGGGAAGGGAAGAATATGTGGGTATATTTGTGTTGTGGGGTTTGTCCAAGATCATATTTCATATTATGAAAGAAACACAGTCAGTTTTATATAACAGATCTCCTTTCAACCATGCGAGTGAATCACTTTTAAAAATTAGTTAACACCGAATTAACAGCCTGATTTAATCTCTGCACTTTCCTTAAATTCATACTGTAGGCTCAGGTTTCCCATCCCCAATCTTTCTGAGGTGTAAAAAAATGGAGCACTGCACACAGATGAAAACGTGCTGTGCTCAGGATTCTGTGAGCGTTTCTGATTCCTGGTATCCCCCACCACAATAATAACAATAAAAAAGGAAATGATACAGTTAAATTCTGAGACTGTCAGGACCAGTGTAGAGGTGTTGGCTATTTCTTAGCAGAAGCTCTTGATCACACGGTGTGATGGAAACAGAACAAGGTCCTGTTTATCCTGAGGCTCCCTTAGGCTGCCACATTTTCTCTGGTGCTCTCAGAGCTTTGGCTCTGCTGTGGCTTTGTGGATAATTATTTTAGCAGCCCAGGTCACACAGCTGGACTTGAGAGCTAAGGAGGCACCAGACTACAGGGAACACACCAGAGCCACACATGGAGGCAACTTCTTAAACCAGCCTTTCCACCAGGCAAAGCATTTCTGCAGCTACACTCTTACTTTCACCCTTACCTCTACTGAACCCTGTGTAGGCAATACTACACTGGATAATATCAGCTTCCTAACCCTCATAAGATGTATTTCTTAGATTAAAAGCTAGAACTCAGGACAAATTTGTATATCCAACCAAAATGCATCCACCACAAAGACACATCCAATTTCTTCCAGGTGGAAAGGTCACGAGTTAGGGCCCAGAATTACACACTGCAGCCCAGAAAACTGAAGCAAAGAAGTAGGTAAGGAGTAAGAGATCAGTCTCTTAATTCTCTCCCCCAAAAAATCTAGATGCTCTAAGAAAATGTCACCAATGAGGTTCATAAGTTCTTAAGTGAGGAAAAAATAGTAAGTTATGTGACCAAGTATTTCAATCACAGAAGAAATTAGAATTTAAATAACCATGCCCCATACGACATTAAGAATTGAACAGCCTCTAGCACTGGCCCTAGAGGCTGTGTCATTAGTTGTTCAAGCAAAAGGAAAGCTTCTCTCACAGTAAATGTTGAAGTGACCTTCACATTCACCCAGTTTTTCTAGTCCAAACTACATGAGACTGGAACCATCACCTGTCAATACATTCCCAAGCATGTGCCACTCTGTTCTCTACTGGAAAGTTTGTAACTAGGGTCCCACGTTGTGTTAAACTTTCAAAAACACTAAAAAAAGCCTCAAACCCACGTAATTTTTTAAAAGCCTAAGAAACACCAAATTTATTTAGGATTTCTACAGGACAATTTTGATGCTGAAAACAGCAAGACTGAGCAGTAGAGCAAATACACTGGCATGAGACAGATTAGAAAAATAATTAAGACCTGAAATACACTCTTTACATCTAACTAAAGTGAACAGATTTTGAATTTTACTAAAACGTGCCAGGTGTAAACACACCGAAAGCCTTACAACACATTTTTAAGTAGGCTGGGGTGAGAGCTAATACAGATCAGCTATTCTCCCGATTATTAAAAAAAAAAAAAAAAGTCAAAATAAACCTATGTAGTACGATGTTAACCCTCAAAAACTACGAGTACTCCTACAGCCTCAGCTCTTCCCTGGCGGTGTTCGAGCTGAAAACCAGGCTGAAAATACGGGACCCGAGCCCAGCCCCGCTCCCCGCCAGCGCAGCCCCCGCCCGCCCCGCGGCCGCCAGGGAGGGACGCGCTGCCCGCAGGCACACACCGGCCACCGGCCGCACACGTTACAGGCCGCGGGAGCTCCGGGGGGAGCGCGGCGCGCTCCCACCCCGCCGAGCGCTGACAGAGCCGGCCCCGTCCCGCCTCCGGCGGACGCGGCCCCGTCCCGCCGCCTGGGCCCGCCCGCCTCCCGCGCTAGGCCCGGCCGCCAGGAAGTGGCTCCGCCGCCGCCCCGCTGCCCCAGGCCCGGCGGCGGGGCCCGGCCGAGCCGCCCGCCCCGCTCCCACCGCGCCGACCCCGCGCCCCCGGCCCCAGCCCTGCCCACCTGGGTTGCCAGTCATTCCAGCCCCGCGGGTGGTAGTGCTGCCTGCTGCCGGTGCCGCTCAGCCGAGACCCCGGGGCTCTGCGGCTCATTACCTTGCCCGAGACGGCATGGCCGGCCGGGCAGCGGCGCGGGACAGGGCGGAGGAGCAGCAGGAGCAGGAGGACGCGGGGGGAGAGGCGCGGGCGGCGGCTCCTCACTCGCGCTCCGCAGGCGGTGCTGCTGTCTCACAGCGCAGGGAGGGGACGCGGCCGCCGCGGCTGCTCCGGCTGCTGCCCGGGCGCGCAGCACGCCGGGATGGCGGACATGAGCCGCCCGCCCCTCCGCGGGGCACGCCGGGAGGGCGGGCACGGGGCGCGGGGGCGGCGGCTCCGCCTCCGGCAGCCGCGGGACGGGATCCCCGCCCGGGGGGTCCCCGCTGCTCTCCGCCCGCGCCTCCCCCGGGAGCGGCTGGGCGGCGGCGGCACCGCCCCGGGGGTGAGAGCGGTGTCAGCCCCCGGCCCTGCGGGGCGTCGGTGACAGCCCCTCTGCTGCCAGGGGAGCCCTGCGGGAGGGCGGCCAGGGCGGACCAACGCCAGTAGCGCGAAGGGATCGCGGAATCCCTGGGGTTGGAAAAGACCTCTGAGATCATCGAGTTCAATCTCCCTGCGAACATCACCACGTCAACTGTACCATGACACCGAGTGCCACGTCCAGTCTTTCCTTAAATACCTCCAGCGACGGTGACTCCACCACCTCCCTCTGCAGCCCATTTCAGTGCCTAATCCTTCTTGTGAACTTCTTCTTAACAACCAACCTAAACCTTCCCTGAGCACAGCTTAAGACGATGTCCTGCCATCTTGAGGACAAGAGTATCCCGGGCTCCGAGGGCATCCTGGCTCCTGAGGAGCCCCGGGGTGCCCGGGACACAGCGGGAGGCGGCGGCGCCCAGTCCCCAGCTGTGAGGGGAGCCGGGGGATCCCAGACCCCAAGTCTTGAGGGGATCCCAGACCCCGAGTCCTGAGGGGATCCCAGACCCCGAGTGCCGAGGGGAGCCAGGGGATCCCAGACCCCGAGTGCCGAGGGGAGCCAGGGGATCCCAGACCCCGAGTGCCGAGGGGAGCCAGGGGATCCCAGACCCCGAGTGCTGCGGGAGCCAGGGGATCCCAGACCCCGAGTCCTGAGGGGATCCCAGACCCCGAGTCTTGAGGGGATCCCAGACCCCGAGTCCTGAGGGGATCCCAGACCCCGAGTGCCGAGGCGACCCTTGGCGCCCGTTGCTGCGGGGCCGAGGTTTCCAAGGCGTGAGGGGAGCCTGGGGCCCTCGAGCCCCGGGAGCAGCCGGGGCTGACAGGAGCTGAGCGGGGCTGGAGGACGGACCCTGCCCTGCTGCCATCCCCCCTCCCCTCTGCACGGGTCTGTCTGTGCTGCCCCACGCCTCGCTGCAGTCTGCAGGGAGCTGTGTCCCTCCGGATGGAGCAGATCCCCATCCCAACGCTTCTCCCATCAGGGCGCTTCGCCCGTGCATGAGTGGCAGGGAGTCTGATGTTCAGCAGCCATCAGCAGAAAGCTAACCAGCTCCACATTAAACACTAACTGAACTCCTAAGGTTTCCCCATCTTCCTCACAGGAACCTTCTAAAATGCATTTCAAAAGTAAATTTTGACACAAAAGTGTCCTTCTAAGCCCGGATACATTTCCATGTATCTCCATGGTTATTCATGCTGTCCTCCAAAGCTATCTTCACAGTTTCAGGGAGGGCATTTGGTGCCCGCTGTTGGCAAAGCCTGTCTGTTACCAGGAAGGCAGACAATTCTGAGGAGAGAAAAAAGGTCGCCTCCATTTGGTAGATATTCTAAGAACATTTCCCAAAAAAAGGTGTCTACACTGTCTCTGGCATATTTTTATTTTTCTTGCAAGGTCTGTAAACTTACATTAGCTGATTTGTTAAGTCCAATTTCTGACAGTAGACTATTCCTCTTTATGAAAAAGCATAATAGTTTGGTCAGATATTCAGCAAAGAGGCATGAGTAGATCAAAATCTTTTTTAAATTGCAATATCCAAGGCTTGAGACCACTGCAAGACCTGAGGAGACTTCTGAAATTCTCCTGTGCCCATTTCCATATTAGAAATCCTCATAATATGCCAGGGTTCTGTTGGAGTCTTCACTCAGACAGATGGCATCCTGCCGCCTCCCTTGGACTCTGCTGGGCAGCCCTCATCCTGCTGACACATTCCTATTGCCTTGCGCTCAGTTAGCAATGCCTGCAAGACACAGAGATTTCAAAATCAATTTCAGGACAAAAAGAAAATATTGTATCACAAAGCTTCATCATAATAAAATGCCACTTCCATGCAACAACCCCTGCCCATCAGTCTGAATTTCAACTGACATACATTTGTGTATCTTAAGAGAATTAGTTTTGCAAAACCAATCAATTCCATGAGCCACGACAGATTTTTTTCCCTGTCCTTTATAATTGAGATGGACATCCAGAATTACACAATATACCACAAAATTATTTTCTGTAAGTATAGCAACAATACCTGCTGCAAATTGGCTGACCCTTCCCAATTAAGTCAAGCAGATCCTCTGCCCCAATGATGCAGCAAGGGATTCTTTCCGTTTCATTACTGAGTAGCATCCCAGTGGTAACAATCATGAATCACTTAAGGGAAAAGGTAATAGCAGCAACGTATTTTTTACTACACTTCCAATTAATTTTGTAAGGGGAGGCAAGAAAGCAACAGGAATACTATGACCAACGACTGCCTCTATCCGCCGAGAGTTTAAGAACCTCTCATTTAAAGTTCAGTAGAGTAAATTTTGTATCAGAAATCCTGTATTCTAGTGGTGAATTTGCTGCAGTCTGTGTGGTCTAATGCAGATCCCTCTTCAGAGTGCAGTTATCTCCACTTGTAAAATGGATCAGTGATGTTCAGCTTTCTAAACTGCTTTGGTGCACAGCCTTAACACTGTAAAAATATTATAAAGCTACGAAAATAAAATATATTCTAGATTTATTTCTACAAAGATGATTATATTGTGAAATTTGAATGGTATTAAGGATATTAGTTTAAAAGCTCATCAAGAGTTGTGAGAGGTAATAATTATTCCTACAGCATTTTCTCAGTAGCAGATTTCAATCAGCCAAAGATGGATAAGGCCATTCAGATATCACACTAGGAATTAAGAAAGCCAGGGAAGCTGAGGCCAGGATTTTCAAAACTGCCTTCTAAATTTCAATCCTGAAGTTTGGAAGTTGGATACTGAGTAGCCAGCACAGACATCAGTTGGAGCTGTACATTCTGAAGTCTTGCTAAAAAATAAAGTGTTTAAATATGGACTGTCTCAAAATAGAAATATATGTACTTAAAAGACCTGCCTAAAATTCCAGAAAGAGTCGATGACACTTGTGGAGATACGTGCCCTGTCTCACTCCTGGGTGCATGCTCAGTCCACTCCACCAAACTGCCCCCATCCATCCTAAGGCACAGCTCTGGAGTGACAGACACTGTGAACCACACTTCTCCTGCTTTGTAATTCATGCTAATGGTTTCTCGATTGAATATATCAAAGAAAGCTGCATTAATCTGAGTGTTATTTTTAGTTGGAATGAAGTGCAGATTGTATATATTTAATGTGCTGAAATAGGGTGGTAAGCACCATATTGTGTCTTTTACCCCTCGCTAATTTATTTCCTTACTAAGCAGTGTGTCTGGAGAGACCAGCATGTGCTGAGAACTGCAAGTCACTCCTGGCCCTTGGCTCCCTCTGATCATAATAAAGCTACAGATTGAGAGAAAAACAATCACCAGCCATGAGAGGGAAGAGATGCTATTTCCTCTTGTGGAAATAGGACAGAAGCCAAGGAGCAAAACAGTATTTAACTAGAGCAGAGAAGTACCAGTCGCCAAGATCCTGTAGTCTGTGTATTTCAGATAAACGCCTCTTAAAAATTAGAAAGGATTTTTAGAGGAGTTACTCCCTGTACCTGCCAATTCTACTGTTTTGATGGCAGAATCCAGTTTCTATCAATAACCAACCAAATTTTCAGTTGAATGGCCCCACAGACCATTCTGGCCATAGCAGCACATGTGCTGTGTGGCCAGTCTGTGCAGGCACTGGGAGCACAGGGTGTCCAGCACACGCTGTACTGGCGGCTCAGGCACAGCCCCAGGATGCACAGGAGCTCTCCCAGGAGCTCTTCATTAAAACCTGCGCAGGTACAAGGATCCACAGAGGTCTCTGCCCAGCAGGGACTCAGTCCATCAGCAACAAATGCTGCAGCCCCACTGAGGCCTACCTTGTCTCATCCCAAACTGGAATTTTTCCTTATCCTATGAGTTGTATTGATACAGAAATCCAACGTACAAATAATTCTAATAACAACGTATATTGAACCCATTAGTTCATCACCAGTTTTGAGTTAAAAATCATTATAGTGTAAAAAAGTCAATATTTTGGTTTGGAATTCCAAATTTAATATCAACAAAAATCAACTTTTAGCTTCTTTTATTTGTATTAAAAACTAGGGAAACATTGTTGGGTTTTTTTCTGAGTATTTATAAAGCCACTTTGAATTTAAGTGGGATAGAACATGCAACCATCTGCTCCATTTCCTCAAGGTCTTTTAGAGGATATCTTTTCCTGAACAGCATTCCTCTACAACAGAGCAACAAATATAAGACATTAAATTTCTTAGAACTTGTTCTTCTGAATTTCCTTATTATTATTACATCTTTAAGACATTTTATATCTCCTAAGTGAGACGTACATCTTCTAGCATGATGTACAGTATGTAAGTAAATATCTGAGTTCCTGTCACAGACATCATCCTGTCACAGATTTATTACATCGTGGGCTACATTAGTCCTTGTTTGTGTGTATAAGCTGTTTCTTCATATTCTGTTTATTAACAGTATGTTTTTCTGTTTATTAAGTGTATACTTCCTTAAATGTTCTAGATATTATTACATATTGCCAGCAACAGTTATACATAGCATACAAATTGAGCACTTCCATTTGAGTGACAGGTTTCTAAACAAGTAGTTGTTGCAGTAATTTTGACCTGACAAATGTATAACTTAAACCAGTTTCAGGTCTTTAAAACTTTAGGTCCTGAAAATCCAAGGAAAAATAGTGGAGAGTAATTTTTTTGCTGATACAAGCAGTCATATTATATGTATTAAATTTCAGCCAGGGTGAAAATGGTGAGATAACTCAGAGCAGTAGTGTAGTAGTTTCAGGAGAGTGGGAACTGCAGCAATCCTTTTCTTTTTTGGAATCCACACAGAGCTCCTTAGAGGGAGTCATAGTCTGCCTGCAGTGTGTTACATATGAAATTGGCAGCATGGTAACAACTCAGTTACAAAAATTTTTCAATGTCTCTGAAAATCAAACTTCGTGGAACAGCAGAATGTCTGATGTGTTCTCAGCACTGGCTGAGAATCAAGTGTACATTTACTCACAGCAACTGCAAGGTGCTCCACGAGCAGCAGCTCCCTCTCCTCTGCCCAGTGTGTGAGTGCCATCCTGCTCGAGATTTCTGCTACCTGCAAGCCAAGCGTGCCTGCACATCAGTCCATGCTGCTGCAAGAGTGGCTGCTCAGGCGGCTGCAGGGAGATTTGTGCTGCTTGCATTATTGCTGAGAGCCTGGGCAGAAGCCTGAGGAGCACTGCATGTGCAAGAGGGAAAAGCTGAATCGGGGCTCACGAGCAGTTGCACATTATGAAATGCTGCACAGTGCTGGAGCAGAGCTGGCGCGCGCTGTACTGCACTGCAGAGAAAGGCAGAGTTGCAGCAAGAAGCAGTTATCTCTCACCGTGGATGCCAACAGTACAAGACTATTATACTGTGAAGCCCTTTTGAAAAATTAATGGTGTACTTGATGCTTCACCTTTCTGGTGAATCTGAGAATTTCCACCTGTTTAAATAACTGCTCTCGCACATAAATTTTCATGCTCTGCAGACCCAAGTTTATGTCATGTTTGTTGAAAGGGTAATTTGAAAGAGGCTGCCAGGAAAGTATCAAGCCTTTAGGTGTAATAAGCCCAGGGAAATTTGTTTGAATGGTGTAATGAATCCAACTTGTTAATTTAGATCTGTTTGGTGCTTATATTGATAGTGGAGTGTTATGAAAATGAAAAAAAAAAAGTTGGTCTAAAAGGTGCAGTACAAATAGAAGTGAAACATACAGTAAACTCCCCCAAGATATTTATCCTTTAATCTTCTCTAACTTTAATTGCTTTTTCTAGGCTTATTTTCCTACCTGTTTTTTTAATATGTTCCAGATCTCAACATTACCAAGTCCTTATCTCTCCATCTTTCCTTGAAGCCTCTGGAAAAGACTTTGATGAGATCAGTAAAGATGTCACTTGAGTCATACTTCGTGAGACAGCTCGATAACCAGCCTTTATGAGAAAAAAAACATAGTATCAGAGCATGAAAGAGAGGAGCCATGAGTCCAGAAAGAAAGATTTAAGCAGCAGGTCCTTATCTCTCAGAGTTCAGTGCTCTGACCCAGACAGTGTTCTGTAGGACTAATTTTATGTGTGATGTACAACCAAATTTTCTGTCAGTTTTGCACACATTTCTCAAGCATCACTCAGGTTTTCTCACAACCTTTCTAGGGCATTTTTGTGGAAACTCACAATTCCTAGAGGGCCCATGGCTCATCTGCTGGCCGAGGGACCATGTAAGCTCTGCTTCCACCGGAAACCAGGTAAAAAGACAAAATCTTTCACATCTCTGGATGTTTGCATGATAAGGTGCTAACAAGGTGGGAAAACATTCATCAGCAGAAAAAAACAAATTGTGTTGGATAGCTTTGTGGCATGTGGATAAAATCTGGGTAAACACAGGGAGCAACAGCAGTTTCTCTGGTTCTTCTGCAAGCAGGGCGCTGCAGAGGACGGGCATCCTTGTGACAGCGGTCACTGGCACTATCTAGAGCAAACCCAGGAGAGTTCAAAGTCTCCACAAGGGGAATTGAGGCCCCAGGCACTGCTTGGTTGAAATCTCACCTGCATAGTTGCTACTGCATGTTACTTTGTGAGAAAGGCTGTGCCCTGTTTGAATAATGACACAATTCAATCTGAATCAAAGGAGGATAAATTGCCTTCTACTGCCAGATACATGCAGTGCAAAGACTCGGTATTCCTTTGAGCCTGTGAAAAGCTTGGTGTGGGAGAGCTGTCTAGCATTATGTAAAAGGGAATCTGATTTCCCAAATAACATACACGCATTGTAACCACCAAATCATCTTCCCATAGTGCCCTGTATAAATCACTACAATTTGCAGCTTCTCTAACAACAGCCTTACAACCACAGCTTCCTTCAAAAGCAGCTTTGACTCATCTCCAGGCCAGGGTGAAAAAATAGCATATGGCTTTGTGCATGAAAAGCACACATTATTCCCAGTCAACCTGATTTCTTACCTTTTCTCAGATTTTCAAGTTTTGCTTTTTTCAGCCTTCATAAAGTTCTTTTAATTAAATTTTTGCATGTTTACAGAGAAAACTGCAAGGATTTACTCAGAAATAAGCAAAAGAAAGACAGCAGATCTCATCAAGCCCTATTGACATGTTCTTTCAAATTTTTATTTTGTCATACTCTTTAGTCCCCAGTACTTGTGATTGCTCACATAAAAGTATGTTATTCTATAAACTGCTGTATATCTTAAAGCTTTCTAGGCAGAAATTACATTTTTTCTATGTTTAGAATAGTCAGGCCTTGATCAGGTTGGCATCTTGAAGCATAACATAATATTGTCCGATAATTCTGCTATAGAAGAGAGCTTCATCATCTGAAGCAGAATGAAGCCTTAAGCACAGCACATCTCTCTCCTTCTCTTTCTCATTGTTTTCCTAGACCACATTTATTCTACACTTTTTCCCAGTTCCCTGTAGCACCACCATCCTTCTTACCCACAGCTCGTGCAGCCAATGCACACAGAGCATTACAGCCCTGTTAACAAACACAATCAGCCTTTCATTCAGCTAGAAATGTTACATAAACTTACTGTTTTCTTTCACGTAATTCCTTTAAATTCTTATTTGAGATATTAATTAGGTTGTTTTCAGCATATGGTTTGCAATTATTTGGTTCTTTCAGTTTCTTGAACTTGTTGTTCCACAGTCTTACAGATATGGCAATCCTTCAGAATGAATAAAATTAACCTTGCAGTAATCACTAATGCACAAAGATAGTGCTTCATCATGGCGGTTTTTCTTGTTATTTCTGTTCACTGAATATAAAAACAGTCGATGTTTTGTTCTCTCAGCTCATTCATTCAGATGTTTTTGTAAAACACTGACATTAGAAGCTGCCCTGCATTTATTCCATGTCTGATGTGCCATTAGTTAAACACCTACTCTCCAGATAAATGGAATTTAGCTCCAAGCGTGCAGACCCAATCCACCAACCCCTTAATGACATGTTTGCAAATCCATAAATCCTGGCTGTAAGCTTTCACCAACACACAGCTGAAGAGCAAGCCAAGCCTTTAAACACCCAGAAGAAAACCCATGATGAGACAAAAAAGTGCCTCTGAGAAATGTAGCCATATGAACGAGAGCTGCACATGGAATTGCTGCTTGGGCATAGCTACCCCCATGAAGTGCAATCCCATGTGTGGTGTGTACATACATACATTTCTAAGGATACTAACTGGATCCAGATAATCAACTTCCTTCAAATCTGGGATCCAAGTCGAAAACAACAAATCTAAGTTTGAGTGAAATACATCCTTTACCTTTTGAACTTCACAAGACTAAAAATGGCACTGAAGCAAATTACAAAGCAGCCAATCACTGCTGAGAGACACTGAAATGAACTGCTCAGGGTAGATTTTCAATGCATTTCCCTCCTCTTTTCCTTCTCCACTGCCTGTGAGTGTGCTGGCTCCAAAATGCAGAGGGGGATTTTGAGGTGCACATCCTATACCAGCCCAGCTCTGGGTTGTGCTGAGCCAGCCCCAGTGCAGCACATAGAAACAGCCCAACACACACCAGGGAGATGCACATCAGCATTTTAAAGCAATTTCATGTGCAGCCAACTGATGCTATAAATCAGTGAACAGAGAGTGATTTGCATAAGTGACAGGGTACGTGTGAATCCTTTGGGTTTCCCAAACCCTACTTCATTAGAAACCATGTGCCTTAGTAAAATATGTAAATTTGTACATTTTTGTTAAATGACTGAATTGATTAATTACTTCATTTTATATATTTATTTATTTTCTGTTAGCTGGGTTCAGCTGTTCCTACTACCTGTTGAATATTTATGACCCTGTGTAGCACTAAAGCGGAGACTTGGAGGATGTCTGTCTGCTTCTGGGTACAGATGGACTCTGAGTTACCCAGTGAGGGTAACAGAGTCACTGTGCCCATCTCAGAGCCCTGCAATGGCCTTCTGCAATGGCACACAGATGACAGTCTGTGTGCTCCTGAGGTACTGCAGGGCACAGACTGACACATCATGCAAACTGGAATTGAGGGTTATGCTAATAAGTCAGACTGTGCACTGCAGGGGGGAAACAGGGCAGGGAGCTGGGAACCACAGCCCCAGTTGCTATCTCAGTCTCACCACAGAGCTGTAATTCCCACCTTGAACATGGGGCTTGATTATTGTATAGGCTGCCCTCTTTTTTTTTTTTTTTTTGCCTGCTCACTTGCATCAGCTTCAGAAAGGATCTTTCTATGGTATTAAGTCCGTGGACCATTTTGCCAGGATCCTTCTCCCGTGTGTCTCAGAAGGAAGATGTTCTGGTGTTTTCAAACCCACTGCTGCAGGCCCTTCAGCCAGCAGTGACTGCTTTCCTGTGCACAGCTCTTGTAAATCCCAAGTGATAACTTCTCTTATGTCTTGCTTTTCTCATTACAGCCTACACTTCTGTGCTGGCCAAAGTGGTTTGAGTGCACACACTTGGGCTCCTCCAGGCTGCCGGTGCCACTTCACTGCTGGGCTGCTGCTGTCTCCAGCGCAGCTGTGCCACAGCTCCCCGGGAGCCGAAGTGCCCCTGTGTGACTGTCACAAACTCCGGTGCTGCCCTGAGGGGGTGCAGCCCATCTGCAGCAGCAGGAGGCTGACAAACCCAGCCACGGATCCTCCCTCTCGCTGCTTCCCTGTCCCCTGCTAGCCCTGCCGCGCTGCTCCCTCCCTCCTGCCCTGCAGCACAGGCCAGCACAGTGGTTCTGTTTCCCTCTCCTTGCACTGGTAGACTTAGGCATTTTTCTTGGTTTCACCTCTGTTCAGAACCCAGCAGAATGCCAGCTGGAGACCTCGAGAATGAGAAGGGTTTGGACTTGGAGAGCCATGCTGAGTAGCCAGGGCAAGAATTTGGCTCCCTCCCACACACAAAGCTTGTCTCAGCTTCCAAACCATCCCCACTGAAGACAACTTTGTGTAGCCCTGCCCTTAGAGTCACGCTGTGTCAGCTCATGAGGGCTCAGCACAAACAGTCCCTGGCATAGCCAGGCTGGACATGCAGGTGAGCAGCCAAAAATTAAACAGCACTCCTTGTTCTGAGGAGTGAGTTATGAAATACATATTCCTCGTGGGGCACTGGGGAGTTGCTAAATGAGTTTGTGATAGTCTCCATAGCAATGGAAAAGCATACTAAGAGGAGAAACCACAGAGAAGATGTATGCCAGAGATATGTCTCCTTGACAACAACCCAGGCATGGGACTGAGAGAGCTGCCTGGAGGAGCTGAAGCTGGATCCTCATGTCCTTCTCTCTGAAGTGACTCAGGACATCAGAAGGAGCTGCTCTTAATAAAAGCAACAAGCACCAAGACAAGAACAAATTAAACCACTAACACAGACTTACATGAGTTAGAAATATATGTCTGGGTATATCAGCTCCTTTACATACCTACATGAATCATGTATTAATTTTACATATTCATATGCTGTGAGGTCAAATATTCAAAAGTTATCAGTTTTACTCAAGGCCATGCAGCTGTCTCCAGTTCTTCTGTCTCTTTGCCTTTCAAGATATTCTTTAATAACATGATCAAGGAGATCTTTCTTGTAGGACCCATGCCTTGTTCAGCACAGTGGGCAGATGATGCTCACTGAATAGTTGAGTCAATATTTTGTCTTTTCCTTGTTCTTCAATAGCTTGCCTCAGGCCCTCTTTATTTCATGCAGTGCAAACATACTCACAAAGACAGAATAAATTCCCTCATGACAGTGTCTGCAGCAGTTATTATAGCAACCAAGTTGAATGCTACCAAACTGGAATAATGCTAAGAATATCAGAAAAAAAACCCAAAAACCTGCAGCTACAAGGGAAAAAATCCAGGAGACAGCAAGCCAAGACTTCTCCACCTGTGCCACTCACCAGCTCGCCTGCAGCCAACAAATCCAGCTGTTACTTTTGCTCTCATGTCTCTTTCTACTTGCCCAGATTTTGATAAATTACTCCAGCCTGGGACTACTGGAAGACTCCCCTCACATCTTGCTGAGTGCTGAGCCCCTTCAGGGAGAGCCTGAGATGGCTCTGTGTTCTGTAGTGGAACTACAATACTTGGGGGATCTAAAAAACATTCTTAATAAATAATACCCAAACAAGCAGGTCATCATTCAGTTTAGTGCTGGGTTCTCCCAGTGAACTTTGGCACTTGTAACAGATATTGCTGCACAGACTTGGAAATGTCATTTTGAAACAAAGTGTAGGGCCCTGTTTTCTTTTCAATCAGGTGCTGAATATTAAGCAAAGTCCATACCATGGTTTATTGACTGAATGGTGAAGGTAAAGCATGGTATTTCCAGGCAGAGTATTGCAACGCAGGAAGTTCTGTCACTTTAAATTAAATTAAAATAATAGCTGAGTTGGTAGAGGTATTATTGAAATTAAATCCTATTGTTTCCCTCGTCTTGCTTATAATTAAATGAAGTAATTGCTCTTGGATTGTTCAGGTGATTTAAAATTAATTTCATTGTTGTCCTACTGCATTTATTAGCTGACAGATGCAAATCTCCCAGGACCATTGAGTAGCTCTGTTCCTCCTCCCTCCCTCCTTGCTGACTCTTCCCTTCCCTGGAGTTTGCAATATCCCCTGGAAACCAGGAAAAGCCCATGAATTCTCCTGCAGCAATGTCAGCAGAGAGGACTTTACAGTTTGCTGAGAGCAATCAGCTTTAATAAAAACAAAGAAAGGAAAAGAAAGAAAAGGGGAACTGCAGTGAGTACCTGGGGCTCGGCAGGCTCCAGTCCTGAAGTTCCAGCTTCCCCAGACAGGGGAGCTGAGGAGCCTTCCCTTCCTGCAGTCAGCTGCTGCTCAGTCCTGGCAGGTCCTTCTGGACCAGTTTGCCCCGTGAGAGGGAAAGGGCCACCAAGGCACAAGGATGAATTTGCTGGGAGCTGGGTTCATCCTACACATGTAGTTGCTGGGGCAGAATAAAATACAAGCGCATTGACTTTGGGCTCATCCAACACATTTTCTGCTAGCAGTCAGCATTATTACTCCCTGTGGTCTTTCTGAGCATGTTTTTCATTTTCTACACAAAACAGAGGATTTTTTATTGTGCTTAGCCCAAGCTGCACACACTGCCCTACTCCCTGAGGAAGTTTTTCTTCCAGAGACCATGATGTCATCAGTGACTTGGACCTGGCTACTCTGGACACTGTGTGCAGACACTTGTGTGCCAAGTGGAAAAGAACAATGGCAAAATATCTCCAAGGCTGCCAGCAAGACAGACCATGGTGCAAGGTGCCTGCCTGGGAAGCCAATTAAATCCACAGTGCTTGAAGAGAGCTCAGAACACTTGGTGTGAGAGCGCAGGCCCACGCACAGGTCAGAAAACACATCTTAAAAAACAGGGGATATGTCCTTAATGCCTTTTATCCATGTGGGCAAAGCTGACAGTCTTCAGACGTCCAGACCTGCTGTGGGGTGCCAGGGATGAGCTTCTGAGCGCTCCCTCTGATGGGAGGAGGATCAGACACTCAGATATTGTCAGAGGTCACCTGAATGCCTTCCTTTGGACACACTGCAAAATCACATGCCCTTACAGAACTGTTTTTGTAAAGCACAATACCAACTTTCCCACCTTCTTTTAATCTAGACCTTTCCCACACTGTGTTTTTTCATCTCCCCTTCTTTCTCCTCACACCTCTCCTTTTCCTCTCCCGCCCAGGTGTTGTACCCTGGTTTTGTTCTCAGGTGTGGTGCACGACCCTGTGGGTCAAACATCAGGCAGATGCATCCCTACAAACACCTCCAGCCACTGAAAGGCACAGACTTGCCACAGGCCAGCAGGGTCAGCTGCTGGCTGCCACCCACAGACACTATTACAGACCAAGATGGTGAGCTCCAGCCTGGATTTAGGTTTCTTTAGATATCAGGAAGCCCAGATGAGGCTGTCAGCCCTCTCACATCATGTGGAGCAGATCCCAGCACCTCTCAGGGTGTTGGGGTCCCTCGGGTCCCCCCTCCTGGCTACAGCTGCTGCAGGAGCCAGTGTAAGGGGCTCCCTCCTGCCATGCCCGTGCAATTCTGGCTGTCAGCAGCAGATGGCCAAATATTACCACACATACATAACATTTACATCCAAAAGGGCACATAACTGGGTAGAAATTGCCTTTCCTTGCCAGCATTTATTTATAAAATGGCATATGTACACTTGGCATTTACCTTTCTATAGCAACATTACTAAATGTGTGACAAATGGTGACACTCATTTCCTTTCCCACTCCTGACATGCTTGCCAAAGCAAAGAGCCTGAAGCAAACACGTAGTAGGATAAAGCCTTGTCCTACACCATGTAAACCTTATATCTTATTTCAAATTTATTTTACAGGATAGAAAAATCCCCCAAGGCCTGGACCCAGCTGCAGCAAAGCCCAGGTCAGCAGCAGCTGGCAGCAGGTGGCAGAGCCAGAGGCATCTGGAATTTGGATGCAGAAAGTGTTTCATTAAACACGCCACAAGGCCCAGTGAGGGCTTGGGCTGGCAAAGGCACAGGTTCATGGTTTATCTGTTTTGAAGGAGAGCACACAAAGCTGTTCTCAGTGTCTCACAGGGGCAGAGGGAGGGGCTTTACCTGCACTCTTTAGCATTGCACAATGTCTGAAAATCATCGATAGGGGCACAAGTGCTAATGTGACAAACAGGAGCCAAAAGGCAAGGGATTACCTTTGCAGCACCACCCCGGGGCACGTCTGTGCAGGCAGTGGGGCACACACTGGGTTGGTTCAGCCAGGACATGTGCCACACACTGAAAACAAGGCTGCACTTGCAGAGGATTGGGAGCACACACACCTCAGCTCTGGATTCTCCATCATCTGCTGGGGACGATGGCAAAAACACACACCTGTGTTTGGCTGCCTTGGACAGGACTCCACTCTTTGGTGCTGCTGTCTGCCAGATCCACCTTTCCCAGGGCTGTTTGGAAAACCTACTTAGTATCTGGCTCCAAATCCTTTACTGTACATCAGTTAAAGAGAACAAGTGAGAGGGAAAAGTTCCATCACTTGAGCCTGCTTTAAAGGAATGATTTTCCTGAAATGCTGGGTTTCCAGTAGCTCAGAAATTGCCTTTTAATCTTCAAGTGATTAAAGGTTACTCCAAGGTGCCAACCATAATGAAACCAAACCACTTTTTTGTGTACTACTTGTGTAGCACTGGATTTTATGTTTCCTCAGAGCTTTGAGCTCTGTGCTGGCTTGCCAGCAAGCTGGGTAGTAGCACGAGCTACTGGAAAGGTCCTGGGTGTCACCATCAGCTGCAGAAAATGCATGACTGCCCCATTCTCACACCCTACTTCATTTTTGGCTGACATTTACCAGCAGTGGCAGCCTATAACTCTCAAGAAGAAAGAATTTAGGATGGCGTTCTAAAAATGCATGATCTGGGGACCAAGCTGGCAAATAAGGCTGAATTGTTATTTGATTTCTGCCTTTTATGCTAAATCAATAGGACTACAGGTATGCACAGAGGGCTTTCATGTTGAATGAGTGCTCCCACCTCTTATCCCTCCCCACAGCAGCATAACTACTCCAGACTAAACGGGGTGTGATACTCAGTGATCATTTCCCTTGACCAGAAATCCAGCCTCTGGTTTGGAAGGTGTTGCACTCCTCCTGGCAGCCTCTGACACACAGCAGAAACCCTCTCCTGCCTTCAGTGTTCCAGCCCCAGTGCCCGACAGAGACCTTCTGTCTCACCAGCAGCATCCTCCTGAAATAGCATCTGTCCTTGCAACAACCATCCCTCCCTGATAAGGCAGTGGGTTATCAAGGAGCTTCTAGAGCTCCAGTCTGTCCCCCAGCTGCCCAGATCAGTCTCCCACTCCAACAGCCCTCCCTGCACAGCCTTGCTGCCTTCCTCTTCCCAGAGCCTCCTTGGCCTGTGCTCAAAGCCCTGTGGCTCTGCATCGCCACTCTCCAGCTCGGACACACTCCTCACATGGCTGGCCACACATGATGAGGGGATGCAAGGGCAGGGACAGGAGCTGCAGCATCTCCTGGAGGGTCTTGGGCAGACAGGAATAGGATGTGCCCCAAAATGCACAGACAGCCTCAGCCTTATTTCTCAGGTTTATCAAATTATGGGACATGCTTACAGTTGTGCACCAGCTTGGGCTCCTGCCATTTTGGAAACCAGGCCCTAAAAGTCCTGTGTGTGTGTGTTGTATTTGTACCTGCAGTAACTAATCTCAGGATTTTCTTGTTTTAAAGGAGCCTGTCAGGGCATGGAGATGGAAAACAAATCTTTCTTTAGCTTAATGTATTTACAGACTTATCTGTAGCTCAGCAATCTGATTTGATCAAATTGAGCAGATATAGTTTAAGTATCAGAGTTTTGAATTCGAGAAAATAACTGCTTTTGTCTTCTGAGAGCCTTAATTCTGAGGGTATCACTGACTTTACAACAAACATAATTCCCCTCTCAGACACCAGCAATCCCGGTAGGCAGCTTTAGACACATGCAATTCTACATTACGTCAGAGAAAACAGATCATCTGAAAGTAAAACAGCTCACCAAAGAGTAAACAAAGCGTCCTGCCAATGTTTATTGCACCGCGTTTCCTTGGCTGTGGATTCGGGACTTCCACAGGAGCGTGTTTTGAGCCCAAGCCCCTTTTCTGATGTGTGCTCCCAAACACAGCAAACCCAGAGGGAAGGAAGGGTCTGCTTGCAGGAGGGGTGAGTGCAGGGCAGGGGATGAGGAGCCCCCGGGGGCTGTCAGTGCTGGACACCAGCGCCGGGCAGAGCCGCGGGCAGGGCTGGAAATAATCACCAGCAGGGCTGCGAGCCCTGGCTCGGGTGGCCGGGGGAGCCCGCACGGAAATCTCTGCACGTGTGCGTTCATCATCCACCCATCCCCAGCGCGGGGCTGCTAAGCAACTAGAGCCGGCGAGGAGGCACTTCTGAGATAATGCTAAAAATAGTCCCAGCAGGCGAGACAGCCCAGCAGCCGTGCCCGCTGACGTCAAGCTCTCATCGCTGCCCTCTGTGCCCAAAAACGCCTTGGGCGGCCGAGAGCTGCCCCGCAGCTCCGCAGGGACCGGCACCGGGCAGGGACCGGAGATGGGCAGGGAGCAGAGATGGGCAGGGAGCAGAGCAGGGCAGGGAGCAGAGATGGGCAGGGAGCAGGGATGGGCAGGGAGCAGAGATGGGCAGGAAGCAGAGATGGGCAGGGAGCAGAGATGGGCAGGGAGCAGGGATGGGCAGGGAGCAGAGATGGGCAGGGAGCAGAGATGGGCAGGAAGCAGAGATGGGCAGGGAGCAGGGATGGGCAGGGAGCAGAGATGGGCAGGGAGCAGCACTGGGCAGGGAACAGCACTGGGCAGGGAGCAGAGCAGGGCAGGGAGCAGCACTGCTGGCAGTCCCTGACACACGGTGCCCTGTGCCCAGCCCCAGCCTGTGCCCCGAGCCCGGCTCTTCCCTGCCCACACTGGATCCATATCTAGCACAGGAAGGAATGGAAAGAAGCCCCTGGGCAAATCTAGTGTTAGAAGGAGTAATTTGATTAAACTGGCAAAATCATGCACGCCATTGGAAATGACAAGTGACATCTACAAACACGAGGCAGAGCACACACCTCCCTCTGTCTCTTCAGTCTGCTGTTCCTAGCAGCTGAAATCACTTTTGTACCTCATCTGTACCAAGCCCAGCTTGCCTCTCTCCTCATGCAGGGATGGCAGAAAGCATAAACCAATACACAGGGAAAGGTGTCCGTGTACTTTATGCAGCAGTGTTTGAAGCTCCAGGTGTAGAAGAGAGAGAAATGGCAGGAAAAATGGCTTTACCTGTTCGGTAAAAGCACACTGCCCTTATCACAAGGGGAGAACCTATTCTTCACCAGCTTTGGCACCAGTCCTGCCCAAAGTGAGCCACTACATCTTTTTTGGGGAGGCACAGTGCTAAACCACTCCAGTGAACTGATCCAGTGCAAGAATCACCCCACTTTGTCCACTTCTCCTCTCTTTTGGCAGCAAAGTATTTCTCGAGCACACCCTTCCTCCGTGACTGCAGCCCCTCTCCAGCACCCCTTACCACACCAGCGAAATTGTCAGGGTGGAAACACCCCCCCAGCTCCCTTTCCCCAGGGATATTTTAGCCCAGGTCTGCTCTCTCAGAGCACCATGCTGGGTACCCCGGGTTCCAGCAGGGCTGAGGTGGGATGGAGGGAGTGTGCTCCTGTCAAGAGCTGTGGCAGGAAGGGTTGGTGAGTCACAGGCATTGAGCAACAGCCTCTTTCACCCCCTTGCAACACCAACTGCAGGAACAGGAAAGTCCAGGCAGGTGCTACCCCACATTTAAGGATTACTTTGAATAATGCATCCCAGGGATGTGTTTAACTCCTTGAAATACCACTTTCTTTTAAAGCAGTGGCCCAAAATCCTGGGTAGATCGTACCCACAGTTGCATGAGTACAAAATCAGCAGCAAGAGTCAGCTGCTTCAAACCAGCAAAGGAGCACACAGCGATGAGCAGGGCCTGGTGACACCCACACAGGGATGCCCCTGGAAACTGGGACATGCTTAACTCAGTGTGCTTGGTAACCCAGGCAAGCACCTTTACCACGCATTCTCCTGCCTGATGTCTTTTTCTAAAAAAGCAGTACAAAGCCCTAGGCACCAGCCTTGCAAACTGACCCAAACCACTTCCCTTGGAGGTATTTGGGATGGTGTTTTTTCTTCCCCTCAAGGTGCTGTTATGACCCCAGGGTGCAGCTCTTAGGGCAGGTGATGTTTGCACCTGCAGCCAGCACACATGATGGGATCATCAGCTCCCTTGGTCACCCAGGAGAAGCCCCAGAGGAAGGCAGCAAGGTCTGATGAGCAGGTGGCTCCCAGCTGGCACTGGACTGTTTGCTCTTTCCAGGACCTTCCAGCACACGAAAACATACTCAAATGGAGAAAGGGCAGAGCTAGAAAGCAAATGTTGATGTTCATTGTAGAGAAAATGGCCTCTCTGCAGCTGGGCCATAAATTTCCCTGTGAGTGTAAAGGAGATGTGGGTGCACATGCCTTCCAAATGCCAATGTCATTTTCAGTGGGAGTAAAACCTGACTGATCTTTAACATGCAGCAGTTAATTTCAATGCCTTTTGTACATCAACACTACTAGTGAAACAAACACCAGATTTTACTAAAATGAGTACGTGTCAACATATTGGTGAGTCACACACACCCAGTTGCAGACTCTGAATTACCCAGAAGCTTTCTTCTTCAGCACTTTTTATCCAGTAATGATAGAAATATCCCAGCTGGAAATCCTGGTGCATCCCCAGTCTTTCTTGCTCTTGCCCTGAAGCTGAGGTTTCAGCATGTTTGGAAAGAGATTTCCAAGTGGGAAATACCATATGTGTCAGCCACACATAGGCAGCATTGGAAACCTCAAGGCAGCAGCTGCCACTAAACCTTTCTACAAACCCGAATGGAGAGGGTTCAGCCAAAATGGGAGGCCTGCAAACATTTTGGAGCAGGCTTGCTGTGACCCTTCCTCACCATCCCTGCCACACAAGCACACTGAGCACTTGCTGGGAAAGTGGATCTGCCTGGGACCCTGGGTGCCCAGCCTGTGGCTGCAGACTGCCACAGCTTCACTTATATTTGCTGCTGCTCTTTACAGCTTACTTTGAATGAATCATCACAAAAAAAAGCTGAGGGTTTGATACCTCACAGCTGTGAAGTATAAAGAAAGACCTTTAGAGATATCTTGCACCATAAATGTATTTGTCTGTACTGGTCTATATCTAGGTGATAAATGAAGACACTTGAAAGAGCTTCTTAATCTTTGAAAAGCAAACCAAAGCAAATAATCCTTTCTAGTTTTATTATACCATCCATCCAATTTCCTTTGCTCTGCTTCCAAGAGCACTGGTGGCAGATGGGCTGCCTACAACTTCCAGCCTGGCTGGGTTTGCTGGTGGGGTTCATTGCAGGGTGAAGGCACTGGAACCACTGAGCAATCATCCCCACTGTGCTGGCCTCAGCCTTCACCAGGCCTGCAAGCCTTCTTCCTCACAGCCAGCTCCTGACAAACCTCGTATCAAACCAGAAAATCCAGACTGTCTTTAATGTATATAAATATCTCAAAGGCAGGTACCAAGAGGATGGTGCCAGATCCTTCAGTGGTGCCCAGCAACAGGACAAGGAGCAGTGGCCATAAACTAAAACATGAGAAGTTTCACCTCAACATAAGGAAGAACTTCTTTACACTGAGGATGGCAGAGCACCAGAACAGGTTGCCCAGAGAAGCTGTGGAGTCTCCCTCTACAGAGACCTTCAACACCCCTCTGGATGCACTCCTGTGTGACCTGCTCCAGGTGACCTGGCCTTGACAGGGGCATTGGACTGGAGGTCCCTTCCAACCCTAACTGTTCCATGATTCTACTAGACACAGCTCCACAAGCCACCCCTCATCTCCTGGGAAATCTTCTTGCAGAGCTTTGGTGATTCTCACAAGTCCCAGGCATCCACACCAGTCTGCAGCCACCCACAGCTCTCTGAGGACCCAAACCAGCTGACAAAAAAGACCTACCACCATCACAACCCCACAGTGAGGTGGGAGGATGTTACAGAATCGAGAGCCTGTTGCTATGCTTCATTTTCCCTCTGGGCTCCACCATGAAGCCTCTTCAATAATGGCTTTATGGCTCCATCAATCTTATTTAAACTTCAGTACAAATAAATTGCAGCGCATTCAGAGTCCCATCACAGTGCTCTGACTCACCCAGTCCCAGCAGACATCGTACATTAAATTAGTTTTGGAATGTATTCAAAAGCAATTGTTGCAGCTTCTTCAGCTAACTCCCCATGCTGCATGTGAGGGGAAAGCAGAGCAGGATGTCAGCCCCAGTCCCCTTGGGCAGGCTTTTGGGTTTGACATGGCTCTGAATTCCTCCCTTGTTCCCAGCTGCAGGAGGGGTTCCTGCTGTCCTGCCTGGGACAATTTCCACCGTGGTCCCCCATGGGGTGCAGGGGCACAGCCTGTCTCACCATGGGGTGCAGGAAGGTCTGCTGTGGCACCCAAAGCATCTCCTCCTTCTCCGTGGGGAGGGCTCTTCACACCCCTTCCCTGCTCCAGCCTGAAGTCCCTCTCACAGGAGATGGTTCTCCATTAACTTCTCCAGTGAGAATGTCAATGTGAGTCCCCCACAGGCTGCAGTCCTTCAGGAGCTGCCTGCTCCAGTGTGGGCTCCCTGCAGGTCACAAGTCCTGCCAGCAAAGCTGCTCCAGCCTGGGCTCCTCTCTCCACAGGTCCTGGCAGGAGCCTGCTCCAGCCTGGGCTCCTCTCTCCACAGGTCCTGGCAGGAGCCTGCTCCAGCCTGGGCTCCTCTCTCCACAGGTCCTGGCAGGAGCCTGCTCCAGCCTGGGCTTCCCGAGGGGTCACAGCCTCCTTTGGGCACCCCTCTGCCAGACCTAAAGAGAGAGACTGGGAGCTGTGGTCCTAATCTATCACAGTGTCTCCTTCAGAAAACCAGAGGTGTATTCCTAAAATAATTCAGTATCATCCAAGACATCTGGTCCTTCATGACTGAAAGAAGTTAAGGACTGAATTCCTTTCTAAAGGGTCCCATCCTTGAGATGTAATTCAGGGGCCTATTGGATGTAAACTACAACAAAAAGACAAGGAAAAAAAAACCCAAACAAACAACAACAACAACAAAATCAAACCACCACCACCCCCCCCCCAAAAGCAAACCCCTCACAAACCACAAAAACCCAACCAACCAAACCCCCAAACCCTGATGTTTTCTCCTCCTTTGCTCTCCTGCAGCAGCAAGGAGCTGCACGCAGTGTCACCCCAGGGGCTGGGGGTGGTTGTGTCCCTGTGTCCCACAGAGCCCGGGGAATCCACGACCTGAAACCTGGGCAGCATCACAACAGCTCATGGAGATGCAGAAGCGCCAAGTACGCTTCCAAGGAGCAAAAAAAACAACAGTGTGCTTAAACTGAATTACTTTTTCACTCACTGGCTGGCAAGATAATGATCTGACACAGCTAATTAGCAAATTCCTGAGGCTGTTGTAACCCTCAGACCAGAAGCATACCAAACTCTTTGTTAATTCAGCTGCTCTGTCTCCTCTGCCCCCTCTTATTGTGTGCCCTTATCTCCTCTGAGAAACAAACGGGAAACACCTCCCTGATTAACTGCCTGTGCTCTGGAGAGCTTTCCAATCAGGGGACACCAGCATCAGCTTCAGATGCAGAAATCCAATTAATCTAATCTGCCGGCTGGTTGATTGATACCCGAGAGGTTGCTGCTCCAGGGAGGGTGCCCTCCCGGCAGGGCGGTCGGCCAGGCTGAGTGCTGATAGCAGCGATGGTGCAGGCTCGGGCACTCCCCACCCCTGGCCCTGCGAGCAGCCCCGGCTGGGAGGAAGCCGCAGCTCTCGGCTCTGCTCCTTCAGCTTCAGCCGCATTTCCATTCCAAAGGGAGAGGCTGGGGGTCTGTGCTGATAAGGACTTCCCAGGCAAAAGGGCATCACTACTGACCTTGAAAAGCGACTGAAATATTCACCTCTGTAGCAAACTGAGCTCGCCCTTCCCAGGTCCTGCCAGCAGGTCTCAGAGTTTCTGGTTTGCTGGTGTGAGGGGCCTTACCTGTACCTGCAAGGACCTTGGCTCAGCTCCAGCCATGGGCTGACCTTTCCCTAAGCTGTGCTGGTCAAGCCTGGGAAATTACAAGTACTGAGGCTTTTCTGCTGCCTTTCTAAATCGTACCAAGCTGCTCAGCAAAAGCTGCTCTGTGACACCGGTGTCCTGCAGCTTTCCTGGATAAACCCAGGTATTCCCCAGTCACTGGCCATGTGTGTGTGTTCAGGTGTGGAAGAGAGGGCTTGTACAGTGCCTGCAGCCCTGGCACTGCCCCAGGATGCCCACTCCTTCCTACTAAGCACTGTCTTGGTCCTCCTGCCAGCAGGTTTTGGGGTGGGCAGTGGTGGTGCCTCCTGCTTACAGGGCTATGGGGAGCCTTGAGCACTTATCATGGAATCATAGAATATTTTAGGTTATGAAAAACCTTTAACACTATTTAACCCAACTGCCAAGTTCACCACTGAACCCTGTTCCTAAGTGCCACATCTACATGTCTTTACAACATCTCCATGGATGGGGACTCCACCTTCAGATGAGGAAGGGATATGGCCCCACCAGCCTTGACCAGCTCTGTGCAAGAGGGTGCATGCAGGGTGTTCCAGTCATGGATCTGGAGACGTGCCAGGAGGTGTCTTGAATTCAGATGGGCACCACAGTGCCACACTGCCCTCTCCTCACCCCACTTCCCAGCTCCCTGACCAGGCACTCAGCTGCACGGGCCCCAAGGGTGCTGGCACAGCTCAGCCGGGCCTGACCCTGCTGCCCCTGCACCCTCCCTGAGCTGGGGTGGGAGGTGAAGGGCTGGCTCTGCATCCAGGGATGCTCTGCAGCGCTGTGGTGGCACAGGGGTGGCCAGAGTGCAGGTGGGGCAGGGCAGGCTCAGAGCAGACCTGGCTTTCCTTCCTCTTGCAGGGTTCTGGTTTCACTCTCACAACAGCTCCACAACACCCAGACCCTCAGGGGCTGCCTCTGTGGGACTGGCAGGGCAGGAGCACTGGGCCTCCCATCTCACGGCTCCTCTTCCACAGCATCCCATTGGAATATTCCACAGCCTTCCATCCCAGCACAGCGGCAGGGCACTGCTTCTTTTGGTGTTGAAAATAAAACGTAGGGTGTCTGGCTCCTGAAGCCGTGTTTGCGTGGGGCGATGATGGCTTTGGTGCCGGGTCAGCGCTGCTCAGGCAGAGCAGAGACAGCCGCAGGTTGTGGCAGCCTGCAGCCGGGGCGCTGGAGCACCGAGCAGCTGACGCCGTCTGCCGGGATGACTCACTGCTGTCGATCTGGGCAGAGGCAAGAAAAACAGCCTGAATCGCACCAATTTAACATTCTCATTCCCAGCGACGGGCTATTAGCTCAGAGCAGATCCCCGTCCCATGCTCCCCCCACCTCTCTTCACTACAGCATCATTGAAATGTATTTTTCAATATCAGAAAAGTCATTTATTGAGAGCCTTATATTGGGAAACCAGCTTACATCACTACCAGAGACATCACATACAAATGGATGACATCTGCATCAACAAAATACCTGGCACACTTTGACTTGATAACCTCCCCAGGCATTTTTTTTCCCTATGGCTGCTTAAATGTTGGCTTTGTGACCGTGGGAAGGATAGGAGGAACCCGTAGAGCACATGCTCATGATAGCTGGTCAGGATGGCAGTCACTGGGCTGTTCTCCCAAAAGCATTCATGCCAAAAGAGAGCTTTACTCAGGGTGAACCCCAGGAGGTATTTCAGCCCTGCTGCAGCCAAGCCAAGCCACTGGTGGGGCTGCACCAGGTACCAGTGGTGGGTGCTTCCCCAGGGGAGAAGGGATCACACAGCACAAAGCAGCCCCAGGGGTTCAGAACATGGCACTGCAGTGTGGGTGGCAGCTCAGCTCCAGCCTGGTGTGGGAAGTGAGCTGTCAGGTTGCATTTCCTACATCCAGCCCCAGCTGGATGTACTACTCACTTATATTTTTCCAATGATTTCCATTTTCTCTTTTCCTTTTCAAAGGACCACAGATGAGCTGTATGGTCTCACACAGATGGAAAAGAAGGGCTGTCATTCCAACAAATAACCTTTACAGCTGCTGGTACCCTGGAGCTGTCAGAGCATAATCTATTTTGAAAGAAATCACGCTGGTGGATTTTGTGGGGATGGAGGGATGGATAGATTGAGTCATGCTTAGCTCTGGATGGGGCTCACCAGAGAGGGATCAGATATTCTACTTTCTGAAGTTCATTTCTGAAACCTGTTGTGCCTGGTGGTAGTAGTTACCATTCAATCCTGGGCCACACACAGAATAAACACTGTATACAAAATAGAATGCTCACTTGTTTGCTGCTTGTAAGCTCCATTTTTATGCCCAGGAAAGGGCTCATTAAGTGGCTCCAGATATTGCAGCGTGCCCCTGAAGTGAACAGGTGGGCCTGAGACTTCCCATTTCAGTAAATAATTTTAAAACTCACAGAAAATTTTTATCTATGTTGGGCTGAAACACTAAAAAGCCACTTGAGTGTGTTGTTTGGAAGAAAGGGCGGCTGGTGTCCCACTACACGGTGTGGTGTCCTGGATGCTCAGCTTGGGCTGCCAGCTGCCACCGCGGCGACCCCTCAAGCAGCTCAGGGCTCTCCCCTCGCACCCAGGGTCATCCACGGGGTAAAGGGAGCAGCGGTAAAAGCGCAGAGAGCGGAAGAGCAGTGCCGGAGGGACATTTCCCCTGCGACGGGAGCCGATGCGCGGAGCCGAGAGATGGCAGCACGGAACCGCGGAACGCTCCGTGCCCGCGGGAAACTCCGGGGCCTCGCACCGGCCCAGGGCGGCTGTCACGGGCGGCAGAGGTGGCCGCAGGGCAGGGACGGGGCCGCGGCTTCGGGCAGCCCCCGGTGCAGCCCCCGGTGCAGTCCCGGTGCAGTCCCGGTGCCGCTCCCGGGGCAGCCCCCGGTGCAGTCCCGGTGCAGCCCCCGGTGCAGTCCCGCTGCAGTCCCGGTGCAGATCCCGGTGCCGCTCCCGCTGCAGCCCCCGGTGCAGTCCCGGTGCAGCCCCCGGTGCAGTCCCGCTGCAGTCCCGGTGCAGATCCCGGTGCAGCTCCCGCTGCAGCCCCCGGTGCAGATCCCGGTGCAGCCCCCGGTCCCCGCGGACCAGCGGCACCCACGGAGCACACGCAGGAATCGTTCTGCGGGCACCTCATCCAGTGATGACACTGTCATCCCCTCCGGCCCTGAGCGGGGGATGGGCTGGGCATCCAGCCCTTTGCCGGGTGTCAGGGACCTGTTCTTCATCTTCTGAGTGTTGTTTGGGGGAGAAAAAAATTATTTAACAGCATCCTTGGTCAAATTGTGCATCTGGAATGAGTCCCCTGTCCCTCGCACAGTGCAGCTGCCCGTGCCCCCAGGGCTCACCAACTTGTTTGAGTGCACCATCAGAGCTCCAGCAGGGAAACTCCGAGAAAAACCTCAGCCTAAGTGTCTTTCTTTCCCAAAATAATAAATCCATCACATGATTGCTTCCATTTGTTTTCCCCCCTACCCTATCCCTGATTCTTGCCTGGCTTTGCTCTTTGGGGTGCATCCCCAGGAGCCTGCTGTGCTCCAACATAATTCCCTTCCCATGGGACCCCACCAGGCTGCCACTGCCTGAGGTCCCAGCTTGGTAAACAGAAGAACCTGCAGTTTGCTTTTGGGTGCAAGGCTGAGCTCTACAGCCCCTGTGAAAGCAGAAGGAGCCAAGGGAGCCCAGGGCCGCAGGTAAATGCGGCCGGCAGAGCGGCTGGCAGGACAGGGCAGGGGGCAGCGGAGCCTGCCGCGGTGACACCGTGCCTGTCCCCGGGGGAGCCCGGCGGTGACAGGCACAGCGGCTCTGCAGTGACACCGTGCCTGTCCCCGGGGGAGCCCGGCGGTGACAGGCACAGCGGCTCTGCAGTGACACCGTGCCTGTCCCGGGGGAGCCCGGCGGTGACAGGCACAGCGGCTCTGCAGGAGCTCCCTGAGTTGGGATAATCTCATCTGCGGTGCATTAAGGTCCAGGCCGGGGCTGAGCATTTCCAGCCCCGGGGCCCATCTGGCAGGTCTGGAGGGCTCCAGCGGGGCAGGCAGCAGCGGGATCGCTCTGCGATCTTTGTGCCGCACACTGCCAGTCCAACCCAGCTCCTCGGGGTTACCCTCCCAGGCTGACACAGCCCCAGGGCTCCGCTGCCCGCCCCATCCTCACCCCGAACAGCTGCTGTGTCACGGATAACAGCGAGATCCCGGCGGGAGAGGATTGCAGCAGTGGGAGCCGTGATTCATCCCCCGTAGCTCATGCAGCATATGGCAATGCCTCTCAGAAACTGGGGGTGCAAAGAGGGACACACAGCACGTGCCAAAGCAGGGAGGGTGGCAAGAGGCTCTCTTGGTGACAAAGCTGGCACGTGGCTGCGGATGGGCTCCCGAATCCCTCCGTGCCTGGAGGAGACACGTGGAGCCCAGGGAGGCGATGGTGGCTGTCCTTCATCCCCGCATCCCCTCCCACTGACCCCCTGTGAGCTGCACCGCTCACACCCAGCCTGCCTGGCTTTCCAACGGGGAACGCACACCCGAATACCCACAGAACACCATGCATCCTTTGGTAAATTAAGAGAGATCAGATTCCCTCTTGCCAAAAGTATTTGTGTAGCTCCTTCTCTTTTCCTGGATGGTCTCACTTCTCCTGAAACATCAAAGGTGATTTAGCCCAAACGACAGACTGTAAAGACATAAATCTAGAAGCAATTCCACTGCCATCAATGGTGGTGTTCTGGGCTCATTCCAGCACACGACAAATGAGAGCCTGGCGCAGGCCACAGGCAGGGATAGATGAATTATCAATATATCATTGTGTCTGCCTTCTTCTTCTGCCTTTATTTCTGCCTTTTCCTTTTTTAAAAAAATCAATTCAGGAATGATTGCTACATATTTTAGTAACTTCTTTTGGGGCTGCATTTGCAGCAGTCTGGGCTCCAGCTCAGCACCACCACTGTGAACTCCACTGCAACATGAACACAAGGAGGGCAAATCCTGTTTAAAGGGAGCTACTCTGGATTCAGGACTAAATCATTTAAAGAAAATCACAATAACTGTGCAGAAGTACAAACGTTCAGTAAGTCTTTGGTGATGGCTGAAACTAATTTAACCCTGTGGTTGTGCCATGTAATTAGCATTCCTATTGCTGAATCACATGCTGATTGTTCAAAATCATATTCCAAAAGAGGGCAGGGGAAACCACACTGATGTCAGAGATTGCCAGGGATGCAGTGGAGATGTGCTGCAGTGTCTGCATGGTGACAGCTTGTAATACCACAGCCTAGAGCAGCCCCAGCCTTCCTGAGACTCAGCCCTGTGCCAGCTGAGCCCCCACAGAGCCCCTGCCCCACACAGCTCCCAGGGCCTGCAGACACTGCCAGGGCAGAGAGCAGCCAGCTGGGATCTCCCACTTTCCAGGCAAAAATTCCATCCCTGAAGCCTGCAATGGAAAACTGCTGTCCAGCTCTGCTGGGCACTGCAGGAGGCACCAGAGATGCAAACTGCCAGCACTGGGTGATGAATGCCACAGAGCCTGATTTATTTCTCCCTCTCTATCCCACCTCTTCATCAAATCCCATATAATTTCCTCTTTGCTGGAGCTGTACATGGGATTGCCTCTGCCTTGCTTCCTGGGATAGCCAAGCTCAAGGCAGACTCCACAGAAGAGACCAGTGGCCAGCAGGAGCTGCCCCAGACAGCTGGTGTTGGATCCCCTGGGTGGTGGGGGGCTGAGGTGGGACATGGCCAGGGCTGACCCTCAGCAGACTCCAGCATTCTCCCATTCTCCAGCATTCTCCTTTAAAACCTCTTGCACGTCTCACAGGTAACACTGCCATCCCACAGACCCCCAGATCAGAACACGGGTCAGAGTCCACAAAGCACTCTCCATTCTGGGGAGCCCAAGCAAGCACCACCACTAAATCAGCGTTGGTCCACTAAATTAGGGGTGCTCTGAGCACACACTGAGAGTCTCAGGGCAGACAGGCACATGCACACTGCCTCCATTTATAATTAAAAAGCCTCTAAAGTGAGTGGCTAAGATACAGGTGGAAATAATTTGTGTGGGCTCAGCTCCTGTGTACAACCCCCCGTACATCAAACATGGCCAGGCTCTCCCCCTTGCTCCAGAACTGACAGAGATCTGTTATTTTCAGCAGATACACAATAAGCAAGGGACTGGGGGAAAAAGGGCAAAGCTCAGTGTGAAAAACTAATGGAACAGGAGGATGTCTCAGTCTCCCAGCAGAGCTGAGCTGCACAAACAGCCCCTCATCCACAGGGCCCTTCCCAGCACCTGGATAGCCCCAAAATCTCCATGCTGCCAAAAGCATTATTGACTCCTGGGCTCTGTTTCTCGCAGCCATTCTCATCACTCAGCTCAGCCAGCTAATCAGGCTAACGAGGTGATGTGCACCACAACTGCCTGTGGTACACAATCAGCCTGAAATTAGGTTTTAATGTCAATCTTAGCAAATACATATTTAGAACTTCAAAATCATGTAACTGGATTCAGCTGCAGAAGAAATGTCCATGGGAGAGGTTGATGCTGGTTATTCTGCACAGGGTGGGAGAAGGAGGGAGCAAGGTGGGGCTGGGAGGGCTCAGAGCAGCCTGGTCTGGTGCAGAAGGTGCCCCATGGCAGAGGGGCTGGAAGGAGGTAATCTCTAAGGTCCCTTCCAACCCACATCATTCTGTGATTCCATGATTAGGTGTTTTCACTAGGTTTGCTGGAGACTGAGTGTTGGCAAGATGCTCCAGAGAAGTTAAGTTTTGAAAGTGCAGTTCAGGGAAAAAAAAACAACAAATTGAAAATGTGAGGAATGTTATCCTCTGTCACCTTGCATTTGGTACCCTTGGGTTACCATGCTACCCACTAGACTAGGAAGGGAATGTTTAAAGTCACACTTTGGGTGGCGTTTTGGAGGCAGGAGTTCCACAAATATTAGGGAAAATATATTTCAGCTCATAAATAAAGATATATATTTTTAAAAGGGCATATTGGCTCCATCTGAGGTGGGTTCAGACAGCCCAAATGATTCATTTGGTCTCTTCCTAAAATAACTTGACACTGCTCTCTGCTTGTTGGACTCTGCATCTCCCCTTGTGGGGGAATCTGTCACAAGGTTCATTTTGCCAACAGAGAACTGTGCAAGAAGCAGAGCTGGGCTCTGGGATACACCCCAGGTGCAGTGGGATGGTCACTCTCCCTGAGCTGCAACCCCACTCTGTGACCATCCTGCACATCTAAAAATACCTCCCTTCTCCTCTTCTGCTTCTCTTCTGTGAGAAGCACCATCTGGGAAGGGTTCCCCTTCTCCTCCTTATGAGAGGAATTTCAACAGATTTCTAACACGGAAAAAATGTTAAGCCTCAAGGCAATATCCTTTAAAAGTACACAGACACTAAATCTTTTGCATGAAGCCATTTGGCATATGCCATTCACTGTGAGGGTTCCTTGGTGGGCAGAGACAAGGCTGCTGCCACTGCTGGAAAATTCAGATATATCCCCCAAATGGCATATTAATAATGGGATCTTTCAAAGGAGGATCCATGACTCATCCAAGAAGAAAAATGGGTCATTCTCTATACTGAACTCTTCAAACAAAACAGCAGCTTTTTTTGGGTTTTCCCAGTTTAAACCAGAAAAATAGAGAAAGTAATGGGAGGGAAAATGTGGTGGCTGCAGCTGCCAGACAACATGAACAGTGAGAGCCTGCACTGGCATTTTGGGGTTAAAAATCCCACCCTGACAGGCCTTCTGTGTCTTGTATGGCTGTTTCCTAAAAGCAGGAGTGCAAGGACTGCCACATCCTTCATCATCACCTCACCCCTCTCCACCCAAAGCCACACACTCTCTAGTCCTTCCCCAAAATTCACCTGTGCTTTCCCAAAAGTAACATCCTGGGGGTACCCAGGGTTCAAGGGACCAAAGCCACCAGCACCAGGATGCTTTGGGAGCCTGGTGGCTTTTGCCTTGGCACTCATCCTGCAAGGGACCTGCCTGCAGCAGGGAGCACCAAGGGGCCAGGGCAACGTGCAATGAAGGGAGAATTTGCTGTAAATGCAGAATACAGCCAAAACCATCAAATCTGAGCAAGGATTTTCAATGCCCAAACTGTGTTTCTGCCAGGGCAGGAGCTGCTGTGCCTCAGCTGTGTGGACGTGGGGCCCTAACACTGAAATCCCAGTCAGGCAGGTGCACGTGGGGCATCAGAGGGATCATGTGCAAAGGGACACAGCCCCCAGCCAGCTCCTGCTGGTCCCTTGATGGAGTCAGTGCAGAAAAAAGGACAGGTTGTGAAGTTGGCATTTAAGATGTCATTAGAGCTGTTAATCTTATTGCTATTACTATATTATAATCACTTTCACAGCCCATCTAAATCCAGGGCAGCTATCCATACTGGATTATTACATTCATCATTTGCATTCAGCATTTACTTGAGACCATGATTTCATATAATGCTTTGGAGATTAATAAAGGCCACAGCCCCTTCCTGTAGGCAGTTGCCCTCCACACTGATGAAATACCACATTTAATTGCTTTAACCTGTGCTGCTGCTGTTTCCTTCCTCTCCCTCTGCCTGGGATCTTCACATCCAGTGTCTGCTGGGTGCAGCCTGTGCTGCTGGTTTGGGGACAGAGGAAGCTGGCCACGATGGGGATGAGGTGCAGCAGCCCCCGTGCTCCACAGGGCACCTGTGCCAGCACTCTGAGCAAAGTGGGACTCCATGAAAGTCTTACATCCTCATGTGGACAAGCCCCTAATTTAATTATCTCAACAAGACAAAAGAGGAGCTCATGGTAAGTGGTTTTTGCTGCTAAGCAAATACTTGACAAGGAATGCTGAGCTCTTGAACAGCTGCTGGGTTGTGAGTCAATTCACTTGCAGGAACCGGGGGTCATAGAGCCTAAACAACATCCAAATCAAATTAATTTTTCCTTCAGGATAAAAAGAGAAGCCTGCCCTATCCTCTTCTCCAGTCACCTCTGAAAGTTCCAGCCAGCCCTGCAGCATCGTCCTTTCCCACTGCTCCACAGTTAGTGCCAGCTTTGCAATACCAAAACCCAGTAAGCATTTAATCTGAGCTGGTATATTCCCAAGCCTCAAAGTCTCTGTGCACTCTGGAAGCAGAGGGTGGTTATCCACCTGTGAGCAGCACCACAGCCAGCCCATCTCAGCTGCTCCTGGAGCCCTTCACTCCTCTCACCTCCTCCCTTGGACACCTGGGGACACAGTTAAATCTCACCTTCCTGCCCTGTGGCTGAGTCTCAAGATCAGCCAGAGGAGGGTATTTTGAGTTCTTTCCATGCAAGAAACAGCTTCCTGTCAAGCCTTCCCCCATCCCATCCTGAGTGTGGTCTCCCATGACAAGTCACTCGGATTTTGTGTTAATCCAGGCAATGGCACAAGTACAAATGATGTCAGAGGGGATGAGCAGAGCAAGCACCTCTTCCTAGGCCAGGGGTATGCTCCTGGGTGTCTGTGGGAGGGCTGCTGTCATAACACACCCACTCTCCAGCAGGGTTCCCATTCAGAAATCTGCTCAACAACAGCACCACTCGCTCCCTCACAGCCCTTGACAAGCAGGGATTTGTTGGCGTCCTGACAAAGAGCTTCACAAACGAGGCAATCAGCAGCCCAGTATAATTTTCAAGAAATACAAATGAGCAAATATCTCGTTGCCATGGTAACCCTGAGAGCTGGACTAGACTTTTTTGGGAGATTCCCAAATACAGCTACATTTTGCCAGCACAGCAGGAGCGCGGTGCCCAGGACCCCGCTTGGGACAGCAGCCAGGACTGCTGAGCAGCATCAGCTCTTTCAGCATCAGCCCAGAACAGCCCTGTCCTCTCTGACCACTCCAGGCACTCACATGCACGGTGCCAGCTGTGGATCTTTTCTCTCTCACGTCACCTGTGCTTTGGCTCTGTGTCCTTCAAGGCTGACCAGCTCTCCGAGCAGTGGGAATTGTGTTCCTGTGAGATCTGTGCCTTACCTCTGGTCACTGGCAGCTCTGGCAATTTGCACTCAGGAGTGAAAGTTTCCAGCCAAGTTACTGAGCCCCAGCAAAGCAAAAGTGGTTCATGAAAAACATAACCACCCTTTTTAGGTGGCCGTGCTGCAGACCCAGTGCCAAACAGGGACAGGGATCAGTGCCAAACAGGGACAGCCCTCAGCCAGCTCTCCCCACCAAGGCAGTTTTCTCTGGAAGCCTGGAAATCCTTGGCCACAAAAGAGGAAGAGACTTTTGGGGTACAAAAGGGAACAATCAAAAGCACAATGGGCCCTGGCATGACACAGTTCCTGTGCTGAGCCAGCCTGGAGGAGCTCCTGGCAGCTCTGAGCCTCTCCAAGGGGAACTGGCTCTGCTGGAAGTTTCACTGAGCTTTTGCAATTAGTTCAGGTGCCATTGCACACCAGCAGCTCCCAGGCTGTATAAATCCAGCCTGACTCATGCCTCTCTCAGGAGGCAGGGCTGCTGCAGCCGAGCCCTCGGGCTGCCCAGGAGATCCATTTCCCAGCAGGTTTGTCCCCTCTGGCTCCCACTGTCCTGCTCATTCCCTGGCAGCAGCAGGGAGCAGATGGCATCAGGCAGGATGGGAAAACCCTCCTGCAGAACAGCAGGAGCACCTCAGCTAAGCCAACATCCACTGGGACCCACAGAGCACAAACCCTGCTCACCTTCCCTGTGCCCCACTGCTCCATCTCTCCATGCTGGACTTTTGGGATGTGCTAAAGCTTTGGGATTTAACATTTACCCCATTGCACAGATGGGTAACATCATTTACCACAGGGCATTATGGCTTGGGGTTTTTGCTGCTGGGGCTCCCTGTTGCAGCCAGTCTGTAATGTACTCTCTGAGCTGCTCAAAGCATGGTTTTTGTCCCAAGATATTTTTGTTCTCTGTCAAAGGGAACCACTCTGCGGCATCCTGGCCTCAGGGCAGGAGCTGAGCCACTGCTCAGGCAATTAAATCCAAGGGAAATGCACAAGGAAAAGCTCATGATTCAGCCGTGCAGCCCTTATTCTCCCAGTCATTTACGGGAGAAAAAAAATCTTAACTGAATTAATAGAGGAAAGGACAGCCCAGCCCAGCCCAGCCAGGCATCGGAGCAGTCAAGATAATCACTGGGGAGGAAAATCCTCACCAGGCTGTGCCAGGGCAGCACCAGCGTGCCCACAAGCTGTGACATCCATGTCCTGTGTCACAACAACCAGCAGCACGTCTCAGGAAACAATCAAAGTAGGAATAAAGGAGATCAAAGGGTCAGAGGTGCAGGCAGGCCCATCCCTCCCCACTGCCACGCCAGGGCAATATTGCCTCCAAAGCTCAGAAATGGGGTACAAGGAGGGTAAAGACTGTTTTGGTTCACTCCCAGGCCGCATCACACACACTTACCCCAGCTTTTGTTTATTACAAAAGAAGGTGTTCAACCCCTAAGAAAATCAGTGTCATAAAAAGGCCCTTGGGAATCACTCAAGTGATGTGCAGGAAAGGTGTCAGAGTCCTGCTGCTGTCCAATTTCCCACTGCCTGCACCACAGAGCGAGTCAGAAGGGAGAAATTCAAGATAACAAGGGAGTGAGGGGTTGTGGGAGATGCAGAACAGAAAAATAAAGAAGTTCAGGCTGGAGTCTGGAGCTGCTCCAGGCCATGCAGAGTCTGGGACCGTCCATGCCGAGAGAAAGGGCGTGGCCCATCTTTCATCAAGCCAGATCCACTAGAAGTTCATTAAGGAGGTGAAAACTCCTGTTGTTTTCTGAATTTTATTTGATTACTGTGAAACAGAAGACACTGGCAAGGACAGAGGGCTGATTTTTAAGTAAAGACCCTGGAGCCAAAGGAGAAACACAGAGGGGGTGGGAAACAAAGCCCCTATTAACTTTAGTCCTGACTTTCAGGTCATGCATGTTCAGTTCTTTTTACCTGGAAATGAAGATGTTAATTGGAGGTGACAGCTTTCATTGGGCTCCCCATTAGCAATATTTTTAACCACAGTAGGGCCTAGATCTTCAAACACTTTCCCAAGGGAAGGTTTTAACCTTTCTTTTGAAACATCTCATACCCCTTGCAGGGAGAAGAGACAGTTGTTTGGCTCGAGGCATACCAATCCCCAGCCGTGATGAACTCCCAGCTCCTCGGACAGGAGACACAGCAGGAACAGGGAAAACAGAGCTGGGGAGGGGCAGCCTGGAGCCGAGCCTGGCACCGCGCAGCAGCATCTCCCTGCTGCTGGCTGTCCATCCATTCCAGCCCTGCCCTTGGGCCAGCTCTGGGCACTGCCTGGCCCTCACACCCTCCACGGTGCCTCTGTTGCTGGGGCCAGGCAAAGGGCAGCGTGAGCACACAGCCTGCCCCAAAAACAGTCAGGGTCTATAGAACAAACTTTCCTAGCCAGATGCTTCCCTCAACACACAGAGCAGGTTGGGGAAAAAACAACTTCTTTCACACAAAGCCCCAAGCCCCCAGGGAATCACTGCTACTCCAGTGCAAGAAAGACAGGGGAGCCTCCACCTGCTGTTTGCTGTTTATTTTAGCAGAGAGAAAAATAACATGGACAAGAGGCATTTTGCATAACTTAATAGAAAATAACACTTTTCCTCCACTCTTCACAAATCAACAGGCAAAAGCATTTCCTACACACAGCTATTTTTGGGTGCTAACAGTTTGGTGTATTGGTAAAATCACGGGTTTCCTCTAACACGCTGTGATAGCTGATCTAAAATCCAAAGCCACACTCGGGCTTGGGGGCTCCTCTGCTGTTGAATGCAGCTCCTGTCAGTGCCGAGTGCCAGGCTCATCCCCACCATCCTCCCAGCAGGGATTCTGCAGCAGGCACTGGCTGGGGCTCCAAGCAGCTCCACGGCTCTCCCAGCCCTGCCATGGCCTGACTGCTCTAGCCCAGCACAGCTGGAGAGGTGACCCAGAATGAAGGGGGGTGTGGGAGCACCAGCAGCCTCAGTCCAGGGCCAGGGAGGGGATCTTGCAGACAAAGGGGAAGGCTCTGCCACAGGCGTTGTCGTTCCAGGAGCGCAGTGCTACCCTCCAAAAAAACACAAGGCATTAGCTGAAAAATGGCAAAAGGAGGAACCATGCACTGCCCTTGGGACCAGGACCTCCTGCCACGGGGGGAGGCTCTCCCTGGATGTGCTCCCATGTGTGCCATTCACTGCCGTGCTTCCTCCCAGCATCCTCACCTGGGGGTGTGAGAGGGGAGGCCAGGCCCCAGCTTGGACTTGGTAATGGAGGGGCAGCTGCAAACACAGCCCTGCTCCCCCAGAATTATCCATGGGCTGCCCATGGACAGGACATTTAGGTACATCTGTGGGGCCTGGACACACCTGGCTGGTCTCACCAGCAGGGAGGGTGTGAAGTGGGATTTCTGCACAGGCAGGGTCTTGTCCCACTTCAGCAGGATGTCCTGGCCCAAGCATGGGAGAGGATAAGCTGGTAAAACAATGAGTGCTCCCACAGGGGGAAAGGGAAATGGGGAAATTTGACCTTTGACTAAATTTGGTAATTCTTCAAGGCAGCTGATGCTCCTGCCCTGCTGCTACTATGGGAGAGGGAGATGGGAGCAGAGGGAAAATGAGTATGTATGCATCTATGTACATGGTGAAAAGGAAAACACCTTGAACATAATACTAAAAAATTAAAATGCAAAACCTCGCCTGCCAGCAAGCTCTTCAGAAAAGCAGGAGCCACAGTGGATTGAATTTATTGCCACACAAATAACACTGAGGTGCCCTGGGTGCTCACCACTGCTGTGTCTGTACCAGATCTGCACGCAGTCCTCCTCCTCAGGGATGGAGTGGATCCCATCGTCAGGCTGGCTGCCATCCCAGTAGTGGTAGTCGTAGGAGGAGCCATCTGTCCACTCAAAGTGACCCTCCTGACAAGGCCAGCAGAGAGAGGCTGTCACCAAGAGCTGCAGAGGGTGGGAGGCCACCCCCATGTAGTCCCCACCCCCATTCCCAGTGCCACACAACCCAGGGACACAGACAGACAGACACCACTCAGCAAGGTCCAAACAGCACATCTGGGTTTTACAACTGGAAACTTGCCAAGAACAGCCCCAGGTTTCACAGTGTTCTCAGCAGGGGAAGCCCAGAAATCAAATCTATATATTTTTAACACCCCTACCCAGTTCTACATTCCTTTTTCTTTTCATTCTCCATTCTTTTTCCAGTATCTACAAAAAAATTGCTGACATGAGACTGTTCTCCTCATGGTCTCAATTTTTCTTTCTAACATATTAGACTATATATTTCCAACATGTCAGCTTTCAAAAGTCACAGAGTAGCACAAGAGAGCAATGGAACTCGGTGGTTTTTGACACGGAAGACCTTTCCAGTTTATTTGCTCTTCTTGGACCAGCAGTACAATACTTTTTCTATTAATCCAGTAATAAAATGTGATATGAGTAATTATTGATTAATCTATTAACTCTGGTAACACTTCTCTTTTACAAGCAGACTGGAATGGGTGAAATAACAAGTTTCTCCAAGTGCTGCACCACAGATTCTATGCCACCTCCTGATTAAAGGGGGATAAGGAGCAAAGAAGAAAACCAAGTGGCTTTCCAGGAGGAAAACACAGAGAGGTGAACTTTTCAAAGCCTTTTCCCACAGGATTCCAGGGAGCTCCCACCTGCCGTAGGTCATTGAGTCCCGTCCAGATGTCGGTGGGGATGCCGGGCACGCGGCTGTTCACCAGGTCGTACACAAAGACGTTTTCTTCCCAGCTGGCAAAACAGAGCAGTACAGGGCAATCAAGAGGATATGTCAGCAAATGGTCAGGTGTGTCCCTAAGCACTCACCCTACCACAGGACCCGTGGGCAAATGGTTCCCTTGCTTCTTACTGCTGCTGGCTACTTTCCCAGGTCTGTGCAAGAGGAGCGTAGTGCTGGTGAGAGCTGGGGGAGAGGGAATAGGGAAATAAGCCTGTGGAATCTTGTGTTACTTCTATCCCTTTTTCAAGAGTAAAAAAACAGTTTGGGGAAATTTAGGGAATACTATGCCAGTTTTCCTGCCAGTCCAGGAAAGGCATTTCTTTTCTATATTGCCTTTGTGTGACCTGTGCATCAGCCTGGACTGGGCCGCTGCTGCAGAGGGATGTGCAGGCTGCAGCTGACACAGAGGCTGTGGCGTGGGAATGGGACTTTGCCTCCAGTTTCCTTCCTCCCCAGGCTGTGTCAGGGTAGGATGATGCTTCTGCACAGCTCACCTGTGGATGGAGGCCAGCTTGGCTGACCTGATGCCGATGGAGAACTCGGCGCAGTAGAGGTCGGCTTCAGCCCAGGTTTTGTTGATGGGGAAGTAGCGGTAGCAGTGACCCTCGTACTCCGTCCAGAAGAGTGGGCAGGAGTAGGCATGGACAGGCTCAGGCATGGCTGGGGGCAGAGCAGAGGACACCCAGCAGCTGGTGGTGAGACAGCTTGGCCAGGAAGCTGAGCAGGTGATGGAGGCAGCAGTGCCCAGCCCTGCTCTCCCACCTCACCCAGGCAAACAACCACCAAACACACACAGGGAAAACCCAGCTGCTGCAGGAGCCACGCAAAAGCTTGCAGAAGTCAAAACACGTTTTAAACAAGTTGTGGGTTTCTCAGTTTCAGCATGTGCCTAAATCAGGAGGGACATTCCAAGCTGGCTTGACATCATTTTAGACAGAGGATGCTTAAAATAAAGGCACTAACATTTGCTACTGGGACAAGCGAGATAAGGGTTCCTTTTGTCGCTATCAGCACCACTGGAGCCACTGTGCTTGGAGGGGAGCTGACAGCCTGGGCTGTGGGGTTATGGCCGTGTTCTGCCCTCCTGCAAGGACAGCCTGCACCTCCTCCCCCTGGGAAACCCCCCTCCTGTCCCTGTCCCTGTCCCGGGATGCAGCCGTGCACGTAGGCACTGGATCCCAGCCCAGGAGCAGCCAGCGAGGCAAGCGTGCAGCCAGCAGCAGTGCCAGCCCATCCAACAGATATCCCAGCACAGATAACAGCCCATCCAACAGATAACAGCCCATCCAACAGGTATCCCACCACAGATAACAGCCTATCCCACAGATATCCCACCACAGATTACAGCCAGGCCATGCTGCTGCTCCTCCTCCCCTGCCACTTTTCAGCACAGTGGGCAAGTTGCCCTCAAAGGAGGCCCCTGTGGGGGCAGGATGTCCTTTTGGAGCCTTTGCTGCTGTCTAAACACAGCAGTGGCATTCACACACTGCTCCAGCCTCCTCCACGTTCTGCTCCCCCTCGTGTGGGGAGGATGCAGCACTCGGGACACTCAGGTCTTGGGCCACATGGACTAAACTCTCTTAGCTGCTGGTTTGTGAACATGGGGGAATTGCCAGCCCCCCTGAGCCAGCTCCCACATCCCCAGGGAGCTGTGCTTGGGGTCAGTGCTGCTGTGGAGGCGAGTGGGGCAGTGGGCAGGTGGGTGTGCAGGGCTGAGGGCAGATGTCAGATGCCATCAGACTATCCAAGCAGGTAACAGCCTCAAGCCCAGAGAGGTCAGGGTGGTGCCTCCAGCACTGAGGGGCCGGGGGAATGGCTTTCCCTGAGGGTGGGAAGAGCAAAACTGCCAGCAGCAGTTGGATGTGGCTGTGGCAAAGGAAGCAACAGCGTGGAGAAAAAGAGAGGCAAGGTGAATCCAAAGCAGCTGTGTGAGCATTCACAGAGCCAAACCATTCCCCGTGCCAGTGCTGGCAGCTCTGGGTGATAATTTCATCTTTCATCAGCTCTTTCCACATGAGGATCTCTGATTGAGAGCCAGCCACCAGCCACCAGCCAGCCCATGGGGTCCCTGCTGTCACACCTCCCTCCCAAGTGACAAAGCACAAATGCAAAGAGTCTTTTTTTTCTTCCTGAGCAAGGCCAAATCAACTGCCAAGCCCCGTGGGGCTGTCACCCCATGAACCTGCCTTGGGACCCCCAGCCATCCCTGCACAGGAGCTGAGACTGGGGCAGCTCTGCAGCCGACAGCAACAAACCCTTGAGGGGCTCAAGGGGCTCTCCCATCCTCAGCAGCACTAATTATGGGCTGTGGAAGATAAGGCCTGCTGGGCTGGGAGAGCAAAATAGCTTTTGGGGAGAGTGGGTAAGATAAAGACAGCTCAGCAGCAAGGCAGAGTTCAGTTCTCTGATTCACACCTGGCCATAACTGCACTGAGAAAAACCTTAGAACAGCCCTAGGAGACACAATTTACTTCACTGTAGCAACAGCAGGACCAGGAACTCCAAAATTTGATGTGACTCCTGGGAGCCAAGCCTCCTCCCCTCATGATGCTGGCCAGGGTTTCTTGTCTCCACCAAAACTGAAGCAGAACAAGGGTCAAGCCTTCAAGCATGAGGCTCCAGCTTTACCACCAGGCCACAGGCGAGGCATGTACCCCAGAAAGGACAGCCTGGGATCTGCTCTTGGCTTGCAGAGACTCGAGGCTGCTGTTCCTTCCTGCCAAGGACAGCCCAGAAGTCTGTGCCAGACAAGACACCACCAGCTGTTCCAGCAACTGGAGTTTTATTACAGTGCCTTGACAAAGTCCTCACCTCTGGCAGCACGGTGGCAAAATTCACAGGGCTTCACCCAGCAGCAAACGGAGCCTTCACTCCCCAGTGCTAATTGCAGTGTCCCACTGTCCTGCCTCAAAGCCAGGCACCCCAATTCCAGGGAAAATCACCCTCATGTTTGCTCAGAGCAGCAGAGAGAAGTCAGAAATTGAGACAGCCCTGCTTTGTTATTCCATACTGGTTCCCATTAGGTAGCATTAATTTGATGAGCTTCAGTGAACCAGAGGTGCCTGAAGGAATTTAAGGTTAAATATACCAAAAAGGAAAATATGGGAGGTCAGCTTTTAATTAGCATCTTTTCTGTTAGGTCAGGATCAGAGGCTTTGTCTGTCTCTTTGGAGGAGAACTACTGGTCCCAGTTTTTCAGGCAGGAACAATTAGGGGAGCTGCTTTATTTGAAATATTTGTAGCAGAAAAACCATAAGAAATCTGATGTAGGGTAGTGAGTATAGGGGCCTACTCATGGCTCTACAGGAAAGCCTCACAACCCAAGCCAGCAGCTGTGTGTGGTGTTTTGATCTAGAAGGTGACAGGGGAAGCATTTGGGGGCTTTTTAGACCAAATTCTCACTTTTGAGGGAAGTGAGGATTGGGTCTAAATGACCAGCAAAACATCAGCTCCTCCACACAGGGCAGGATCAGCACAGCCAGTGCCTGCAGCACGGGGGTCCCTGCTAACCCCAAGTCATTCCATCCATTTGTCCCCAAATTCCTGGTGAAAAAATGACTGCAAGAATACTTTCTCTCTTTTTTTTTTTTTTTTTTTTAATTTACAATGCAGCAGTTTTAAGGACAGTACCATATTTTAAAGCAGCTCCAGCAAAATAAATGTCCAGACTTGGCTGAGGATAAGATTCAGATCAAGCAGCTGTTACTAACTCAGAAAAGTTGGAAAACAAATATTTGGGGTCAGAAATAAAGTTTTGTGCTCTCTGCATTTGTGTCAGTGCCAAATTGGAGCTTTTCTATTTATTTACTTGCTGAGCCCCACTGTAGAACTACCAGGAAAATCACTTTTCAAAATCTTACACAAGCTGACACTGCTCTGCCAAAAAAGTTTCACTTCCCCAGTTGGCCTATTTCCAACTAGAAATAATTACCTGAGAAAATCCTAGCCAGTTTCACAAGGGCTTCTCTTCACTTCAGGATGCTACTGGAAGAAAAAACAAAACCTACCACCAGCTGCATGGCTCCCCTGGACTCAGCTGGTGAAGAGCAGGTTTGCTCCTGAAAACTTCATCCCAAGGAGCAATGCTGCCTCGCTTGCAGGGATCTGAGATGTGAAATCTGAGGCTAGGGCAAGGTTGGCAGGAGGTGCCCAGGCAAGGAAGGCTCCTGAAGGGCTGCAGCTCCATCAAAGGGTTTTGGACAGCAGACCAGCTTGGCTCAGTGCTGGCAGGAGATGCTCTTCTTGTTGCAGAGAATCAAAGAACTCCATTACATCAACAGCTTTCCTCAAACCTCAGAGGTGCTAGGAGACAGCCCCCTGGCACATCCATAAGCTACTGCTGCCATCTGACCTGAAAAGGCAAGTGAACCTCTTCAGCTCTTGGCAAGCAGCTGGGTTTGGAGAGCGCCCATCAACACCCAAAAGGCTCCTCTGAAATTCCTGTCAACAGAGAGGAGCTGAGGAGATGCTGTCATGTGGAGGTCTGGGTGCTGCCCAGGGCACAGCCCCTCCAACAGGATGTGAGGGCTGTGGTGGTGACAGTGAGGGATGGGCAGTGTCCCAGCTGGCAGAGCTGGGCTCAGGACCAGCAGCCTGGAGCTCCCCCAGCCACCCTCACCAGCTCAGGCCGCAGGGAGGGCCAGCAGCAGGGCTTCACCCAGGCTCAGCACTGCTGAGCTGTGGGGAGCTAGAAGGGCTGGGTGAGACAACAGGGCTGGGACAGGGCACCCCCAGAACCCATCCCCAGGGTGACTTCAGCAGAAACTGCCTGTGGCTAAGCTGGGGGTGCCAGCTGAGCCAGAGCTCCATCCTACCACGTCCTCCTCATTGAGCAAACCCACAGAATAAGCATTTAAACAGGAGGTTGGAGGGCAGCAGCATGTGGCAGGGACTAAGACAGTGCTGTGGTGTGATGTTGGGATGCCTCCACTCACACATGGCTTTAGAAGCAACTCCTTAAGCCCTGACATTCTAGTCACCATGGGCAAACAATGGCACCTTCATGTTACTTGCAATATTTGTTTTTCATTAACGGATGAAAGAGTCTCACACTGAGCATCCACCTTTGAAGGATGTGATCAGGGGAGAGACTTGGTCTCAGTGTATCTGGGGTTGTATGGAGCTGCAGGGGAAGGTATGTCCACTGATGGACACGAATCCCACAACTGGGCAATATTTTACACACCCTGAAGGGTTTTAAGGCACATGTCACAAGTGTTCAAGTAAGATATAAAACATCAGTTGAAGCACATTGGGAGGGGCATCCTCTCACACCAAGCACATTGCTTTGTAAAGTTCTTTAATGAAACCAAGCTGGTTTCACAGCTTCAAATTCTCTGTATGTTTGGAGCTGTGAGGTTACAGCCAATACCAGCAGCAATGCTCTTGCAGCTGGCACTGACAGATAGAAGTTATCTTGCAGAGTTTTTTCCTGCTTAATTAGTTTTGGCAACGCTCCCACGGATTAGGCGTCTGGCAGGAAAGCCAGGCTTGTATCGATCCCTTTTCTCACGATCTCACCAAACAGCCCTTAAGGAATCCCTTTCCACTCACAGTGCCAGTAAATCTAAAGTTCAAACAAACTTGGTGCAGCAGCTCTCACTTGCACTGACACCGTGGAAAAGTTGGGAAGAAACCTAAAGGAAATTCAGCAGTCAGTAACTGCTCGGAGCAAAGAAGGGGAGCAAAGAAGGGGAATAAGGGAGAATCCGGTGTTTGTTTCACACGTAGTAAGTGTGAATAAACGAGGAGCCCTGATGGCCCTCAGCCTGTCCTGCTGGCCTGCATGGCACAGCCCTGCAGCCTCCGTGTGTGTGCCTCAAGCAGTGATTCTGCCACAGCCCTGCAGCCTCCGTGTGTGTGCCTCAAGCAGTGATTCTGCCACAGCCCTGCAGGCTCCGTGTGTGTCCCATCCCTGCCACCGGACCCACGGCAGGGCGTGTGGGCAGGGGCCAAAGAGCTGACCTGACACACAGAAACGAAGCCAGCCCAGAGACCTCCGGCATCCCCAAGCAAGTACCGGGGCTGCCCTCGGCACGTCCCCACGGTGAAGAAGAAAGTTGATTTCAAGGAAAGTCAGTGATTTCTGGCGCAGGGGGAAGCCAGCTGCCGGCCCTGCGGGAGGCACACGCTCCTCGCCTGCCGCCACCGCCGCCGCCGATGAAGTCCCCGCGGCCGGCGCCGAGCACTCACCTTGGCTGATCTTGATGTTGGTCTGGGGGAAGGCCTGTGCGGCCAGCAGGGCGGCGGCGAGCAGCGCGCACAGCGCCCGCCCGCAGCCCATGGCCGGAGCCCGGCGCCGCTCCGCTCCGCTCGGCCGCGGGGGTCGCGCAGGGCTCGGGGTCCCGCGGGCTGCGGCTCCCGCCGAGCTCCGGCCGGCCTGGGCTCCCTCCGGCTGCGGGGTCGCGCTCGGGCCGGGCCCCGCGGGTTGTGGGGCGGCCGCCGGGCGGGGCGGATATAGACAGGGGCCGCGCTGCCCCCTCCCCCGAGCGGCTGCTGCTCTGCAGCCCGCCCCCGGCCCCCTCAGCACAGCCCAGAGGGGATCCGCACCCGCGGCGCTGCCCCAGCCCGCCCCCGGCCCCCTCAGCACAGAGGGGATCCGCACCCGCGGCACTGCCCCAGCCCGGCCCCCTCAGCACAGCCCAGAGGGGACCTGCGCCCAGGGCTCCTCCGCAGCCCGCCCCCGGCCCCCTCAGCGCAGCCCAGAGGGGATCCGCACCCGCGGCACTGCCCCAGCCCGCCCCCGGCCCCCTCAGCCCAGCCCAGAGGGGACCCGCACCCGCGGCACTGCCCCAGCCCGGCCGGGCTGAGCCCGCCCGCCTCAGCGCAGCCCAGACGGGCCCGGGCCGGGCTCCCGGCGCTGCCCCTGCCCGGCTCGGGCGCACGCTGCCCCGCAGCGCTGCTGTCACCCGCCGGGCCGCAGGCGAGTGAGGACACCATCCCTCCTCGCCCCCCGGGTGCAGCCCCAGGCGGTGTTGAGGGTCCCATCCCGCGGCACCCCTCGGACAGCCGCTCACCTCGGGGTGACGGACGGGACCCCGCTGCACGGCGAGGGCCCTGCTGACACCGGGGAGCGGCGGCTGCGGCAGCGAACGTGGGGAGGGAGGCCGCGGAAAGGCTCCCAGGGCTGCGGGGCAGTGGGGTTTAACACGTCAGTGCCCCATTGTGTGGAGCCTTTGGTTTGGTTTGGTTTGGGGATGTGGGGTTTGTTGGTTTTTCTCCGGTTTGGGATTTTTTCCCTGAGCAAGGCAATGTGCTGACACGCTTAAACAGCCTGCAAGAAGGATCCCCCAGCTGTGCCCGGGGCTCCAGGGCTGTTTCAGGAATTCGCTCTGTGCCCATCTGTCAGGTCCGTGCTGGGTCCAAGCCATCAAGTAGCAGAAAACCTGATATGATACAGCAGTCTGTACCAATACAATCCAGCATGTCTCCTTCCTGTGGTCAGCATTTTGTTAGACATAAACTTCAGGTTTTTAAAAACACTGTATAAAATCCTTTTCTAACTGTTGCACTCATAAAGGAAATAGTACAGGCACAAATACTGTACAATTTAGTGGTCCTGTTCAATTTCCAATTTATGCCTTAAATCAGCACTGAAGGAACTGCTTAGGAACACTCTCAATGCTGTTCCCTTTTTATTCTTAGCTACAGATTAAAGTTTTCAGCATTTTGGACCCATTTTTAGAGATTCAAGAATAAACAATTTGGGTGACACCAAGCTTTCAGTACAGTAAAGCATCCAGACTTACTCCAGAGACAATAACTCATTCAATCAACTTTTCTATATTAAGTTTTCTTCATATTAAATAAAGCTTTTTAAGAACACCTCCCCCCTTCCATACATTGATCTGAAATTATCTGGCTCAAGGAAAAGCCTGCTGCTACAGCAGAGCACAAAAAATGAAGGAATTGGGATTATTAGAAGTCAAGGCATGCCTCTTGCCTTCTTTCCTGTGTGCCATCCTCAGATAAAACCAGTTTTATAAACAACTTTTAGCAAACTACGGAACAAAAATATTTGACCATATTAATCTATTCCCAAAGTGCGAATATCCATGTTTAAAGAGGGAGCAGAGATCCTGAATAACTTTTATTCTGGTTTCTAACATCCACACTCATGGCAGCAGCGGGGAGCACTGAGCTGCCCGAGGCACAGCCCTGAGCCTGGCACAGCTCTGGGCACCAGCTTTGCTCCCAGCACTGGGACAGCGCAGTGCCAGCTGCAGCTGCCCTTGGGGTTACCTCCCAACCTCACCAAACATCAGATGTGCTTCACCTGCTGGCTGCAGCCCCAGGAGCACGGCCACAATTCATCCCTCCTGCTCCTCTCCCTGCCACGCTGCCCTGTTTGCTCCCCAGACTGCTTCTGTTCTGCTCCTACTGCCCTTCCCTCTGGGCACCCTCACCAATTTTTGGCATCCTGTGTACATGACTGTTCCTCCCTGTGGAACAGACACCTCGTGACTTCAAGGACCAACTCAGGCAAGATTACTTTCTGTTCACATTTCATCCCCAGTGCTGAGCAAAGCTTGTGTCTGCTCTCATGGATGTCCTGAGCTCATTCTGCAGTCCCACATGGAAGAACATTAATGTCAGCCACAGTAAGTGGTGAAACCACGGCCCCGTGCCTGAGCCTTTGTGAGTTACAGGAAGAGATCAGCCTCCTACAGCACTCGTTTGCCCAGGACTGCTCGTGGGGTCCCTCTCCACTGTGATTTTTTGATGAGACAAACCAGGAGGACGCCAGAGAACAGAGATTTGCCATCAACTTCACTGCAGGACAGAGAAGAAATTCACCTTGCAGAGAGGCAGGTTAGAATTGATAGCCAGCATCCACAGTGTGCTCAGCCAGAGGATGGCCCTGGACAGCCCTGCAGGCAACAGTGCCCTGCTGCTGAGAGCAGAGCAGTGCTAGCACAGAGCTAGCACAGAGCAGCTGTGCTGGGGAGCAGCAGGGAGCCAGCTGCCACTGGCAAAGTGCTGGAGGGATGCTGATATCAGAGTTACTGCACACACCTGCCCTGCAGCAGGAACACCTGGACAGCAGCAGGGATTATTGACCCACACACTGACACCTGCCAAAGCAAGCACTGAGCTTTTTTGGTTTGGGTTTTTTTGGTGTGGTTGGGTTTTGTTTTGCTTTTTAAGACTCACCTGTCCCTAACTGTAGCAGCTAAATAACAAACGGGTGAAATAAATGGGTGTTCTTTTTTCCTTTTTAAAAATCAAAATATTAAAAGCACAGGAGGTACTGGAGTTTAATTTTGGGCTTCATTTAATGAATAGAGGAGGGAGATGAGTGCTGCCCATCCTGCCACGTGCCATCTCTGGAGTCTGACAGGTCCAGCCCCCAGGCTGCTGGGAACCACCATGGCCAGACCAGGGCATCCAGCTCGCTCTCCACACCCACCTCCAGCAGCAGGTGCCCAGCTTCTCTCAAACTGCTCCTAGTTCATCTGCAGTGAGTGACAACGGGGTAACAACCAACATTTTGGCTTTTTTTCTGACATAAGCATAACTGAAGGAGCTCAACACAAAGGTGAATTCAACAAGTATCTCCCCAATCCATGTGGCACAATTAAATAGTATTTTATTTTCAATAAATATACAATCTCCATCATACCAGACAATACGCTGTGGAAAAATAAAATGTACAGAAGCAACCAACAGGACAGCTTGACTGTAGCTAAGTTCACTTGGTGACCTGAAGAACTACCAGGTAAACACACACAACACAGAAAGCCACTGCAGTCTGTGAGAGAATTAAAATTGTGGTTTCTGGGTCTTCTTAACCGCCAAAGTCCCTGGAGCAGGTGGTTTTTTTGCACAGCACATGTTTGAAAGGACGTGAGCTGGTTTTCCCAGTACAAATGCTATTGGAAATGTTTATTTTGCTATATCAGCACTGAATCTACTACACACACAGACTGCTATTGAGACTGGCAGGTCACCGCTGACGGGACACGGGATCCGTCCCACGTGGGCCACACACTGCCCCGGCACACAAACGCACACACTAACAGCAGCTTAATTCTGTTAAAACTACTACAAGGACAAAACTGCAGTCAGAATCGATTTCACCACAGGTTCTACCGTTTAAAAAAATATTCTAGCCTAATTACCACGTTCACCAACGAGAGCACACGGGTACTTATATCTCCGAGAGGATGAGCCATGGGTTTGGACTGGAAGGACAGCAGAGGCAACTCCCAGCTCCTGCACCCACTCCGTGCCTCCCACGGCACGGCCACGCTCAGCCCGAGCTGCCCGGCCCCGGGGGCACAGCTGGAGCCAGTGGCACACAGTGGGACCACCGGGGCCAGCACGGCTGCCTGGGTGCCGCGTGAATCCAACGGAGCTGCCGCGGGGCGCGTGTAGGGTGCGAGGTGGGGTGGCCGAGTCGTTGGCTTGGTTTGTTTTATCTCCTGGGCTCATGTCACCTCGAGGGAGGCGGGCGAGACGCGGTCGCAGTCCTCGCGGGAGCGCAGGCTGTGCCACTGCTCCACGGCCGTGCGGTGCGCGCTCAGCATGCGGCGCCAGTGGTTGGACTCGGGGGCGCCCGTCGAGTACTGCCCGATCACAATCCTGCCGATGAAGTCGTTGCTGCTCTTCACGTTGTGCCCGTACACTGCGCAGAGCACAAACACACACCGGTCAAGGCAAAAGCACCACTCGCCCCAGCCACAGCCCTGCCCCAGGAAAACCAGTGGCCCACAGGTGTCCCCCCACTGCAGGCGCCAGCATTCCTGGTATGGAACTCGGCATCTGAAAATGTTAGAGAAACAGAGGCTTGGAAGGAATAAAATAAGCTGTACTACAGACTGAAATACAATTGAAATAAGACACAAATCCACAGTTACCACCGTGTTTACCATGAATAGGTAAAGTAGATTCAGAAAATGGTTTGGGTTGGAAGGGACCTCAAAGATCATCCCGTTCCAACCCCCCTGCCATGGGCAGGGACACCTTTCACTGGAGCAGGCTGATCAGTCCTGTCCAGCCTTGAAGGAGAATTACATCATGTAAAGAAGTGCCAAAAGCTCTGCCTGAGCATCATGAAATCACAAAGGCAGCCCAGCAGCCTGAGCCTGGGGAAGTGCAGAAGCAGCATCTCCAAGTGCCCTCCTCCAAACACACACTGCACAAAGCACTCCAGTGCTAATCCACAGCCTGCCCTGCTCGGAGAGGGAATTACACAGGGCCAGCCTGTCAGCAGGATGTTTACACAGCAACGATCTGCCATAATTATCACTGCAGCTACTTGTTAAATGTCCAGGAAAGCAACTGAGGGAGAGACACCAACCCAGCACCCTGTCCTGTGGATTAGCCCAGTCTCCTGGAAGGAAAGAGCGCAGACAGCAGCAAACCCTAATGATGGGCCTGATCCTGGCAAAGGCTGAGCCCTCCCACCAGACAGCAGCAAAAGCACTGCGTGTGCTGCAAACTGAAACCCTGCCTCAGCTCATTAAAAAGTTGAAATGAAGTCTTTGCAAGCTGAAGCCAGGATATCCACAGGCACTGCCTGGAATATTAACGATTAAAAAATCTCCTCAGGAAAGAGAGGGATTTTTAAGGACAAATGTCTACAGGAGCTCCAAATCCAGCTGGGCTGGTGCAGCCAGGGCATGTTCAGCCTGGCATGGAGCCCCTGCCAGCAGCACCAGCTCTGCAGGGCTGCTGGAAACCAGCACTGGCAGCAAAACAACCTCTGGAACCCCTGTGGCATCCCCCCGATGTGTGCACACCCTGACAGGCAGGCAGGACACCAAGCACAGCGCACTCAGCCTCACTTCTGACCACACACCTCTGCCAGGGCTGGGCATTTCCTTTGTCACACACCCCACAAGTGACCAGCATTACTTCAACCTGCCCCTCTGCCCTCTCCACTCTCTGCAAGGCTGGTTCCTCACCTCTGCACCAGTCTGGGATCTTGCTCTGGGTGGCTCTGGCACCACCTGGCAGTGCAGTCCTGGAATCAAGCAGTGCCAGGTTACATCTCACTTCATCCTCTGACAGCTCTGACACACACAGTTTATGGGCAGAGATGCTTCTGCTCACCAAATTACCTGTGGATATTTTAGGTGACAGCAAACCTTCAAATGCCCAAGTAATTTGTTCAAATAATTGCTCTAAAAAATCTACCCTGCAACTCCGAGCCCTGTGAGTCCATCTTCAAATGACATTTAGAAATGATCTGGGGTTCACCACCCCAGCAGGAAGACTGCATCTCTTCTGCCTGTCACCATCAGTTATCTGGGGCTGATGCCATCAGGACACGTTGCCAAGTAAGTGCCTCTGTCAAGAGGCCAGGTTGGTGATTTTTGGAAAGGCCACCTTCTGAGGACACAGTCAGGAATTCTAAGCCATCCATCTCCAACCAATACACAGCTTGTCTGGGTTATTAATGAGTTCTCCTACAAAGCAATGGATCACAGGTGTAGCTAGCAGGACTATACTAAATGTTTTGCTATGATTTATTAGCCTACAGAAATCAAATATTGTGATAAAACCATGTAAAAATATCCCAAAACCAAAATTTTCAACAGAATTTTTTTTTCTTTTCTTTTATTTTTTTTTTTCCCCAGTCTTTTTGTTTGTTTATTGTTGTTGGGTTTGGGGTTTTTGGTTTGGTTTTTTTTTGGTGTTTTTTTTTATTTAATTTTTTTGGGTTTTTTTTGTAAAATTAAGGAAGATAAAGCCTAATCCTGGGAGACAGCACCAAGTAATTTAAACCAAGAAGCCTTACAGGCCACCAATTAATCACAGGATAAATTAACAGTGGAGAAGAAGCTCCCCAGGCATACTGATTCTTCAGAAATACTCCATGCCAGGACTGTAAAACAAGCAGGTGTGCTAACTAAGGACACCCACCTGCTATTCTACTGTTGATCCAAGTATTTTGAATTCTTGTAATGCAACTTGCTAATCTCATTGTGTCAGGTAATTAGCATGCTGAGTCCTTTGGGGTATTAATGGGCTAATTATACAAGCACTGTTGCTTCTATCATTAACTACTGTAGATGGCACAGGGACTTATTGCTGAGGAAGAGGGAAGACACATTTTGCAAGGCCAAATGCTCATTCACACACAGACCATAAGAGGCTGCACTAGACTGACCTCAGGTTTACACACTCACAGCTTCACCACAGCAGCTTTCTCAGATCAGAGGTCTGTGTGCTAAAAATTCAGCTTTACCCATCAGGTCAGAAGCCTTTTAAATTCAAGGGCATGCCTTTCTGGGAGGCTAACTGCTTATTCCACTGCTAAATGGCCAGGATTTGCTGAGCAATCTGCTGATGGCTGAGCTCACCAGGATGTGGAAGGGACCTCACCCGAGAAGGGGATGGAGCTGGCATAGAGAAAACAAAGCCCTTCCTTTGCTCACATTCAAGAGCACCATTTCCCTGTTGCTGCCACCAGTACTTCCAAGAAAGCTTGGGAAAGAGAATGCCAGGAGCCCACAGGCCCAGGCGAGCAGCTGGAAGCACAGACTGGTGCTCCTGCCCTGACACAGAGAAGGGGAGCATCTCCCCCAGTGCTCCCTTGGCTCAGCAATCACACCTCAAACAGGGGAGGAACCATTTCCTTGAGCACCAGCAAGCACCAGGCACTGCTGCACTCAGGTGTGCCCCTGCAGCAGCTCCAAAGCCCTGCAGCAGCAGTGCCAGCCCCCCTGATGCACACACTGAGCCCTGTGTGCCCCCAGGCACCGACAGCACTGCGGGGCTCAGGCACAGCCCAGCAGACACAAGGTGAGCTGCACTCCACGGGGGCTGGCCTGCCCTGGCTGCAGGGTGACCTGCTGATGGCAGCAGGGCAGCCCTGGGAGCCCCTGAGCAGGACAGCCCTGCAGGGCTGAGCCAGAGCCCTGTGCTTCTGCACAGTGACACACAGAGCACAGTGACACACAGAGCCCAGTGACACACACAGCACAGTGACACACACACAGCACAGTGACACACACAGCACAGTGACACACAGCACAGTGACACACAGAGCACAGTGACACACAGCACAGTGACACACACAGCACAGTGACACACACAGAGCACAGTGACACACACAGAGCACAGTGACACACAGCACAGTGACACACAGAGCACAGTGACACACACAGCACAGTGACACACACAGAGCACAGTGACACACACAGAGCACAGTGACACACACACAGCACAGTGACACACAGAGCACAGTGACACACACAGCACAGTGACACACAGAGCACAGTGACACACACAGCACAGTGACACACAGAGCACAGTGACACACAGAGCACAGTGACACACAGAGCACAGTGACACACACAGAGCACAGTGACACACACAGCACAGTGACACACACACAGCACAGTGACACACAGAGCACAGTGACACACACAGAGCACAGTGACACACACAGCACAGTGACACACAGAGCACAGTGACACACACAGAGCACAGTGACACACACAGCACAGTGACACACACAGCACAGAGCACAGTGACACACACACAGCACAGTGACACACACAGCACAGTGACACACACACAGCACAGTGACACACACAGAGCACAGTGACACACAGCACAGTGACACACACACAGCACAGTGACACACACACAGCACAGTGACACACACAGCACAGTGACACACACAGCACAGTGACACACACACAGCACAGCTGCACCCCCGCCTGCAGAGGGGCCAGTTCCACACAAACCCACACCTTCAGCCTTGGGGCATTAAAAAGCTCCTGCTCTTTCCTTCCAGCTTGCCCCACAAGAGGTGAAGGTGGAGAAGCTCCAGGGTGCCACACTGAGTCCAGGTGTGTGACTGTACAAGTGACTGAGCTGTGCTTCCTATGCCTGAACATCCCCTGGCAGAGTCTGAAAGGAGCTCATAGCAAATTTCAGATTCAATCTGCCCTTGGCCACAAAAACAGTGACACCATGGAGCTGCTCAATAGCAGAAAATAAAGTAATTAACATTTGGGATTTTTAGAGTGACCCAGACTCTGGTTATGAACTGGTAGAGGCTGCTTTCCATTTAGAAGCATATTTTCCTGATGGAAACTACACACCTGATCTCATGAGTTCTTTCTCCACTGTCACAGTAATTTACACAATGGCAACATCCATTTCCAGGCCAACGCAGAGCAAAAAGCAATTAAAGAAGCAGAGGTCAAACCAATTCTTTCTGCAGCTGCTCTTCAGAAGGACACTTTGGAAACAGAAAAGCTTCTTAAAAAGACATTCTTTATAATACAAATGCTGAAATACAGAAGAAAATCACCTTTACTTATATCCATTAAAAGGGTTGAATTGTTGAGGACGAGGTACATGATGTAAGTAAAACATTTTCATGTTATGAACTTATTGAGGCAGCGATCCTAAATGATCCATATCCAACTGATGGGGGCCTGGGTGCCACATGAGCTGTTCCTCTGGGCTCAGGGCCCATGTCTCCCAGAGGGCTCCTGCACAGGAGGGAGGGCTGAGCCCCCCAGCCTGGCTGCCTGCTCCCTGCAGGGCTGAGGGCACAGCCATGCCAGGCACTGCACACCCAAGAGCTGCTGCCCAGCAGGGCAGTGACTTCCAGGGGATGCAATGGGCCTGGAGCTCCAGCCTCTGCTCTGGGGACAGCTCCAGCCTGAGCCCTCCCTTGTCCCCTGCCAGCCTCAGTCACATGGAATCACTTTTTGCCAGTCAGCTGTTTCCCATGGCACTATGTAACTCAGCCATGAGGCTGCTGGGTGGCATCAGCCCTGGCACCAGATCCAGCCAAAATGCCTTTCACCTTTCCCTCCACACTGAGAACTGCACACCGAGCACTTGTGCAGAGCACAACTGCAACCATCATCATCTATGAGTCACGTGCAATAGCAGAATTCAATCTGGCATTTCAGAAAGTCATTCATCCTTTGAACATATCAGCATCCTTGGAATGACCAGGGAGGAGCATTAACTAAGCACATTTCCTTAAGCTGGCTTCAAGGCTATCAGTATCATTTACAGGATGGGGACATGGTTGAGCCTCGCAGCTGGGCTGTGAAACATCCTCATCTCCTGCAAACTCTGCTCTGCCAGCTGTGCTGAGCAGTTACTCAGCACCTCCTCAGGAGTTACTCAGCAGTTCTGGCCGTGCTGCACTGCCTGGTACAGCCACACAGTTGTGGTGGATACCCCATGTGTAGAGATGTGAATCTTGACTCCAGGTTTCAGAAGGCTGGTTTATTATATTATGATATATATTATATTAAAATGATACATTAAAACTATACTAAAAGAATAGAGAGAAAAGGATCTATCAGAAGGCAAGAAAGAACAGGAGTGGAATGATAGCAAAAGCTCATGGCTCTCAGAGAGTCTGAGCCAGCTGACTGTGATTGACCAGTAATAGAAACAACCAACATGCACCAATCACAGATGCACCTGTTGCATTCCAAGCAGCAGACAGTTATTGTTTACATTTCTTTCCTGAGGCTCCTCAGCTCCTCAGGAGAAAAAATCCTAGCAAAGGATTTTTCATAAAATATCATGGTGACACACAGTGCCTCTGCGTTGTCTGTCCCAGAGTGCCAGCAGGGAATGTCAGCGTGCTGCAAGCTGAGAGCTCCACACCAACAATTAACTGTCCTGCAGACTCCTACAGCATCACCTGCAACACAACTAAAGCCATTTAACTCAGAGAAAAGAAAAACCAGCAAAAACGCCCAAGGCTGCACATAGGCAACTGAGAGGCAGAGTCCTCCTGAGGACACAGACCTCATGGGACTGTGTGGTCTCTCTGGCAGAGCCACATCCCTGCTGGCACTGACCCATCAACACTTCAGCACTTCCCACTCAGCCTCAGCACTTGGTGAGGTCTCACAAAGTGCCCCCTTTGCACACCTGCCCCATGCAGGCAGGCAGGACCCAGTGCCCAGCCCTTTCTGTGCCCAGTGCCCAGTCCTTTCTGTGCCCAGCCCTGCCTCAGCCAGTGGGGCTGAGCTGCCAGGTTAAGTAGGACTGAAAACTGCTCCTGAACTGCTTGACATGTGTTAAAAGCTGTTTAGCACAAAGAGGTGCTACGAGGAGCAGCAGCAGCTGGGCTAATGATGCACACTGAGAAGGTCACAGGCATGGCCCAAATCCTGCCCTTGCTCCTGGAGCATGGCCTGTCATATTTAGTGGAGAGGAGAGAAAAGCACAGAAGATGCCGTGGTTTCCCATTTATCAGTTTAATCTCCACCAGGGTCTGTTGGGCACATTAAACTCTCTTTCCAGCCTTCCCCTGCAGTGGCTGCACCTGCCCAGCTGCAGAGGGAACTGGAACTGCTGCTGCACATGGCCACACAGAGCCACAGCAAGAGACTCTCTGGAAACCTCCCACAAGGACAGGGGCACCCCTGTGCTCTGGCTGGGGCTCCCTGCACCCCAAACCAGGCGTGTGCCCAGTCACAGTCTGCTCTCACACAGGGAGGGGAAAGCCCTGGAGCAGCCAGCAGGGAGCCAGGGTGCAGGGAAAGTGTGAATGCACAAGTGTGTCTTGCAGGGATCTCAAGGGCATGCAGGGATGACACCTCATGGAATTACCTCATCAGGAGACACTGGAATAATGGGCTGGATGCATCCATTGCAACAGTCCAGAGGATACTGGAAAGGAGTGTCCATGCCTGGCTTCTGCCACTTCCAATCCCCCTTTTTTTTAAAACTGCATCTTAATTCTCTGCACTATGAGCCCCAACAAGCACACAGATGGCTTCATGCATATTTACACACCTGGCAGGACGAGGCTGCAGCACCAGTGCCACACAGCACCTGCAGACACAGGCAGGACAGCCGTGCAGGAGAGGCAGCCCCTGCCTGCACCATCATCCCTCCCCTGTGACAGCCACGGGGCCACACAGGAATTCCATTTCCAGACACTGCTCTGCTGCCCTCAGCAGCTCCTGCCACCCAGGCTTCTCTTCATCTGATACACAGGCAGATTTTGGCCTTGCAAGATGTTTGAACAATTCCTGTCACTGCAGTGTGAGCCAAACAAGATGAAAAGCTGGGGGCAGGAGAGCCATGGCACTGCTTAAATTAGGAGGCTTGGCAAAAGGAGCCAGCACCTATCACCAGCCTGGGAGAGGAGGGCTTGCTCCTTTCTTCAGGGGAAAAAGATTATCAAAAGATTCCACAGAACTCCAGGACAGGCAGTTTCTGCCACATCAGATGCAGCACATTTATTAACTAAGTCAGGCAACTTGATGAATCTAATTTTGCCTTCTAAGCAAGCAACAGATCAGGTCAGGAAGGGCCAGCATCTTGTTGCTCTCACTCTGATTAATGGCATTTCACTCCTCCTTGTTAATGCAGTCAGTCTGCTGCAAAAAGCCAAATCCAACCCCAGAGGACCTTCCCTGAGTGACCCCGAACAGGACTGGGCCTGCAGGACCCCACTCAGCATCTCTGACTGACCCTCTGCTGCTCCAGGTGCCCACCAGCACCTGCCACGGACACCAGCAAGTCACAGAGGGCACAGAAAGGGAGAGCAGAGGGGCCCCTTCTCCTCCCCAGGGGGATTTGTACATTTGGGAATGCACACAGAGCTGTGAAGAGCTCTGCTGGGCCTCAGGGGTCTCCCTGCCAGCACATCTCCCCAAAACCCTCTCACAGGACCTGCTGGGCCACCTCGTGTGGCCCCCAGGGCTGGAGCAAGGCCTGGAGGGCAGGAGGCAGCAGCCAGGAGCCCACTGCTCTCCCCAGACCTGGGCAAGGACCATATGGAGGCTGCTGCATAAATGAATGGAGTGTTTTATAACACCAGACACAAAGGAAAATTCTGATCTAAATTAAACAGGTATAAATCCCCAGAAAACACAGTGCTGACATCAGTGGGGTTTTTTCAATTTTTTCTCCTTTGGCTAAGATAGGATTACACAGGTTTTATCAGGGATTACATTTTGCTTCTGAGCTCTAGATATGGGAAATATACAGACAGTCCAATACTTCCAAAAGACATATCTAATAGATGACAAGAAACAATTTTCTAGCAGTGAGTTGTCTAATTATCTGTCCATCTAAGAGATGTTATGGTGCCCAATATGATAGTATTTCAAAAGAGAAACCAAATCCTCCTCCTGCATTCCAGCACGGGAAAAAAACCAGTTTAATTTGACTCATATATTGGAGATTTCTTCCCTATATCTGTGTGCAAAAGACAAAGTGCCTGAATGTTTGTTGGGTTTTCATGTGGGAAAGCAAAAGCAAGAGGAGAAAGGAGAGATGGGCAAGTCAAACTGCAGATGTGGGATGTCTCCAGACGTGGTGGTTTCCATCCCTGCAAACTGCAGCTAGAGGTGATGCTGGTACCTCCAGGTCCTACTTCCACATCCAGGGAAATCAGAATTCAGAAATATTTCTGGAGAAGCCTCAGGACAAAAACTTTCACAACTTTCAACCTGCTCAGCTGACTGGGACATTTGGAAATCAGTCTGTTAATTAAGAAAATGCCACTGAAAAAGCCCCACTAGCTTTGCATTCTGTTGAAACATGCAGCATTGGTTCAAAAAGAAAACATTTCAGTGAAAGCAACCCAATTCCCAGAACTGCATCATTATCAATACACACCAACAGTTACCTTTTTTTTCCCCCTTCAAAATACAAACTTCATTATATGGTCCCCATATTTTCCTAAAGGCCAACTGAGAATGAGCCCACAGAGGAACCAGGTATATTGCTATTGAACAGCAATCTGTTCTTTTAATCAAGTACTGCCTGTTAACTGGAGGTTAATTAGAGCCCTGGAATGAAGCATTGAAGTTGTGCAGGGATCTGAAGACACACATTGCAGCACCTGGAGCACAGAGGTGGCTGATGGCATGGCCAGAGCCCTCTGCTGTAGCCACTGAAACCACAGGTACAGCTCTGCAAATCCCAACACTCTTGGGAACAAAAATACTCAAAAAAAAAAGAAATAAAATGGAAAAATGGGTCCTAAATCTTTACAGAAAACAGAGACATTGCCAACTTTTGAAACATATTGAAAGGTGAGGAGTATCAGCAAATCCTCCCAGAAGACAGAGTGCCCATGAGCTGCAGCCTCAGCCAGGACTGACCATGAAGTGTCACCAGTGCAGGGCACACGCCTTTCAAGGTGAATCTCTCCACCAACAAGCACGCCCTGCCCAGCCTGCTTCCCTCCCCAGGCACAGCACCCTGCCCTGCTGCAGCCAAGGCCCCCTTCCAGACAGGAACAGAGCAGCAGATGAGCCCCACTGCTGCTCTCCATCAGCCCCAGCGCTGTCCCAGCCCAGCCAGGCCAGAGGGAAAAGCAGATTTTCCCTCTACAACTGCATGGAGATGATCTACCCAGAGCAGGGAGATGATTCCTCCCTCTTTGGGGACTCTGCTTGAGTAACAAGCCCTAAAGATCCTGCCATGCAAACATGCCCAGAGCTCATTTAAAAGAGAAGGACACACAGCCACCACAAGGACCTCGGGGAGACAAACATCCCTAACTGAGTGCTGAAGGTTCTCTTTTTTTATGGTAAGTGATGAAAATATGCTGAGGAGTCACTGAGACACAGTTTGCCCTGGAGTGCTGCTGGTTTTTATTGGGCCATCTGGGCTTTACTGCAGTGCAAACAGCATCACTGATGATTGTTATTAACAACATTATAATCATTAACAAAATGCAGTGCTCAGGTTTCGGGTGTAGTCTGCCTTCCTGCTGCACAGCCCGAGCTTTCTGACAGACTGAGATTTATTGGGCAGCCCAAAATCCCTCAGTGTGAGAGCACAGGGTCTCTGGGTGCCCATCACCCAGCCCTCCCAGCACAGGGGCTGCACTTGCATCTCAAATACTCTTTTCTCCTTCATGGAAATGATCCTGGCAGCAGCTGCCAGTGCTGCTGTCAGGGCCAAACTCCACCTTGCCCTTGCCACAGACAGAGTCACACCTTGCTCACAGGTGTACAGGGTTAGGAGGACACCCCACCCTTCAGAGCCAGCCCCACTGCTCTGCAGGTGAGCCCATGGCTTGCCTGCACTCAAGCAGAAGATGGCACATGGGGGAAATGTGTCATGTTGCCAAAAAACCCCAAAAAGTGCAAAAAAGAACCATTCAAAAGAGTGCATTTCTGTTACAATATGTATATGACTACTCATTACCTAGACAACACGTTTGATGAAGTAAATGAAAATCAAACATCCTCTCCACCAGCTGTTGCCTCACTTTTTTATTTATTTATTTTGTCAGGACATTAGACTTGTTATGATTATCAGTGGCTTTCTGGTTTCAGCCTCTTTTGGGGAGAAGCTGTTAACAGACAATGCTTGCAGCAGCAATCCTGACCCTGGATGCTTTTTCCTGGAGAGGACATTTCCACCAGAGCTCATCCCACATCATTTTGGGCACTGGACTGGGACTGTGAGTTAGTGGCAGCTCCAGCAGCATCTGAGGAGGGAGCAGAGGGAAGGCAGGAAGACAGCTGGTACAAGGTGTGCTGCACCAGTGTGGAAGGAGAAGCATTTTGGTCTGTAAATGCCAATAATTGACAGTATTGAATCCTTGTGTGCCTGAGGAGGAGGAAAGACCAAAGCACCAGCCCAACCACCCCCTCCAATCCTGGCTCTCCCTGGGCACATCATCCTGGAGGCACCCAGGGCCCCTCTCCAACTCCAGCTGTGCCCCAGCCCTGAGCTTGGTGTGGAGCTCAGCTCTCCAGAGCACCACCAGGAAAGCAGGATGGTGCTTTACCACGTGTCTCCTCTGTTTGCACACTCAGTCCTTGGTAACTCACAGCAAACCATGGAGAAATCCACACCAGACTGCACTGAACACAGACAGCTTGGTTCAAGATGCACAGGAGAAAAACACACAGGGGGGAAAACAAAATCCATGTGCCTTTGTGTGGATGGTGCCTCACCCTGCAGCGTGGCACCAGCCCACGGGAGCCAGGAGCCCCAGCTGATGGGAACTGGCAGAGCTCCAGGGCTCCCCAGTGAAGCCAAGCCAACCTAAAGACAGCTGCAGACTGGGTCCAAAATACAAAGCCACAATAAAGGCTCCTTTAAATTATTGAAGACATACTCACTTCTGGCTCCCATGGCTGCTTTTACAGCTCTCTCTCTCCATTCTAAGCATCATCACCCACCCCTCAAGCAGGATTATTTTGCTTTTCAATTGGACTTTGACTCAACAGCAAATTTAATTAACTGACCTAATGGACTAGAGATGTGGATTAGAAGAGAAAAGAAATAAGAAATAATTCCAAACAAAACACACAACAGAAAGAACCACCACTGCAGCAAAAAAGAGCCCCAAAGCACCTAAGTTAAAAAAACAACAAAACTAAACTATGGCCCTGCTATGCAGAGATGCAAAATAGAGATCTCATATTGCAAGACACCCACACTGCCAAACATTTGTTCTTGATTATCTTTTAACAGAAGATCCCAAAGCCCTTCACGAGCCCTTAAGCTGAATAATACTGTAAGGTGCCAAGAAGGAACTCTGTGGGGAACACCACAACCCCCTCCCAGACCTTCAGAAACTCATTTCAGCAGAACCCCACAGATGCACACAGGAATAAACTGGTGCTGCACTCCACACACCTCCACCACCATCAGGAGCCAGTCTGTCACCTGGATGAACACTGAATGTGGCTCAGCATCTTCACCATGTCCCCTGATCCAGAGCCCTTGTGACAGGCAGTGCAGGCACTGACCTAGCAGCAGGCTGCACACACCAAACCATGGCCAGCAGCCCTGGCTCCAGCTCTCTGCTGGCTACACCAGCCCACATCTCACACCAGTGTCCTGGGCACAGCAGAATGCCCAGCCCAGGCAGCGCCCTGCCCACCCTGCACCCCATCCTCAGGCCAAGGGCAGCCAGGGGAACCCGGCCCCACTGCTCCTCCCAAAGCTCTGCACGTTCCTTCCCAGCTGGGCAGCTCCTGGGGACGTTTCTGGCCTGGGATTATTTATTGCAAACTCAAAGCAAGCGGTGTGTCAGTCAGAAAATGAAGCCCCACTCAGGAGGCTCAGCACTGAAATCAGCGTGACACGGTGATGGATCAGCCAGGCTCCCACTGGCTCACTGGGAACACTCCCCTTTGCACAGAAAAAACCTCACAGATCCACCCATTAATCCACCTTCATTGACTGTGCTGAGCAGCAGAGCTCCCCTCACCCTCCTGGCTGCAGAGCTGCTCCCTGTTTGCCTTTTCTGCTCCCAGCAGGAAGGAGGGAAACGAGGAATCCAGTGATTCACACCTGTCACAAGATCACCTGATGGAAGCTCCAGGAACAAATCCATCACTGCACATGCAAGGTGCAGTCAGGGTGACATGCATGCCAAGCAGTGATTAATTACAGGTGTTTTGCTGAGGAAATTTCTGAGCATGAAGGGCAACATTTAAGCTGCTAATCAGCATCACTTTTTGTTATAACATGTTTGAAAACAAACGAATGGTTTGGAATAAGTCTCCTTGAACCAGCTTTGACAGCTGTATCTTCCATGTAAAAATTAAAATTAAAAAATACTTCGAAATACACCCTTTCAGAAGCAGATTCTTTTCACCAAAAGAAATGATGGAAAGTTGTCAAAAAAAGTGTTTGTGAAGCATGAGAGTCCAATGTGGTAGAAGAGTGTGGGCCCCACCACGCAGCCCCTCTGACCCTGCAGAGGGCCAGAAGGTCTGACCCTGCTCCTGGTGGTGCCTGAGCTCCACAGCTCCATAGGGAGGGAACCCCACCCTTCAGAGGGGTCCCTGCAGCCCTGCTCAAGGCTTTTGGGGTGGGAAAAGGCAGAGAATGCCACCAGCCTCAGCAGGTCCCTGGGCCAGGACAGCAGCCCTGTGCTCTGCCACCCCTGCTCCCAGCACCAAGGCTCCACTGCCTGTCTTCATGCCTTGAGAATAAATACAGGAGACCCAGAAACTGCTTAAAAACAGGAATTCCTATCCCAGCCAAGCCCCTCCAGTGCTGACAAAGCTCTTGAGTGAGGTCAGCTCTGAGCCTGCTCGTGGCCCCTGGCTCTGTGGGCTGTGCCTGGGTCCATCTCAGCTGTGCCATGCAGGGCTTGGCACAGAGCCCCAGCCCTTCAGAGACACAGGCATGAGCAAGCCCTGCTCACAGAGCAGCTGAGGTCACTGTGGAACACCCTTAGGTGCACCCCCTCACCAGCAAACCACATCAAGGAGTTATTCTGCCAGTGCCTGGGCTCTGGGATTGCTCACTGCTGTCCCTTCACTCTCCTCAGGCTGGACTCTGCCAGGCTGGGAGCCACTGAGAAGGGCAATTGATGCTCCTCCTCTTCCTCTGCACAGGAGCATTTTGAATGGGACCCAGCAAGCACAGGACCCACTCCCAGCCAGGCTGGCAGTGCTGGGGACAGCTGCTGCAGAGGACAGAGTGCCAATAAAGCTCCCCAGGAGACCCCAGTGATGGGCACCCCTTGCAGGGTGGCACAAGAAGTCTCCTGCACACCACAACTGCTGCTACCCCCACCACACTCACCTGTGAACACCAGGCTGGCATTCTCCAGCTCCTCCTGTGGAACCTTGAAGCTGAAGGACTCGTTGTAGAAGGGATCTATCGTGCCCCTCATGCAGGAGGTCTTCTTGGTTTTTGTTAATTTTAATCCGTGAACAAGCTGAATTTTCACAAAGGGATCTGGCAAAGAGCACAAAGCACAGGCCCTGTGTTATGGGGATCATGAGTCAGCAGCCCTGGTCACGAGGATGGATTGTGCTGGGAAATGCCCTTTGGGAATGGCTGGGACTTGTACCCCCACGCTGCTCCCAGAGATTTGCAGTGGGCACAGAAGTCAGGCAGCCAGCTTAGAAACAGTCCCTGCCAAAAGCACAGCTAATGTCAGCCCTGACATGCTGCTCTTTTTGGAAAATGCCAAGATTCTGGCAGCAGCAGAGGCTGGGGCAGGAACGTGGGAAGACCACCTGAGGACAGAGGCAGCTCCCAGGCAGAGTGGCCAGGGCCAGCAGGGAGCAGTGCCCACGGCTGCTCACACAGCACAGGGCATCAGAGCTCTGCTTCCTCACCTCAGCCTGGCTCAGAGCTTTACTCTGAATTTGGCAAACCCTCCACTGCATCTCAGGGCAAGTGTTCAAATACTTCCATTATTGTTGTCTATACATCCAGAGCCTTGTATTAACAGGAACTGAGCATCAAATCCCCCTGGGTCCCCCACAAACTGCAGCCTCACTGATCTGCTTTAAAGGCACAAATAATCTGTGCATGAGTAATGTGAGAAAGGCACTGCCCTTTACCTGAACCTTGGCTCATGTCTGTCTGAAGAAGCTGTTTTGCTCTAATGATGTCCACGTTCAGTCTTCCTGCACTTGGTAGGTAGTTCAGTGACAATAGCAGCTCCCCCAGCTCCACTTCATTCTGCAGGGAAAAGAGAATGTGAAGATTTAGAACAGAGCTCAGAGGGGAAGAGAAGGGAGAGAAATTAAATAAATCCCATTTGTCTAAGTGCCTGAAAAATGAATTTTAGTCACGCTCTGAATTGTAACCAAGAACCATCTGTTGGTACCTCGTGCTAAGTGGGAACAAGAAAGGAACCATCCCCAAAAGAAGCTCTTTCTCCAACCACCAATCCTTCAGCAGCTTCCCAGCAGCCAGGCCAAGAGGATCTATAAGGAGGCAGGGGTACAAGGTCAGTAGCTTCTGCCTGCTCAATTTTTAATGGTTCCAGGTAGTTCTGCTCTTACCAAGGTGCAGAACACAGACCCACTGGAGAAGACATTCCCTTTCCTCCCCAGCCCCCATGGGCCACAGCAGCCACCTGGGAAGTTCATGCAGTGGTTAAAGCACCCCTGGGTGACAGCAGGGCAGTTCAGAGTCCCTTGGCATCACCTGGCAGAGGCCATGGCACAGCCTGACTGTGCCTTGGCATCACCTGGCAGAGACCATGGCACAGCCTGACTGTGCCTTGGCATCACCTGGCAGAGACCATGGCACAGCCTGACTGTGCCTTGGCATCACCTGGCAGAGACCATGGCACAGCCTGACTGTGCCTTGGCATCACCTGGCAGAGGCCATGGCACAGCCTGACTGTCCCTCGCTGCTCACCAGCCTGCCCATGGCCACAGCTCCACAGCAACAGCTGCTCAGCCACCATTCCTTTTCCTTTTACTTAATGATGCTTAAAACTAGTCATTAAAGAGCTGGAGAGCTCACATCACTGCTCCTCAGACGTGAGGTTTTAAAATAAGCTCTCCTCCCTTGCCACGACCTGGCTCAGAGAGGCTCTTTCTGCCAGGTGCAGAATGCACAGGCTGGAACCACTCTGGAGCCTGGCAACACACCAGGCATGGAACGGAGCCAGCTGCCCAGTGCCAGGTCCATGCAGGAGTGCAGAGCTAGGGCTTCATCCCAAACAGTCAAACAGTCCAAAACCAGCCTAGGTCAGGTGTCAGAGCCCATTCCAAGAGGAAAAGGAGCTGCAGTGGTATTGCAATCATAACAAAAGGCTTGAATGTCTTTACTGATGCCCCAAATATTAGATTACAGAAACCAGAAACTATGGGTAGACAGTAAAGTAAAAGGTTCTCAGAACAGCCACAGCCTGAAGTGACCCAAAGAACCAGGTTCAGGTTCATCAGCAGATGGGCCAGCACACGAGGCACAATCCCTGCAAAGACATCAGTGGCTCAGGGAAACTCAGGCTGGGAAACCCAACCAGGAAAAGCATCTGATTTCTTAACTCAGATTCTTTTTGTCACAGCAGCTTGTGGGTCACACTGTGGGGCAGCACTGTGACTCCACAGCACCCTCACCCACATTTCCCACATGCATTTTCTGTTGTTGCCACCCAGAAGTCACCTCTCCTCCATCAACCTGGGCCAGCTCCCACACCACAGTGCGTTCAGTAGCTGATGTTTTAAGTCCTTTCCATCACAAAGCCATCCCCAGCACACACCTGACCCACCATTGAGCACACAGCACTCACATACCTGCACACACCTGCCCTGTGGGGGCACAGCACAAGGATCCAGGAGTCTCACTTCCCAGGTGGTTTAAACACCATCTAATTGATTCAAACTATCATCTCGCATTTGATTTTGCCCAAAAATGCTCCTCTCAGGTCTGCGGCTGGAACAGCCTGCAGACATGTTTATCATCAAGAACAGTCAGTGATTTTTAATCCTATTAGCAGGACAGGGTGGAAGCATCACAGTGCCCACACCACCACCCTCAACAGGAGCCACACGCGGCAGCCCTCCACCCCAGCTCATTTTTTATAACACATAAACAACATTTTTAACAGACCCAGTCCTACTTGCATTCACTGCTGGCCAGGTTCCATTCAGGCTTAAATTCCTAGAAATTCAGGTGCATTTGGGAGTGCAAATTAGGAAACTGCTCAGTGATTTTATTACCTGCTGGGGAGAGACAAACAGCTCCAGCTGCAAATACCAAACTTCTGGCACAGCCAGGTGGCAGGCTGGCATGGGGCAGTGATGTAGGACCTTTCCAGTCACCTCAGGCTTAGAGTGCTGAAAATCTGCATTAAGATTTGGGATAATTACTTGTGGAGCTGTCCATTGATGGAACCTATTGACCTTATCCAAGAACTGCAGGAAATAAGGCGTTTCCCTGGGCCAGAGAGGAGAGCAAGGGAAGGCAGAGCTCACTGCTTCCAATTAATTTGCATTTCTGATCCATTTACAAAAAAAAAAAAAAAAAAAAAGCCTGATGCTGTGCACTGACAGTGTCAGGCTGGATCTGGAACACCCACTCGGGCACTGGCAGGAGAACAGTGTCCCATCATAGGAGAACCATGTCCCATCACAGGAGAACCATGTCCCATCACCCTGTGGAGATGATGGAAGGAGCCCCTACAGTGTCACCATCACAATGCTGCCCAGCCCACCCAGCCTTCCACAGGTACAGATAAAATCTAATTTTCTGTAGGACCTGACCTAACAGGGATTTTGGAACCTCTAGAAAAATCCTTTTGGCTATCCAGGCTTAAATTTGAGTAAGGAGAGCTATAAAACGCTATATTCTGTGATCCACTGAAGACAGCAGGCAGACCAGGAGCAGCGTTAATCAGATCAAGCCTGATCTCACAAATCTCAACAGCACCTCCTGGCACTTGGTGCTCTCCAGAGCGCCCACACTGGTGCTGGTTATTCTGAGGGGAGGAACAACCAAAGGCCAGGGCAGGATGGGTGTGCTCAGAGCAGGGGAGAGCAGCCCCACCAGAAGGGTTTCCAGAAGGAAGCCCGGATCCCGGAGGGCTCAGCTGCCCGGACAAGTGACTCAGCCTTTTCCAGCACTCAGCGATGCCCCTGATGCTCTAAATGCATCACTCCCAGCCCAGCCAGAGGATGTGGGAACCGTGCTCCGAACATGCCCCGGCTCCTCGGGGATGTGAGCCCCAGGATGGATCAGTGGCTGCTGTCCCCACGGGCTGGCACTGTCCCCGCCGTGCTGTGCTCTCACAGCCTTGTCCCATCAGTCACCTGCCTGATGGACAAACCAGCAGGGAATTCCCGGTGCTCCCGGCAGCCGGAGGGGCAGGCAGCAGGCTCCAGCTCCTTCCCGGCTGGCTCATGCCATGGTCCCTCTGCCGATGTGGCAGCCTTGTCACCCAGCTCGGAATGCTCCCAGGACCAGCGGGCCCAGGGACACCCGAGGGACACAGAGCATCACCACCCTTGTCCTGCCCCACCAGGCATCCCCAGAGCTCCTGCAGGGCTGAGCGAGAGGAGGGGATGGACTCTTGGGCTCATGCACAAGAGCTGAAGGGCAAGGACGTGCCTGGATTTTGTGTTTCCTAGGTCTTTTCATCAGGAAAGCACAGAGCTGTTGGTTTTGCCGTCGGTGTTTGCTCCCAGCCCCAGCGTGCAGAGGTGCCCCTCTGTGCTAAGGCATCGGTGCAGCTGCCATTATTATGCTGATGACGAGCTGACTCGTGCCCAGATCCCAGATGACCCTGGAAAAGCAATTTCCTGTTTGATGAGATGCCGGAGTGACACCAAGTCTGGGATGTCTGAGCCTCTCCTGAAGCTCTGATTAACATTTCACTCCCGGCTGAATTACGCTGCCAGGTTGGATTTGCAGCCTTGGGCTCGCCTGTGATCCAGAACCTTCTCCAGTTACTGCCTGGGCTGAACCCAGAGGTTTTGAACCAGAGTTTTTTCTGTTCTTTTCTGTCATATCTGAAACACAAAGAGGCTCCCACAAAGGAAAATGAGGTTTTACTTAATGCACATCTTGTTTGGACCAGCTAATTCCTTCCTCGCAGACCCCCAGACTGCTCCTTGTGCATTGCTACAACACCAGCAAAAATTCTGCACTGAAACCCTTCCCAACAGGACCCAGAGCACATTACATCAGCACTGACATCTATGCATCGCTCCTAATGAAGTTTCAGATTGATTTTCCTCCTCAAGGTTATCTGTGTTGGTACCTCCAGGCACATTAGAAAGCTGATGGTTTAGAACAGTTTGCTCCAGCAGGTTTTCTACAGCATCCTGTGACACAGCCATTGTTTGGGGAAGGTTGAGCTATTAAGGACCAGAACCTGAGAAAAAAATATACTTACCAATGAATAGAAGCAGTGTTTCCTACATAACTGGCACCAACTGGATGTATGATGAAGAGAATCACAAAATCCCTTCTAAAGCCAAATGGTCTTTGCCTTTGAAAGGCCATGAGAAAGCCTCTGTTGTGCAAAAAGCTTTGAGAAGAAGATATCCCATGGAGAGGTCCTGCTCCTGGACCCCAGCAGCCTCTCCTCTCTGTTCCTCCTCCACAAAACACACCCCCAGCATCCCAGTTCTCTGCAGGAAGGGCAAGGAGTGAACAGCACCGAGGGGAAAGGATGAGGTGACCAGGAATACAGATAAGGTTAAAGAGAGAACAGTCAAGAAGAAAAATTTTTCAATGCTTGAGCTTTACAGACTCAAAAAGGAAAGGGAAAAAAAAAACCCCACTGAAATGGAACTAAGGAAAAACAAACATACAGAGTGAAATAAAAGAAGATAGAAAAACACAAGCCAAAATACAAAAACAAACCACAGCTTAAGAGCTAAAAATGTTGTTATCATGATGGACAAACATCCATCACAGCATCCCATCACAGTTGTAACTCCAGTGACCTGCAGGGTGGGGGTATCCCAGGACCATCTCCTCCACTGGCCACAGGTAAACTTCCAGGGTGATTTTAACATCCAGCTGATGAGCAAACATGGCCCCATGCAACCACCTCGTACCACCTTGAACAGCAGAACTGACAGGTCATTCCAGTGCACTCATAGTATGAAGTTAAAAAAGCAAGTCCAATACACACTGCCTCTACTATAAAAATGGCTTCATTTGAGGGAAGAACGAACTTCGTGCTATTTTCCCACCATAACTAGGCTTTTTTTTTTCCCCCTCCAAGCTCTCATTACTGCTGGTCTAAAACATTTATTCCTGCCCACTCAAATCTGCCAAAAGAGAAATGAATCATATGTCAATAAAACTTGGGGTCCTGAACATGTGCCTCAGGATTCCTTTCAGCGGCGAAATGTGCGAATCTGAGCCCAGCTCCAGAGAGGCCTGCCAACTTCATTCATGGCAATTAAGCAAAGCCACACACATTTCAGGGGATATTTAAGGAGTGCAGAGTGTTCCTATGGGGACTGGACTTGAGAGCCTTTCCACGAGCAGCTACTGGGTTTTAGAAAAGCAATAATTACCCTGCAAGAGAAAGAACTACCAAGGATAAAGAACTTGGCAATACCTGCACTGACATTTTCCACAAGAAGTCCTTCTGCTTAGCTGCTGGCTCTGCTGATGCATCAGGCAGCAGTTCCCTGTGCCTCTGCTTTGGGCTCGATCCCTCTAAACACTGAATGTGGATCCAAGCTCAGAAAGTGTTTCTGTGCAGGTACAAGCTCCTGCCTGAGGCTTGGCACTGGGCACTCTGCAGCTCTGGCTCCTCAGGCTCAGAGGACAGCCTGCTATTCAGGCTGTACTGCTATTCAGAGCCTGTACTCAGGTTCTCTGGCCACCCACTGCTGACAGGGAGCTGGACAGTGCTGCTCAGCACCTCCTCACACCAAGGAAATGCTCTGCTTGCCACTCACAGCAGCTCCCTGAGCTGAAGAGATTCCTCCAGCAATCAGGAGCTGTGCATCCCACCCACAGGCCTTGGTGCAGCTCCCAGAGGAGCCAGGAGCTGTTGGCTGGAGAAGCTGGACCATGCCCCACCTGGGAGAAGCTCACTGTCCCTGCTGACACTGCCTGACCAAAAGGTTCCTGGCTTTCCCCACCTTTGCAGCTCACAGGTGCTGGCACAGCCCTGTGCCAAGGCAGGTCCCAGCCCAGTGTGACAAGGTGGGACAAGGACCTGGCACCTGACTTTATCAGCACACTCTGTGTCAATGGCTTCCAGGTGGAGACAGCAAGTGCAAAGCAGATGCTCATCTCAGCTCGTGTCATTTGGGCACTTTCTCTGCTCTTTCACAATGCCTGCCACCCTCCCACTCCCACCAGTATGGAGAGGAAACTTCTCCACAGCTCCTGCCATCTGGATTCACTTTCCTCCATCTCTCTCCAGCTCATGATGTTTCTGTCTATAAATTCCATAAAATAAAATTTAAAAAATCACGTATTTTGTGTGTCTTTCATCTTCACATATCATGTCTGTGACTGTCTGTGTTTCTCTCCCTGCTGTTAGTGCTTTTCCAAGCACCTGCTTCAGCCTTTTCTCCTGTGGCTGTGGGGGTGCTGCCAGCTGCTGCTCCGTGTCACAGCCCCAGACTGGCAGATTTCCCTGACTGAAGATCAGACCTGCACCACAGTGGTTTGTGGTGCTCTCCAGGATCCAAGGATGCCTTCTGCAAAATAAAATGCAACCGCACGTAGATATTTATTTTTGTCCCTGTCTATCAGCATCTCTCAACACAAAGCACACTTCAGCAGGCTCAGGTTCAATCCAACAAGAAACTGATAAAGGCTGTCTGGCCCTCAGCTAATCAAGCAAAAAAGTGAGAAGTATAAAAAAATTGTCAACATGTCAAATCTATCATTCCACAGGCAGAAGGTTCCAACTAGTATTAAAAAATCCCTCAGAAATTTCTAGCACAAACATCACTGTTACTGAAAGACATGAAAATGTATTTTTTCAAAGCAATAAGCTTTATTGTTTTACTTCTTCCAGGATTTATCTTAATCCTTTGATCAATTAATTTAATCACCACTAGGATGAAACATGCCTTACTCAGTGAACTTTAAAAAATTTATCATTGAGAAAATATGGGAAGATGATGCCAAACATCATCCCTGGATGTCCTGTACAAGCACTGTTAATCCCTTTACAGTTGCATCTGCCAGCTGAGGTAAAATCAGCAAAAAGGTATGAGAGGACCACTTTACTGCTCAAAGTGTGGAGGAATTTTTGCCGAAGTTTTTCCATATGATAGCAAGGGGACAAATGCAAAAGGCTTTTAAGCCTGTGCGTTCAAATGGAGTTTTGTCTTTCTCTTTCCTTTTATAAATATCAGAAATGCCAACTTCTGCATAAATAATTTATCTTGAATGCTGGTGAAGCAGACAGCACTGCTGAAAACAGCATCAGCTTTCAATGAAACTTTGGAGAGGGGGAAAGGAAGAGCTGGCTCCCAGCTTGGCACATGAAGGCAGAGATGATCTTTTCTAATCAAGGTCTGTATTAGCTGTGGAATGAGTCCATGTTACTCATAAAGAGATGCAAAATGCAGAGAAGTATTTATCATGCAAAAGTAGGGAGCAGGGGGAGAAGCAAAGCTGCATGGTGGGAACCACAGGAGGATAATGGATGCAAAGCCATTCCCTACATAAACACAATTCAGGGACCCCCTGATTCTGACTTGTGCACAACTTCCAAACTTTCCTTTTTTGCCTGAGCACTGTTGAAGCTAATCCCACAGCACTCCTGTTTCAGGAAATCCAGCTGGCTCTCCTGCAGTCACCTGGAGCCCTGTTCCCCCTCCCCTTTGTACGGTGCAGCAGGTCTGAGCGAGAGAAGAAAGTGCTCCCAGCCCCTCTGCACACACAGAGCCAGCCCCTCTGGCTTCACTTCCAAACACTGCTTGGGGTATTCCCCTTCCACGAGTGTCTGATGAGAAATTTCCACTCCAAATCAGACTCTTGAACCCACAAATGTAAAACAGCAGTGAGGCCAATTATTTACTGCTCATTTCATCCAGTATCTCTGGCTACGGCACTCTTCTGTGAACACCTAAAAATCAGTGAAAAACTGAACCATCCAACAGGGTTTAATTCAGCAAAGACTCCTTGGAAATTGCAATTTGTGAGCTGGGAAGGAACTGGGAGAGGCAAGCTTGTTACACCAATCCTGTGTGGTACTGCTGTCCTCAGTAAAACACTCGAGATGCTGATCACACTCTGTTCTTCTCTTGGTTTTTCACAGGTTCTGTGCCTCTGGCTCTGTGGGTGATACCACCAGTGGCAAATTTGGTAGGCAATCACCATGCCTGGCTGCAAAGCTCAGATCTTTCCACTGAACAGCCCTTTCCTGAGAACAGAGGTGAAAGCACACAGACCCTCTGATCTCCTCTTCCCATCCCACTGAATGGCTGAAATGCCCAAGATGCATGCAACTTGCACCAGACAAATATTATGGCAAATTTAGTTCCTTTAGGGACCTGATGAAAACAAATGTACCACTGCTTTGCAGGTTATTGTTTAGGCATTATAGCACAGGTCTGGGTAAATTTCATCTTCTACATGTTTTATTGAATCAAATCATTACTGGCACCAGTGGTTCCCCTCATGTCCCCAGAGCACAGGAATGGCCTGGGTGGGACAGTGTCACAGCACTCCTGAGAAGGGATGCAGGTCACTGCAGTGACAGGAGACACCTGCCCAAAGGTGCAAACTTCAGAGCAGTCCTGAGTTCTACTCATTTAAGCTGACATAGGATCTTTGATCATGACTATAAAAGACAGCTCCTCTACCTCACATTGTTAGTCACAAAACCAGTCACAGGCCCACATAATCCCCACCCAGCAGATGCTGTGTTAACAAGATGACAATTACTAATTAGAAACAGCATTACTTGCCAACAGGCAAAGGAACCACACATGCACACAAAAACCCCCAAAACAGCAAGAAAAACTGTGGCAATAATCTGATAAATTCTGTTACCTGAGAACTAGGCACAAGGGCTTTCCACCAGTGTCCACCTTTCACAAGGTCTACATCACTCAAGGGCATTGACACTTTGCCAATAACACAGTGGCGTGAGAATTTGTCAAAATCCACTACAGTTAAAAGCAGAGTTCTTCTCTGGGCTTCTAAAAAGGGGATTTCAAATGTGTACCTCTCCTCAAACACCGGGTTCTGCGTTTTGCGCTTCACTCCGGTCTGCTTGGAGTTCTTCTGGTCAGGGAGGAGGCAGATCTTCACATAGGGGTTGGAGTGAGCCATGTCTTGCCTTGAGCCATCGTAAGAAATTGGAGGAGGCAGATCTTTAGCCTCAATGACTCTCACTATTAGGTAATTATGCAACAGATCATACTGTGTGCTAAAATGCAGCATGCCCAGCTGGTACTTGGACAAGATCTCCTCATCTGTCAAGGAGTCCATGTCATCACTATTCGAGTCAAGAGAGTACAGCCTTGGTTCAAATTTTCTAAAATAGTCATCTGGGGTGTAGGTTTTCCGCAGGATAGTTGGCTGAACTATTTCTTTCTTAGCTCCTATTACTCCGAACTCGATGGGTTTGATGTCAACTAGTGGAGAACTTGGCCTCCTCGACTCCAGACCTGAACGAGAGAAACACACCAATGTGATTGTTAGAAAACACACCAATGTGATTGTTAGAAAACACACCAATGTGATTGTTAGAAAACACACCAATGTGATTGTTAGAAAACACACAAATGTGATTGTTAGAAAACACACCAATGTGATTGTTAGAAAACACACCAATGTGATTGTTAGAAAACACACCAATGTGATTGTTAGAAAACACACCAATGTGATTGTTAGAAAACACACCAATGTGATTGTTAGAAAACACACAAATGTGATTGTTAGAAAGTCCACTAAAGCAGTTACAGGTGCAAGATTTGGGTGCAGCTATTCTGTGTCTGTGCAATGCCAGCACAGGCTCCACAGAGGGGCTTTGCCAACACTCAACAGCACCCTCAGCCACGCTGAAGCACCAGCTGGCCTGCACCTCTCCCTCCCTGTCCATCTGCACGTGCAAGCACCACGCTCGTGCTTCAGCAAGAGAAACAGGGCTGGCCCCTTCCACCGTGCTCCTGCAAAACAGGATGAGATTTTAATCAGTGTGCCTTCAGCCTGGCTTGGTTCCCTGTCCAAAAGACGGAAGAGCAAGCAGCACAGTTTGATTTTCTCCCCCACAAGAAGGACATCAGCGGTGGAAGGACGGCCTTACTCGAAATCCGCCGCGTGAGGCTGTACGTGGACCGCGACGTATCCGAGGACGAGCGCCTTCTGTCAGGGGACACGTCCTGCAGAGTGGGAGGCAGCTCGCTGATGGCATTATCAGAGTCTCCGTCTTTGTCCTCATTTTGGCTGCTTATCCTGTTATAATGAGAGACCTTTGGATGATTCAGCCCAGCACAAGGAGTGCATGCAGGATAACAATGTTCTGGCATTCTGGGGCTGGCCTTGGGGCTCGTCCCTTGGTGCCCTGGGGTATCTCCTGATCAGTCTGGCAAGCAAAAGGCTGAGCAACCGACCTCAGACCTATGTAAAAACCAGATTCTTCACCTTTCTGCCTGTCTTTCAAACAGTTTTATCAGTATTACAGCATGACACAGGCTACTAAGGCTCATATAACTCAGATGCTGATCAGAAATATTATACTTCTCTCTAAGGAAAAAAAAATCAAACCAAAACCCCACAAACCACAAACCTCAAACAGTAGCTTCCTGCTGTAATTCACAGCTACACTTTGGAAGCACAGACTTCACTAGGAAGGAACCAGCACAGAAAATCACCATGCTCAGATATCCCAAACCTACCACACACCTCCCCTGGTGAAACACTGCAGGTTTGCCAGTAAAGTTTCAAAACTTACAGACAAAATTAATTATTTGCTATTTATTGGCATGCCTTTTTAAATATTTGGCTGCTTTTTATCCACTTCTATAAACCAGATGTGGTTCTCAGCAGAAAATAATTGTACTGCCCAGGGACCTTGGTGGGAGCAGGGAAGTTGGCAGGAGCTAAATGACAAAGCAAGCTCTGTAGCATCTTGGAGAAGACTCCACAGAAGGCTGGCGTCATAGAGAAGTCCACATATGTACATTTAAACAAACTGAAAGGGGAGTTACATGTACAGACAAGTTACTTTTATCTAAAACAACATTCTGGTTAAAAACCCCAACATGTCCCAGCTGCAGTGGCTCCTGAAAGAAGTGAGGATCTCCCAACTTTGACTGAAAGCAGGGCAGGAGCAGACAGTGACAACTGCAGGAGGTAAAGTCTGCAGCTGTGTGCTCAGAGGGGAGTGCTGCTGATGGAAATGGAATCTCACAATGGGTCCATGACGTGTGGTGCATCCTGCAGAACAGCCAGGCCACCAGACAGAAAATAAAATAGCAGCAGATCACAAGGAAAGCATCAGCACAAAATGAGCAAAGCAAAGGGGAATTCTGTGTGAATTTTGCTTCCAAGCCACCCTTTCTATGTGCACAACTCAGCTGGGTATAAATGAAATATATTGAATCATTTTCATTAGTAACCAATGACTGGAGCAGAGCAATTGATATATTCTGCTAAAGGCAGTAAACTTGCATAAAAGCCCAACAAGCATTAAGAAAACAAACAACTCCAAAACTAACTGGAAATTCTTATCCAAGCCACAAAGTTCACAGCAGGATCCATGCAAATTTCACCAAGTCAGACTCACACAACTCATTCACACTAAAAAAAACTGTTAATAATGAAAACCAAACCCTCTGCTAAAAGGGGTGTACAATATTTGCACAGCTCTGCAGCCCATTAAAGGCAGTCCAAACCATACAGTTTGATATATAATCAGTACTTGGAACACAAATAGCTTTTTCATGCCTAAATGCAGGTCCACACAATCACAGGTGGCATTTGGATATGCTTGTGTTTGAGAAGCAAATGCACAGAACAAGGCAGGGTGAAAAGGGAATCAGGAAGAGAGGCATTAAGGATGTTCTACAATGGGTAAACGTAATAGTGAGTTAATAACATACAGATGACCTTTAGTAAGGAAATTGCTACTGAGCCACAATAATTTTTCCTCAAATAAACTTTGGCTCTGGTTAAAGCAGCTCTGTTTCTGTTTAATCTGAACCTTTGGGAAGAAGAGTTGTGTCCTGATTTCAATTCAGTCTCACAGTGTGCACTGTTTATCTTTGGGGTTTGTGTAGAATATTCCCTTACCAGCAGCTCAAACATCCACCCTCGTTCCCAGGCCATTTCTGCAAGGACCAGGGTGGAAGTGCTCCTCATGAAATAACAAGAAGTTACCATGCACTCAGGTCATTGCAACTGGACTCATTGCGAGAATTTACTTTTTTTCCCTCAGCTGCCACTGCAAAAAATTCAGAAAGTGAGAAAAATCCATATTCTCCCAAGAGGAAGGGCTTAAACTTGCAGCTTTATCATCCACTCCTGAATTTCCAGGGCAATGAGGTGTCTCAGAGCTGCCAAAGGGAAAACCTAGGGCCAAAATATAGAGGATGGGTCATTAACCACAGGCATTTATATGTTTGCTCATTCACCAGTGAGGACCATAAAAACAGTTTTCCCCTGGGGAGTGGGTAGGAAGGTGAGGAAGGCACAAATTGCATTCTACATCACACCAGTGTCTCAGGCCCATGAAGAATAGGCAGATGGAAAGAGCTCAGCTGAAAACATAGATCTATTTTAAAAACACTTTCAGGCTGCAAGCAGGGAATACAATAAATTGATTTGTTCCCAAATCCAGTGCACACATCTACATGCAAAATAAGGGAACATCAGACCTGGTTTTCATTGTAGGGGTTTCCACTAAATACAAGATCCCCCTCTCCAAAAGTAAGAGAGAAAAAAGAAAAAAAAAAAGAATGAGGGATTCAACTGGTATACACAGATCCCTGAGATCCCTGAGCACTTAAAAACATTAAAAATTTTATTCTAAGAACAAGTCCAAATTCTTACTCTGAGTAACTAACTCACGTAACTCCAGAGATCATTTCCTACATCCAAAAATGCATATAGAGATATAAAACTATAAGATCAACACAGTGAAAACAGAATGCTTCTTTGATTTCTGAATTCTGAGTTAACAAGGGATCATTTCCACCTTAAACATGCACACAAAAAGCTGGGGTCAACTATTTGTCAGCGAACAAAATACACCAAATCTGGCTCTTGCCTTTTACTTTCTTTTCATCTTCCAGACTCTTGTTCCTCCACAGGCTCATTTTCCACCCTCTCATCTCAATCACATCTCCTTAGGGAGAAGTAGAGGATCTATCTCCTCTCTGTCTTATCTCCTATCTCCCTTTGTCCTTCTCACTTAATTTTCGTGCTCCCTCACCATTTTCCAGCAGGATCACCCTGGAAGCACAAAGCACTGTCACACTGCCTGGCACCACTCTGGGTCCATGCCAGCTCAAGAGGAGCATTTTCCAGCAAGCAAAGCCTCCTCTGCAGCTTGTGCAGGACTGTGTGCCAGCAGGCACCCCAGGGATCACAGGAGTGCAGGTGTGTCACAGCAGGGGTGACTCCAGTGACCCGAGGCACGGCAGCACCCAGGTGTCCTGGCAAAGCAAAGCCACTTCTGTCCTGGATCCTCTGTGCTGCCTGCTGCCCCTCCCAGGCTTCACCTCTGGGAACTCAGCTTCTCTCAGCATGGAGCAGAACAGGGAGACCCCAACTGCACCAAACCACCCACAGCTGGGTGGAAAGATGGAGAAATGGCCTGGGCTGGGTCACAGGGACCCTTCCCAGGGCTGAGAGCATCTGAGGGTGAAGCAAAAAGTGCAACAGGGCTGAGGAACTGGGTTGATTTTCACCAGAGAGTGTTGTCCTCTGCTTATGGCCATTCCATGTAGTTATTGTAGGGGCTTTCAGATGGAGCAGGACCAGGGAGAAACAACACAGGCTGCAGAGAGAATTTTACAAGTCCAAAGGTCTCCATGTTCTCTGCCCGTGGCCAAGTCCAACTCATCTGCAAAGCCACCATAGAGCTGAGATTTGAGAAGACAGGAACAGGGCTTCAGCACTCACATCAGCCCTTTAGCCAGACAGAAGAATCCAAGAGTCAAAACCTACACCCTGGTACAATCACTCCACACCCCAAAACAGGCAGGATGTCCCTTCCACTGCTCAGCCCACCACATAAGCTCTGAATCACCCTCTCACCACCAGCCCAGCTTCTTGTTCCCAAGATGTAATTGCTCCTGCACCAATCTTTCCACGTCCAATACTGCAGCCTCATCACTGTGCTCTCCTGTGCGTGATGCTTTCCTATTTAGCATTGATTTTGTTTCCATTCCCCATTAATTGCAGGTGAATCACTTTCTGAGCATATATCAGACTTTTAAATATGCTGCTCCACATCTAAAAACCACTCTAACACATCCTGAACAGCTCTATTTTTATTGCTTCAGTATTAATTACCATCCTGTTCTACCTGAATTCAGGAGTACATGGACAGGACCGCGATTTAAACATGAGAAAATTTATTTCATGCAGCACCAAGACATGACCCTTCCAGAGCTGACACAGAATAACAGCACATACTCACAGGAGTAGAAAAAAATTACCTGAGTGCCTCAGTGCCCAGGTACCAAAGTCTGAGCATCACACAATGCACTGAGCAGGCCTCTCCTGTGCCACAAGTTCTGGACAAGTTGAAGCAGTGTCCATCAAATGATCTGCTCCACAAAGCCCAGCCCAGCTGACAAAACAGCCACAAAACACCAGAGAGCTCTGCTCCCCTCCTGGTTCCACTATTGCCTCCACAGGGTCACCTCTGTGCTGCAGATTCCTGACTGAGAGGGAGTAAGAGGGAAGACTTCACTGACTTCCTTTGTAGTGGATTTGCAAACATACCAATCAAAGCTCCAGATAAGACCTGGTGCTGTGGTTCTTTAATGATTTGAGAAGAAATTCTGAGAAGTACTATGGTGATGCAGGAGATCAAGTCCTGCTAAGTGAAACTTAAAATGAATTTCCCCTTCAGAGCACGTAGGAGCTGTGCCTTTCATCTGCCTATATGATAACCACCTTCACGCTAGGATAAGAAAGTATTTTCAAACAACCTCATCAGCATTTCAGCCAAGTTGAAGTGCTCCAAAGGGTTGGTCCATTTGAAGAGGAAATAGGACTGAAGATGAAAGGCATCTTTAGAGAAGGGGGCACAGCTAAACCAGTTATCCTTGTCAGGCCAGCTTAGAAAACAACTTCTGTCCTATCCATCAGAAACGGTTTTTACAAAGACTAACCTCGCTATTTGAGTTAACAGAGCTGCCCTTTTTCACCACCATGCCAGGAGCAGCCTGCCTTCCCACCCTCAGCAGGTTCCTGCTCTTTAAGTGGCATCCTCTGAATGTTCTGTTGCAATTCACATCAGTACCCCCATCACAGCTGAGCAGTCGTACTCCTTGGTTAAAGCTAGGAAATCGTGCATCCAAACTTACAGCCAGGCTGGAGTTTGAGCAGGAAAAGGTCCCAGGATTTCAACTTCATCTTCATTTGTTTGGCAACAGCTACAGTCAAAACATTTCTGACAACAATTCCTGCAAGTCCACCGGCACAGCAAGAGATCCGAGATGCGAGCGAGCAGACCCTGGAGCCATTGCAAACCAAAGTACAAGATTACAACCCATCAATAGCTATTGAGAAAAAACACTCAGCTGTATTTGTGTTTGTGTTTCTGCAACAGAACACTAAGAACTATATTTATTTCATCTATACCAACAGACAAGTGCTATGCAGTTACCAGCCCAACCCCACTGATGCCATAACAAGGCAGGAAAATAAGCATTCTCTGCAGGTATTTTCCCCTCTAGTAGCAATGTATTATTATGTAGTTGGCAAGAGGGTGATTTACAAAGCACTATGGCCCAGCAATATGTTGGAGTGGAAACATGCATATTCCTCCACACACATCAACAATCTAATAGATCAGCAAACATACGACAGGATGAATTAAAACCAGAAGGTAAGTGAAAGCTTCAATTTAATCCAGCAAGGATCTATTTAATTAACACAGCAATGTGAACACACTTCATCCCTGTAGATGTAGCAGTAATATTTGTACAATCCATACACATGGAGCATTACAGCCCAACAAACTCAGCACTAAAATGGATTAGCCAGAGCACACTATCCTCATGCTTCTGCTCTGCTAATGAATGCTAATGCATTAATGAAGAACCTTCAATGATATTTTTAGAAGAATAGTAGACCCAGAAAAGTCTCTCATTTCTTAGGTTTCTGGGGTGGCACTGGCAGCCCCACTTGTAGCAGGGCTGTGCCAGCTCCCCACTGGAGCAGCAGCACCCTGTGGCCCCATTTCCACACCATCCCCACAGCCTTCCCCCACTTCAAACCTCTGCTTGGAGAGGAGCAGAGAGCCAAACCTCAGCTCATTTCCCACCCACACCAGCCCCAACTCCTGCTGTTCATGAGAGGGCTCATTAAGCAGCACAAGGGCTCTGTGGGCACAGTGGGAGAGGCAGCTGCAAGGGCACAGCACCTGCACCCAGTCAAACTGCTTTACAACTGCGTGTGACCTTGAGATGCTCCTGAGAAGCTGAAGAAATAAAGTGCATGAGAGATTCTCCATAGTTATCTCCCCAAAATACTCCAGACATTTGCAGTATTCATGAGTGTGGACCACATGGAGGGGTTTCCTCAGAGGAACCTGATCTGCAGAGAAGACTTCATAGGAACATGGCTTTTTGCTACAGTAAAACACACATTTTTTTACCATAAACAAAATCTGGGCACTGCAAACCAAAAAATTACCAGCCCAAAATGCAGTGCATTACTTATATCTAGGACATCAGTAAAGAGTCAGAAAACACGAGACAATCCCCTCAGGATGGAGCAAGCAGACAGAGCGGGGAGTGAATCATCAGATTAACTCACCTCATTTATTGGTTCCAACTGTCCTTTTAGACATCCAGGATGAAGCAAAGGGGAACAAAATGAAAAAGACAAAAACAAGTTAGCAATGCTCAAACAACTTTAAATTTTCTGCCATGACATGCCCCAGCCTGGGATGAGTTTGAATTTCTGGCAAGACAGGACCTTGCAGATATTAGAGGAAGGAGAGGCCTGACTGGGCATCAGCTTCTGCCATTTCCAATCCTTCACTACAAAGCTCCTTCTGCTCCTCCCTTCCCACAAACAAAACTCCCAAACCCATTCTGAAGCATGAAAATCCTGCTCATTGCTTCTTGCTAATGGGTATCACATGCAACCACTTATTTTGTTTTCTTTAGTAACCTGACTCTAATTGCAGCAACTACTTGCTGCTGACAGCAAACCATATCCAAATTTTTCAACAGAAAAAAAAGGCTTTTCTCCACATTCAGCCCATATCAATGGAGTTCCAATGCCAGCTCTCTAAGGCAACGTTTCTAGGAAGAGGAACAGACTGAATTCTCTCCATTGCATCTCTGGGCACCTACAGCTTCATCCTCAGATGTGACTTGAAGAACACAAAAGATAGAAGTTAAAGGCTTGAGTCCCACACTCCCATTCAAAAATCTGCACTGCAGACACCTCCCCCAAGCCAGGGAAAATCTACAGCAAAGGAAGAAGGCATCACAAACCAGCTTTTTATTCACAAAACCACCCTTGGTACTTTATATACATATATAATGGACCCATTTCCTTTGGAGACTCCTTAGCACTTCTGATACCTGCTGAAATGTCTTATCCATTACATTACTTTAATAATGTCTAAAAGTTTCCTATTTGCCCTGGCTGCCTTTGTATATGGGGACTCCCTAAAAAAAAACAACCACCAAACCAATACAAAGCCACAGAATAAAACAATACAAAAAAAACCCACAAAAAACTCCATCCTACTCTTCCAAATGTACCACTACTCTTCCAAAGAGTACATCCTACTCTTCCAAAGTTGGTTCCTAGCTTTATGCTCATGACATGACACGAGCAGACTTTTCTGAAGAAGCTGGCATGCAGAAGTTGTCTTTAGTTCCAAGAACTCTTGCCATGGACCACGTTTTGGTGCAAGCCTTCCTTTTAAACTTCTTGGAAGCCAGTGCTTGTCAAAAAAGGCACCACTTGTTGGGAGCAGTTAAAAGACGAGAAGAGCTGTGGTGCACTGAGACAAGACAGTGCTTACAGATACCCATGGGCCAGCTGTTTAAGAAAATGCTAGATGGTTAAAAGGGCTTTATCATTCCTTATTAATGCAAAGTTGCAGCCAAAGCTCCAGCGGTTTAGCAGAGCTGCAAGGAGGATATTGAAACTGCTCTGAAACAAAGCGGCTGGACCGGCGCCACGCGATCGAACGCCGCGCACGTGTCACACAGAGAGGGCTTTTCCAAAGGGCCCACGGGGACACGGCGGGCTCACAGCCAGCAGCCTCCTGCCCACCATGGGTCACAGCCCTGGGAAGCCACCCCTGCGTGCCACAGCCCCGAGGGCACACAGCCATCCACAGCAGGGACAGAGCGAGCCTGTGGCCAGCCGAACGGGAGGGCAGGGACAAGGACTGAGTGTGACAGTGGTAAACAAGTCAACAGCAGCATGCAGGGCTGAAATGCAGGAGCCCATGAAAGGAAAGCAAACACGAGCACCTGTCCACACACCTCGCTCGCACCAGGCACGAGGGAAGGGCTGGGGGAAGGACAGGGCTTTGAAAAGGACAGGGCTTGGGGAAGGACAGGGCTGGGGAAGGACAGGGCTGGGGAAGGACAGGGCTGGGGGAAAGACAGGGCTGGGGAAGGACAGGGCTGGGGAAGGACAGGGCTGGGGAAGGGCAGGGATTGGGGAAGGAGAGGGCTGGGGAAGGCTGCAGCAGCGGGCTGGTGCTGGGGGATCCCCGGCAGCAGAGCAGCTGCCATGTGCTCAGCAACCCCTGGAGAACGGCTCAGTCTCCAGGGTCAGGGAGGCACCATCCTGCTCTGCCACGTCATGCCAATTGGCCGAGCAGAGAACGAGCCAGATGGGAGTCTCCAGCCACGAGCGATCCCTCATCAAGGGCGAGGCTGGGGGCAGGGCTCCATCTCCACAACCTGCTGCAGGGCCCCTGGGGGGGGTTACCTGCTCCAGGTCAGCAGAGCCGCCAGTCGCAGCCAGGCCCTTGGAGCAGTGACAACGAACCGCCGTGGCAGTACCCCCAGGGATGCTGCAGCAGGGTGGGGTCCCCGCTGCTCACAGAGCGCGTTTTGCCCCCGCAGTTACACCCCAGGAAAGGCTCACAAGCTCCATCGGCAGTGGACAGCGCAGCCTGGGGACAGCGCGGTCCCCTCAGCCACACATCCCCCCCACCCCACCACGACTGAGGCGCTTTGTGGGGATAACGGGGTGCTGCTGACGCCCTGCTCCGCACCCGGGTACCCCCACCTCGTACCCAGGGGCCACGACGGCCCCACTCGAGACCCCGCCGAGCCGGGGGGCGCCGGGAGCCCGAGCCTCGCAGGGCACCGCGGGCGGGCTCCAGCCCGGCTCCCGGGACAGCTCCCTCAGCATCCCCGCACGGGGCACGGCGGGGCGGGCGGAGGGGACACGGCCCCGCGGGACGGGGACACGGCTGGCGGCGGTGGCGGGGTCTGCAGCAGCGCCCGCCCGGCTGGAGATGCCCCCCCGGCTCGGGTGGATGCGAACCGGGCGGGCAATGGTGGGAAGCGGGCGGCTCGGGGGTCGCTCAGGGTCTGACCAGCCCGACAAAAATTCAGCCCCACAATGCTGGGAGAGCCCATCCATGAGGCGCAGCCCGAGGATCCCCGCAGCCCAGGGGCCGCTGCCCCCCGCCCGCCGGACCGTGCCCAGGCTGGGGCGGCCCATGGCATCCCAGTCTGCCCGCGGGGCTCAGCATCCTCCTGCCTCCAACAAGTCCTTGTGCGGGATCGGGACGGGCTTCCTCGTCCCCGGGGCCATCGCGCTCCCCCAGCAAAGAGAGGCCCGAGGGCTGCCCGCCAGCCCCGCGGGGACCCTCTCCTGCCCGGGGTCTCGCTATCAACAGCTGCCGGCCCCGCTCCTGCCCCGGCCCCGCCTGGCCCCTGCCCGGGGGCTGCTGTCGCCTCCGGGAACTCCTCCCCAGAAGTTAACCCGAAGTTGCGCACCCGCGCCGGGCACGGAGCACACGGGGGGGCCCCGCCGCGGCACCGCACCCGTCCCGCGCGGCCCCAGAGACCCCCCTCTCCCCGGGGCTCTCCCTCCGCACGCACCTGGATGTACGCCATGGCTCCGCGGGGCTCCGCGGGCGCGCACGGCCCCTCCCGCCGCGCGGCCCCACCCGCGCCGCAGCGGCACCGCCCGGGGCGGGGGCCGGGCCGGCCCCGCGGGCAGCGCCGGCTCCGCGGCCGCGCAGGCAGCGCCGGCCGGGCCCCGCAGGCTCCGCGGGCCGGGCCCGCCGCCCCCGGGCGAGGGATGGGGCGGGCGGCGGCGCGGGGCCGGCGCTCCGAGCGGGCGGGCGGCTCCCGCCCGGCCCGGCCCTGCCCGCGGAGCCTCCGCGGGCCCGCAACAGGTTCCGCCGCAGCGCGGGCGAACACTGACCTCCAGAGGGCCCCGCGCGGAAATTCAGGGACGCGAAGCCCTGCCGGGCGCCGGGACGCGGCGCGGGAGGGGACGGGGCAGGCGAGGGCAGGTGCGAGCGCGGCCGCGGCTGGCTGAGGATTTCACAGCGGCGCTTGCCCGCGAGGAGTTCGCAGGATGGGAAGGCGCGGCTGAGTTTCGAGGCAGGTGCGGTTGTTTTGTGAGCTTGAGTGAACAAAGTCAAAACACACAAAGTCACACCTTCCCCAGCTGAGCCGAGGAGCTGGAGCGAGGAGTGAGCTCTAACCCGCAGACCGCAGAGAGCATCCTGTCCCTGCCCGATGTGTTGGGTCCGGCCAGAGGCAGGGTGGGAGGGGACGTGGGCCAGCAATGGGCAAATCCCACCACGGGGGTGGCTGCACCTGCAGAACTCAAGTAGCAAAACATTCCTGAGGTCAAACTCTTGAAAGGGAAAGCAGAGGAAAAGTGGAGCTTTTCAGCCATTCTCTTGATCAGCACCTTGGTGCCACACAAACTGGAGCTTCCCAGCATCCTGGTGTAAACAAAGGCTTCTGCCCTCGGTTTGGAGGGAAGCTCAGGCTGCACTTCTGGCACCTTCCTGGTGCATTGATTCACGCTAAACCCTGGATAGAGGCAGCAGCTTCCACCTCAGCCCAGCTGGAGTCAGGGCACCTCCCTGACTTCCAACAGCTCTGACTCACCACGTTTCAGTTTGCAGTGGTGAGTGGTGAAAACATCTGCTCTGGAGAAGGGGACGCTACAGCTTCAGATACTGGCCAGCCTAAGAACACTGGTGACTGCTGCTCCCTGTGGTAAGGAGGGAGCATCTGGGCCAGGATGTCTTTGGAAAGCTCTTGCATTACTGATCTCATTTAATGGCCCTTTTAAGTTCTCGTTGAATTCAATGAAAAACTGCTGTTGACTTCCGTGGGAAGGGCCATACTCTGAATTTTAAAAAAAATGAACTCTCTTTTCCCCAGGGAGAGCAGCTACTGCTTTAGAAGAATAATTATCACAGTGGAGATAAGCAAGAAAAAAGCCTGTAGTGCTTACTTGTTTCAGGCAGTTTTGAGCATATGATTAAGTGGTGGTACAAGCTATTTGTCAATTTTTGCTCTGCAATTCTTTTTAATTCCACTTCTTACCAAGTGCCAGTGTTTAAAATGTCAACCTTTACTTGACTATTGTTGCTCTTTTCACCACCGCCTTGATGTAGCTTGCAATAACCAAATGCACAGATTTTCTTTTTTTTTTTCTTTTTGATGTTGCAACATAATGAGGAGAGAGGCTTAAGCTTTCAGACAGATTTTTTTTTGACTCCTTAAAGGCAGAATGCTGTGAGTCACAAAACTGTGGCAGGCACCACACAAACATTATGTGCATGTTTGTACTTACTCCTTTAAAGTCTTACAGAAGAGAAAGATCAAATGCTGCATCACTTCGCAGTGACTTTTTTGGCTGACACATATAAAAATCATGAGCCAAAAAAGAAGAGCAAAAGAAGTTTATATGGGGAGTTGCCAATACTATTGATTTTTACATGAAAGGAATGCCCTCTTTCCCCTTCATGTGCTTTGGTAGCAGCTTGTAGCACAAAGCCATAAAGTACATGTGCTCCCCTTGCACACTCATACATATTAAGCATTTAAGTGCTTTTCACATCATGACATGAAGGCTTTTAGATGATTTTCTCCCAGCACACACATTCACTAAGCAAGCATAGCTCTAACCCAAGGAATATGACAAGGATTCAAAACAGTAGACAGGTGGTTATTGTAAAATCTAATTTCAAATCTGCATATGGCTGATGCTCTGATTAAGCTCTGCTTCTACAGCACTCAGAATAAACAGATCCATTTGACATGATGACAACATAACCTTTGGATGTCCTTTGCTGTGCACGCTCTGTGTGTGATAAGACACATTCCATGCTTCCCACATGTAATGGCTGTGATGCAGATGGCGAGGCTTGCAAATGCAGAATTTTTAAAGCAGAAAACGAGGAAATGAATACTGCTTTTGCAGAACATGATTTTATGGCAGATTTCTATTCTTACTAATGCACACTGGGAATAACATCAGCTACATCCAAAGCACGCACTCGAGTCGTTACAACCAGCCCAGCAAGCAGCAAAATCTACCTCCAGCACAGCAAATCAGTTCAGCAGCTTCTCAGACAAACCAAGCCAGGGAGGCTGGGATTCAAAGTGCCATGCCATGCCCAAACCTACCCAAAGACTTTCAGCCTCTTTGTGCCTGAAAGTTAAGAGAAAAGAGCATCACTCTGCAAAAGTAAAGAAAGCAAAGGAAGGCAGTCTGATGGCTATTTCAGAGCATTTTCATTTAAATCCTACTGAGGCAGTTGACAGTGCTTTCTGCTGCTAGGGGCAAGCAAGAAGAACAGAGGCTATACAAGGTAAGGTGAGGTGTCTTCCTCTACTGTTCTTTTGCCAAATCCTTATTATCTCCACTTGAGCCTGCTGGAATAGCCAGCTACCACTACCAAAAAAAACCAAAAAAAAGCCAGCTACCTCTGCCAAAAAATAAGCTTCTTATCTCCAGATGTTTTTTATAAATGGCAAGTCACTGTAGCTGGTGCTTCCCCACTGCTGTTGGCAGCTGATAAAGGTCCAGCTTCTCTTGTCATTTCAGAATTGACTTAACTTCCTTGCAGCAGCATCCCTCCAATAAAAGTACCTGCAATTAACTCTTCAGAACCATCTCTAGCAACAGTTGTCTATTTACTGGCTTGATGGAAATGCAGTTTCTTTCCTTGTGTGATTTCGAGGCTGTTTTCTGTCTTGGATTTGTACTCTGAAGAGGCAAGTCCAGGAGGTTTTATTCAAGAAGTTCTGGGCAACCAGGAGCAGGACTGCTTCCTACAACCCAGGAGAGGTCCCCCCTCCCAGCAGCAAGGATTAGCTTTGGCTTTGCCATGGGGACCTGTATTTATTCTAGCTCTATGACTGACTCCGTGGCAGGGACAGTGGCAGGGAGTGCCTGAAGTGAGCTGAGCTGAGCTCTGTGCCTCCTGCTGATGGCAAAGCTGCAAGCTCAACCCTGCTGGCTGCCTCCCAGGCTCACGTGCTGCTCCCTTCAATCCTTTCTCCCAAATTCTCACTGGGCATCATGCCCAGACAGCTCAGTCTGTGGTGAAAGGTTACCCCCTTCTCCTACATCATTCCTGGTGTACTTCAGGGATCAGCAAGCAGCCTGGGCTCCAGCGCCTCTGTCTCAGGCTCTGGTCCCTTGAGGCATGACAGAGTCACAGCAGCTGATCCTGTGCCAGTGATGATGCAGTTTCCAGCAGGAACTGGGCTGACATCAGTGTGACAGACACAGATTCCAGCTAGTGACAGAAGGGGAAGGTGCCACAGCCCATTTCCATGACTCACCCAGCCTTTGGTCTCAGCTGCCTCTAAATCAGCCCAGCAGCACCACGGACACCCGTGATGTGGTCAGGACACTGCCAGGGGCCAGCTGCTCTGTACATTTCATTGCATTTCCCTCCTGCTTCTCTGCAGTTTTCCTAAGCTCTTATCCCTTTATGGATTGGCATTTCCCACCCCAGGCTCCCCTCCTGTCACATCTCCTGGACCCAAGTCACACCCATAGCCAGGAGGAGCTGCCTGGAGCTGTGCCCTGGAAAAGTCTCCTCTGCTTCACTGCACAGACAGCCTCTGCTGATGCTGCATCCTGTAGCACATCTGGGTTATTAAACGGCCACCTGGCAGCTCCCTAATTGGTAATATCAGTAAAAAGCACATTTTTCTCTTTTCTTAAGTCTCCAGATAAAGCAGTTAAATTTGATCTAAGATCCTCACATCCTCATTGCCTCATATAATTTATAATGACCTTGCCTGTGCCACAAAAAAATTACAGCTACTTTTTTTTTCACTCACACACTTTATAGTTTCTGTAACATACACCCTGGCAGGGAACTGAATGACACAGCATAATCTGCTCAAGCTTTTTCCAACAGTAAACAGAGATAAAAACCACAGCCAAAGGGCATGCAGGCTCCGAGGAAGCCAGCACCGTGTGTTATCCGAGTTCCTGCTCAAAGCAAAGCTGTCCCTGGAGGAGCTGCCACCAGTAAGGTCATGCTCCATCCCAGCTCTGACCAGCGCTGGGGTGGCCTCACAGTGTCACTCGTGCGAGCGACTGTCACCAGCAGAGCTGCTGAAGGGGCTGCTGGGGCAGAAGGATAAACAGGAATTTGAGGCTGTGCTCTTTCAAAGACGCATTTTGCAGGGGAGATGGGAGCTGTGACCTGTGGCTCGGGGTCCCCCGGCTCAGCACAGCCACTGAGACTGCTGCTCTGCAGCTCACTCCCTGCTTCGGGGGCAGAAAATCCGGGATACAGCAGGCTTTGGGTCAGGCTAAAAAGCCTAGAGTATTTTCAGACTTCCGAGGAGTGAACATTGTATTTATAGGGAAGTTTAGTTCTTCAGTTGCTTTTGAAATTCATTTTGTTTATGACTGGTTTATTTAAGCTCTAGGGCTGAGGAGTTAGCTGCTAGATTGCTTTTCCAGGCTCACATTTCTAACTGTTTGCAGACATAGGACAGAGCTATTTTTGTAATATAAATCATTACAGAGAGAATATCTCACAGTCCCCACTGAAGCAAATTCCTAAGGAAGACAGCTCTATTTTAGAAGCAAATTTCTACTTCACATTTTTTTCAATTTAATGACTGAGAAGCAAGGAACATCAGTGTGAAGCCAAGCAGTGTCCCTGTTTCTCAGGAAGACAAACTCAGTGGAATGAGAGTCATTTCTACCAAGGGGAGCTGGGTGGGAGCTGCAGATGTGGCTTCCCAAGCCCTGGGGGACTGAGTGTGATCCTGGTGAAGGGGCTCAGCAAATGGGGACAGAACCTAGGCTCCAAGGTGACACAACTTTACAGATAAAAGTACTCAAGATACTTTCAGTGCCCGCCTTAAAAAGTAAGATAATATCTTCTAAAAAGGCCAGAGTGTGGATTTTATAGAATAAGGCAAGCTCTGTCTCAACATCATCTCTCTGAGACCTGGGAACAGTTGTAAAATAAATGCTGAGAGCTTTGGTTGTATTACAGACTCGTGGATGACTTATTTCAGAAGAACAGTCTCATCCCCTGGAAATAGTTTGAATAACTGTGCTATGACTCTTCCCATTTAATTCACACTAATTTGGCAAGTCACAATTCATATTCACAGGAGCATTAAAAACTACATCAAGCCTAGAAAGTGGACAGGGAAGGAATTAGAATTTACAGGTTTTTCCTTTCCAGCAGTGCCTTAAAGATGTAAATTAACACAGAAACAGATGTGGTCAAGCACGTCTCTTCAACTGAATCAGCAAGGCTTTATAACTGAGCCCTGGGCCATGCAGCTGTGAAATACGGGAAAAGTTATCCAAAACCATTTAAATATAGCTCATAAGAGAAAAGCTTTTAAATTATGAAACAAATTAACAAAACAGAAAAATAGATTGCTTAAATGTTTTGGAAAAAAACAACAATATCAACAGCAGCAAACCCCACTTCTGAGCTGTAAAGGAACAGCTACAAGACCATGTTCAGGGTCATTCAGCTGCAAATACCAAATCATGATTTGCAAAAATATGCCCAAGACAGCTTCAGAATGCAACAGGTTCAGAAGGGCATGACTGTTTTTATGACAAAAGGTTCTGTTTCCAGTCGTCTCCTCACAGCAGCAGAGACCATTACATCTGGTTTTCCCATTTTGCACATCTCATTAAGCAGATGTGCAAAATACTGTATCGTGCAGTAGAGCCAGACTTGGTGGGCTAAAGGGGCAATTTGCATTCTAAAGCACTGCAGTGCTGTAGCTGAGAAATAAATGGAATTCCTGAATATTTCTGCCTTGAAAGGACCCGGGTTTCACCTGTCTGTTTCCCTCCTCTCCATTCTATGCATTTACCCTGCAGCGTTTTCAGTGGGACACAGCTCTGCTGAGGAAGGAGGCTGCAAATCCAGCTAAATGCAATCAATATAAAGGAACTGAGTCCTTTCCAAATTAAAATTTCCTTCTCACAAGGAATCTCTCATTTGGACACTAATGGAAACCAGAATCACTACCCACACAGCAACACACACGGTGCTCTGCCATTCAGAGCCGAGCTTGCAAGGCAAACCTGTTTTATTGCAGACTGAACCAGGCTCCTATGCAAAAGGCTGCTGAAATCCAGGTGATAACATTCTTCCCTGCTGCTGGGAGTTCCCCTGGGTGTCTGACTGAACACCCTGCTCTTACAGATCAGATGGGAACACTTTTGATCTTGGGCTGCTCCTTACATTGCATAGGTAGCAGTGTGTTACATTCCTGCCCCAGAACGTGCCCGGTTACTTGCAGTTGATGGAGCAATGCTGTCAGGGAGGATGTCCCTGCTCCTGAGCCGTGTCCAGGTGTGGGTCCAGCCCCTCCCTGCCCCTCATCCCACTGTGCCACCAGCTCAGTCTGTGTCACCTGCCCTGACGGGTGACAGACTCTCCACTGGCCCCAGCAAAGCAGTTTATGTGAGTCAAGGACTGCTTCAGCCCTCTCCCAAGGGAGGAAACTCACTCGTCCTCCTCCCTGCAGCATCCCTTTTACAGCATTGGACTGGGGACCTCGTTAGCAACACAAATAAGTTTCTAAGCAGAAAAGGGACAAAAGCAAATGTGATCTCATCCCAGCTTCCTCCCCCGCTGAAGAACCCGAGTGGCTGTGGCCAGCACGTGACTGCCATCCTGTCCCCATTCCACAGGGATGCCATTGAAAGGTTATGAAAATACTGAGCGGGACAGAGAAAGGAGGCATCCATCTGCTCGCCTCACTGCAAGGGCCTGCTCCCTCTGTGAGCCTGGACCGGGGAGATCTGCAGAAAACAAGCCCTAGGTGCTCTCGAGGGACAAAGATGTGCCAGAGCAGTCAGGGCAGCATACTCTGGTGTGTGCAGGGTCCTGTGTTCAATCAGAGAAGAACTTAGTCACTCAAAGTTAACCTGCTGCTCTGCAACTGGAAAGTTTCTGGGGTAGCTGTGTTTGCTGACCTCTGAGAGTGAGCAGTTTTATACAAATAAAATACCTGTGCACTTCACATACAGCTACTCTAGTGGCAGTCAGGCAAACAGATACTGAAACTGCTGCACTGCTGGAGCCCTTTGAAGTGAAAGCCTCATTATGAAGGTCTTTATCATCCAAAGAGATAAATTTCACCACCGGAATGATCCTTTTCCACAGTCCCTCCAGCTGCCAGAGACAGGTGAACAGCACTTTCACCAGCTGGCATTCCAGAGGCAGGAAGCAGGGCTCACACCACCTCTTCCACAAGAGTTAGAAGCCCTGACAGCTTTGGCTGAAGAGGTTCATGCAAACGCCATGGTTCTCCCTCAGAAACACTGCCATGTTTTCCCCTGAGGGCTGACTCTTCTGATGCCCACCCAGGCAGTGACCATGTTCCCCAGGGTGATCTCTGTCCCTCCTTGCAGTGGACCTGCTGCCTTCCCTCTCACCCCTTCCTCCCACCAGCTCCCCTCCAGCTTATCTACACGGATGTCTCTGTTGCCAAAGTCAGATACTAATCTCATCCAAGAGCATCTCATTATATTAGTTCTTAATTGCCACTTAACACAGGGATCGTTTTGGAAGGCCATAACAATTCTTCCTTGAGGAATTGAGTGTTAAAAGCTCGTTATGTGCCCCTATACACCCTTTGGGTAATGAAAATGATTTCAAGAGGCAAATTTAAAATGCTGCTGTGCACACAAGCTCTGCACACAAGATTTATATGCTTTCCTGGAGCACTAGTAACATTTTCAAGGAGCAAACACAGAAGTCACTGTGTTTTGCTACCAGTCTCCCTCTGTCCTTCCCTCATGCACTCGTCATATCATGTAACTGAAAGTGGGAACATTTAAGAAGCACCTGTAAAGTGCAAGGGGTTAATGTCACAGGGAAGTTGCATTGCTGCTGCTCTGCTGGAACTGGTGCCCCCAGCCAGGTGCAGCACATCGGTGAAGAGTCTGCATTTCAAGGCAGGCAGCACTCAAGGAGCCAAGAGATAAACAGGCTGTCAGACAAAACTCATCCTTAGGCACACACAAAGCTTGGGCCAAGACTTCCTTCATTCCTGAACGAGTCAGACTCCTGAGAGATTTGAAAGTGGACAATTTGCCAAATTCTTACCAAGATCTTCAGTGTTCCCACAGCAGAAGCTACAACTGAGTGCCAGTTCACTTTATTGAATCATCCATCTGTCAGTGCAGCAGTGAGGACACAGGGAGGCCTGATGCTTCTCAAGTGCTGCCCCATCCACCCTGTGCCAAGGAGCAGTTCAGTGTCTGCTCACAGTGCTCTGCAAAACACCACACTGAAATAAAAGCCAAGACATGGGCCTGATGCTTTCTCAGAGTGTACTGCTGCAGTTCTCCTCCCCACTCCCCCTTTTCTTTTACTATTCAGGAGATGTCATTACTTTTGGTAAGGCCTGAATGACTGCTGAGCTCAAGTGGCTCCTGGGGAAAACATACAGGCTCTGTGCAGAAATACTTTCTGGAGAAGTGCCCATGATTCACAATCCCTATGACTTGCAAGTTTCTCTTTTTTGAAACACACTTCAACAAGCTTCACACGGGACACAACCAAAAGAGATGCTCAGGAGACACACTCATACCCCCGTACAGTCACCTCCTGGGCAGCAAACAGACCCAGAAGTGAGAACTGCACAAAATTCAGCTTTCCTGAAAACCCCTCCTGTAGAAGCCAAGGCTGCACAGCCAATTTAAATGAAGAAAAAGTCTGTAATGTGCCTGTTCATTTGCTGATGTTTCTATGCGTAAACGTGGTCCTAGGAGAACTTCCAAGAAGCAGTAGGAATATATTCCTAAACGCATTGCACAGCACAGAGAAGTCTTTTGCAACAGAAATAGAGGAATGACTCATTTCCTCTGTAGCGGCTGCTCCGGCATTTCACTCTCAGGCAGCGGAGCAGCTCCCTGTGCCACGGCAGGAGGAACGGGAAAACTCAAGGGCAGCCTCCAGCATGTGTAAATCCCACTGAATTTTGACTTGCCTTCAAAACCAGTGATCCCTGATTGTCATCTGGTGGAGCACAGGAGACAGACTGGCAAACTGCACCCAAACGCTCCCTCCCTCGATGGCAGTTTTGTATTTCAGCATTTTGATTTTGCACAGGATTAAACCCTGAAAGAGAGAACCAAGAGTTGCCCTCCCTGTTGCCTTCCCCTGAAACAGTACACACATGGATTTGCCAGTGAATTCAGCTCCAAGTTTCTTTTCTCCCCTGTTTGAAACTAAAAGGACTGGACTGAAATTGTCAGGGAGAAGTGGGCTGTTGGTTGGACTTTGCTGCTGTTCTTCCTGTTTCTACAGCTGTTTGTTTTCAGTCGGTACAGTGAGACTTCTCAAAGCAACTCTTTCCCTTTCTCCCCTAGGAATTTATCATAATTTTTTGGTAATTTTTGGTAACTTCTCTTCTTTAATTTGATAGCTGTAGTCTTTGCAGCACTATCTCCATCAAGCCTGTCTGCTCGTTTCCTTGCATCCCCTTTTTCCCTCCCCCGCACCCAGATTATCATGGGGAGCTTGTGGCAGAGATAAAAGCCAACAGACAATCACAAGTATCATGAAATCACTACCAAACCCTTGTCACATCCAGCCCAGCCCAGAGAGATGTGTATTCTCTATGCAGATCTGGTCCCATTTTTTCAGGGGTTTGGTGGTTTTATTTGGTTTGTTTTGGTTTTTTTTTTTTTTTTGTGGTTTTGGTGGGGTTTTTTAGGTTTTTTTGTTTGTTTGTTTGTTTGTTGTTGTTTTTTTCCTTTTTTTGTTTCTTTTTTTGTTGGGGGGGGGGTGTTTGTGTTTCGTTTTTTTGTTGGTTTGGTTTGGTTTGGGGTTTTTTGGGTGGGGTGGGGGAGGGAGAAGGAACTCCCAGAGGTGTCAAGAAAAGTAGCTTGTCATTGGAATACACCGAATCCTTACGAGTCTCTGAATCACCATTGCTACCCTTTAAAAGGAAAAAACCAAGGCTTAACAGAGCCCGGTACACGCTGACATTTGATGCACACGTTGCTAACAACCTTTAAGCGTTTTGCATATAAATCGTTACTTGAATCCACAGGCTGTTCACAGACACAGAACACACATCACCTGGAGAGCCCCGCTGCTGATCTCTTAGAAAGCAGTTGCAAATAAGCCAATTCTTGGTTATTTATTTGAAATAGGACACTGAAGGTAAATGCACAAGAGCAGAGGTAGTCTCTTAATTAGCCACCTCTTTTGTTTGAGAAATCCAGGCAGATTTATCCATGGTCAGCCCTCCATATCCTGCTGGTTTTAGGGCTGGAGCTCCTTCAGCTCTCCAGCAAGCAAAGCAGTGTGCTCCAAAGCACCAGCGAGCACTGAAGGACAATCCTTGTGCTTTAAGGGGTGCCAGTCCTTATTCCTCTCTCAACCACCAGCTTCCCAGTGGTGTCAGCCCAAGAAAAGTGGGGCTGGCTGCTCTTCTTGCCAGCTACTGAAATGATGTCACTTACTCAGGAAGACTCAGCAGGCACACATTTAAAGAGGTGACACAAGAAATAAACCAGCCTGGAAATTTCTCGTGTCTGAAATCTTTTGGAGCCTTATGAAAATGGGATGCACAAATAAGACTCCCTTCCCTTCCAGACAGCTTTAACTTGCATTAGCAGTATTTAATCAGCAATTCACTGCTGACCTTGGCTGCATTACAAGGAGGTATTTGCACAAGGATGGAAAGATTTTAAACAATTTATCCAGTGTGTTGGATGCAAACAGGCTTTTCTTTAAACACCCAGCATGCAAGTCCTTAGGCCAGTTAATTTTTTGTTAACAGATTTATCACAAAAGGAAAGTACTGTGTTTCTTTCCTGTTGAATAGGAACTCAGGCTTCAAACAGAGAATAACTTCAGAGCAAGGATTGAATGGAGACCAGAAGAGGGCTATTGCTTTTAAGGAAGCCATTAATAAGAGATAATGTTATTAGAGGTGAAGCTCTAAATACATTTTCACCATGCCAACTTGGGTGCCTGAGTGTTGACACTAAATGTTGACATTTTTCCAGACTTTGCCAGCAAGAAGCCCCTGTGCCAGCAACTGCTGCCCCTCTCACAGAAGCAGCTCCTGCAAGGTAAAGGCAGGCACACAGAGACCTGGAGAAAGCCACTTCCAGCCTGGCTTTGATTCCATGATTTAAAATCTCAGGGTCTTGCTGTTATTGCATTAATAGGGAACGCCAGCAAAGCTATACGTATAGTTCTTGCACCTCACAAAGACTAATAAAGGCCAGGTAATTTGCTGGCCCATCCACAAAGCTCCTGCTGGCTTCAGCAGGACTTTTCCCACATTTAATAAAAGCCTGACCTACACGGTTTGGCACGGAGACGTGTCTGGACATGCCATGCTGATGGCTCACACTGATACTGTGGAATGAAGCACCACAAAGAGCAGATTTGCAGCAACCCAACACTGGAGCCAAGGAAACAACTCTGAGCAAGCCACCCACAAAGCCCAAGGTGCTCCATTTCAGCAGTCATCACCACAGACAGGGCCTGCTCCACTCTCCCTTCTGGCTCTCCTCCACATCCCTCTGCTCAAGTCCCAAGGCAGGGACTTCCTGCTTTTCCATCATTTGGCCACTTTAGTAATCTCCTCCTAAAGAGCACACAAACCTGCCAATTACAGTTCTGTGCCAGCAGGTAGCTGTTAGTGAAAAAGGCAACAAGGAATTTAAATCTTGAGGCACAGAAGCTTTAACACAGCTGTTTATTATTACAGTGAAATAGTCAAACAAAACCACCAACATTTTATGGAAACAATAAAAGTGCAAATGTACTTTGGAATTAAATAGGAAAAGAATTTATAAACGTTTCATTAAAATGGGCTGACACTTTGAGCCTATAAACACTTAAAAAACCAAAACAATAGCAGCTGAACACTTCAGTTTCCTCTTTGGTCTTATGATTAACCAGCAAAAAATAGTTGTACCAGGAATGCCCATTACAAAAAGATACTTAAAATTTACATTACTCCACAGAGATTTGAAATCAAAAAAGGAATGTTTGTAAGATATTTGGTCAGATAAAATATAATGCCTTTGAGAAACAGAGAGCATTTTTCAATACAAAATAAAATTACATATATGAATGTTGGGACTGTAAATTAACTTATTCTCTTGCAGGTGTGACTCCTCTTCCCAATCAACGTTCAATAAAAACAACTTCATTTGCACAGTCTTTGCAAAATTAGGTTGCAGGTAAGAGAACCAAGAGCCCATGTTAGTGCTAAAATAACATGCTCTTTTTTTTCTGTGTTTCTGTTTACACACACAGAGGCAACCCTAGTGAATCCATGGTACATTTTAACAGCTACAGCCTTAGCAAACAGGTAAGCACAACCTTGCTGTGTATCCATGGGCTGGGAGAGGAGGAAGAAGGCAAAAGGGCCACAGGATTACTCATATGGGTCAAGCTCTCTGTACGTGTCCCTGGAGATAAGGCCCTGAAACAGCTCCAGCACACAGCAGGCACCAGTGCTGTCATGTTTCTGTGGAACAAGATGAATGCTGTCACAGAAACCCAACTTCTGTCAGCTCCTTTCATCAATCCTATTCACGAATGCATGCTTTAGAGCAGATAAGGGGAATACATTGAATATCTCAGTTGTACACCTGAGCCACCAAGTGCACACACATTGCCTCATGGCAGGATGCTCTCTCACTTCAAGAAGGCTCACCAAGCTTAGGGTGAAAGCAAACACATGCATTTTCTCCATCATGAACTCAAAGCATGCCTTGCTGAGCAAAAACTCACACTGAAGATCTACCTGCATAGCTAATGGACTGAGGGTTTGCCTCACTTTTCACCCTGATGGACTCAACTGCTTTGGAGATATTGTCAAAACAAAACCCACTTAGATCTCTTTACCCTACACTCCAAATCCACTTGCTTTCAATAGTTCTCCAATTTTACCCCACGTCCTTTGGCTTGTTTGCAGTGCATCTTCACTGAGAGTTTACCATCATTGTCACTCACCCCTCAACCCAACTTTCATTTTCTAAACTATTTACATTCTCCACCATCTCTTCTTGTCATGTATTTTCCAATGCAACTCTCTCCTCCTGACCTTACTACATGTTAGTGAGGAAGTCCTTACCAAGTCCATTACAGTTTCCATGTACTGTGGCAATACTAAACAAATGCACACCCCTTTCCAGAGAAAAGGTCCATTTTCAGAGACAGGGATGCAGTGATATAAACAGACAGACAGCTGACTGAAGTGATCATGATGCCAGAATTAACAGCTCAGAGGTTTTCATGTCAAGAGTTCAGGCAGCCACAATACTCTGGGCTGGCCATCTAGTTCTTCTCTGGGCAAAAGATTCAATGGCTTTGATTGCAGAACTGCATCTTATTTTAAATACCAAGAAACACAAGCCTGTAAAAATAGTACATATCATGGTCTGCTACAAAAAAAAACCAACCCAGAAACACCAATGTAGCTGACTTAGTCTTAAATACCATGTGCAAAGAACATTTGATCAATACTACCTATAAATACACTATTTGTATTTGCAGAAAGAAGCACAGGGCTTCGAATACAAAAATAACCCAGCTTGTGGGTGTGACCTATGCCATAATTACCTGAAAATATGACCGCAAGAGCAGTTAAAGAAATAGAAGTAGGCAAACATCTGCCTAGGGAGTGTTTCTGTTTAGAAAAATAGATTTGTATAAAGCTTCATAGATTTTGACAATATTTGTTTCATGTTCTGATGCACAGAACTGTGATTAAGGCACACCAATACATCAGGGAGAGGAAGAGCAGGTTAGTTCAGGCTGTCCTAAAGCTTCCCAGAAGTTACACTCGGTCCTTCACAATTTGGGAGTGCTCTCTCAGGGCACAGCACTGCAGATAATAAGGCACATGCTTAGCTTCCTGAGCACCAGCAATCTAGCAACACATTTTGGGACTTAATACATCAAATACTTGAGCAGGTGACCCAAAAAAGCAAGGATTTGAGTTTCTGAATTTTCTGACACCTTGGCACACCTGCAGTAGTAGCTAAGGACACCTGCAAACCTGGCTGCATCACAACTCACCAGGTTATTCCAGCAACTGGGACAGAACCAGACAAAAAGTGGCAATTATCTGCCTGATATTTATACTCAGAGGGCACCAGAATCTGTAGCCCAAGACTGCTGCTGTACCACAAATCAGTGCTAAATAATTCTGAAGTACCCTGAAATATTTTACTTTCTTCTCCCCATAACAAAATAACAATTTGCTATAGTACAGCACTAGACAATCCCATCAATGTTATTTGGTTCAAACACTGACACAATCAACACAACTGGTTAGGCAGTTATCAAAAAATCCCACCAAACTCCTACCAGGGAGCAGGAGGGTGCCACAGTCAACTTATGGCACTGAGATTTGGACTGGTTTAAGGTTTGTTCCAAAATATAATAGAGAATTTCTTATTTTGTTGTTGGTCCATGAGGTAAAGCATATTCTAAGGAAGTAATACTTGAATACAGAAACAAATAATAAAACTCAAACCCACAAACAGATGAACTTCAGAGTATTTCTTAAAAAGGTTTTCCTTGGGATAATTCAACCACCACTCCTTTAACAAAACACTAATGCCTCCTCAAAGCAATATTTAGTGCAGCCAATTATCCTAAAAATAAGGCCTTTGTGAAAATAAAGTGCTATCTGTTTCCTTCTATCTGCATTTCAATCCTTCAGTATAACCTTCACTTGAACACAAATGTGAAACTAGATTTTCATCCTGTTATCAGAGCAGTTTCACTTCTTCCCTCAAGTTTACATTAACATGTGTTACACTTCTACTTAGCACAATGTGCTCGATTACCCAGGAAATTTAAAGCATGGCATTGAGCATTTCAAACTGTGATCCACACCCATGCTCTAGTACTTATCACATTTTAGGAACATCTTGGTACATTGATGGATGGGGGATGTGCTGTTTGCACTTGGAAGATTTTTAAATCCCACACGGATTTTGCATCATAAAAAGAAAATCTCAGAAAAAGCTCTATTTTGCCACTAAGACAAGAAGCTAACATGGATTTCTAAAGATGTCAGTTTGAGCCTTTTAGTTTGCAAACTGTCGGCCAAAGGCAACACTTGAGGACTAAGGCGTTTCCCCAGAAAAGTCAAAATTTTCCCACGTACAACCGATGAGAACGAGAATGACAATTTCACTAAGTCTTGGCCTGCTCTCCTCAGGTAGGAACAAAGCACATTTCCTCAGCCCCAGCACCTCAGGCTGTCGAAGCACCAGCGAGCCGGGGTGTGCGATGCCCCGGGTGCCAGCAGCTCTCCCGCCTCCGGCTCACTCTCCCGCTGGCAGCTCCCGCTTGGCCTCAGCGATGTGGCGGCACGGGGCGGGCAGCGGGCGCCAGTACCGGGGGCTGCTGTACATCCTGATGATGTGCGGGGCCTGGATCCACGTGCTGATCAGCTGGAAGGCCACCAGGTCCAGCGTGCGCCCGTCGAAAGCTGACAGCAAGTTCACGGGGGCCGCTTCCTTGAGGAACCGGGGCAGCGCCACGGCCTCGGGGATGCTGGTGTTGCCCAGGAAGAAATCCATCAGCACCTGCTTGCGCAGGCAGTCCCTGAGGTACAGCACCAGGTCCTCCAGCCGCTCCACCAGGAACTGCTCATCCCAGGCCTCCAAGGGCCCCCGCAGCAGCAGGGAGAAGAGGGCCGTCTTCAGCACGTAGGAGGAGAGCACTCGGCCCCACTGCGAGCAGAAGGGCTCCTCCAGGCCGTGCCGGCGGAGGTCCCGCAGGCCCTTGAGGATCTGCAGGCACTTGAGGTGGCAGGAGGCGGCCGGGGCCTGCTCCTTCAGCCAGCCCAGCAGCCGCTGCTCCTGCCGCGAGGCGTTGAGGCCCCAGAGCGCCTCGGCGGCCGGGGAGCCGTGCGGGCCCTCGGGCGGCAGGGCCGTGAGGTAGAGCGCGTCGCCGAGGGGGATGGCTGGGATGAGGCGCACGGCCATGGAGATGTGGCAGCAGACGTAGTCGGAGCAGGGCAGGATGTGCAGCGTGGGCGGCTGCCCGGGGCACGCCGAGAGGCTGACGCGGCACCGCTCCTGCAGCCGGTAGCGCACGGCTCCCAGGCAGCGCTGCAGATGGCCCTGGAACCAGCGCAGCACCAGCCCCGAGGAGAGGTGGCTGCGGCCCTGCAGCTCCACGCAGAAGCCCTCGGCAAAGGGCCGGCAGCGTCGCGTCCAGCCGTCCCTCGCCCGCAGGCCGCAGACGAAGGCGCCGCATGGCCCCAGCCCGTCAGCAGAGCGCGGCTGCGGCTCCAGGTGCGCCGGCAGCCGCAGGGGCACCAGGATGTCGAAGCAGTCGGGGCTGCGCACCTTGTGCTGCTCGTAGGCGCTGCCGATGCGCACGAAGTCCCCGCGCAGGCTGAGAGCCAGCGGGCCGGGCTGCAGCCCCTGCGCCTTGGCGGCGCGCACCAGCTCGGCCACCACCCGCCCCACGTGCGCCTTGCTGTGCCCCAGCACGTGCGGCGACACCCGCAGCTGCCGCGCGTGGAACCGCTCCAGGGCTCCGCGCCGCGCCCCCGCCGCGCCCCGCGCCCCGCCGCGCCCCGCGCCGCCGCCCGCCAAGCCGCAGCAGCGGGCGAGCAGGCAGCCGAGCAGCAGCAGCGCCGAGCCCTTCAGCAGCGGCACCCCGGACCCCGCCGCCTCCGCCGCCGCCTCCTCCGGGCCCCCCGCGCCCTCGCCGGCCGCGCTGCCGCGCAGCGCCTGGAAGAGGCAGAGCAGCGCGGTGCAGAGCGCGGTCAGCAGCGGCCAGAAGCCCCGCACGCGGAGGGGGGCCGCGGGCAGGGCGCGGCGGGGGCTCGGGCCGCGGGGGGAGCCGCCGCCGCCGCCGCCCGGCCCCGCGGGCGGGGAGCGCCCGCCCCCGCCGGCCCCCTCCTCCGCCGCCCCGGCCGCCCCCAGCGCGGGCCGCGCCGCTGCCCCTCGGCCCTGGCCCCGCCGCGCCCCTGCCTGCCCCGGCCGCCGCGCCGCTCCGCTGCCGGCTTCCTCTTCCGAGGGACGCGGCCCCGCGTCAGCCGCCGGCTGAGCTCAGAGGAAATGCCGCGGGCGGCGGCCCGAGGGCCGGGGGCGTTGTCCGACGGGGGCCGGCCCGGGGCGGGGAGCGGCGCCGCCCGCGAGGCCGCGGTGTCCCGATTTCGCGGTCTCCCGCTTTCCCGATCTGCCGCTTTCCCGATCTGCCGCTTTCCCGATCTCCCGCTTTCCCGATCTCTCGCTTTCCCGATTTGCCGCTTTCCCGATCTCCCGCTTTCCCGCCTTCCCGCCCAGGCAGGCAGAGCCCCCCAGCCCTGCCCGTGCCGGCCCCGGGAGAGCATTGACAGTCGGGTTCCGTGCCCCCCTCACGGCAGCAGCGTCCTGCGGCGAGTTTTGGTGTGAAGCTGCGAGTTTCTGTACCCCCACAGCAGGGGACGGCGGTGTCGTGTCACGAGCTCCACGTTGCACGTTTTTCCTCAAAGTGTTACGGGCCTGGCCCACTGCAGGCGAGTCAGTCCAGTTCCCAGCCCTGCCTCAGGGTCTCGGTGCCAAAGGAGCAGCAAAACCGTCAGTGCCAGTGCACCAGGGTGGGTACGGGCTGCTGCCGTACTAACAGCTGCCTGCAGTCATAGAATCATTCAAAAGCCTTGGGTTTTTTACCTTGTGCCCAAATTATTAACAAATTAAGAGAGAAGAAATAACCCCGGGGGTTAAATCTACACAGACACTTGAGATGATTTTTAAACACATAGTTTGCTGGGAGTATGCTAAACTGTCTCAAATATTGATGGGGACAGGGTCATCATCCTCAGCTTCTGTTTGCCTAATAAATATTTACAGAGTTTTGAAGCTGTTTGCTGAAGTTTAAGGACCATCTATGTAAGCATTCTGCTCGGTTTAATTTCGGGTGATAAAGTTCCTGCTGCTGTATCTTCACTGAGGCATGGGTGGCTCCACAAAAGTGAAAAGCAGTGCTTGAACAAAAGAGACTGAACCCAGCAAGCTGCAAATGCTGTAACAAGGAATGGGTCAGAGAACCAAGAGATATGCCATACAAATATTTGGTTACGTAATTGTGTTTATATGAAACAAAATATGACTTTAGGTACATAAAAATCAAACCTGACAGGAAGTAGCATATGTTGCATAGCCAAGATGCTGCACACAGAGGCAAACTAGGTAACCAAGGTCAGGCAGCCTGAATTAATTCACAGGTAACCAAATCAGGGTGAGAGTTAAGAGTACTCTTGAGAGATACAAAGAGAAGTCCTAATCACTCCAACTCTGACTCTTGGAGTTACAATCAAGAGAGTGGGGATTTTTAAGATTAAAAATAAAGCAGATGTAAAGGCAAGAAACTGCAAGCAATTTTATAACATCTCAGCCAGCAAAATATTCCATGTCCTACAACCAAAAGCATGTTTTCTGACAGCTCCAGCCAGGTAAGTCCATAGCCTTGCTACTCAGAAATAATCATCCCACAACAGCCATATCTTGCAAAGAAAACCCAGGAATTGAAAAGCATCTTTCTTTCCCACTCCCTGTTTCATGTTTTCCTATATTTCCTCACAAGGCTGAATGAGGGGACAAAACCATTCATTGTTCTGCTTATTGCCTGTGACCCATCCCTTTACTTTGTCCTGCACCCCCAAAACTCCAAACTGTTTAAACACAGCTGTCCTGGTATTAAACCGATCCTTCAAGATGTTTTATTGGAAAATATTGCTGAACTCTGTGAACCCTTGGCTCATACATTCAATTTTTACTAGCCTGTGGGTTTTTTTCACCCCCAAGCCCAGCATGTTTCACATGCCTTTGGGCCTTGCTCCAGGCACACTGATTTTTGAAGACAGGCTGCACTCTCGTTTCATGCAGGGTTGATTTGATTAGCTGCACAGCCACGCTCAGCAGACAGACAGCTGCATCTGCAGGAGCTGGCACAGCCCTTCATGCCTGCTGCCCACGGGGACCTAGAGCTCAGCAGCACAGCAGTTATCCCTCTGGGACTTCTGCACAGGGCAGTGCCACAGCTCCCCAGCCAGCGCCGGGCCCCACGGGCTGGGGGACATGCAGGTGTCACCCCAGCCAGTGGCACAGCCCCAGGGCTGGCCAAGAGCTGACCAGCCACACTGGGCTGGCAGTGCAGACACAGGCTCAGCACGAGCTTCTGCATGCCCAGGTGGGGCTGGGGCAGACTCTCAGGCTGCAGAGTAACAGATTGAATTCTAATTGTGTGACCTTAACACCAGAACCAGAATGAATCCACAGCGCTGATTTTTACCACTGCTGTTTAAATTAAATTAGTCCTTTCTCTCCTCCTCAGCTAGAGGCAAGATGAAATCTGTAGAGCCTTGGGCTGATGAAAGGTGGCCAGTGGCCTGTTTTCTGGGACCTTGGCTCCCTGAGCACAGAGTGAGTCTCTGGGAAAAATGCTGAGTACGTCAGAGGTGGGAAACGTCCCAGAGGTGCTCAGCTTTATGAAGTTTTTAATAGCAATTGTGTACTCAAGAGAAATAATAGGTTGTACACTAATAAACATGACCTCAAAAATGTGACCAGAGAGAATTCATAACATCAATTTTTACTACCATTGTTTAAATCACCCATTGTTTAAATCTGTTATCTAAACACTCACTCCAGAATGTCCCATATACAGGATATCCTGCTCACTAAATAAGGAATAATGTTCTTCTTAAACAAGTTGAGCTAAAAATAGCTCATGATAGCTCTGGGGGAGATTTGCAGAGGTAAAAGAAAGCAGTGGGTCAGAGCATCCATTACAGTTTCTCCACAGCTGGCAGTATTTCACACATCTGTGTGACTGATCTGTTCATGCTCCAGTACACCAGCCACTGTCAGAGACGTAGGCAGAGCACAGCACCTGAGGGGACAGAAGGAAGTAGAAAGACAGGAGGCACAAACAGGTGATGCTATTTGATTGATGCTTTTGTGAGCTACCTGAGACACAAGCCTGAGGTTTCCTGCCAGCTACCCCAGGCTGAACCAGAGCTGCACAGACTGTGCAGGTGCAGGAGGAAGTCTCTGGGGATTCTTTCCTGCACCAGGGCTGTGCAGCTGCTTTTCTACAGCAAGTGGCTTATACCTCCATCTTCTCATAATGCACTATTAAACAGTCTATAGCAGAAAAGTACAATGACTGATTGCAAAAAAATACAACTCTGAATGGTTGGTCACTTGGCTTCATGTCCCAGTAATTACTCTTCTAATTATTTCCTCTGAAAGCAAAGCTACCAGCACATATCTCCCACGGTCCAGCCAAGGAGATGCCATAATCAAAATAAATATCCTTTGCCTGCCATTCCTCTGACTCCCAGATTTTATGGGATACTATTAACTACAATACAAACCAACAGCATCAGACAGACATAAATCCAGTTTTTATTGTGGACTAATGGAACTCTGCCAGTCACAGCAGCAGGGGATGGGAAAACAGGAGGGGGTGTCTTGCTACCACAAACAGCTGAGGGAGCCAGACCTCCAGAGCACTGCGTGGACATGAAGGAGTTTGGGGCGTAAGGGTGTTACTGCACATTCTCTCTTAAAATATTTTGTTTACTAAATCGGATGTGCTTGCCACCTCTGCCAGTCTGTTTGCTCACTATCAGCAGGGTGTAGCACTCCTTAATCTGAGAGCCTGCAAGCAGACTGGGTTGCTGTAACCCACACACAGCCCAATACAGGATTTCCTTTCTGTAGAAGGATGGCTTCCTGAGTAATTCATACAACAATCTCTTGTCCAAGCCTGTCCTTATCACAAACAGAAATACCCTGGCTCTATGCTGGTGATCAGTACCAGCATCAGCTGGTTCATTTCCAGTTTATCCCACATCATTTGAAAACCCCCAAGGATTACTTTTTTGCATAGAAACTTGTTTCAGTGGGGCTTTTATACTTACCCCTTACCTGGCATTCAGGAAGACATGCCCATGTGTTTCCAGCCAAGCAATGAACCAGGAATGAAACCCCCAGCCCATCTGCATCAGTGTCATCGGCACACTGAGCTCTGTCTGACGAGCTGTGAGTCTGGGACTCTGCTGTCCCCTTCTCCATGAAGATCAAGTGGCTCATGTTGTGAAGAATTCCAGCTAAAGCATCATGAAAAGAAATCTTTCAGGAAGGAGAGTGCAAGTACACAACCATCATACGCAAGGGTTATCAGCAGTGATGGGGAATGATTCTTACACTGAAAATGGAAACACAAAAACTCTCCAGGTCGAGACTAAGTCTTGCACTTTAAGTTCAGTTTTCGATGTAATCCACGTTTGAATGACAGCAGTCACAGCTTCCAGTGCTGTACCCAAATGCTCCAGCCAACAAGCCCTGTTAACTCTCCCAGGCAGCAGAGGAGGTGATCACGCTGTGCTAGTGACAAGGCCCCAGTGTGACACCTTCCACGCAGGAGCCTCCTCAGCCCTTCCCTTTCCCTGTCACCCCCAGGGCTCAGCAGATGTTGTGGGTCTGAGGATCCCCACTGTGGAATCCCCAGGTTTAAAAAGCATCAAGATAGAGCCAAACCTTGCACGTGCTTATGTTGAAATAGTTCAACAGAAAACAGTTTAATACAGATCTAATTAAACTTGGACACATTTGAGTGTGTTCAAATGTGCAGTTAATCAGTGACTGAAACAGTTTCTTTTAATTAATGGTGAGTCACTGAAATGTGCATTTGCACCATAACTTGCTTAACTAATAAAAAACGATCGCATAGCTGAGCCCTAATTTACTGATTCAAGCAGAGCATTTTAAATGAGGATTTTAGAAGTTTCATTATACCAGTTTGGGGTTGTGCCATTTCTGTTTTTCATGACCAGTGCAAGGGAGCTGGAGGAGCTTGTCCCACAGCCCTGTGCTGGTTTCAGCAGGGCTGTGTCAGTGTCACAGTGGCTTTCAAAGAGCAGCAAAGCAGCAGCAGCTGCCCCTGTCCCCTCCAGTGACTGTCGTTACTGGGTCTTTCTGCTTTGGGTCTATGCACCCCTAAGCTTGTCATGAAATTAGAGAAGGGGTTTGTGCCTGACAAATACCCTGCAGCAGTGAGCTACAAAGATGAAGTTTAGGCACAAGGTGATGAGACACAGCTCAGAGAATCAAAGCAAAGCACACAACAGGAAACAAGCTCTGTTATCAGCTTACAGCCCCAAATAATGAGATGATCCTGGCTCAGCTGACACTCTCCTGATGAGCCTGAGCTGGATCACCCACCCAGGGAAAAGGAGGGAAAATACAGCGTGGGAGGGAGGATCTGTCTGGGGAAACTGGCTTATCAGCACTCAGCAATTAGGGTGGGAAAAGCTGAGGCTCTGGCTCACAGCACCTGTTCTGCAGGGCTGGAGGGCAGTGGCAGCTCTAGGAAGCTCTGTCCTGGACCCTCACCTCATCCTGCCAAGGACAGAGAGGGGGAAAACTAATGGCTTAAAAGGAAAGTGACCTGCAGAGAAGACAAAGCAACCCGGACTATCAAAGGACCAAGGCAGCACTGTTTCTCACTGCATTCCCAGAGGGATAGGAGCAGAGGTCCTTGGGCTCACGGAGGTTTCGCACCACACCCAAACGCTCACATGGAGCCTGGCAGCACTCCCCGGCTGGGTTATCTCCATCAGGAAACACCACCCCAGGGACACCAGCCCGCAGAGGGCAGGGTCCTGTGCACTGCTCTGGCCCACCTGGTTTGGGTGGAAAGGTGCTGGGGGATGCTGCCAGCACTGCTCAGAGTCGCTTGAAATGAAAACCTTGCAGCACAGTGCCTGGTCTAGGAGATGTCTGCACATGGAGTAGTTGAAATGATGGCTAAAAATCAGCCTCAGCCATGTAATCCTCCTGGCTCAAAGTAAATTCTTTACCTGCTTGGCTGCCCTCTGAGGGGATGAGCAGTGCAGTGATGGAGCCTGAAATCTCACCAGGAGGGCTAAATTTGATCTCTTCCCAGCATCTCTCCACAGTGATTTCTCAGGCTGTGTCTCTTTAACTAAGATTAAATTTTGCACAGATCGATGCAAAGCAACACAATTATTTCATTTGCAAGGCAGCAAGGGCAGCATATTCCTATCTTGAAGGCCATTCAGATGAGCTCATTTAATGACAGCTATTTTTACATATAGTGTCATAGGTTTCATTATTACAGTGTCAACCACTTAAACAGAGGTGGGAGCATCTTTCATGTTCTACCTAATTCAATTTAAATTTGTTTTTTTTTAATTTATGATACCGAAGACATCATATTTACTCCCTGGAACTGTAAAATTCAAGTTTCTCACACAGATACAAATGCAAAGCAAACCCACTGGAACAACAGGAATGGCCCAGGCTCTGCTAAGGGAGACTGAGGTCAAGAACAAACTGCCTTTACAACAAGCTGGTTCATGTTTGAATGTTATTTATTTCCTTCCAGAACACATTCTGTTTTCTGTTCTCTTTGCTATCCCTAAAGTGGTACCCACAAACAGGGGAGGAGAATGGTGAATGCAAAAGGTTCACTTTCCCCATCTCAGCCTTTGTGTGAACAGACACATCCATCATCTGGCTGAGGTCCTGCCCGTGCAAGGGAGTGGATCCCTCACTGGGGTTTACAAACATCTCACCAGCACTGGGTTCATGTTGCAGTGCCCAGAACCAGCCCCTTCCCTAGCCAGAGGCTCACTGTGCCCATGGGATCTTTACAGCTGAGTGGAGAATATGCTTGCAACTGAAGGAGGGCATAAATGTTAAAGGAAGTGTGGAGCAGTAAAACACTTGAGCCCATTGCAGCATCCCTCTTTAGGGACTGTGGATGTGGTGCTGCAGAGCACAGATGTGCCAGCCACCCCTGCAATAATTCAATAATTTTCTGATCCCCAGGCTAGCACAGAAAAAGGATATCCATGGTGGGCAAAGGATGAAGAGCATGGACTGAAAAACAAAGAACTGAACCTACCCCAAACCAAGCTTCTGCTCAGATTGCATCTCTTTAAATGACACAACACTGTCCTCATATTAATGTGCTTTTCCCTCCATCTCTCTGCTCTGCCTGCTGCCACAGCATGACAGATAACAGAGGCTTGGGGAGAGCTGCCTCAGGCTGCACGAATTTCAAGCTCTCTCTGAGAGCACTTTGATATTGGAAGTTATACACTTGAAATATCCATACCTTGTGCTCTGCTGTGGTTACAGCTTTTCTGGGATGTGCTCTGAGGGGAGCACAGCTTCAACAGCTCATCTCTGTAGGAAGATTTTCAGTCATTTAAGAAGTATGAAATACTAAGGGTTGTATCTGATCTTGCTAAAAGATTTCTGTTCACACAATTTCAGCACTTTAGCCTTTGGCTCTGGAATAAATAATAAACCCTCCTTCTAGATCAATTTTTTTGACAGGTTTATGAATTATAAGCCAAATAAATAAATTTTAAATATCACTCCTAAATACATTAGAGAACAATGAATTATTCGTGATAATTGAGTGCTTCATTGAATTTATTTCCCTTGATTTAGCTCCCAAGTAGATGAATATTACAAAAAATAGGTATGTCCCAAAACAGCCAGGCAACAAGTCCATTTACAACCTCTCCATTGATCAAGGACAGGGAGTAGAAATGTGCCTAACTCACTTTTAGTGCCTGTCCTCATCCATCAGCAAAAGGCAAGGCACCCAGCTCAAAACATACCTGAACATACAGTGGCTCACTATGTGGAAGCCCAGGGGCAGACAGGCTGTCCTCTCTGGCCTCCAGCCATGCTTGCAGGCCGTGGGACAGCATGAAACTTCCTCTCTTCTGCTCAGCAGTGCAAGCTCAGCCTTGGTCAGGGAGAAGGGCTGGGAGCAGGACAGACATAAATACACCCGTGTGCTCTCTGCATGCTACAGGAGCCAGTGAAGAGCACCCAGCAGACCTGAAGATGGGGCCAGTAAAAGGGTCTTGCCAGCCCTAGGTGTAAATGGCTCCAACCACAGTGTGTTCAGCACCTCCTGTCCCTTGTCAGCTCTCCAGGTGCACACACTGGTTTGTGTTTGCACAGATACTTCCACCAGCCCATCAATAATGACAGTCAATTGCCCTGATAATGGTTCCACTTGTGATTTGCTACCTTTGGAGCAGAATTGGATTGTGTGTGTAGCTCCCTGAGGAAAGGCATTGCTGGGCAAGGGGCACAGCTGGACTTGCCAATGGCCACGTGATTCAAGTAAGCAACACCTTATAAAATTATTTTAGAAGCCAAGGAAAGCAAAGCCCAAGAAAAATCAGACCCAGCTTACATCCAAGAATGCAAAAAAAATGAAACACCTAAAATTCATTTAAGAAGATGTTTGATTTAAGGCAAATACAGATGGGTAGTGGCTGTGACTTCTAAAACCTCAGAGCATGCAAATCTAAACACAGGTGCTAAGCAGGGGCATGGGTGCAGCTCCAGACACCAAATGGACTTTGATGCACTTTGGATGCTTTCTCCCTAACAACAAACAAAAGAAAGGAAACAAAAACAGATACTGAATCAAGCCCGTGCTGGTGTGCTGCAGCAATTCCAGATCATTGACTGTTTGTATGAGAGGCAGATTAATATCTTGGTATGTGAGAGAACTCAGGGATGAGTAACTGTTGCCTAAGATGAACAGGGTAAACGTTGAGTAAGAGCAGAGAATGGCATAATAATTGCCAGATGTAGGAAAATTTATCACTGTTTTTACAATGTGGATGAATATTCTCTAGGAAATATCTGCAAACTTCTTCTCTTGGTTTTATGCAGTTTTCATAACACATGCAGGTCATGTGTGCAATTTGTTCTATTAGTTTCTCTTGGCTGGGATAATTAGACTGTTTGGGGTTAGGTTTTTTGAGGGTTTTTTTTAAGTAAATCAGAAATACAAATGTTCTGCTGATTATTCCTAACTCACTACAGGTCAGCTCTAGGTGACGCATGGAGAGTGTCATAACACATCATCTAAAAGCAAAGGCTGTAGCAATACCACATGTATTTTGGTAAGTGCAGAGAGATAAAAAGAGGCAGGAATATAACCATGAATTTTCTTGTTAGTTGGAAAGTCATGGAAAACAGCACACAGGGCTTTCACCACTGGGTCTGGGGAGTTATTTCTGTTTGAATACCAAGTTTGTGGAGAGTGATGGAGTTGATCCATGAGTCAGATGGAAAGAAAGAATGAACTATCACTCCAAAGCAACAGCTTCATGTAAGTATCTTTGTCCCAGGAGTCTGCAACATCATATCCAAGCAATGTATCAGATGAGTCCAGGTAGCTGCTCCAGCAGCTGAGAACTGCCAGCCATAAAAGCTGAAAACCAGGCCACACTTTTTCTGCCCTGTCCATGGAAAATAATCCCAAATGGAGCAGCAATCCACAGGAAAGCTTCAAGCATGTTCCATCTTACCAGGATAAATCCTCTTGCTGGTCATCAGCCTGAAACATCCAGTGGGTGCTGGGATTCGTGTCACATCTGCTGGAGAGGACCATATGTTCCAGCTCATGCTGAACTGGTGCTCTGTGCTGCAAGTCTCTGCATTTGTGACAAATGATAAGCAAACACAGCCAGATCTAGAGTCTGTATATAAACACATGTATCTGTCATCTTCCTCTGCAAGGCTTGGCTCCCTGAGAAGGCAGAACTGATTCTCATGCATTATCCCTCCAAGCATATGCCCCATGTCTTACAAGATTCTCACATTTTGTGTAAACAATAGCACTTGTGTCACTTAAAATTGAGACATAATTATTTCTCATTAGCAAGTACTGCTGAGATATTTGGGTGGGAGGAATTGAAAAGCGGACAGTTATTAATTTTTAAAAAAATCACATTTCAACCGTGTCTAAAGTCTTCTTTCAACCACCTTCAAAGTATTCAAGTAAACAGCATTTTTCCTGCCAAAGTCAGAACAATGAGAGCTGACAAGATGAGATGTGGAAGACAGCTCCTCATCTGTCACTAGCAGTTACCTTTCCAGGTCAGAGCTGGAATCAAGCCATTAAGCTACACTTGCAGAATAATCTCCCCAGTGATTTTAAATCCTGCTGGATAAAACCCAACTTAGAAGAAGCAAGGTCAGCACATTTTCACATACCAGGAGTGCTGTATGGTTAGGACAATCATACAGCCACAAGGGAGATTTAGCTCCTCTCAAACTGTATTTCCACTGTATTTCTGCCACAGACCTGGTAGGAGCATGGCTGTGCCCCACAGGAGGGGGGAAACAATTTATCATCAGCAAGATGAGACACAGCCCTAAATTAGACATAGGCTACTGCTTAAAAAGGAAGCTCACTTTAATGCAGAGATAGCAACAAAGATCAACAGGACTGAGTCATCTGCCTTGACACTGCACGTCTGTCTGCACCTATAAGCAAAGGCTTTTCACTCCACTAAACATTTTATCCATTTACATACAGTTAGCAGCCTCTGACTATACAGGTGCCCTCAAGCCACATGCTTGGGAAAATTCTTGACAGCTTGCTAAAACACTGCTGCCAGAGCTTGTCTTCAAAATGAGCTGCAAGAAAATTCAAATCCCCCTCACCCACTGCTGCCTCTGCTCTGACCTGGACAGCCCAGGCAGGTGGCTGGGCTAGTAGCCACAGAGAAAACAGAAAAGCACTTTTAGTGCCAGAAATAATCTTTTTATTACAGCTCAGAAAACGTATTTTAAATATGAAAACCACCCACTGTATGTATGACTCGCTTTCATTAGTATCTTGGACTACACACGTCCACCTATACCATAAAATCAATAAATCCATCTGTCCTAGGCACAAGTAACACTGAAAAACAAATCACTGACATTCAAACAGTTGGGTGGAAAATACCAGCAAGGAGAGAAGACATATGAAGCCTGAAGTCTTAAGCAGAAAATGAGACTGTCACAGTGGTCATCAGATGCATCTCTGGCTTTCCTCTGTGCCAGTTCAGGAAGCAGGCATTGAAAGCACAGCTAACCTGAATGATCTAATAGTTGCCTAGAATTACTCAAAGGGTATTTACCAAGACAGTGGAGTCAAACTCTTCTCCATGATGGTACATGACATAACAAGCAGCAGCAGTGACAGTCTTGGAAGGTTTAGGAAAGTAAAAAAAGTGCCACTGGTGGGGCAATGCAGGACCAGACCAGGCTGCCCATGGAAATTCACCAGGCTGTGAAATTTCTGTCCTTGGAGGTTTTCATCACCTGTCTGGAAAAAATCACAGCTGACCTGCTTTAGTGCTGGCCACAGTCCTGGGTGCAGCAGGAGGCTGGACAAGATGACCTCCAGAGCTCCTTTCCAAGTAACACTGCATGACTCCTGGGTTCCCATCAGATCATCATTTACTTCCAGCTAAGAACAAGCACAAGTAAAGGCAGTGCCACGGACAGAGTTTGTGAGACAAAGACCTTCAGAACCAAAAAATCCCCATTTTTATAAGTATCAGCATGGGTGTATTAATCTGCACACTCACACAACAAAACACTGCTGCTGCCATAAGCTGCATTCTGGACACAGAGGTACCACCCCCCTGCTCTGCAAAACTCAAGCATAAAACTCAAGGTGGTTCTCAAAGACAACTGAAGTGAGCAGGAGGCTGTATTTACTGAAAGCAGATAACAACAACAACTGGAATTTTCACTCTAACACAGTAAAGATTTTAGAAATACATTACCCACTGAAATGGAACTGTTAATTCATTTACTCAACACTGGATTAGCCTCACAACTCTAAAAAAGAGAATCAGCAAGCGTTCTCCAACACAAGCTAAGTTCTGCCATTCTGGAAGTAAAATTACAAAGCTGCTGTCATTCTCCTAAATCCATTCAGATATTTCATGTCAGACACAATGAAAACTGAAGTAACAAACAGAAAAATTGTAGTGCCTTTAAACAATCTCCTCCCTTATAACACATATTCCTCCTTTAAATTGGCCAATATTTTTGCCTCAGCCCTTTAAGCCTCCCAAGCTAAAAAATATGTGCAGAATTCAATGCAAGTGACATGCCACAACTTCAAAGCTAGTGACAAAAATTGACTGCCATTTGAAATTATGTCTTCCCTACAGTCAAGTTACAAGGCAGATGCATATAGATTAAGTAACTCCTGTAATAGTAAGAACAAATAGAGATGTACAAACCATGTCATCCCCAGCACAGGGACTGTATGGCACATCCTCAGCTGATCACAAGCCTAGCTCTGTCTGCTCAAGTGAGCCACACAGATTTACTCCAGCCAAAAATGAAGTCCAACCCAGACAACAATTTAGCTGTCAAACAATCCTATGAGTCTCATTTTACATAATTTGCATCATAAATCACAGCATCATAGAGTGGTTTGGGCTGGGTTGGCTGGGACCTTAAAGCTCACCTCATTCCACAGCCCTCTGCCGTGGGAATGGACACCTTCCACCAGCCTCATCCAACCTGGCCTTGGACCCTCCCAGGGATGGGGCAGCCACAGCTTCTCTGGGAACCCGTGCCAGGCCCTCACCACCCTCATGAAGAATTTCTTTCTTCTATCTAATCTAAACCTGCCCTCTATCAACATAAAGCCATAAACCCTTGTCCTATCACTACTTGCCCTTGACAAAAGTCCATTCAGCTTGTGTCAGCATCACCTCGTTAATCCCAGGCACGGGGATTTGATTTCTGCCTGGCTGCTGCTGCTGGAACGTGTCCTGGCACAGCCAGAGCTGCACGGTAAGGCCCCACACGTGCCTTCTGCAGTGCCCACAGGCAGAGCAGAGATGCTGCTCCAGAACAGCCCCAGAGCTCAGCACAGGCACGGCCCCATCGTTACCCCGACCTCTGATCAGAGCAGCTTTGGAGAACAGGGCCCAGCTCGTCCCCAGCGCTGCCTGCAGAGGAAAGCAGCAAGAGGGGAGATGCTGTTCACAGAGCAGGTAGCAGCCCTGGAGCCCTGCACACACACAGATGGGTGCCTGTACTCCTCCTCACTGAGAGACACAACTGCAGGAGAAAACTGGGACCAAGCCCTGGCTCATCACACTACTATGAGGGGAAGGATTTCATCCCACTGTATGTTATAAAACCCAAATTATGTGTGTATTTTATAATTTACAAGGAAGCCACAGAACTCAAAGGCACAGTGAAGACCCAGTCATCTTCCCCATTCCCTGTTCTGAAAATGCAGCATTTCACAGCCTTTCTCTGATCCAGTCTCCCCTTCCTCTGTCAACACGACCAGAGTTCATTGAGGATTACTATGATAACAGACTTGTATAAGCCATATACTTTGGCCTCTGCCTGCCATTAACCCCTGCTGGGAAGGCTGGTATTATTCAGCTTAGTTCTGCCTCAACATAAAAAAGTAACTACAGCCTTGCAGCAGCTGTACAATAGAATTGTACAGCACTAAGCACCTCTTGTTCTTTTGTAACCTTTTACCACTTTCTTTAGTCTTTCAAAATCTGAAACAGGTTTCTAAACAAAAGTCCTTTTTCCATGAGAAAAATGAAAAGGAACTCCATTTTCTGTGTAAAAGTACAACAAAAAAAGAGTAAACTGCCAGTGAGCAGGAAAATGCACAAGCTTTGGAAGTGGCAGAACAGCCCACCCACACTTTAATGGATGGGTAGAAATCTGCTGCTCCATTAAAGAACGAACAAATCCTGCTCAGGAGCATAAAACAGATTTGGTCTCTCAGTTCACATTTCATGCCTGCAGCTGGAGACAGGGTTACTGTCTGACACCCTTCTCAAATGTGCAGGATGTGTTCAGCTGCTGAGGACAAAGAACTCTCTATGAGCACTTTCAATTACAGCAGATATGACCAAACACAGGCCTCACATGGCAATTTCTTGGTATTTGATGTTCCCAGCCCTCAGTCAAATGAAATACATTTAACATGAGATTTGTCTCTTAAAATCTGTTGCCCCAAGTGTGCAGTGTGTGATGGTGCCAGGGGCCACCCAAATCTTGGACAATCACATGAGCACGTCTCTGTCACTCTGTCACAAGCCAATCCCACCACTGCTGAACACCACTGACATCTTCAGAGAATCTCTGCAACCTTGGAGAACACAAGGCTTCAGCTGAGCACCAGCTCTCTTGGAAAACCCCACAGATGCCTTGTTCAGCTTTCAACCCTGATGCAATGGCTAAGAGAGCAGGAGCTGTCTGGCTCTGTTTCCAGTTTATGTCACAAGACCACAGCATGTATGGGCACACAGTTTTTAGTGAAAATACACCAAGCCCTGCCCTCCCTCCCCTGCAATAATGGACTTATAAAAGATGCCATCCCATGCTGCCCCTGGTATGAAAGACTTTACAATGGACTATTCATCAAGAAATCTTTTATTCTTCTTTTACTAAATTATTAAAGCCTGTGACTTACTCAACTGCACTGCACAAGCTTCCAGCACCATTTGTTACCCCTCTAATCACCTCAGCTAATCTTTCTTTTGTGCTGATTCCTCTCTCCTCCAAATTACCTGGGAGTTGTCCACATGCATATTTTATACTTTAGAGAAATTAAGGCAAGAAATCTGCTGGATGTAAGTTTTGTTCAGAGAAATGGTGAAATTAGGGAAGATATTACATTAGTGTAAAAGGATGGATCTTTAGTAAACTTGAGTTTTCACACACACTGCTCACAGCTGCCTGGGGCCGAGGCAGTAAAATGAGACTCCCTCAGAGTTATCTCCTGATTCTGCAGTCCCTGAGAATCTGGGATGTAGCTTTGAGTTCCTCGAGCCACATTATTCCACTCACAGAGACCAAATGCTACTTTGATTGAACAAAGTAAATAACATCAGTAATTTGATTCTAACAAGGTGACACTTGCAACACTTTGAGAGATATTAATTTTAAAGAACATACAAAGTGACAGTCATAACAAAATCACACAGAACAGGAATTTCTCTGTATTAAAATTTAACCTTCTGCCTAAGCTCCTTCACCAAAAAAGGGTAAACAATCCTCCTAAGAAACCTTTAATGTCAAATTACACACCAATCAGTACCTACAAACACTAACAGAGCTACTAAGAAAGGCAAGCTCAGATATACCTGGATTAAGGGCTGTCTGAAGAAAAGTAAGATAAGTTTGAAAGCTCTAATAGAATACTGAATGCAATTTCACAGTGCTCCAAGTTGCTCTCTCCACCTGCTTTATGACAGGGATCAATTCTTTACATGTTCAGGTAAAAAAAAACCTGCAAACCAAACAAGCCCAAGAAAACAAAAAAAAAAATCACCACAACAGAAAAAATATACTAAGTAAAATTCTACTTAAATAATTTGGAACTGTGCCTGGAAAAGGCCCACCCCAAACACAGAAGTCTTTAAGTAAAACTGGTCTTATAATACCAATTTTTATTCAAGATGGACTGAAAATAAATATTTACTCTTACTTCACTCACCCTGGGAAACAGAAAAAATATTCTTCTTGGTCTGTATTAAATATTTTAAAATGAGCTGCTCCAGCTCACTTCAAGTACACATAAATTTGAAGGCAACAGAGACTGTGTTTGTCATTTTTATGTGGGTGCATCTGTACACAAATATTGTACATATAAACCATGTACATACATGTTGTGCTGCCACCTTGTGAACAGTCTCTGAGTAGGGAGGTTCAGCTCACACAGACTCAATTCTGCCACCTCTATCCACATTTAGCTCTATTGACTTTAATACAGATACTTTTTAAATGGGGACTCAATGTGACAAAGGATGGCTGAATCAAGTGCCTAAGGCAGAAAAATTTAGAAGGCTGAATAAAATAGCTGAGTCTTCCACAATTTCCATATGCTTTTGTGTCACAGTTTATTGCCATAATTATAATGAAAAATACAACTAAATTCTCTCTGATAAAAATATTGCAGCTTTGCATCCAAGTTGTATGGCTGTCTTCAGAACAGAATAAGCTGGTGTCTGTAAAAAGAATAAAAGATTAAATACATTTACTGAAGTGTTTTGCTTGAACCAGATTGTGATAATGAACAGTAAGCACTATTAAAAAAATCAAAGTAAAAACAGAAGCATGCAAAACCCCACCTGTGTTTGCAGTCTAGTCTATCCTAGAGAAAACTAAATTAAAATTTATCAACTTTTCAGAATATTACCATTTCTCCACAAATATAAGTCAAGAGAAAAAATAGGAGAGAAGTCACATATTCCCCATACAGTACCCAAGGGAACACAGAATTTAGTTAGTATTCCACACTTCCTAATAAGATGATGCCTCCAGTACCCAGCACTGTATGGATAGCACTTATTAGCCTTATATTCAAAAATATTTAATTTAAACTGAAATTAAAAGAAAATCTAAAAATTTGCAGAGAACACCTCTTAGGAAAAAAAATCAAAACACATTAACACTTCAAATTTATCCCAACAGATTTAGTTCTGTTCTAGAAAAATGGAAGTTATAACATGCAGGACATTCTTATATGTATCTTTGGGAAAGGGTATCAAGAGCCTGATTTTCTGTTTCTCAAAGAGCCACATCCCAGTCTCTGAGTAAGGCAGGTAAGAGCAGCACATCCACACCCTCCCTGACAGCCTCATTACTCAATCTCTACTCACAGCTTCTGCATTGTGCTCAAGCCCAATGTCGTGGTGCTCCTGCTCTTCATCCCGGAACTGCTTTATTACCTGGAAAAGTAGCATTTATTACCTGCAAAAACTGCTTTATTGCCTGGAAAAGCAGCATTTATTACCTGCAAAAACTGCTTTATTACCTGGAAAAGCAGCAGTTACTGAGCCTGCTTGGCAGAGAAACCAATGCAGCCAGCACACAAAACTAGATGCTGTTGTTCATTATGTGCACCGTGGCAAGCCAGGGTCTCTCAAAAACTTCTCAAAGATCTGAATTTCAAATTCAGCAAGAAGGGAATTATTTACAGCATTCCCCTAGCCTGAAGTTCTTCTGGTGGTGTCCAAAGAAGTCTAAGTTCAAGCTGTTGTTCCATTAATATATCACAATTTTTTTCACTGTTTCAAAAAACCTACAGCCATAGTAACTTTTAAGACTGACTAGTTTCACACCCCCACACTATTCTGACAATTTGAATAAAGGAATTAAGGTCCCTGCCTTGCCAATCAGTAAGGGTGTTCCCCTGTAAGCTAACCAGTGTTTTTTGTCCATTCTAGCACACTCTAAAGAACTATTGTTTGTCTTCTAATTTTTCAGCTGGGACAAAAAGGTTTAGAGGATTTTCTCCTGAGATGGCTGCAGATGACCAGGACTGGTTAATGAAGAGCTCAGCAATTACAGACACCTGCTCCCTGCCCAACAGGTTTGCATTGCTTTTGGTGTCCCCTCTACTTCTGCTCACATTGGCACCGTGAGTGAACTCACTGTCTGGATTTTTCTCTTTATTTTGTGCCATCTCTGTCTATTTCATTATATCATTATCTTCAGGGGTGGTATTTCCCTGGTGCGCCTCAGCACAACCCCAGTTACTTCAGAGACAATTTCTGTAACAAAAGGATACACTGGAATAATCAGGTTTTGCTACATGTTACACTGCACAGCTGAACACACTGGTAGCCAGCGAGGCTGGAAATGAACCCTGTGCTGCCTGTGGAAACTGCTCAATCTGCCACAACCCCTTACAGGAACGTGTCCCAGCTGGATACCTGAAATGCTTGGGAAGTTAATTTCTCACAGAGCTGACAAAGACCAGCTCCTTACACTCTGAGAGCACCCAGGACGAGAAGATGACCAGGCTGCTGCTGGCAGCAGTGCCAGGAGGGCAAACCCCACCCTGGGGTGGATCAAACACAGAGGGGACCCCGAGCTCACCCTGAGCACTGTGTGCAGCTCAGGTTCAGCAGCTTGGGAAGGTGCTTGAAATGCCTGCAGAGGAGGGCAACACAGCTGCTGTGCAATCAGTAGCTCCTCCTTTTGTTTCCCCTCTAGACCCTTCCTTTCAATTAAAATTAATCAAACTCAAAGCATAATTCTCCCACTTGAAAAGTTACCAGTGCATTACTGAAAGCATGTTGGAGATAACCCAACATATGTTTTAATTTTGGTGCTTGATCAATTCAGTGCTGCTGAAGGAAAAAGCATTCTTTTATTTTAATAGCTTCTGTTGACTTCAGCAGTGAACCATAGAACAAAAAGATGCACTGTAAATTCTAAAAGCATGTTATTTTTAAAAGGCTAAATCACATCAAATAATTTATTCAATTTGTTAAACAACTTTTAGTCATGGTTAAATACCTGCAACAGCTCTTTGTACTTTTCTGGATCCTCTTCTATGAGAGTTCTGATCTGGTTGTTGTAGTGCTCTGATATACTCTCTTCCACAGCCACAGTGCAAGCCATTGCACCCTTCTTTCCAAGCAAAGCACTTCCAGCCCCTGGGGTTGGGGTACCAGACACATGAATACAATGAAATCTGAAGCAAAACACATAATTTAACACAACTGCAGACTTTACAGAACAACAACAACAGTAATTATCCAAACTCACCTAAAACAAAACCTGCTACGTTCCAGAAGGGCAATAAAACAGTGGGTCGAACTCTGTGTGCAACCATGAGCTCATTGAACTTTTTCAGGTGCTCTTTTTCTTGATTCCACATGTGCTGCAAAAGAGCCAGATCACAGAGAAGCATAAAACCACAGGAGGTAAACATTTTCAATAAACTAATAACCCAAGACAGCTCAGATAGATATGCAGTGACAGCTGAGGCAATACTGTAACATCAGAGAGGAGAAATGGTGGAACAAGGCAGGTGCAGATTTTTATAAAAAGGACAGAGAGGACAGTTCTAAGAAGGCAACATAAAAGCATTTACAAAACAGGACAACAGTACAGCAACTGCAGCATGGTAACTCCCTCAGCAAGTACTCCCACACGTTTGGAAGTGCTCACAAAAAACTGGACAATAACCCTGCCATTGTGAAAAACGCCAATCACTTGTCTTTGAAATTTTTAAAGGTTTAATAGTAATAAAATGGTTATAAAAATAGTAATAATTAGAGCAATAAGATTTGAACAACTGAGATTAGGACAACATGAGACAATAAAAAAAGAGATATGGATGACTGGGTACCTTTTTCTGGGCAGCACAAGCTCGAAAAAGGACCCAGTTAACAGAGGATTAACCCCTAAAAACAACAGCCTGTTGCATATTCATACATCTCACACATGATGCACAAATTCCATTCAAACCAGGATTCTGTCTGGTCACTGTCAACTTCTTCCTCTTAATCCTCATGCTGTCTTCCTGTCTGAGTGAGGTGGGAAGAAGTTAGTTTTCTGCTGATAAGGGAGCAATAAATTCCCTTTCTCTGAAAGATTTAGGTGTATTGTGGCTCCTATCCGGTCTGAATCCTTTCTTAAACAAATATCTTAAATAGCATAGTATCAATTTTAACATTATGTTATAACCTAAAACTATATTTAAGAAAATTCATACAGCAAACTTTCTAACACGCACATACAATATTCATTTTAATACTTGCGAAAAGCCAATCACAAAGCACACATTTTTCACACCACGGAGGCTACGATCGTTCACCACCACCCGGCCGCTGCTAAGCACACAAAAACGCAGCAGAGCCTGGGGGGGCTGACCTGGATGAGGGGTGCCACGCTGGACCTGCCCAGCACGGCCATCTGCCCCGCATAGATGCGGTTGGCGCCGAACTCGCCCGCGTGGTCCACGCGGATGATGCGCTCCAGGAGGGGCCGGCTGCCGGCCCGCGTGCTGCACGGCCTGAGGGCAGCGCCGGGCCCGGCCCGCGGACCTGCCGGAGAGACAAAGGTGACGCGAGCTCCGCCCCGCCCGCGGAGCCGAACGGCCTGGGGCGGCCCCGGCGGCGGGGAGCGGGGCCGAGCCCGGGGGCCGAGCCCGTACCCGGCCCGCGGCCGAGGGGCCGGCGCGGCAACAGCGAGCGCACAGCGGGCACCGCCGCCATCGCCATGAGCGTCACGTCATCGCCGCGCGCCGCCAGTCACGATTCCGATTGGCCCAGCGCAGCCACCGCACTGGAGAGCGGAGATGTCAATCAAAGCCCGTGGGCTGGTTGCCATGGGAACGGGGGCGGCCCCTGGCGGGCGAGGCGGGAACTCGGCGGGAGCAGCGCTGAGGGCCGGAGCAGCGCTGAGGGCGGAGCGGAGCAGCGCTGAGGGCGGGACTGGAGCAGCGCTGAGGGCGGGACTGGAGCAGCGCTGAGGGCGGAGCGGAGCAGCGCTGAGGGCGGAGCAGCGCTGAGGGCGGAGCGGAGCAGCGCTGAGGGCGGGGCCGGAGCAGCGCTGAAGGCGGGACTGGAGCAGCGCTGAGGGCAGGAGCAGCGCTGAGGGCGGAGCAGCGCTGAGGGCGGAGCGGAGCAGCGCTGAGGGCGGAGCGGAGCAGCGCTGAAGGCGGGACTGGAGCAGCGCTGAGGGCAGGAGCAGCGCTGAGGGCGGAGGGCAGGAGCAGCGCTGAGGGCGGAGCGGAGCAGCGCTGAGGGCGGAGCGGAGCAGCGCTGAGGGCGGAGCGGAGCAGCGCTGAGGGCGGTCCCCACAGCCCCAGGGCGGTCCCCACAGCCCCAGGGCGGTCCCCACAGCCCCAGGGCGGTCCCCACAGCCCCAGGGCGGTCCCCACAGCCCCAGGGCGGTCCCCACAGCCCCAGGGCGGTCCCCACAGCCCCAGGGCGGTCCCCACAGCCCCCAGAGCGAGCGAACGGAGCCAGGAGGTATGGTAAAATAAATAGCGTTTATTGAACGGTCATTCCTTTAAAATGAGCACAGAAAACATTCCACAATATTATATTAAGAGGATAGTGTCTCACATTAACTAAGAGAGGACTGATGCAGATTTCAAACAATAAACGCAGTTTTGTACAGGAAATCCTTAATCACAACCTTTAAATAAAGGACTGGGTTAGTGGCTACAGGGACCCGCGGCTCTCTGAGACACATGGTCCCAGCAGTTCAGGTAAGACAGGGAAAATGAGAAATAAGAGGTACTGACACATGGTATTGCCAACCAATAATTTAACTCTGAAATATTCACATTTTAGATCACATAGACCAGTAGTCAAGATGTTCATACAGGAATAAAACACAAATAATAATGACTTAAAACATTTAAAAAAACCCCAAAAGGCCCCTCCACAGCAGCAAGGCTGGTGCCCCAGCAGAGCTGTGCCTGCGGACTTCTCCCTACCCCAAGTGTTTATTCAGAGCTCTTTTATCAGTTTGTTTTCTCTGAACCATTTTTTTATGATGACTTATCCAGTGTTTAACTGCTCTTTCTACTTCAGAGCAGCATAAATAGCAAATCCTCACCTCTAAAAAAATTTAGAAAACTGATTTCAAATGCCGTATTTTCTTTTCCTATGCACTATTTCAACATACTTCTATACATCTTTTTTAAAACCAAAACAAATAAAAGGCATTGAAAACATATAAAACCATACCCTTTTCCCTCTCGTGATTCTTATAGCATAATTTGTAAAAACAGTACAAAAGCATTTCAGTTCTGATCACATTTTACCCAAACTCCCTGAAAAAATAGGGATGTAACAAATCCCAACAGCCCAGAAGCTGGATGAGCATTAGAGTATCCTTTTTTGAGCAGCTCTAACACTGTATAAATCAGCTGAATTTCCAAATTTTGGAAACGTTAAGCCTCAGACCACAAGCACCCATTCCACAGACCACAGTCCCAGGGTGCCAGTCAGCTGCCCACGCTGTAGAAGCTGCAAATGCTTCTGCTGTTATCTTCTTGTTCTGGGGGTTTCAGGAAGTCGAGTTCTTCTGGCTTGTGTGGTTTTCAAGGCTACTTCTGAGCTTCTGCTATCTTTCTGATTAGGAACATCTTGTCACGACTCTCCTGGAAAGACAGAAGAACAAGAAAGCTGCACATGAACAGTGGTAATTCAAGTCATCTACAACAGCTCATTTCTTCATTAGAGATAGGTGCAGTCACCACATTTCCCTCCCCAGCACACTCTCAACTGTCTGAACAATTTCAAGCTTGCAACGGCCTTGAATTCATTTATCTCACTTCAGGTTATACATTAACAGTTCTGCAGCATCTCACACACACCTCAAAATTTAAAACCATTCTTCCAGGAAGCTGAACAAGAGCAAGCAAACAAAAAGAAAAAGCACAGAAGAATTTTTAGAATTCCCAGCTAATTTGTGAACCCTTCAAAAAGCAGGAAGGCTTTTGTTCCTAAATTCCTCACTCCTCAAAAATCTCCCCCCCATAAGTGTTTTTTTTGCCCACAGTTGTTAAATGCCATATCTAAAAGAATATATATTTCCTAGGAAATATCCAGAAATGGGCTATTTCCTAAGAAAGTGAGAAGTCTCACTGCTGAGGCTGAGTTCTGACTCCAGCAGTTTGTCACATCACAGCACACGGATGCTGCCAAACCTGGCAGTGGCTTTGGATGGCCACAAAGCAGCATTTCTGCACTGGCACCTTCTCCAAAGGGCTGCTAGTGCTGCCTTCTTCCACTTTCAGAACCTGCTCAAGCACCTCTGGGCCCACACTCAACAGCAAGACCAGAAAAGATGCAGTAGAACTACAGGCCTGGAGGGAAGGGTAGGGAGTTGGGAGCCTGTTTGTGAGGGCAGAGAAGGAAACAGAAGTGGAGGTTGTGCAAGATGGTGGAGAGGACAGGAAACACAGGATTCAGGTTCTCTGTCAGAAAAAAAAAACCATGCAGATAAGTGGATTTAAACAAGGCAACAGATGAAAAACAGGGACACATCTTCTCAGGGGCACATCTCTTGCATGTGTGTTGCCTGATATAAGCAGACCTTGTAGTTGCAGCTGGTACCCAAGGAAATCAACTCCACTGAGAAATACCACAATGCTTTGGTTATTTTTCCTGGGTAATTTGTAAAACATTCTTTACTGCCTGTTGCAAAAACCAATTATCCAGGAGACTATGAAAACCAATGCTGCTCTGCATTCTTCTCATTTCTGTACCCCTAAAGTTCTTTGTTGTGTCAGATCTTACCAAAACCAGTTGTTCTCTCAGCTGTTCAACCACTCGTTTGTGTGCTCGAGCCAAGGCAATAACATAGAACATAATGATGCTGTAAACAACAAAACCAGAACATAATGATGCTGTAAACAACAAACAAAAAGGGAGGGCCTGAGATTTCCTATGTGTGTAATAACAAGCTCAGTTCAGGAGAACACATAAATGTGTGCTACAAAAGGAAAGGCTGGGTGGAGTCCTAAATAAGCCACATGGTTTTTCAAGCACAGAAGTTTTAGAAAGCATCAGGTAATAAGGCTCCAAAATTTGCAAACAGTTTAGTTAAACTGAAGTGCAAAAAAACTCCATTTAAACTTATGAAAAACACCCCTTTTTATTAGACAACTGACCAGACCCTGGAACAGTGTTGTGGATTCTCTGTATCTTTGGAGATACTGAAAATTTAACTGGCTATGGTTCCTGCTCTACTTGACCCTGTTTTGAACAGGAGATTTGGGTTAGATTTTCTCTACAGGTGACATCCAACCTTAAAAATTCTATGACTCTACACTGAATTTCATCTTACAGAATGACTGTTTTGGGAGTTTTACTTGTTTTTTCAGACTAGGGTTTGTGGATAGGAGTTGTGATCACAGGGCTTACAGTACTAATTTGCAGAGAATTCACAGTTAACATTTTTGAGAAGGACACTTGAATATGGGACGTGCAAGAGGAAATGGAACAAAGCTGATAAGTGTGAACACATGGGCAAAGACACAAGGGCTGAGGATTCATATGAGTTTTGATGTTTTTGACTGCAAATGGAAAAACTGGTGTAATAGATGCTTGGTGTGAGTTCAGTAAGCAAGCAAATGAAGCTGCATAAGGGAATCAAATGTCCATAGTACTCACCAAAGGATTACAAAAAAAGGCACTGCAAAGGCTTCTGATGCAATGCCAAAAAGGACCTGCTGCAGACCTGTTGGAAACTGAAGTACTGTCTCTGGAATTACGTCCCATGAAGTGTTAAAATTCCTGAATGGCCCACATGCCTTGGAAGAGGGGATACTGTCAACAAAGCAGAATAGAAAGATGTTACACCAAAATATAGAGATAAAATAATCCAGCACAAACCCAGCAGCAGTTTGGTGATGCAGTAAAAGTGTCCTATGTCTATTAAACTGTAATTTTTGTTTATATTAACCAAGCTATAAGTTTATGTGTTATACCCTATATATTTTATTCCATTAATCATCCTAAAGTTGTGTGTCCGCTTTTGCAGAACTGACAAGCTTAGAACAAATGTCAACTTCACAGAACTTAAAATTGTCACTTACCGTGCTATGCTGAATCCCAGAGGGATAAAGGCCAAGAGGAGCCCAATCAACAGCACCACCAGGAAGAAAAAGTTGGAACTTGATGCCCTTATAGGCCTTGCTGCAGGTTTGCGTGTGTGTATCAAAACAATCTGAAGAGGGAAGGTGAGTAAAACTGTTACCAGTACATCCATATAGATACAATCCAAATGTACTTGCCCCAGCGACTGAATTTTCCATTCCCAAACCTGCCATCAGCTACCACACAACCACCTCCTTTGATGTGTATGGGCTGGCTGAGAAGGGCTAAGAAAAGACCGCCTCACATTTTGGTATAAGTCAGTGTCTCCTAATTTGTGTAAGAATTTGATCCAGAGGACCTCACACACTTGCACAGAGTCAACTGACACAGGCATTTAGTGTATGACCCGTGGCACTGCTGTTGGCTTTGGCCACATCTTCACTGGACACATCCCTCTAGCAAGACCTAAAGGATCTGCAAGAATTGGAGGCACAGACGGAGCTGTGTGATCACTGAGCAAAACTTCTGATAGTCAGAAATCACATGAACATTCAACCCAGCTTGGATTTTCCATTTTGCTCCCAAATTTTCAGCAGTTTTGCAAAATTTTGTCTAAGTACTGAGCTGTGTTGCTAGTAAATAGATTACTGCAGGAAAGTCTTTTAAACTAGCTTTGTTACATAAAAAGCTTTTCTTTAAAAAAAGGCAAATAATTTGAGAAGTAGTAATTGAAACGTGGCTTTGCTTGATTTCAAAGCAAAATTCTACTGTCTTTTAAAAGCACAAAACCTTAATGAAAATGGAATATCATTGGTTCATTCCCTCCACTGCATCCACAGGTGGTTTTAGGGTTTTTTGTTGGTTTTAGATCACCTGCATATCTATATGCCTGCATTGCATAAACCACAGAGATGTACTCAATTCTTTATCAAGCACATGCCCTCATTACCTTTTTAACATAGAAGATGATGAAGTATTTTATAGTTGCTATTGCAGGGAGAAGTGGTGAAAAGAAAGTTCCAATCCAGCAAATAGTCTGCCCATAAATGATTTCCAGGACATTGTCAGAAATTTCAAATTCCTTATGTCCAAACCACTGAACCAGCTTGCAAGAGCAATGAGTAACTAACAACCTGAAACCAAAGAATATTGTTAATCCTAAACTGAAGTTGTAGAATTTAGATGCATTCTAACCCATTTGAAACACACACAATTTAGCATTTAAACATTAGACAACATAACAGAAAAGGTCTGAAGAAAAAAGCTCTCAAATATCAAAACCTATACAGCTTTCTGAATAGCAAACAGGTGCTCAAACCACCAGAAATATGTTTATGCTTTATTTTAAAACTAGTAATTTGGTTAGCAATATGGGGAATTTAAAGCAGAAAAAAGAAAATGTGTTTCATATGTCATTTGTAAAAAATATGCTCAAAAAGCAGAGATACATACTTTCTGGGGAAGTCTGCAAACAGGGCCACAGCAAGAATTACAATAAAATCAAATATCATCAGTTTGTACATTTCTTGTCCAACATCAGATTCCCAGCACTATGAAAACAAGTCAGGAAAAACAAGATTAGCAGTCTGAATAAACAAGTGAAAAATCTGTCTACCACTAAAGCAATAATCATCTCAGTTAACACCGTAAAAGTTCAAATGCTATTAACTCCAATTTCTAAAATATTCAAGTATTTCAAAGTTCCCGTGCCAAGCTTTTCACTTTTTTTCTTTTGGTTTGATTCTGGGGTTTTTCTGTGAGGTGGGGCAGGGGTGGGGGGGTGGTGGCTGGGTGTGTTTGGTTTGGTTTAGGTGGTTGGGATTTTTTTTTTTTTTTGGGTGGGGGTTATTTTGAGGAAAACCCATTTGCCTTAATGCCACACAAGGCTGTAGAATGTAGCCAAAACACAGCTACCTCAGCCAATCCTCATGGTGGACAGAAAGTCTGTGCTAAGGAATCATCTGCCACTGGACTAATTGTAATCACAGTTTTAGATAAGCAAAGGATATCTGTGTACCAACTGTACTGGTTTGCACTGAGCATGGGAATCAACACCAGGCATAGCAAGAACAGCAACCCCAGGGCTCCTACTGAACACCTCCAGACAAGCAACTCTCATGAAAAACAAATCTCCCTTCACAAGCTCAGATGATTAAACACCAAGATAAATCTGCTTACAGGATAGAGTTTGTAATTGTATCCACAGGGCTTACACTTGTCACTGCCACAGCCGGAGATCTGACTCCACAGTGAGAACAAGAGAACGCCGATATTGGCCAACCGCACGAACACACACCTGGAAGAAAGGCAAAACCTAACTCCAAATGTACCAAAAACCAGCCATTTAACTGGGCTTGCCTTGTACTGGAGTCCAAGGAAGCCTTAAAACACAGAGGGGTCATGCAGACCTTTAACAGGGCAGCCAGCCAGATAACAAACACATTTCTTTCCTTAGCAGTAAGTTAAAATTGCTTTTGACCTTCCCAGCTTTAGGCTACAGTCCTTTGTTTCTTTTCTCAATAGTGTTCCTAGATCAGGAATTTCAGCTGCAGATCTTGATGCTGCAATGGGTTGCAATTCCCTCAGGTGCAGTTCTGCGTGCAGCATTTCTATTTCATGTAGCTTCCGGCCTTCTGAAGCACTTGGCCAAATCACAAATACAAAGCATGGACTTGCAAAGTTCAGGTGCTTCAACCCAGATCTTACTGCCCTAAGCTGCCAAACACCATCTCTTACACTGCAGTATCTTTCACCCCAAAACTTTAACTTCTGCCTTGAGCAAAGCTCTGCTTCAGTCACTTCTGTACGCTCACTTTTGCTCATTCAGGGAACTGCTGCATGCAAAGCTCTGCAGCCACAAGTTCACTCCTGACTATTTATTCAGGTTGAAGATGTCCAGAGCACACAGCTAAATGGGACCAAGAAAAAAACTTGGACACTGAGATGATTGCACTGCACTGTCATCAAAACACATAGTTCCCAGATTTAAAGTTTCCAACTAAACATTGGCCAAACAATGCCTCCTTGGTTTCCAGTGCCAACTTCTCTGCTTCTTGATGTTTCAATGTTTACAATACATACAGCCTACCAAGAACAAGTTGTTGAAACATCCAAGGCCATAATAAAAACATCTTTACCTCAAGAGTGTCAGCTTGATTTCAAAGGCTGGTGTATAGTCTTCAAATCTGATCAGAAATGCAAAGATCAGAGGACCGATGAAATTGGCCAGTGTGATTACTATGGAAGGCAAATACTGCACCAAGAGATTAACCTGGGAGTTTGCATTGCCAATGTCCTGCAGGAGAAGAGACGAGACAAACACAATGCTTAGAGAAACACACCTTCCTGAGCGTGCTGTCTCCAGCTACACACCAGCCTGCCTTGTCCAGGATCCAGAAAGCATCTTTTACTCCATCCTCAGCCTCCACTGACATTTGCATTGGCAATAGGAATCAACACCAGGTGTAACAAGAATGGCAAACCCAGGGCTGATTCTGAATACCTCCAGACAAGCAAGTTTCATGGAAAACAAATCTCTGTCCTTTATATGAGCCTGATCATTGCTGTCTCTGCAGTTTGCTGCTACACACCCTTGCTTTCTCCTGCTCCTTTCACCAGGAACTCCCTCCCCCTCCAGGTAAGAGTGTTTCTGTACTTCCTCAAAGCTTCTGTTTGAAGAGGTTCAACTCACCAAGGTTTGTGTCTGACTGTTGCTAACCAGCACCAAGGCTACCAGGTTTTACAGCTACTCCAAGGGCAGACACATATCAATTTATTCTTACTGGTGCCAAGCAGCTCCCCTGACTTTCTACCATCCTGATAAGCTCCTCTAACTGCTCATGAAGACAAGGTCAATATTTCAACCCTTCTACTTAAAGCCCACAGTAAGTGAAGCTATTGTTGAAGTTGTTCGTGTTGTCCTCTGCCCTCAAACAATACCTCTGACACATAAACTCATTTAGCCCCCATTTCCTGCTTCTGTCCCTGCAATCCTGGTAGTTTAGAGAAGTTCAGAATTAGGTCCACCATGAGCACAACTTTCCTTGTGAACAGCTAAGTTCATTACACCAGGAACTTACACAGGGGAGAGAAAAATGTGGCCCCCCTTTCTACCAGACTAATCAAACCCTGGGGTCCTACAGAGAAGTCAATTACTCTTGTGAAGCTGTCACAACCAGAAGCTTGTCTGCTTTGTTCAGCTTCTGAACCACTCTTTCCATCTGCTTGTCCTGCTGGAGGTGAAACCAACCCAACCTGATTCTTTCTGCTAGTGATGCAAGAACCTTTGCTTCTGAAAACTGCTCTGTGATCAAAGCCTTCCTGTTTCCCCACACAGGGTAACTCAAGCCACAAGACAGATCACAATCTTCACTCTTCCTTCCCCTGAAGTGTATTTTTGCAGTTGACAGCGAACCAGATCATGAGAAACTGATCATGATGAAGTTTGATTTAACCAGGTAGATCACACTGAGGTGAGCACAGTTACCAGGGAAGGGTTGTGAGGGCTGCTCTTCTTGTCAGCTCCAAGGCACCCAACACTGAAGCCTCTGCAGCAATAGGAGACATTACTGGGGAGGCTTTTTTGGCACATGGTTCTTGATCTTTCCTGTTCTCATCTACTAAAAAAATTGTAAGTCTGTAGAGAGCATTTTCAGATCCCTGCATGAAAGGTGCTATATTAAGATACTTGACTCTTTCACAATAGTTCCTCTTGCTGTAATCACCAGATTACATTCACCAAATCTGTCCTAGTGTCATTTCTTATACTCACACTGGAGTTTTCTTGAGAGAAGACAGTTACTCTGTAAATTGAGTAAAAACATCCTGATAAAATGGCAATGACAATTATATTTATAAATATTCTCAGAGAGTAGATGCGTAACTTTTCTCCCATTCTCCTCTCAGCTATTTTTTGCTTCAGTTTTTCTTCCTGCAAGTCCGTCTACAAAGAAAAGAAAAAGAGATGCAGTTTTTTTGATGCAGCATACAACACTTAACATTCCATGTCTTCTACCCCAAGAAGTGCAAATCTGTAGCCTGTTCTAGGACAGTCACTCCAGTGCCTGCCCAAGCACACAGAACAGAGTGTCTTTTCTTTAACAAAACAGGTCCATGCAGGGATGGAAGCCCCTGTGTGCTCAGCCTCCTCGAGCTGAGGGCTCTGTAGCCAAAGACAAATGTCCTGCAATCCTCTTCTCTCTACTGTATCAGTAACACATTTCCTTGAGGACAGACAGTTTGTCTGTTTGTTGAGAGAGACTGATCTCAGCTTGAAACTAAACTCTGAAATGAGTAAACCAGTCACTCATCTCGTTACTTCTGCAGGTAAGTAACCAGCCCTCACCACTATGGCTCAAAATTCCTTCTACTCTTTGTGAAGGAAAACTGGGGGATGACACTGAAAGAAGGGAGCAGAGTCTTGAGCAGCTTGTAATGTAAACTTGGTGTATTTCACCTTAACTGAGAGATGAGATGAGAATACAGTGTCTCCTGTGAAGGCAATTTAACCTGGGAACACCCACATAACACCCATGAGAGTGTATTTTCTGAGGATTTATGTCCATCAAACAGTAATATTAAGTGGCTGGTTCTTCTAAGATGTGTGTTCTGAAGGCAAAAGTGTAGCAAGTGAAGGAGGTTCTGATTCTATGATCAAAATAGATGACTGAGAACTTCACTAGAGCAGAAAGCAACTCACTGTAATTTATGAAATCTGTAATTACCACTTTGTGGTTTGAAGTGGAAGCATCCTCTCAAAGGTAGTTTTTTCACTACACAAATCTCTGCTTCCAGCGTACAGAGAGCAAAAAGAAGGTCCTTGTTCTACCAAAACAGCCTTTCAGACTCTTTTCAGAGCTTTATGATTTGGCAATTCTATAGCTGCATCAGCATTTTATATGTGCATGTGTGCCAAAGACACCTAGTGAGAATTTTTCAGTATCTTCTTACTGCAATAATACTCTCAAACAGTACAAAGAGCACCATCTGAATTTTATTTCTCCCCAAATTACTGCTTACTGCACTGCATGCTTAAACCCCAGAAAACTCCAGCTGATCCCTGCAGGGTTTTGCCTGCAGCTGGGACAGATTTTCCTGTTGGACTATGCAGAAACTAACACAGGAAGCGGGACTGGAGTGTGAGGAAGAGGCAGATAAGCAGCAACAGGCTGGCCTCGGTCCCCAGTGGATGGGGGAAGGGCCAACAACAACCGTGCCAATCCTTCTCACATTGCACGGCTCCAGTACCTAGAAAGCATGCAAGAGGATGTGGGCTGCACCCCCAAAACAAGCAACTCCAATCCTTCTTAACTTTATTCCCTTATCTGCAAAACTGCACACGTCTCTTTTTTAGCCATCTCAGCTGTAAGAAACCATAATCACAAAAAGGCAGAAGTTACTCACCTGGAGCTCGTACTGCAAGCTGCGATGTTTCAGCCGGGCTGCATTTGGATCTGTAATGCAGAAGTCCCAGCCCGCAAAGACTTTGTTACAGTAACTCTGAAATGGATCTGCATCATGCACTAAGTTGTGCTTAAAGCCTTCCACAGACCTAGAGAAAAATTTGTGAGAAGATTAATTTTATGCGTAGGAAAAACACACAAAAGCAGCCTGGCTGATCAAAGACTAAATGACCCCCACTGAGCAAACTGTCACCTTTGCTTAGTACCAGCCAGTGTCTGGGACTCTTTCAGTGTGAGATTCTGCAGCAGCTCACCCTGACTGGTACAGGGTATTCCCACCTGCACTTCACCACAGTCACACCTTCTCACTTCATCCAGACCCAGCAAAGGAAACTGAGATGGCTAAAAAAAACTCCATCAAAAAACCCTAAAAAAATCCTCCTACAAATTCAGTATAGTTGAGGGGCTTTTACTTATAGGTATGCATACATATGAAAAACTGATACTTCAAATTGTTTTCTTTTTCCTAAGCACTCCAAAGGCTACTGTGGCACTGCATCCTAAGGCAAAAGACTGCTCATTTCCACACAAACAGCTCTAGAAAACAGTGTGTTCCCTTCAAGCAGGAATACAATCTAAACTGTGCAACAAGTAACAGTAAATAAACAACACCAACATCTTTACCTCTTTATTATCCAGAGGAAACTTAAGGCAAGGTAGGCAAATGTAGCCAGCAGGTATGCAAGTGGCAAGTTGTACCTCATGATACTGATCCATACAGCATCTATTGAGTAATAGCCATAAAACAAAATTGTCACTTCAAGGAATCCCTGTGAAAATGAAGTTGAAATAGAATTTGTAACAACAGCAGCAACAACTGCCCTATAAAATCCAACATGGTTACATTAAGCAAGTAAATATTCTGTAAATTTAAAATTAGGGCCCCCAGCAAGCTACAAGCCTGTAGCTTCTAAATACTGCCATTGCCTCTACCAAACTGTAGTGCAGGCACTGTGTGCTTAAAATCCCTCCTCTCGCCAATGAAAGAGCTGCAGGACACAGACACTGGGAGCCTACACAGAGAGCACAATGGGCAGTGTGCTCCAGAATAATAAGGGGTAGCAGCTGGGGAGGAGAGGCACAGGCTGCAGCACGTGGCCAGCCAGGCCTTGTGGTCACTCAGTAAAAAACAGTTTGAGAACTGCCCTTCTCAGAGATTACATACCCCAGTGATGCACATGCCTTACCATTTTTCAAAATTATCAAAGCTTCATTCCACAAGTAATTTTTTTTTTTGGTTAAGTGCTACATGAGACAATTAAAAAAAACCCCAACTAATTACTTACAGTGCCACTGAGCAAATCTTTGAGGTAAGTATAGAAGTAAACAAGTCCCTTATTACCACTAGGTTCATAAGTTGTGCAGACATTATCTGTCAAAAGAAAGGCATGAAAAGTCACTCAAATGGTAATGCCCACTGAAATGCAAGATCACATTAATTCAAACATGCCACACTCTTAAAAAAAGGCTTTCCTTTTTTTCTGGGAGGTGGAGAGGAAGCTGATGGAAAGGGGGAATCTTACAACAGCTGTACATAGAGAAGATGTTTACCTATGTCCTTTGGAGAAATGTAAGCAGTGGTACTGTTGAATAGTCCATATGTAGAAATTATGGTAGGAAGAATAACAAAACTGAACATCAAGATAAAAATTATAAAGTTCAGCAGGACCAGAAAACGCAGGAAGGAGAAGTAGGACTGGATGCCAGTACCAAATTTCCCTGGGAATAAAAGAAACATGTGCCAATAATTAAGATGATAAAACCATTGAAAATACAGAGAGAGCAGATTATGAAATCAGTTTCACTGAACCAAAGAAACATTGTTAAAGCTAGTTTTAAGTACTACGGACTTTTAGCAATATAACTGAAATGCAGGTTGGACATATTAATAATTTTCCAATATATTTCCTTCTACCATCTCATGGATTTTACATTCAGCAATAATAAGGGAAGAAAGTAACTTCTTAAACACATGTAGTTATACATGAAACTATGCTCACACAGGTAAAACTGCCAATAACAGAAGCAACTTTCCAGAGGAGACATGGACACCAGACAAGAAATACCTTCTATGCTGTGAATATCATGTCGCCAAAGCACCAGGTAAGATGACAAGCCCTTGACTTCACTGAGTGCTTTTTTCAATGATTTACTGCTAGTTCTTCTCCACTTCTTCCATCTGGATAAACGTTCTGTTTCAGCTTGCTGAGAGTCCCTAAGAATCCAGAAATACAGCTACTGAGCACAAGAAATAATTTTTCACTCCATGTAACAGGGCTTAGCAGGATGGAGCCTGCCCACAGCCTTCAGGGAATAGCTACAGACACACAAGCTCTCCCCATCTGATCTTGCTGGTAAGGGCAGCATCAACTTAATTCAAATAGGGCAAGCTCTCTCATGAAAAACACTCACCTCTCTTGGAGAAAAAAACCAAATAAGCAAAGAAAAAACCCCCGACAAAACAAAACAAAGTTGACAACAACAGCTTTTTGAAATATTTGCTGGAAAGTGCCAATTCAATGAATCTGAGAAAACATTTTTTGCCAGCACCCTAGGGATGCACTGTTCTAATAACAAGCTGCAAACAAACAAAATGTGCCACTGTCTGTAATTTTTAACCACTCACTTATGGATTTTCATACTATATGAATACATTTGTATTTTAAAAATTGTTGACCAGTCAGCAACAGCATCAAGGGGAATTCTGAGTGTCTCAGAGTTTTCATTTTGTTGTTTCTTTTAAGAAACCTTAAAACCAGACAAAACTTCACAGAAACAGGTTGAAAGTGGGCTTGTATGCAGCAAATTCTTTTTCAGCCTCTGATGCCACTGAAGAAGGGCAGCAGTTAAGTAAGTACCCATGAGGACACAATGCTGTGGTACCAAGGTTTCAGTTTTAAAAGACTGGTAGTCAACCCTACTCATGTGCCCAAGGGATGCACTGCCATGTGTGCTCTGTGTTGCCTGTTTCTTCATCGCTCCAGCATTTTGGCAGGAAGTCAAATTAAACCTATACAAACAATCAGTCAGGCAGCAGATGACCTCAGCTTTAAGAGCAAATACAGCTCCTCTCAAGAGATTTCATTTTGTGGAAGCCACAGGCTGCAGTTTGCAGTGTTTTAACTCCGCAGAACTGTCTGGCCCGTGCTGGGTTTGCATTGTAAATAGAAGCGTGGGCTGCACATTCATCTGAGTTCACACAGAAGTTGAGTGTTCCACTCTCAGGATGTTTGTGCCAAGCACTTGGTGCTGGCAGCTGCTGCACAAATGCAGATCACCGATCTGTAGAAGTGCCAAGAAGCCCCACCAGAATCAGTGCTAACATGTGTAAACAAGCCTGGGACATTGCAACTCCACTCCTCCCTCCAGTTCCCTTTTCTTGAAGGGCTGAACTTTAGATACCCAACTTCAAATAAAAATTGAAGGTATCAAGCACTTTCCTTTACCGTGACCTAGATCTTCTACTGTTTCTTGTGTACAGGCTATAGAGTGAAACTCCAGGGTCAGGCTGTTTGCCACTGCTCTTGCAATAGAGTAGCTCTTGTTCTCCCTGGAGTACATTAATTGTACTTCCAGCTCTCTTCTGATTCATAATTAGAACTACAATGTACCTGATTTAAAGGTGCAGCTGTTGTCTGACAGTGCAAAACCACATCCTGTATCCTCTGTCCTCAAAGCAGCTTTCAGCCCAGCAGTGAGACAGCAAGCACTGAAATTCAGGCGGGGCAAAGCAAAGTCTTTACAATCCCTCCCTCCGGGGGGTTACCACCAGGGGGGCAGGAACAGCCCACAGGAAAGAGTCATTTGAAAAGGAATGGAGCTGGGGGAGAAGATAAAAAGAAGCAAAGGGCCTGAGAAGCTTCCTATCAACCGTACAGAGCCACAGCAGAGAGAGAGCACTGCATTGTGTAAGAGCAGCTAAGCAGACTCAAGAGCAGCAGCACTCGCATAGCAGCGGGGGCGCGGTGTGTGTGTTCGTGCAGATAACTCACAGTGACCCTTGAAAGCACGAAATCCTGAAGAAAAAAAAAGTACCAAAAACCCCAAACGAAAAACAGTGAGAAACGTTTGCTACAGGTAATTCCCAGTTTAGACTAATTTCTTCCTATTCAACCTACTTCTGCCCCCAGTCAGCGACTCCCTCGTGCCAGCCAGAGCACTCGGGCACCTTCTTGTCAGAATCACATGCCATAGGGTGAAAGATACAGCCAAACCCAGTTCTCCTTCACCCTTGCAGCGCACATGGGCTGTGTTTAGGAAAAAGTCATTTAAAAAACCAAACCAAGGAAGAAACGCGTGAAATTAACCTTGTTCTCCTCTTCTCTGCCATGCACACCGGGAGTTCTCTGGCGGGGCGATCAGCCAGCTCGCCTGTCTCGGGCGGCAGCGCCCGGGCCGCGCCCCCGGCGGTGCCCGGCAGGGCCGGCCGGCGTTCCTGGGTGCCCCCGCGGCGCCTCCGCGCCGACTGGCAGCTGGGCAGCTCCTGCAGGAAATCCACAGGTGCGGCGCCGTGCGGCTCCTCGGCGAGGAGAGCGAGCCCTGCGAGGGAGAGACGGGCGCTGCGGGTCGGGGGTCGCGGCGCCAGGGCAGCCGGGACCCCGCGGCGCCGCGAGGGGCGAGGCGAGGGCAGCTCCGCTCGCTCCGCTCCCGTGCCGTGCCGTGCCTCCATCCCCCCGCCCGCCACCTGCCGCCGCCCCGCCTGCCCCGCGCCCTCACCGCCGCTGTCCCGCAGCCATGGCGGCCCCGCGGCGGCCCCCAGCCCGCTCATGTCTGCGGGAAGCCGGAGCCCCGCGCCCGTGCTGCCGTTTCCGGGCGCGGCGGGGCCGTGGGGCGGCGGCTGCCGGAGCGGGGCCGGCGGGCGGGGTGAGGCTGCCCCGGGGCCGCCTTCCCCCGGCCCCCGCCCGCCGGGGGCGCCCGCAGCCAACAGGATCGCGCTTTGGGACACCGGAGTTTTTCTGTTCCTCTTAGCCCAGGCTTGTTTTAAACTTTCCGTGAAGATACACGGCAGGGTGTGAAGGCTCCTGCCATCCCCCCGCCCTCTCCGCTGGAAGGGGCTCACGCACCCCAGGTGCGGGGCTGGGGGTGCTCTGGCTGCTGGGCATCTCTCACCGACGTTTGGCTTGGAAATAAGTTTAGTTTCAATGTCTTCCGTCAGTGTTAACTACCCGTGCTGGTGTTGGGCGGTGTGAAAGTTTACAAATTCCGATGCTTTCATTAGGTCACAAGCCCCAGCTCACAGTTTGTTCTGTGACTGGACGCAGTGGCACAGGCTGCAGTGGAAACAGCACAGCTTTACTCTCGAATGTGAAAACTTGGTGTGAACTGGAGCAAGTAAAGTCAGTAGATGCTGAACCTTTTTTCCGATCTGAGAGTGAGGGTGGGTTTTGTGTGAACTTGTAGTAAACGTCTCAGAGAGACTTATTCTTGGAACGATTCTTGCCTTTTGTGTGAAACTAACACCATGTGTGACAAATAAAGGAATGAAACTTCCATAAGTTTCAAAGGCCTTATGTGGAGGCGGAAAAAAATATTTCTAACCTTTCTTACTTTATTCTACTGATAGTTAAAAGAGAAACGGATTTTTCTGAACATTCTTCATGCACTTTCTGCAGTGGTTTTAAAAATAAGTCATTATTAGGCTTCAGAATGCCAAATCAGACATGAATGCGCATGTTTCTTCTTTTAGCTGTATGTCAGCAGCTCAGGTATATGATTTTCAAATTGCTTTGCTAGCAATAATCTATGTAGGTAATCTGTTTTCATAATAAAACCATAAAATGTTGTTGATAAAAATAAAAGTTCTCAAAGCAATTTAGATGTACATGTTTGTAATCTGTGTTACCAGCAGAGGTGAAAGGTATATCTTAAGGGGAATTGTTGTGAAATTCAGAGACATGGAATTAAAGCACAGCAACTTCCTTATTGCACCAAATGACTTAAAAAACAACAAAGAAACACACTGTGGAGGTGTTCTTGCCTTCGTGCTGGCAGGTTTATCTTTGTTAGTTGGACTTGATGATCTCAAAGGTTTCCTTCAGCCTTGATGGTTCTATGATTCTCTAATGAATATGGATTTTTAGCTATTTTTGATGAGAACAACCTATTACTTGCCCTTGTCCTGTAAGTCTGGAGGCCTATTACTTTTTTCCCTCTCCTTTTCAGAGATCTCAGAGATTTCAGAGACCAGGATGGTTTTTGCCAGGTGGGATTTTTTGTATAGCAAAAGCTGATGCTGTGAGTGTCAGCAGGAACGGGGTGTTGGTGACAGAGCTGGACACGTCAGTGATTCACATTTGTACAGATGGTTGTGGTTCCTTGGTTGGGTGCCACATTTCATGGGATTCCTTTGAACAACTCCCAGCTGATCATTCTGAAAAACTCAGGGGATGGAAAATAAAACCGCTCAGCAGCATCTCTGAAAAATCATTTAGTGTTGTTGAGCATTCATGCTGAGTGTGTGATTCATGTGCTGGATGAGAATGTTCATTTGTACCCACTGTTACTGTGCCTTAAAGCCACCCAATCATGGGCTGTCTTTGGGTGGCCCTAAATAGAAGTATTTACAGAGTAAAGCTGCCCTGGGGTGTCATCTGGGGTGGCAGTTTCACTTTTTATTTATGTTTCTTTTTTTACCATGAAGAATACAAAGAGGAAAGGTGAACAATACACTTGAGGTTAATTAGACTGTTTCTGAAACTCTGTGTTCTAGAGAAGTATTGTGTTAATGATCCCGTGAGAACAAATTTAAATAAAGATTGGAGGAATTGAAACAAGATTGACTTCCCCAGGAATTTTGTGAGAACATTCTCTAATGTTATTTTTTTCAGTTGAGAAAGCTTTTATGACACTTGGAAATGTTTCAATGAATTTTATGGATCACAGCAATCCCAGGTGGAAAAACAGGAAGACAGACATGCTGAGGAGGAGAGAATGGATGATTCTACCAGAGCACAACAGTCACATGCAGGGAATGCAGTAAGTTCCACTTGTATGTCATTTGTCCAGTGTTCCTTATCCACAAAAGCAGCAGCTCTCAGTCTGTGCTGGGCATGGAAGCCAGTGCCATGTTCTGTTTCCCAGGATGCTGGAGATAGATCTGTCACATTTAGTAACACCATCCGTTTCCAGCACAATTGTTCTTTTGTATGGTTCCTCTTCCTAATGCCACAGCTCAAAAATGCTTCTAAGCATTCAGGGAAGTTCTGAGTGATTGCTTTAATTTTGGGGGATCTCATGTTTCACTACCCTGGTGCTTGTGCTGTGGCCTGTGCATCGTGCAGGCAGCTCTGGGGCAGTACAGGAGATCTGCAGACAGCTCCTCTGCAGCCATGCCAGGAATGTTGCTTAGGGCAAAACCTAATCTTACAGCAGCATTAGAAAACTTCACTTAAGTCTGTGTAGAATGTGTCTGGTACAGGATAAACATGTTTTACCGAGTTCAGGAGCTGGAAAAGCACTAGTCATTGGGTAAAAGTCAGCAGTTATACAGCTTCTGAACACAGAGCGGATTGATTTATTTATTACCAGTTCCTGCTGGCATTAATCCAAAGGCTGACAGGGGTATTTTTCATCTGCTTGCATTTTTAGTCTTGCTGACCAGAGAAGTTACTTAGGAATGGTTGGTAGACGTTTCAAGATGTGTGGTTTTTTTGGGAGATAAAATATGCCAAAAAGGTGTAAGAAGCTATATCAACACAGAAGCAGCTGGGGGTCTGTAATCTATACATTAACAAAAAGAAAAAAAAGAAAAAAGGCAGGTTACGGGTCTGGGACAGCAGAACCAGTCTTTTCCTTGCCCTGTTTGCTGCTTTGTCTGTGCCCACCCCAGTGGTGGCTGTTTGGCCCCTTGTTCAGCTTGAGGATGCTCCTGCTCCAAAGCACTGGCCTTTGGGAAGGGCCCTGGGAGCACCCTGGCAGTGCCTGCAGTGTGCTGGGGTATCCCTGAGTCCGGCTGCAGTGCAGTCAGTGAAGGTGAGGCAGGCATCCCTGCTAAGCTGCTGTGGGATAGAAATTCGTGTCAGAAGCACCACCACAGCACTTTGTTGGCTTCTCTGTGTTGCAGCCTGCCTGATGCTCAGCTGGAGCTTTGTCCAGTCTGCAGTTTTTCGTACCTCTGCATGAAATGGGTAAAAGAAGGGAAAGGAGAAAGGCAAGAAAAATCAGTATCTCTGTGTCAGACTAAAGGAGAAGCTCCTTCTGGTGCATACAGAGTACAGGAAGGGCTGGTATTAAACGCCCTGTCCAGGAACTGTGGATTATGCTAGAGTTCACTGGAGTGAACTAATTTTTCACCCTTAGAAGAGCCTTCCTTTAATTGAAGTAAAAATATGTGAGGAAAGATTGTTTCTTTGCTCTACAAATGATTAATCCAGGGATAAAGGAAATGCATCCTGTGTCTGACAACTGTTTCTCTCTGTCCTTTTATTGTGATGTTATTGCTCTCCCAGGCCAAAAGAAAGCATGTTTAAGTTATTGGGAGAAGGGGAGTGAACGTCTCGGAGCTCAAACAGAAACATAACAACGTGTTGTACGGTAGGTAACAGCAAAGAACTTCGCGGACTTGTTTCTCTGTCTGTTGAGCTGTACGAGCAGGACCTCAGCTCCCCTTTCCGGGGGAGCGTTTCCGCGCACAGCCCGTTCGGGGAGAGGGGAAGGGAAGGGAAGGGAAGGGAAGGGAAGGGAAGGGAAGGGAAGGGAAGGGAAGCCGGCGGCCACAGCGGGTCCCCGACGCGGGGACCGAAGGCGGCTCCGGGCGGCGGGAGGGGCGGCCGGCGGGGCGGGGCGGCGGCACCTGGAGCGGGAGAGCGGGGCCGGGCAGCTCTCCCGCGGCCGGCTGGGGAGCGAGGTAAGCGGCCGCGATGGCAGCTCCGGGGCTCCTCCGGGGCTCTGCGTCCCGCCGGGGCTGGGCAGGGCCGGGGGCTGCAGCGGGCAGCGCTGGCGGCAGGGGCCGCGGGAGGGCGGACTGTCCGCGGAGCGGAGCGGGAGGAGCCCGACAGGTGCCTGCCGCCTACAGACGGCTGCTGCTCGCTTAGAGTGATGGAACCGTAAGGGTCGGGCTGCGGGCATGTCGGGGTGTGCTCGGCTTCTGCTCGCTGCAAGGTGAGTAGCCGCGCAGGGCTCAGTGTCAGCCCTGCTGCACGAACGGCCCCTCACAGCTTTATCGCCCCGTCGGTCACATCCGAGCTTCCTCTGCCTTCCGCTGGAAGGGCTGCGAGAACCAGCCCCACTTCCCCGAGGCGTGTGTTTAGCCAGTGTGTAATTTAGCCAGTGTGTCACCCTTCTCTCTGAGGTGTGGCACCAGCCCGGCTGGGATCGCAGCCTGGAGCGTGGCATTTCACTTCGGTGTGGGTTGCGTGTTGGTGGCTGCTAGCTGGTGAATGGATGTGGCGCTGTACTGTCAAGTAGCAGGCTGTGAGTTTTTTGTGTTACAGCAGGTAACGGGAATTTATGTTAAATAGGTGGGAGAAATCTCGGGCTTCAGTATTCGTGTTCTTTGTGGTCCTTCACTCTGTTACTCCCTCAGAACACAGAGACTCACTATTTAACCTGCAAAGGCTAAAACCTTTCTATGCAGAATGCTTAATGCACATCTAAAACCCAACTCTTCATGTCCTGGATTTTATTGCTAAGCCGCTGTCATTAGCAATGCTCTGCTAGTAAAGCAAACCTGCAAGCAGCGGCACTGCACGGGAGCTGCGCTGACTTCTGCTTCCCCTGGCTGTGTCGCCACGGTCCCCTCTGCCAGCCCCGCGGCAGCCTGGTCCTGCTCCGTGTGGCAGGAGCAGCCGGGCAGTGGCTCCAGAGCCACGTTCGAGGTGCGACAGTTCAGGTGTGGCTGCGGGTCCGCCCCTGCCCGTGCGACACAGCCCCAGCGCTGTGCCCTCGGATGAGGGGAGCAGCAGGTGATAAGGAATGCAGCTGAAACGGCACTTCTGCTGGGCTGATATGTCAATACTCCACCCAAAGCAATTCATCTCTAACATTTTTGATTTTTTTTTTTATTTTTGGGTTTAGTCTTTTGGTGGGTTTTTTGGTTGTTTTTTCCCTCAAAGTAAGTTTGTCAGGAGGACGTTTACCCTGGAAAGTGATAAAGTGCTGAGGTGGTGTGGTATGGCTGCATGGGCAGTATAAGAGGAACTGGAACTTTACAGTGGTGTCCTCATCACATATTGGTGAAAAAGTCTCTAATTGCCACTTGTATAATCCACAGGTTGTATATGTTCATTGTAGAATACGCCCTTAACATGCTAGTAGGCTACATTGGATTTTAATGGAGCTGCATTTTGTCTGGAAAATTAAAAAGTATTCAGTTTATGTGAAATTATTTGTCAAAAAATTTGAAAACTGCATATAAAGGTTTTGACAAAACCCGTTCTCTTCTTTTGACTGGTTCCCCCTGATATCGTTCTTGTTTCTTGGTATTCCCAATATTCTGACAGATAAACTTTTTGTTTTCCCTGTGGGAAATGCTGTTTGTTAAATGCTGCTTGTTAATTGCTGCTTGTGCAAATAGTAACAGGACAACAATATTCATAACAGGAAGTTAAGCCAGAAATTACAATCAGAACAATGCCCTTTTTCAGTCCAAGATCTTTGAGTTATGCAAAACCCTGTTTATTATCCAAAATGATCGTATGTATAGTCTTCAGAGGCTTTTCCACTTGAACTGGTGAATGATACTCCTGTAACTGATACTGCTCATTAAAGTACAATTTGCAGGCTGCAGGTGGAGAGGTATCTATTGCAAGTGCAGAATAAACACAGCTTTCTTTTATGGCTTTCTTTCAGTCAGAACTGTGCTAGTAAGCAGTATCTTCCAATAGACCTGCTGTTGTTGGCTGCCTTTCCACTCAAAGCAGAAAATTAATTCTAACCAGGTACTCACTTCTGTTTTTTGGGGTTTTTTTTGTTTTTTTTTTTTTTTTTTGTTTTTTTTTTTTTTTTTTTTTTTTTTTTTTGTTTTTGTTTTTTTTTGTAAAGAGTTATTTTCTTTAAATACAAGTAGCTGGCAATGTTGGTTAATAGACTTAAAAAAACTTGTTTTGCAAAGTAAGATTTAGTCCTGCTAAATGCAGAGAACATGACAGTCTGCAATTTGGAAATTCAGTCACAAGACTGACTTGCACTGATATGAAATGATTCTTGCTTCAGCCTTTTTTTCCAGATAATGGTCACATTATGAACTAGGTAACGTTTTTCAAGAATTAAAGTAATAATGTAGAGTTCCGTAACTTATTGTTGCTAACCCTGCCTCTCTCTGCCAGGTATACTGTTCTTGATCTTCAGTTCTCTCTTTCTATTTTTAGTAGTTATATATCTCAGTGCTTATGATTTTCCTAATGAATTAAGTTTGCCCTTGTGGTCAGAGTTAGGAGAATAAAAGCAACAGAGCAGCAAACAGAGTTGCTCTCAAAGGAGCTTTCAGGTAAAGGGTTAGATCATTCAAAGTCATTGTCATGTGTACTTCAGTCCCCAGGAACTGGATCTGTGGGGCCTTTTGGGTGGAGAAGCAGGGATGTGTGTGGTAGATTAGGGAGAGTGCTATGAATTTCACAGAATTAATGAAGTATCTGAACTTTCACCCACTCCCTTTATGCAAGAAAACTGTATGTGCTTCCACTTAATAACCTTAATAACACTTTACGGGACACTAACATTTAACTATATATTGTAACAAATTTTTAGATGTTTCTGGGGCATGTTTATAATGCAGGCTTCTAAAATCAGGTGAAGAAGTAGAAACCTGTCTGAGACACTGCATACACAAAGTAGCTGGCAGTCCTTCCCCAAAAACCTTGTCCAAGCAGCCACAGGTGATACAAAGGATTTAACTTGCAAAGGAAGTGAACACCATGAAAATACTGTAATCTTACAATATTGTGAGGGAATTACAAGAGGAATGTTAAATGGAAGGGATAAGGCAAAAAAGTGAGTAGGTGCAGAAAAATGGATGAGAAAATAAGGAACAGAGCTCTTGATGCTGAAGAACAGCTGGAGGCAAACAACCACATTTCTGCTTCCTTCTGCCTGGCTGCTCTCTGGACCCCACTCTTACAGGAACAGCTGAGGACTAGGCAGAGTGGGATCTGGATTCTGGTAGGTGCCCTTACACTATAGGAGTAGAAGTAAATCCATTTGGGGTCCAGAGCCAACAAGCTGTTGGGAGAGACAGCAGCAGGGGGATGCTGTCACTCTCTCTTCCCAATTTGTTCATCTGTCCCTATGCAAGACTAAGAAAATGAGTTTTTAGTGCTGCTGCATGTCATCTGTCACTTGTAGTGGAGGCACAATTTAGATTGCTTAAATTGAATTCAAGGTCTAAAATAGCAGAGTTGGTGTTGATTCCTGTAATGGGCCCTGCTGACCTCAATAAAACCACAAAGGGAGTCCTGTAAGAGGTGGTTGTTGGTGCTGGTTGGGTACTTTGGCAAGATGCAGTAAAGATAAGTGACTTTTGCTTCCGTGTATGATTCACCTGGTTCCATTGCTAATACATCATTTAGAGATGAGGTTTTCTCCAGTGTAGTGTTTGATTAGTGTCAATACACAGGCCCTTTAGATTTTCTGAGAGGCTTTCCTGGTGTGTTGCAAAAGTGTTAAAACTGTTGGGACTGAGACAGTGGAAGAGTGGTGACCAGTACTGAAATCCAGCTGCTGATGCAGAATGTAAAACTCCAGCTTCTCTCTTAAACTCGCTTTTGGCTTCCAGAAATCAGTCTGGTTCTTTATCATCACGAAGATGTGTGGAACATGTTGAACAGGACAGGCACTCATGAATGAAACTGGGGTAACGGTGAAGCCCTGTGTAGTCATACCCTACTAAACTAAACTGTCTTTATGGAAATAGAGCACATCCAGCCCTCTGAATCACTTCTTCCATGAGTTCTATTCCCTTCATTCAACATTATTAAGTTATCTATGAAGCAGTTCTGGAATTCCCTGGTTTTATTCCACTTCAAGATGTGTGCAATTAGGATTTACTTAATGAAATCTTTTTTTACTGAGGGATTCCAGGTAAGGAGCTTGAAGGTCTAAGTGGCTTTCCTGAAACTTGATGCCAAGACAAAGTGCTGTTTTGGCAAGACATTAATGTTTGTTTTATTATCTTCTACATGAGGATTAGTGTCTATAGCAGAGCATTACCTGCACAGGAAGTGATGAAACTAACCTGGAATATTTTGTCAAGGCTGTTGATCTGTGACTTGAAGGCAGTTATTTTTCTGGGAGATGATTCAGAAGTGTGAGTGTGCACTGCTTGGAGTTTCCTGGTCCATATCATTACAGGGTTGAACGATTTAAGCAGAAAGTACCTGCCCTCCACAGATCATCTAACTTATTTACATATAAATGATCATTAAACCCACTGATCTTAAACACTTCTGTACTCCAGAGAAGGCACACAGGATTGATTTGTTTCAGCAAGATAAGTTGCTTGCTGAAATCCAAAAATGTAACCCACAAGTGGACGCCACTCTGCAAAGGGAAGATTTGTCCAGATCCCACTTTCTGTCTTTCACAAATAACCTCTGTCTTCCAGCTATTTTTTTTGTCCTTCTAAATAATATTTTAAGGGAAAACTAAGTCTAAATGTCCTATCCTTTCCTAGAACTATGGTTTGCTGCATTCCATCATAGGGTGAAAAGAGCAAAGAGGTGGTTTAGTTCGAGCATTACCTGCTTTGGGTTCTTTCCAGTGAGCTATGACTGGTCAGAAATGTATAAACTGCCAGACTTGAATTAGCCTCAGCATACATGGAAAATTTACTTCAAGTCATTAAAATTTTGTGAGTGGAGAAAAAACTGTGTTTTCAGATGCTGGGTTCAGTGTTAGACTGTAAATGTCCCTGTGGATTTTCATAGTGATCCCAGCATGGAGTACATCATAAGACTCAAAGAAAACAAAGTGCATAAAGACAGCCAACAGGGAATCTATATTGGGCTTTTTTTGAGTTTCTGAGGTAACCTTTATGGCTGAGCCTCAAGGTCTCTCAAATGAGTAAGAGAAAGAAATGCTGGATAGATTTTCCAGCCAGGCTGATCTGTTTCTTCTGGTTGGTTGATGGCAGCAAGGTGGTTGATATGGATGTCTGGTGCTTTCTGCCAGTTTGCTTCTGGGTAATGCTGAGTCTGCACAGCCCATACACTTCCAACAAAATATCTGTGCTCTCTACAGCTCCAATGAGGACCAGGCAAGTTGGCAAACTGTTTAGATCAGTGCTGAGCTTTCCAGCTGCCTTGCTGGCAAGCTTCCCAGCTTTTCGGATAGCAGAGTCCGAGAGAGTTGGGTTCCTGGGAAACCAGTTAAAAAAATAGAAAAATGTAATTTTGCACACTCTTCAAAGGGAATTGTCTCAGAATTTTCATCCCCTGAGAAAGTAATATTTCCCTCTTCAGCTTTTCATTGCAGTTTGAAATATAAACCACATTTATAGGAGATGTTTAGTTTTCCAAGCAAGTCTTTGCAGAAGATCATTATAATATTTTTCAAGAAGCATTTCCATGCTTCTAAATAGAGTATAGGGACAGAATGTACTAATTCCTGAAGGGTTTGTGCAGAAGTTCAGATATATTCTGAGCTAGTTCTCAAAAGATCCCCAAGAGCTAAGTGGTTCCTGTCAAAGGAAATCTACCTCTTCAGGAGATTTAAGCTTCTCATGACTTTTAAGTAAGAGCCTTGGATTTCTTTTAAGTAAGAGCCTTGGATTCATGGGACATTTATTAAGTTTGCTTGGGGATGAGGAAAGAAGGCTCTGCTAACTACTCTTGTGCTTTCATAAGAACCTCGCTCTGTCTCTGTAGGTGTGAAATTGTCACCTGAACACAAGTGTCACTTAGGAGAGACTGTTTATGGTTTCTGTTTGGCAGCAGTCACACCCTGTTGTTTGCAGCAGCAGGGATGATGCTCTGTGTGTTTCCATTGCCTGCTGTGCTTTTCCTGGATGTGCTGAGTACCTGGGCCTCAGAGCACCCTTCCTCCTGCTGTAATCAAAGTGTAGTCAGTGTTCTGATTAAAATGTTGGACTTTGAATTCAATCAATCCCTTGTGTTTATAAGCACAATTCTGCAAGTCAGGGTGCAAAACCTGGGCAGTGTTTTACAACTACATCACACTGCAAGATTTTTAGACTGTCTTCCAAGCTCTTAAGGTGTGTAAATGACAAAAAAGTAATTTAAGAGCTTCTTTTGGCACAATAAGATTTTGAAAAGCCCTCAGAAACTAGACACTGTATAATTATACATTTTGAAGATACTTTTCATATAATACTTCCTTTGCTGCAGTAAAAATCATAAATAAAATCCACTGCAAATGAAAAAGTTTGTTGAGACTCTATTGTTAAATGAGATTCAGCTCTGCTTTTCCAGGAATGGAACCTAAATAAAAATAGATTCTGATGGGTTTTACCAGCTGTGCCCTTTATAGTTTATTTTTCCCTTCCTTGATGTGGAATAGTTTACCAGCTTAGGAAACTTACATGGTGCCTTTAAGAAGAAATGCTAAAAATAGTTTCCTTTTTTATTTTGAGTATGATTTTTGATTAATTGCAAGAACTGCCTGCTTAATTTGCATTCTCTTTTTCTAATGTAACATTCCCTTTTTATTTGCTCATGAGGACTCCCATTCAATAAATTCTAAGTCTGGCTTGTTTAAGATTAAAATGGAGCACTCTGTGAGAAATCTAAAACCAGGCCTATTTAAAGGATTGAGGCATTTAGCCATTAGAAGAGCCCTGATTGAGTCTCTAGATGTTGTCAGCTCTGTACAAAGCCACAGTCCCACGGGTCCCTTATTCACAACTCAGGCTTAGAGGTGCACTGCTAGCAGGGCAGGTTTCAGTTCCTCTTTCATTTTGGAAATGCAGTTATTTGTTGAGAAAATTTGTGCATTTGGCTTTTGCTCTTTAAGGAGGAGAGAGAGAACTTTATTATTTTTCTCAACATTTTGACATGCTTGTAAAGCCTGGCCTCATTAGTGTTGGGAAAACTGTGGCACTGCGGTTCTGTAGGTTTGGAGAGACCTAACTATAGAGAAAGATGAGTTCCTATTTGACCTGCAGTTTCTGGCGGACCCCAATTTCCCAATGGTGAGGTGATGAAGTTACAACCACTGCTGATTTATACTGTTTCATATTATTTGTTAGTAGAATCTTCTAAGTTGCTAAAATTGAGTTCCTTCCTTTTAATTTTTATGCACCTGCATCTGTTTTGTAATCAGGTCTGTAATCAGTCTTCCTATTAACATATTAATGAAGCAGTAGAGACAAAAATAAGGAATATTTCACCCTTCAAACCAAGGACTTGTCATGTCTTATCATAACAATGAAGGCTTTGAAAATCCAGACTACCACTTCTCAGAGACATTGGAAATTGATAGACGGTGAGTTTATTTAATTTTATTGTGTGACTGTGCCATAAGAAGTAAAGTAATTTATATGTAGAAGATACTTCTTCTCTGGAGTTTTAATTTGTGGATTTATTTTAATCCCTCCTTTATGCTTTCATTCTCAGACAAATTTTTAAAACTGTTACCAGGAAGGCAGCATTCAAAGGAAATGGTGTGTTTACTTTTTACATGTTGGATGAATTTTAGTTAAATGTATTTGTGGCATAATGTCATACATATTTTTTAGTTCCAGTAATTTTCACAATGGGATATAACCTTGGATATCTTTGTTTTCCAAGCAAGTATTCCTGTTTAGTTAGAGTCTAAGCTAACTTCAGGCGGAGAAAATTTTAGCCTTCTTAATTCATTTGATGACCAAATGAGAATTATGTTGTTGAAGTTCTAAATGCAAAATATCTCTCAGTATCATAGTTTGTTTTATAACATACTCAAATTTGATGATAATAGGTAGCAGATTATTCAGGATACCTATTGAGGGTTTTTATGACAGTCAGGATTTTCTTTTTTACTGCTTACACAGGGGGAGTTCTCAAAGGAATCCATTCTCTCACCAAACTCCTTATGATTCATCTCTGTATGATTACTATGGAGAGCACAGAGGGAGGGAGCACAACTACCCTGTGGCCATCCCAATGGCTTCCCTGGGAGCTGGCTCTGACTACAGCCAGGATTTACCCAGCACAAGTGCATATGGAAATTTCACAGGTATGTAATTTCTCATGTGACCAGCTTGGAGAATGCCTGGAACAAATAACACTTGGCTCTGTTCCGAGGGAGTCCTGCTGCTCTCCAAAGCTCAGCTCTGTAAATGTTTTTAGCTTTTTGGTTTTTTAAGCAGTTTGTGTGTTTTATTAGCAAATCTATGGATTGTTGTGTTAACAGATCAATAAATATTATCTTGTATGGACTGAGTAAGTTGTTGAGTATGTTAGGATGTACATTGGAGTGGAATATGGGAGTTTTGTTGAGGGACTAGGTTGCTGTGCTGGCACTAGGTCTGTATTTTGTCATAGGCTTGGCATTTTGTGTCTGTAAATAACCCATAGCAGTTTGCAGCTTTGTGTAACTCTGATTTCCTTTCAACAGAAAATCTTTCCTTTGAGCCTGAACCACAATTGACTTACACCCCACATGCTACCTCCCATGTGCTGGATTATCCCTACACTCATGGAATTTCCAGTGGATCAGAAGGTAAGGATTGTGGTGCATCACAATATTGCATGTCAATCTTGCCTTCCATTAAATAATATTAATAAATATTTTAAAGCCTGCTTGTTCAGGTATGAATATCTTCACACAATAAAAGGGGTCATAAATGGGGTCCTTCCACATCAGAGAGCTGAGCTCCACACTGGGATGTGACACTGGGACTGGCCATTATCTTACTGGGAAGGCCAGGCAAGGAAAGCTGTGCCTAAGCTCATCTGAGTCATGGCTGGAAGGAAGATGCTTTTAAGGAGTGTGGTCACCTGTTTGCATAAGTGGATGAAAGGAGCTGGAGAGAGCAGCTGCATTTTGGCCCCAGGGAAATGGGAGTTTGGCACATTGAACTTAGCACGATGAAGTGTGATTCTAAAATGATCCCCCTGAAAGCTGGGGAAGGATTTTTAAAGAAAGGGCTTGTCTACTAGGAAGAAAGTCTTGAATAGTGAATATGTGCATTTGTGAATGGGTTAGATGGAGTTCTCCATGACAGCTGAAGACTGGGCTCAATTCCTTTTTTCCAGCATTTATCTGAAAAAGTGCTTGCACTTGTCAAGGACGCCCAGGAAAGAAGGGAGTGGGGGAGTGTGTTTGCAAGAAGTTAGTGAGATTAAAGGACAGCCTTTTAGCTTCTTCTTGTGAAAGTGAAATTTGAATTTCTTAAGTGAAATTGTCAGGACTATCTGGGTTTCCTAAAGAATGTGTGTCATTCAGACAGCTTCATTCGGAGACGCAACCGAAGACCCCCCGATGAGATCTTCATGACTTCTTCCAGCATGTTTGAAACAGATCCCGTGTGCAGGGAAGGTAGGGGTTTACCTAAGGGGTTCAGTATTTGACAGTGTCCTGTACAGGGATGCTGTGGTTGATGCTGCTCTGTTTCTCACCAGAACTGCGTGTACAGCCCTTCTGTGGTCATGGGGACAGCTTAGGTTTGTGTTATGGTAGTGATTAATCTTTTATGCTCTCCCAACACACTCAAATCCCATGATAAATGAAATGAAGTGCAGTATGAAGGTGTTAAATTTAGAAAGAAATGCTTAGCTCTTTATTAGAATTTGTTTGACCAGCCAATAGATTGCTTTCAGCCACTGTGTCTGGAATTAGCACCAAATTCCAGCTATGCAGAAGCAGCCTGATTGCCAGGTCAGAGAGGTGTTCTGTGGCATAGGCAGGGCTAAGTGTGGGCACTAACATCAACTAAAATTACAGAACAAATAAAGCAAAAATTTAGCTTTCAAGTCAATATGTAGCATAATAGAAGTGTCATTATCAGTGATCAAGCAATGGACGAGAATCTTGGAGTTTTGTCAGTGTTTTATTTTCCTTTATATTGCAACTCTTTCTATGAACATTATTGGACTACTTGCATCTGATTTAGAGTTCTGAGGGAGCTGATGATATTCTGGGCAATATTATTAAGTCTCAGCTTGCACAACTTGGTAGCAGTGAAAATGGGAGATGTTGTTATATCCATTTCAGGTTATATACAAAAATTACTGTATTCTTATCCCCAAATTTTGTTTTTTGCATGGGTTTGATGCAGAGGAAGATTTAGTTAGAAGTCTTGCAAGTATGTCCAGCAAAGAAAGGATTAAAGCAATCCAGAAGATGCCAGAGACCATGAGAAAAAAGAGAGAGATCAGGTAAAAATCAAAGTTTATCTGTTTTGTTTTAAAAACATTTACTTCTAGCAACATCTAGCTATCAATTATGGGACTTTGCCATTTGCTGAGCTTTGGTTTGCCACTTTATGACAAAGTACTTTTTAATGCATTCTTAAAAAGTTAATGTCTTGCAAGAGAAAATAATTTAATAATGGAGATAAGAAGAATCTCTCATGGTAATATAAAACAAAATATCATGCTCCTGAGATTTGGTAATAAATGATGACCTGAGATTTATTTTCAAAGGAAACTTGGATGTTAGTCATTGAAAATGGAGAAGAGACCACATGATCTTAACCATCCTTTTGTCTCCTTATGAAATATATTTAAATTCCGCTGCCAGTGTGAGTTAGTGGAGGGGTTAGAACATGCTGTCATAGCAGGACAGGAGCCAAGGTATCAGCTAATATAAAATGAACCAGTAAGCACATCTCCATGTTGTACTAATTCTATTCATGTGCACAGGGGTGAAAACTGTATTTGCAGCATCTTCTTTGGCTTCTTGATTCAATTATAACTCATTCCATAATGCTTGTCACCCCTGCCCTGTTCTTTCACAGAAACAAAGTTCTTAAAGAAATAACCAAAAAATCAAGGCATCGTGGTGCGCAGTGTACACAGTGTCTGCAGGGAGCAGCTGTGGTAAGTGCCAGAAACTTCTGTCAGTCACAGCAGAGCAAACCACTCTAGCTGCAATGTTACCATTGTCTCCAGAGGAATCTGGTGTCTTACTTCATGTTACTTACCAATAAGTAAGTAAGGATCCAGTTAATTGCTGTAGTGTTCATTAACAATGAATTGCATTGCAGGAGCACTTAGGAGCACCAGTTCACCATCTTATGGTGCATGGAGTGGGGCAAATCTATTCTTAACATAAAAATGAAACTCTAACATTAAAATGTGAAGATTTTTAAAGTGAAATGGAGTCCTGTTTGCTTGCTGAGATTCATGTCTCTCCTCTTTTTCCCTCCAGTCATTTCGGCGATTTGGAAATACCCTTTCAGAATATTTTCACCAACTGCGGCCATGGCACAAGACCCTGAAGATCATTGGTGCTGAGTTTGGAACAAGTGTTCTTTCTTACTTTGTTTTCTTGAAGTGGCTGCTAAATTTGAACATAATCTCATTCCTCATAAACTTTGGTTTCATCACAATTCCTCAGTTTCTTGCAGCAGAACCAAATAACCTTTCATTCACGGGCTTGGAGCTGTTCACTGGAGCTGTAAGTATTTAAATTTAATCATACCTGTGATTCATTATAAGGAATAGGACAGCTCAGTGATTAGCTGAGGCTGTGCTGTTCCTTATAATGGAATCTCACCTCTAGTAATTGGTCTTCAGATGATGATCCTTCCTACTGTGGAGGTGATAGCAAATATTCTGAATGATGTCCTCGTCTTTTCAGGGTTATTTTCAACAAACAGTGCTCTACTATGGCTTTTACACCAATGCTACAATCAGTAAAGTGGAGAATGGTCCATCTTACAACATGCAGCTGGCCTATATTTTCACTGTTGGAATATATTTTGTCATCTGTTTTCTTTTCTTGTTGTTCAGGTAAACTGACTGTGAATTCCTATTTTTCTATATAAAGTGGAAAATAGCCACACAATAAAAAAAAAATAATTCTGCCAACAGTTAGAAGTAATAATTACTTGAGTATGTTTCTGTAAATCCTTATTTACAGGTGTAGAGTTTAAGTAGAAATTTCTGCTGAAAAGGCAGTCTCCGGGAATCAAACCTTTATTACAGAAATTAAAAATAACTGCAAAATAGTGAAGAACATAGAGAGAATCCCACTTCAAACTGGGAATACTGTGATCCCCTTTTGTAAGCTGTTGCTCCTAACATTGTTTCTTACTGATGTGGCCTTCCAGGGGTAAAGATTGTCAACAACAATCTTGAGATGGAAATGCTAGAGTTTCTTACATTAAAGTTTATTATCCACATTGTTGTATGTGACATGCTCTGACATAGGTCCAATAAAACTTGTGATGGGATGGAAAAGCTGACAAATCTCCCTCCTTGCTCTGCTGTGCAGACTTGATGAATTTTCTCTGTTAGACATCTGACCAATTTAATTTTCATTGCAGCATGGCAAAATTCTTCTCCAGAAACTTCGTTAACCCTCAGACATTCTCTGTGAATGCCAGCAAGCTGCTCTGCACTTGGGACTTTAATATAACTAATGAGAAAGCTGTGAAGCTGCAACAAAAGAATCTTCACACACAAATAAAGGTACAAACCACAGGAGGTGCAAAACTAATGTGTGTGAGTCATTCTGTTACAGACTTAGCTGTGCATACAAATTGGTGTGTGCACATACAAGTCTCTGGCAGAGTGACACAAGTGTGCTAGTCCTGTACCTAAGAGATTTACATCTTCTTGACTTCCTGAGTTTCATTTGGCCTCAGCTCCTGGCATTAGCTTAGCTGCTTGTTTACCTTTTCTTTTTAAGCTACATATAAATATTTGTATGCTTCTGTTCTATTGAACGAGTCTCAGTGACTATTAAATATTTGCCATACAGAATATTTATTCAGGTTTTTCTTGTTCCTGCTATTTAAATATTTTATAAACAAAAGGCAGGCTGGAAATATTATTTGTGAAACTTGACTTCTAGGATAGGAACACAAAATTGCCCAGTAAATGTTCCTAGGATATAACTCTGCCCATCTTCTAGAGCAATAATCTTTCATTCAGTTTCTCTGGTAGTGCCTTGAAACAAGTTTTGCCTTATGCTGTTGACTAAGAACTTCTTCATTAGGAATTGTTTCTTTGCAGGAAGGTCTCACTGAAGTGAACAAAGAAGTTCTAAATTTTTCTGTGATGGAGAGAGTTGTTCGTATTGCTTTTCATCTTCTTGCTTGGGTTGTTTCCCTGGGAACAGCAGTAGCTGCTTGTACTGGTGTTTACTTCCTCTCCATTAATAACCTCAAGGTAAGGCCAGAATTTGCATTTTTCCACACAGGTATTTCACACCGAGTGTGAGCACTGCTCTGTTCACTATGAGGAGCCCAGGGATGCAGAGCTGTATTTGCTGCCAGAGGACACACAAATTCTGCTGGGCCTAAAAAGCTGCTTTGCAAGGCCTGCCCAGCTGGGGACTGTGGCAAGAGTGAGGGGTCTGAGCAAATCTCCCTCCTGTCTCCAGCAGCTGCTTGCCTGGACCCATGGTCAGCTCAGGGACAGTGCATCTGGTGACCTGGGGAGAAAGAGCAAGAAGCAAGACCTGTCCCTTCTTCCCCAGGAGCTGCATTTGGGCTGGGGCTCCCACCATTGGTCCCACATAATTTATGGGAAGGGGAGAGGGTCACTGTGCTGCTGCTCATGGGCCCCTAAAACATGACAGTCTCTAACCTGAGAACATACAGGGAGGTGAGCCAGGGGGCTTCCCTGTGGACACACCTTGAGATAGATTTTGGTTAAGGCTCTAAGTTTAGGTTGTTTCATTATGGGGTTTTTTTCTCTCTTAGCTGTTTATGAAAGGGTATAGCAATGATCTACAGAGACAATCTGCCATGTTGGTGCTACCTGTGATTGTATCTCTCCTCAACACATTGATCCCATTCTTCTTCTCCTGGCTTGGGCACCTGGAGAAGTTTCAGACTCCTGGACAGCACATATATGTCACTATTACCAGGTATTTCTTGCTGCCACCTCTTAGTCTTTTGGCCTGAACTTGTCTGAGTTCTTTTTGATACAAAGCTGTGTCTGGGTGGTGTGGGAGGAATAGGGAGCTATGGAGGAGAATTAATCTTCTCCAAAGGCTTCTGTGCACTCTTGTCATCATGACCTTTTGTCTTTCATGAGCTTCTGGGATGTTATATCTCTGCATGAGGATGAGGAATGGTTTCCCTCCCAGCTGGGTGTACTGTCACACTGGGCTTGTAGCACTCCCTGATTGCCCCTGGGCTGTTGGCCCCTCCCCAGGAAAGGAAGGGAAGCAGAGAGAGGACTGAGGTCATCTCACTTAAAACCAGATGTCTGGAATTCACTCTGCCTAACCCCTGGTGTCCCTCAGCCCTCCCTCCCCTGAGGAGGCCCCACTCCCAGCCTGTTAAGCACATGTTGTGCCAAGGTTGTCATGCCCAGCTCCCCTTCTGCCAGGACAATAGAACAATGCCACACCTGACCTCCCAGCAGGGCTCCTGTTAGTCCTGGCACCCTGCAGTGCCACGAGGAGGTAAAAAGTGTAACCAGTGGTCATCCAGCTATAGACCAGCTGTTGGTGCAGTTACTCTTACTTCTTCTTTTTAGAAATATCATCCTGAAAATGTCAATTGTTGGAATACTGTGCTACTACTGGCTTAACATCGTGTCTACCTCAGAGTCACAGGTAAAGTTCCAAAACCACAAATCTGACTTGCAGTGCCATGTAGGAACCACTTGGATAAGAGACTTGCTTCAGCAAAGAGAAGCACATGTGGTGTCTTGGGAAGTTGTTTCCTACCCTAACAACTTTTATTAGCAACTTGAGAGAAATCAACTGTAGAAAAAAAATTAATGACCCAGCTCAAATCTCAGCTGGATGGCAGCATTGTTCATTGAGAAGTCAACTATGATTTGCCAGGCTGCTAGAATATATTTGATCAAGTTTTTAGATCTTTGATCAAGTTTCAGATGCCCAAGCATTTGGGAACAATGTTTAAATAGCATAATTTCTAAATTCTAGTTTGATTTTTTTTCTTCTGTTTCTTAAAGTGCTGGGAAACTTTGGTTGGCCAAGATATCTATCGTCTTGTTCTAGTTGACTTCATATTTTGTTTGCTTGGCTCTTTCTTTGGAGAGTTTCTACGAAGGTGAGTACTACTTTTCTAATCTTCTTTTCATTCTTCAACCAAAGATATGATCTATTTTCTCCATGTGAGAAAATTCCAGCAGAAGCATGGCTGTGGCACCACTGAAGTTTCCCTGATTTTCCCTACCAGGCAGAGTCTCTGTGTACATGCCTTGTGTATATTGCTGTTCCTCCTCAGAAGGAGGTCAGTGTGTCCTTTTTCCCTTTGGAGATGGAAACACATGCAAAGGGGAAGCCACATTCTACTCTCATGGATTTCCTGAGACTGAGGTGACAACCAGCTGTCTCAAGCACAAATTCATCTTCTCTGCACAAGCATGGGCACACTGCTGCCTTTCCTTGGTGTACCCACTGTGATTTTTTCCCTCTTAGTTATGTCACTATAGCATCCACAAGTTTAAAATCTGATTTTATCAGTCTTATTAAGCATATAATGAGTCTCTCAAAGGTAGAGGTCTCCAGGATGATAAATGAGAGAATATTGTGGACTGGATGTAAGGAAAAAGTAATTTACTTCTGACATCTGTTGTGTGAACCTTCTTAGTGCCAAACATTGCTTGTGGCTTAGGCAGTATTTGAGTGCTTGCCAGCTCTACAGAGCATTTAAATCCCTGGCCATACTTTTGTGCAGGAGATCCATTGTTTGCTCTCTGCTCACGATTTGAACAAGACTGGTTCACAAGGTAGGGCTTTGTTAACTTTTTCTTTAATTTATACAAGACATTGTTGAGAAGCTCTTGAAGAATTTTCCTCCATGGCTCTTGCCAGTGTACTTTAATCCTCCTGTTCTTGTTGTGTTCAGTAGGAAACCACCTCCCAGCAAAAAGTCACAGAACTAAAACTGCAATGTCAGCTGTGATGAATGGCCTCCCGTAAGCTGGGCAAAAGCACCTGACGTAAACATGTGAAAGGTTCAAAGTGCAATTGCTTGTATTTAACATTTTGTGCTCAGAGTAACCTCCTGAAAGCCCAGCTCTGTTGATGACGCAGTTGATGAGGTGGTATCAAGGTGTGATAGTTACCAAAATCTTTATTGCTCTCGCCACAACAAGCAAGAAACTGAGTCTCCCCAGCTCAGGAAAAATGAGGTGACTAAAAGGGATTCTTGGTCCTCAGTAAGAATCCTCTCAGTACTTGCTTACCTGTCTGTTTCAGCTCCTTGCAACCTCAGTTAGTTTGAAGTAGGATGTATTTGAGGTTACATTAAGAGTATCAGTGTACAAATTTCATTATTGACAGTGAAAATTCTCAGGATCTGAAAAAGCAGTTTTGTTCTGAGGTCCCTTGACATTTCAGCTGCTTCAGAACAATAATACTTGTGCTTAAAGCAACAAGCAGTTACTAATACAGATATATACTAATCCAGTAAGAAATCCTTGTTGGTTTTTTGTTTCAGTTGTGTGAAATATATACTAGGTCTTACTTCAACCCTGCTTTGTTTTACAGGATTTTTTTTTTGCCAAATTGATTAATTTCTGCTGTGCTGTCTAATGAACAAGCTGTGGCTGCTTTGCATGGTACTAATGCAGCCTCTAAATAATTTGTCACTGATGCTTGTTTTCAGAAAGTCATTTACAGGGATTTCTACAGAGGACTTTATCATCTAGCAAATACTGTTGTGCTATAGTTTTTTGTTTCCCCCCACCCAGAATTATTGGAACTACAGTCTGCATGAACCTGGGGCTGCCAGAATTTGATATTGGACGAAATGTTTTAGATTTGATCTATGCACAGACTTTGACCTGGTGAGTGTTACATTTACAGCCAAAGCTTCATTTGCATGTAGAACTATCATGGAAAAATTCTTATTCTGATGTTTGTAGATGTTTCCCAGAAAGAACAGGATAAAAAACTGGGAGATGAGCTGTTCAGTGCCTTTGGTAAGGATTGTGGCTTGCCAAAGTAATTATGTGGGCAGTAACAATAACTTCAGTCAGCAGTTTGCCTGATGGCCACCTGGTCTGGGAGAAACCTGATAGGTTCCTGCAGGAATATCCTGGAGTTTTGTTTACTTCCTCACTGGGATGATGTCCTTGTTGAAATAGTCCCAATATAAAATGCTGGAAAAGATGCCTGATTTCCAAGAATGAGTATGTTACTCCAGTTACAAGAGGGTTCTGCAGATCTGTGCATAGATAAGTGTGTTTGAAATTGCATATTTTCCAAGCTGGACTTACTGCTAGAGGATCAAGGGTAACAAAATCACATTTCCAACTAATCCCACACTATCTGTATATGAAGTTATTGTGGTATTTTTCTGCTTTCAGTGCACTGAGAACTGAATGGTGAATAGTGAAGATGTAACTTTTTTCTCCTATAAATCCTTCCTTGTAGGATTGGTATCCTGTTCTCACCTCTGTTGCCTGGAATCCAGATGATAGCATTTTTTATAGTATTTTTTGTGAAAAAGGTAACAAACTTTCTATGTATTCATCATAAATAATAAAGAAGTAGAATTAAAGGCTGGAGAACTAACAGTGGACAAGTGCATGTGTCAATGTAGACACTCAGCCTGTGGCTGTGACTTTGGCCTCTCAGCTGCTCCCCAGCAGCTCCCCCCTGTGAAATCATCTAAGTGTAGGCAGGGTGATTCAGCTAAAGATCATGGTGGAAATGGCTTCTTTTCAGAATTGTCTCAGTAGCATGACCAGATTATAAGTTGTTTGTTAAATCATGACGCAGATTTTAGTGTTGAATGTAGAAGAACAAAGTAGGTAGAAAGATGGATTGAAATTTCCCTGAACCATGAGTTTGCATATGCTACAAAAGCAAACCCAGGAGACTTCTGAAGAACCCATCAGAACCTCATTTTGCCTCTTACTACTTTAAGATTATATTCTTAAATTTTTCTAAAACTACACTCTATCTATCAAATTCACTTAAAACTTGTTGGAAACTTTTGATAGATGCTGTTTCAGCAATTTCAGTGGGATTGACTTAAACCAAGTTGAAGTGGCAGGCAACAGCATTCCAAAGTACCTTCCTCTCTTTAAAGGTCAGTCTGATGAGGAATTGCCAGCCCCCTGGCAAAGTCTGGAGAACTGCTCAAATGATGACATCCTTCATTTTCCTGCTGTTTTGTCCTTCCTTCCTTGGAGTCCTGTCAGTCATTGGAGTCACTGTCTGGAGGTATGGAAGATCACTGGCATCCAGGCCTGCTAAATGATGCTGTGTGATCTGATACCAGGCAGAGGGGTCTGCATTTCTCTATAAAAGAAGTTATATTAACTGCTGGTGGAAGGTTTCAGGTGTTCATGAGACGTTCTGTACTCTGAAAACAAGACTTGCTCTGTGAGCTTGTGACAATGTGGCTCACTTGTCCCATGAGAAAGTGGAAGGAGAAACAAAGTTGCATTGAATTTTTGGATTCCTATTTAAATGCATCAAATTTTACTTTTCCTCCTCTTAAAAAAGCTCCTGTGACCAAGTCCTAGTTCCTAGCTTACTTATAGTACAGGTGATTCTGGGTCTGCAGCAGAGAAACACCTGGGAAAACTCAGCTGAGGTCAGCCCCTGGATTATTTCTGAGCTTCAGAGGTTCTTTCTGCAGGCAGGGCTGACCCTGTAGTAATGCATCTGGGTTGTTACCAGTGTTTTAGAGCTGCTTTGGTCTGTGTGTGTTGCTCTGGTCACAGGAAGTAGGGCAGCATGGATACACTTTTCTCTTGACAATAGTCAGCAACGTGATTTTGGTATTTAGTGAGACAGGTAACTACACATGAAACCAGGTGGGATGAAAGCTATCAGAACTATCATTTCCAGACAGCAAGTGGGAATTTCAGGCTGTCTGCAGTGGTTCAGTTTCAAAGCAAACACTTTCCTATTTCAGTCTACCTGAAAATGTTAATTCTTATAATGGGCTGTCTTCTTTTACCACCTTCTGTTGTTACTGAAGATCTGCAGTGACTCATGTCCCTGAAGGCAAGGTGAAATTATTTCACCTTGTGGTGAAATGTTAAAAAAATCCAGTTTTTCAGTTTCCTGTAGTGTGTGCTACAGTGATTGAGATGTCATATTTATGTGAAAGTTGTGCTCACAGGGCTTGGTACTGATCCATTGCAGCAAGGACTCGTGTCTCACTGCATTGTCTGGGGTGGGCATTTAATGGCTGGAGAGAGACACAAGATAAAAATGAAACACAGATCATGGAAGTACCCTGGGTGTCCAAAGACAGTAGAGAGCTATAGAAAACTGAGGAGCATCTTGATGTACAAAATCACAATATTAACTAATTCACTGGTTAACATACAAATCTTTAAGCAGCTGTTTTTTCACACTCTCAGGTTAAAACCTTCAGAGAAATGTGGTCCTTTCAGAGGTTTGCCTTCCATGTATGCTGCAGTTGCTGAGTGGATACAAGTACTGGAAAGTTACACTGCCTCCAAATGGGTAGTGTGGATCTACCACAATTTAATTTCAAGTGAACTTTTCTTCTTCATCATCTCTACTTTTGTACTGTAAGTATCTGCTAATGAAAAGAACGAGAAAAGGGCCTTAAGTGGAAAAAACTGGCAATGACAGTCATTCTATGTTATTTGGTTATCTGAAATGCATCTTGTAGTGTTGACTCACTTAAATGTGCCTTTCATCTTGAATACAAGTCCATAAGCTTTTGGGTTTTTTCCAAAGAATGTTTTAAGCAATTTCATGCATTTGCCATGTTTTAGGCAAATCCATGTGTTTGCCATTCCTTGTGTAATTGTATACATCTATTTTCTCTCTGTGTGTACACAGAGATGTGTGTATATGTCTTTTAATAACATACATTAAGATACATTTCTATCTAGACATTGACTAGAATAAAATGCTCATATGATTGACCTTCTTTTGGGTTTTATTTTGTTTAGAATTGTTATTTATCTTTACTGGCAAATAATACAAGGAAGAAAGACCATGACCGAACTCTTACGTAAGCAAATTAATAATGTAAGTTTGGCTTTCATTTGTTTCTTTTGTATAATTTGGCTTCTATGTTGATTGTCTCATCCAGCTTTGTGGGGCTGTAACCTGTTTTTCCTATGACTGTGTATAGTAGGAGGGTGGGAGCCCTTCCCAATGGGAGTTGCAGGGAAATTTAACTCACAAATAGAGTGCAGCAAAAGAATTTTATCTTCAAGATGTGCTGCTGCAGCTCCCTCTGTAGACAGATTCTTTTAGAATAGAAGGAATTCTTTTGGTCACTGGTTACTTACAGGCCTTGAGCCTCTCAAGGATAATTAGTGCATTCCAGCTAATGATCAAATATGTCTTGGCTGCAGGCAGGAAAAGATAAGATGTTTCTACTGAAAAAGCTACGAGCACTGCAAAGGGCAAAGAGAAGATCATCTGCCCTGGGAGGAAGAGGCCAGCAGGTCAGTCTGACTGCTCAGCTTCTGCTCTTTAATTACTTGGGGCAGCTGCATGGGGCTCCTCAGCTGTGCAAACAGGCTGCTGGTTTGGGAAAAGGCTGCACTTAAAACTTCATCTAAATGCTTGCTACTTAACTCCAGACAGCAAAAGGATGCTGTGAAAGTTCCCTAATTATTTATTCCAGGCTGGAATTCAGTCTGGATATAGAAAAGTCCTTACCCTCACCAGACACAATTTATGGTTATGAAACTTCAAGAAAACATTCCTAGTGTTCATGTGCAGTGATGGTCACCGAAGGCTTTGGTCACACTTGAACCTTCCCTAGGCTAAGGAGGAGGCAGCCTTCCTCCCCTGGCCATGGATTTCCTTAGGGGGTTGTGATTTGTGGTTATTTTCAGCTGAGGTAAAACTGAGTGCTTTGACCTAACCCCATTTGAAATCCCATACAACACTGATGGCTAGACTTGAATTTATTTTTCAAGGCAGTCCTGCCTGCTGAGCCATCAAACTAGTGCTAAAATGTGGACATACAGGTGCTGTCTGCTGTTTTTGTTTGGGTTGAGTAAAATCTCCTTGACTTACACACTGATAGAGAAAATGTCTTTGATAGGTTCCTCTCCTTCCTCTCAAAAAACCAAATCCCCCTTCATGACTGGCTATCATTAAAATGATTAAAGAAATAAAACCCCAAATATGGATAATAATTGATATTGAACTGTTGTTAACTATAAATATGTGTGTGATAATACAAGTAAATATTGACTGTAAAGAGGTAAGCTGAATATGAGTGGGCATTTTCTATGTGCTGGGGATTTTCAAACAACATCTGCCCATGCTGAGTGTCACGAGTGGGATTCCTGAGAGGGAGATTTGGTCACCTACCAAGTGTGGATGTTCTTGTAGCTGTTAGTTCAGATTTCAGAAGGAGAAGCCAGAATGATCTCACTGTGGATTTAGCAGAAAGGCCATCTCCCTGAGACAGGGGAGATGAGCAGTGCTGACCACACAGTCACAGCTGGAAGCCAGATCACAGACTGCTGATGCCAAATACTGTTTTTCAGAGAAGCTCCTCTTCATATCACCCATCCATGCAACCTGCCCAGGAGGTGCCAGACTACCCAGAAAGGGCATTTGACAGAAACCAAAACACATCCTACAATGAGGTGAGATGGTCAAAAGAGGGAAGTGCACATTTCCCTATACAGAATCTGGGGTGTGGCATAGGTGATGGGTGTATGTGTAGCAAAGTCCTGTATGCATGGAAATAACTTTAAAGATTAACTTGAACAGATATAAAAATGTGATCAGAATAGCTGTTGGACACTCATAATCATAAACCTGCTCAAGACTTGAAGAGTATGGTTACAGATAACTGGTATCTTTTCAAATGCAAGATAACACACACAGGAGAGAAACATGGCCTAAATCTGCTTGTGAATTTTATTTTCAGCATCCCTTTTCTGTTGAGATCTCAAGCAGCAGTGACTTTCCACCAGGTAAGCAACTAAGATGAAACACAGAAAGCTCTTAAAAATTCAGCTCAGTAAAAATGTTTGATGGACAGACACAGTGTGTAACAGCTGCATGTCAGGGACACAGCATTTGAGCATCTTGTGTAGAGAGAAAACAAAATGACTGGGCTTGTGGGGTGAATTTTTTGTACAGGTTGTGCTTTTTGGTAGCTTGTTCTGGTGTTGGTAGTGACTTCTAAAGACCAACCACCAGCTTCTGTGTACTAGACAGTGAAATTCCTGGGTAAATGAGCCATTTTGTCTTATGGGAGCACCCAATAGGTAGGCAAGAACTTTAAATCCCTTTAGAAACATCTTGGTGTGAAACTCAGAAGAGGTTACTGATGCTCAGAAGAAGTTACTAATGCTGTAGAGATTACTAATGCTGTAGAGGTTACTAGTGCTCAGTTACTAATGCTCAGAAGAGGTTACTAATGCTGTAGAGGTTACTGATGCTGTAGAGGTTACTGATGCTGTAGAGGTTACTGATGCTGTAGAGGTTACTAGTGCTCAGTTACTAATGCTCAGAAGAGGTTACTAATGCTGTAGAGGTCACTGATGCTGTAGAGGTCACTGATGCTGTAGAGGTTACTGATGCTGTAGAGGTTACTGATGATGTAGAGGTTACTGATGCTGTAGAGGTCACTGATGCTGTAGAGGTTACTGATGCTGTAGAGGTCACTGATGCTGTAGAGGTTACTGATGCTGTAGAGGTTACTGATGCTGAGTCCCTAGAACATCATCCTGCTCGGAGTAAAGCAAGGCTACGGGATCTTGCGTGGTATCTGAGCTTCCACGTAACTTCATTGCAAAACCTGGCAGAGGAGCTCCCTACGGAGCAGGGGGTGCTCTGGCTGTCCCCAGCAGCTCGGCTAACGCTGTTTGCCGTGTGCCCAGCAGCCCGGGAGCCCAGCCCCAGCCCCGGCGCCTCCCGGGCCGTGGCGCTCGCCCTGCGCGCCCGGGAAGCGGCGCTGGGGGAGGACAGCGATGGCAGCGGGGGATTCCAGCCCTGAGCGGCACGGACAGCCCGAGGGAAGGCACTGGCCCCAGCAAGCAATCCTCTCTTGCACAGATAACTGGAAGAATCTCTCAAACATCTTTTTCTCCGTCTAAATGGAAGGAAAACATAGAAGAACAGGTTGCAAAATGTGTCGGGACTTCGGTTTTTTACTGTGACAGGGAATATTCACCTGTGGGGGTTGTTTTGCAGCAGTGGTATTTGGTGACAGCCTTCCCCCAGGACTGGCAGCACCTCGATGCAATAAGGCTCCCTCCACAGCTGACCACGTGTTGTTGACTAAATAGAAGGAAAGTGGTGCCTAATGTAAATAAAAGTTGTGTTTTAGAAATATTTTTCTAATATATTGTTTTACCTGTTTTATCAGCTTTTATCTGAAATATTGGTCAAATAAACAGAAGTATGTTGAAGTGCAGTTGTTTTTAATGAATGAGACATTGTAATGGCTGTGAAATAACTTGTGTGAACTGGGTTCATTTTTCTGAGCCATATTCACAGATTATTACAGTCCCTTAAAAGCTGCTTTGATGAAGCCATCAGAACTAAGAGTGACTATCAATTTCTCATCTGTGTAAAACTATTGCTTGTAAACTGAAAGTTTACACATATTTTCCTATAAAGTTTTGATTGGAAGTAAACCAACTAAGATTTATTTTTTTATCATACATGACTGTGATATTTGATGTAGCTTCTTTTCATTCAAGACTACAACTTTGCCACCACGATAATTTTTGTTTTCTTTAGCTCATTTTCTACTAGTGCCTGTTTTTTTCCTCCCTTGTTGCTCTGGAAAGAGGCACATCTTTTCATCTTGCTCATAATTTAGGCTAAAGACAGCCCAAACCCAGCCACCAGAGACACAGAGAAAAGGACAAATTTTACACACAGTGCAAGAGCAGAGATTCAATTTTATTGTTTCCCTGCACATACAGCTGTGGGCACTGGGCATGGACCTGGTGTTTGCACTGAGGATGGTGGCTCAGCAGTGCCAGAAACTCAAGCAGCAACAACAGCTGGACCTTTGGAGAGAGGGCCATTAGCCATGGAGAGTCATTTGCCCTTCAGTGGGAGCCCCTGGGGGCTCAGCAGAGGCCACAGGACCCAGGAAGGGGCAGGACAGGGTCTGGACATAAACCTACACATCCTACAGGACGTGCAGCAGGAGGCTGAGATTGCTGCTTCTGCAGGGCAGGGAAAAGCACCTCCTTTGTGCTTCTTTGTGCCTGGACTGAGCTCAGGACACAAACAGAAAATCCATCCTCCCAGCAGGTTGTACATGAATCTTTCATATTCCAGAAGTTTGGATTTACCCTAACTGGGACAATCTGCACTAATTTTGACATTTTATATAAATGCCCTTCTGCACACCTGACAAAGACCCCTCTCCATGAATTCTCAAAGACTTTTTATTGCAACTACAGATCCTTTGGAGTTCAAGTTACATCTGCATTACAGATTCCATATCCCTCTCAGTGCCCTTCAATCATGCAACCAAAGGCAAACTAAAAAGACATTTCAGCTCCATTTGTTCTACTGCTTACCACCACTCCACATATAGCTTTATCTTTAAAATAAATACATTCATGTGCTGTGTTTTTTCTTCATTAGAAGAAACAATTTCCTATCTTCCCCTGGTTGTCTTAGAAGGTCTGGAAGATAAGAAGCTATTCAAGTTTTATTTGTTAATTCTCATAAGCTCACATCACATCACACATGGAAAGTTGGCTTTTTCTTCCTCATCAGGATTCAGCACAGCCATCTTTCCACACAGGGCAGGGAAATATGCTCATCTTCTATTTTTTCACCATTGTACCATTATTTCCACTTTCTGTTTTAAGAACAATAGTGTAAATGATCTTAAGGTGCTATAAATCAACCTCAAATTAGTATACACTTGTAGAACATGCTGTTAAAATTACTAACATCAAGTTATGATTTGAAATTTTGACACCAAAATTGCCGACACCAAAATTTAGAACCAAAATTTAAACAAAGCCAAGGAATAGAATTATTCCTTGAGAATTATAAAGCCACCTGCACAGACAAGGGATGGCCTAACAGGGTTGCCAAATATGATTCTTTCTTTTACATTACAGTGATTTCCTCAGACTCTGGCTGCACCAGAAGGTTCCTGCATTTGAGGTGTGACCACAGGCAGAAGCCAAGTGCTGCTCTGCCTTTCCCAGAGCTGTGCTCAGCAGTGCTGGATGCCCTGGTGGCTGCAGAGCTGCCCAGGAGGGCAGAGGGCAGGGGCTGCCTCAGTAGTGAGGGTCACAGTCCTCCACCAAGCTGTCGGTGATGTAGGGGCAGTCAAGGACACTTTCGTAGTAGCTTTTCTCTGCAAACGTGTTCACTGTCCAGGCAACCACTCGAATTCCTCTGGAAGACCAGTGGCTCACATAGTCCCTGCAAGGAACAGAGACACCCTGAGAGGAGCCTGACACCACACAGAGTTAAGGCAGACAGTGCTGAGGCTACAGCTGAGTTTTGGTCTTGCATCAGCATCACCCCAAGGAACAGCAGTGTGTCACGTTCTGCAACATCATCTTTTTGTGTTTTCTTATTGTAAACAGGCAAAGCAACAAATGCTTTTTCTCTTTGAGATTAAATGTAGGCTGTAACAGAAGGTAAAAATTCAGGTAAAAAAGATAGAGGCTTAAAATCATAAAACAGCACGGAGTAAAGAAATTATCAAGACACCTCACCCAGCACTAAATGGAACATTTTGATAAGCACATACTGTGTTAACTCCACCCCATACACTAACAGAAGAGAATAGCTCCTGATATATGAGCAAACTCCAACACTTACTGAGAAACAAAATTTTTCTGTATGAGGAAAGCTGAAACCCCACACAGTCGCCACAAGAAGCTGTGCAGGCTCCAGTCCAGAATGACATCCATCACCATGTACAAGAAATGCTTCCAGGAGGAGCTGAATCGGGGTGTCCCATCTCCCAGGTGACTCAGCTGCCAGGGCCTGTGGGTCAGTGCTGTCACAACATTCCTGTCAGCCTGCCTCATCTGGGGGACCAAGGAGAAAAGACTGTAATTCATCCAAAAGCCCAGCAGCATTAAATACAATTTTTGATAGGTAAGATACAAAGTCCTAGCTTGCATTTACAATTCTACCAGAATCCTATCCTTCCCCTCCACATTCTTTTGTAACTCTTTTAGAAAGATGTTTATGGTATGTTATAATAGGGGTTTTTTTTCTTCAAATTATACTGAATAAGCACCAGCTCTTATGTTAAAGAAATTACACAGCAGTCATGCAATGCATATAATGTGAAAAAAGTAAGTAGACTTGGCAATGAGGACAGAGTTTTAGGAGTATCTAGAATATTTATTTAGCAGGTACCTTGCACACAGATACCTGGCCAGACACCAACTAGAAGAGCCATGCAGATTTGTCTGCACTGCTTTCAGAAGGGAGGGAATTGCTGTAGATTCCTTTTGCATTTAATAAGTAGAGTCATCTAATAAGATTAATGCATTATGCTTCATTTGTTTTTAAAAGCCTTCGGTATTTGAACAGCCCAAAAGCAACCTGGAACTGGGAGTTTAATACCATACTGATATACCCAGACAGGACTGAAAAAAAAGAAAAAATAAACTTTTAGGAAACATCACCTTATAAACAACATCTGGCATGAAAGAACAGACAATGCTGCTGTTATACAACTGTGGAAATTCCTGGTAGAGTTGTTTCAGGGCATCAACTGCCTGCAATTAGAGACACACAGAGATGTTATACATACACTCATATTTAATTTACACTGCCAAGTCATTTTAGAACAATCTTGAAAACACTTCCCTGCTGTGTTGCAAGATTGAAATAGAAAGGGAGAAGAAGAAAAACAGCACCTTGTTTACAGCATTAACACAGAAATGATATTTTGGTTTTTAGCAAAAGAATTTCTGTTCACTATTTACAACGATGAGTAGGATTCTCAGTGTTTGAAATGTACTTAAATATGTCGTAGATATAATTTTTAGTACTACCCAAGCTTTAGTTAAGAGGAAAATTATTTATTCCGATATTTTGCTAGGCTAAAGAAAAAAATTACTCTATATAAAATATTAGTGATAGATCATTTGCATCTGCCCTCAGTAATGCAAATTATAGATCCCTCAGTGGAGGCTGAAGATGAGGTAGTGACTCCCCTCAGCACAGCAGGGAATTCCCTTTGCTGTTTCACAGCAGTGCTGGGAGCTGAGTGCAATACCTGCACAGGCCTTGTGCCAGTTTGAGCTGCAGCTTCCCAGGACAGCTCTGGGTGTCACCAGCAGCAGGCCTGGGCTCACTCATGGTAAAGAATGGACTGTACACAGGGACCAGTGCGAGACGATCACCAGAGCAGCTCAGAGAGCCACAGAAGGGGTGAGGGGAGGTGCCATGCTGCACTGAGCAGTACCTGATTTGCATGGCCTTTGACATCAAAGTAGATTGTAAGATTGTGATGCATGGACTCCACAACAGCTTCTCTCAGAGTTGGCACCTTTTCACCTTGGAATTGGCTCCTGTGGAAACAGAGAACTCCTTGGGATGCAGTCAACACACACGTGCACACACATGGGCCTGCCTGTCACCAACCACACAGGGCTGACTCCAAGTCTGCTGCTGCACTGGAGCAGCAGGTGGGATCCAGGGCTCACTGGCCCCATGTCCTGCCCCAAAACATCAACACCAGTTCCTCTCCTCCTTCCCACAAACAAGCTTTCAGTCCCAACTGCTGCTTTCCTCCTGCTCCTCCTGCACTCCCCAGCCCCGAGCCAGAAATGCAGATCCTGGCAGAACAGGCAGAGCAAGCTGAGGATTCAGCAGAAGCAGCTTGACCCATCCATAAATCATTCCTGGTGGGGTGACAGTTCATTCATTCCTGACACTGAAGAGCAGCTGCTCAGCAGTCACTGCCTGTGGGAATTCCCCCTGCGTGGCCCAGGTGATCACCTCTCCAGTGAGACAGGGAAGATGCTCCTTGTGCCACACTCACAGGAGGCACGTCTGCACCTCTGGGGTTCCCTAACTCAGTGTCTCAGGACAAGTTCTTCCTCTGAAATTGACTCACTCATGATACTTCAAGTTGCACTGTTATCAAATTCTTAGTAATATATACAAATATTTCCCCCTGCATACCCCTAGGAATCACCTAATCAGCCACGAGGGTCACAGTGAGGCCACCCAAAATCTGTCTAGCTCCTCTTCAACAGTATAAACCTGATGTGTAGAATCCTCAAAACACAATCAGTCAATTAATACATGTGAGTAAAATTAATCTTAGAAGTAATTCCTCTGGCCAATTCTGACATATCATGAAGATCCCAGCACCTTTAGTGTCCTGCAGTCAATTTAGGACTTAGGTAGATATTGACCAGTTCATTAGTTTATGTAGATATTGACCTGTCTCACATTAGATGCCTGTGGATTTTGTCCCTGAAAACCAGTTTATCTTGACTGTATTTCACTGTTCCTAATCTACTGATGGGTAAGGAGTCTCTATGCCTCTAAAAATCAAATTAAAAATAAAATATAGGACTAAGTTTTAAATTTAAAAAAATGTTCATGAGTGATAGATCAAATCAATAATTTTGTTCATCAAGAATTATTTTTGCACTGTTGAAAGTTAAATTTCAGAGCAGTTCATTTACCGTAGCCTGTGTTTTGCAGATGGATTAAGCTTCCTGATTTCCTCAAACGTCAGGTCCCTCAGACTCCCAGCCCCATCAGTTGTCCTTTCAACTGTGTCATCGTGCATGAGAATGGGGACACCATCTGCACTAAATTCAAGGTCCAGCTCCACACCCGTTGCTCCATTCTCAGCTGCCTTAAAAAAAATTTAGAAAATCACATACACAACAGAAGAGACAGGTTTATAGATTTGACACAGGTACAGCTATAATTAGCTTGTATTTTGGTAAAAAATTAATAAAATATTAATGTATTTTTCAGTAGTCTCCATCTGCAAAATAAAGCAAGTTTTACCCAAGTCATTGCTGAGCATTCAAAACTTAACTGAACCGTCTAATCTATTTTACAGCTGAAACCACAATGATTCTTCCTCAGTCTTGGGATTTGAACTGTTTCAGGATAAAAATGCAGAAAAGAATCCTGCTCTCTCCTTCTGATGTAATAACCCTGGAGTCCTTATTCTGAAAGACAAGAGAAGCAAATGTCTACACTTTAACACTTAGTCAACACTGTTTACCACGTGTACAGCAAGCAGTAGATGGATGGCAAACCCCTGCTCCTCTCTGAGGAATGGCCTTAGCAGAGAGCAAGAAGCAGCCAGGCTGCCTTAGGACATTTCATACACCCTGTTCCTGCCCGGGATCGTTCCCAAGAACTCTTCAGAAAAACACTCGAGTGAAGTGCTAACAACACCTGAATTGCTCTGAAGGACAAGTGCCCTCCTGGGAAAGGGGACAATGCACCAGAAGGACAAAAACCGGGTACAGAGGTTACCTCCAGGTGGCCGCCATGCAAGGATTGTGCAGCTTCAGAGTTTATCAGGACTGGGAATCCTGTCTCACACAAAGGTAGGGGATCCTCAGAGCAGCAACACCTCAACCTCACAGGAACACCACACTCCAGGGACCGATAATCACTAATTCAAGTGATTCCCAGAAAGAGACTGTGAACCCTGGCTGTGCTGGATGCCGTGCAGCTGAGGGGGCAGCGAGGCACGGCAGGCCTGCCCACAGCGAACTGCTGCTACCAGATCTTCCCCTAAATGTGGATTTTCATCACAGATCTTCAAGGTTTTAAAAAACAAACAGCCTGTTACTGACTTGCTGTCCGCTCTCTGTGTGCTGCTGCTACATCAACGAAACACAGTATTTCATTATGGCTGCACCGCTGAAACACCCAAGGCTACAGCAGCTCCCACAGGACTCGGACCTGCAGTTCCCCTTGGGATGAAGGGTCACGGGCCCACACAGCTTCCGGCAGGGAAGAACGGCCCGAGTGACTCCCTTGCTGCTGGGAGTGCGGATTATGAGCCAGAACCCGCCCGCCCGGGCCCGCGCTGACCTGTCGGATGGCGGCCAGCGTGTTCTCGGGCGCGTCGTGCGCGCCGCCGCGGTGCGCGATGCGGGCGGCGGCGCCGCGGGGCCGCAGGACGCGCTGCGCGCTCTGGGGCGCCGCGGGCTCCAGCGACAGGAGGTGCAGCGCCAGGTAGAGCCCGGCCGGCAGCAGGCAGGCCAGCGCCGGGCTGCGGCTCAGCGCCAGCGCCAGCGCCATCAGAGCCGTCAGCGAGCTCAGCAGGCCCTCGCCGTGGCACAGCATGGCGGGCCGCGGGCACCGCCGGCCCGGCCGAGCAACGGCCGCCGCCGCTCCCAGCGCCCAGGGCGGCGGCGGCGCCAGCAGCCAGCCAATCAGCGCCCGGCTGTCAGCACAGCAGCCAATCAGCGCCCGGCTGTCAGCCGCAGCAGCCAATCAGCGCCCGCAGTGTCCGCCCGGCCCTCTCCGGCCGCGTTGAGGGCGGGACCGAGCCCGGGCCCCAAGCAACACCTCAGGTAACGCCGCGAGGGGCGTGCGGGAAGCGGGGTGCTCCTCATGGAACATGGGGCGTTCCTGATGGAACACAGGGCACCGAGGGAAAACAGGGGCTGTTCCTGAGGGAACACGGGGCACTGAGGCAAACAGGGGCTGTTCCTGAGGGAACACAGGGCACCGAGGCAAACAGGGGCTGTTCCTGAGGGAAACGGGGCCATTCCTGGTGGAACGCGGGGCAATGGGACAAACAGGGGCTGTTCCTGGTGGAACACGGGGCACTGAGGCAAACAGGGGCTGTTCCTGGTGGAATGCGGGGCACTGAGGCAAACAGGGGCTGTTCCTGGTGGAATGCGGGGCAATGAGACAAACAGGGGCTGTTCCTGATGGAACACAAGGCACAGAGGGAAACAGGGGCTGTTCCTGAGGGAAACAGGGGCTGTTCCTCATGGAACACGGGGCACTGCGGGAAACGGGCCGTTCCTGATAAAACATGGTGCGGATAAAAGTAAAGGGTGCTAAAGGAAGGAAAGGCAGCGCTGTCCAGGAGTCGCAGAACACCTGTGCATATGGAGAGTGTTGAGGGCTTTCTGTGGCTGTGCCAGCCGGCTAATTAGAAACACAACATCCATAGTGATTATTTTCCAGCTAACTGCTGGTTTGTGATATACAGTGTTATATACTGTGCGTTTTATGTAGCTGACCGTGCAGTCGCTCCTGCCCACAGGCCAGGCCCAGGAGCCGCGGAGGAGCAGCGGTGCCTGGACAGGGACCGCGGCTCTGCCCGCCGGCACCGGCGAGAACATCGGCCAGGAGTCCGGGGAGATGAGCAGCACGGCCCGGAAACAGCTGCTTGAGTGAAGGCTGCGGAAACGAACAGCAAAGCCGAGGAACTAGCAGTGTGTGTTAATGTAAGTGGGGGTTTTGACCGGCTTTTTGGTGTCTGTGTCTGTGGGAAGGATGGGAAACGACCGACTTTCCAGTGAGGAGCTCTGAGCAACTAGGGGTAGAACAGGCATGAAGCCATCTTCTGAACTGCTGTGAGGGTTTTGTTGTTTTTTTTTAGGGATTTTTTTGTTTGTTTAGGATTTTTTTTAATTTTTTTTTATTGTTGAGGTGAAAATTTGTCACATAGTGTCCTAGCTGGTTCTGAGCATCCCAGGTACTCTGTCAGTGGTTTTGTGTTTCTGCCAGGTGTAGAAAAATCAGAGATTACAACAAATAATGGAATGCCTAATTAGATGTCTAACATATTTAAAAAACCCTTTGATAAACAACAGCCTTTGTTAAGATTAAAGATGAAATTTAAAAAAATAGAGCCCCTCAAAGATCATTGAAGAGGCAACAGATGATGAACTTGTTTTTTGAAACGAGAATGACAGCTTTAACAGCTCTAAATGCTGGGAATTAGATGCTTCCATATATTTAAATTAATTATGCCTGGGCCAAACAAGTGTGGATTTTCCTTGCACCTGACCTGCCTGTCCGGTGAGTGTTACCTGCTGCTGGACTGGCTAGACCGGCAGCTGCTGCCCGGGCGGGAGGGATAGGATGTCAGCGGTGATGCCCTCATGGATGCTGTCCTGCTGGGGGCTGTCCTCACAGAGCACGGGAGCAGGTGCGCATCTTTATCTGTCACAGAGAAACAGATATCATCAGTCACAGCGTGCTCGCTGAAACTGATACCTGCGGCGGTCCCGACTGCACAAGGACTGCACAGCCGTGTGACCTGCAATGGGACGGAGCAGAACAGATCACACCCGTGCTAACAGGGCAACTTGTGTGGGCGAGCTATGGGTGGAAATGGCAGGAATTGGGAGCACCGGCCTGGCGCTCCATCCCCTCCGCTCTCGCTGGGGCTGCCCTCGCTGGTGCCCGCGGGGGCGGTGCCCGTGCCCGGCCGGTCCGTGCCGCGGTGCTCGCGGGGCGGTGCCCGTGCCCGGCCGGTCCGTGCCGCGGTGCTCGCGGGGCGGTGCCCGTGCCCGGCCCGTGCCGCGGGGCGGGAGGCGGGGCGGGCGGCGCGGGGCGCGCTGGGGCCCGTAGTGCGGCGGGTGCCGGGAGCCGCTCCGAGCTCTGAGCCCCGCGCAGCTTCCGAGCCTTGGACGGGCCCGCGGGGCAGCCGGGGCCCGGGGCAGGCCACGCATCGGCCCCAGCTCGGGGCGGGCTCGCTGCGCCGGGGCGGGCGGGCAGGGATCGGCCGAAGCGTGCCAGGGAACAAAGCGTTGTCAGGCCTTGCCGGCGGTGCAGGGCTCGCTCCTGGGGACGGGCAGTGACAGATATTTCACATATTGGGCCGCTTTTAAGGAGACAAGGTTGCAATTTTTTATTTTATTTTATTTTTGTGGTGTGAGTACTGGCGTCTGTTCATACAGGGATGTATCGAGACGGAGGCTCACGGGAGTGAGACATGAATTCCTCTCAGCCCCTAAACCTGTAAAGGCTTTTTTTTTTTTTTTTTTTTTTTTAAATCCAATTGGGCAGCAGTTTTGTCCAGGCTGGGTTTTGGGGTTTTTTTTTGACAGTTGATAGGATCTGTCTCGTTGTGGAAGATCTCAAAAGTTTTGTCTTTGGTGGAAATTATCTATAGCAGGTACTGTTTTGTAAATCCTGATTATCTCAGTGCTTGTTTTCTTCTCCATTTGTTTGTGATCAGCATTTTTGAGCATATATGCAGATCCTCCTTTCATAGGGGAAAATAAAGAAGAGTTTTGCAGGCTTTGTTAATGATTAGGAGAAAGAGAAACCTGACTCAGTTTTCTAATGTAGAATTTGCTTCCCAAAACATAGTGACACAGAATTAGTGGTGCTGTTGTTTTCCCTTCAAGGTCTTGGAAGTGCATGGAAGAGTAATGTTGTTATTCCTTGCAGCTTAGATAACATGAAGATGGAGGACTATGAAATATTCTGTAGGAAACATCTTTCCAGAATCCAAGCAGAGGCAATAAAAGGAAAAACCTCTTTGACTGTTCAGAACAAAAATATCTCCCTCATTCAATTCTATGGAGTTCCTGTGCTTTCCCCTCTGGTAAGGCCTTTTTTTGTTCCTTTTCCTCCCTGGTGTGCTAACTGTGCTATTGGCACTGGCTTTGGTGTGCACTTATAAAGAATGATTCTACTGAAGATGTCTGTGAGCTGTCATCTGACCTGCTGCTTCCTGTATTTTAATAATTCCTAGCCTAAATCTTACAAAACAAGGGGTTAAATATATGTTTTTCTCCCTCACATTGACTAAATTTCTTTTAATTTTTTTTAAGTTATCTTCCTAAGGGGGGCACAAATGTTGATTGTTTTCAATAATGTTACTGCTGGGCTTCATGTAAAATGATATTGACATTTCAAACACTGAACATGTGAGTTATTTTAATGGTGCAAAAAATGTGAATAAGAAATACCGAGATAGTTAAAAAGCTTTTAAGGAATATATTTTTGCATGTGTTTGCATCTTCCTGTAATGTATTCCACAGGCTCATCAATTATGTTAAGTCATTCTGTGCTAATGCAAACAGAGCTAAGCTGAAGATTGTTGGTAGTTCCTGCAATACTGCAGCTGACTTCCTTGTTTCAGTGATGGGAAGAAATGGGAGAGAGTCTCTTACAACATCCAAAAATCATGATACAGATATAAATTGTGGATATATTGTCACATTCTTAATTTACAGATGCAAGGATGTTGTAAGAGTTTTTAGAAAAAATCTCTGAATACAGTCAGATTGATACTGTAACATGTAATGTTCATGGAAAATTTTATAAATGGTGTTTCAAATTCATGTTCATTTGCATGTGTGCCAAGAAGGCATTTTATACATCGTCTCTTAAAAAATTGCTTGAGAAGAAGTTGGCATTTAACACGTGCACAAAGTTTCAGGTGTTTTCTGTTTTTCTAATTGTTTTGATCTGTTGTTTTTCTTTTATTTCTGTAATTCTGTATTGAAATTTGTGTTTAATTATATAAATTATGTTTCTTACACTCTGTTTTGCAGCTTAGCCTTGAAAAGAAAAAGGAAATACAGCAGTACAAGGAGAAAGCACTGGAGATAGAGACCAGGAAACGGGAGTCCCGCAAAAAAGCTTTACTGAATCGTGTTCAGGAGATTGTAGAAAATGTCCAGGTATGTTAGTCCAAAGCTGCCTCATAGATTTACAGAAAATCACTGCTGTAGACGTTTTGAGAAAGTGTTGGGGTTTAAGTATTCCCCAAATTAAACATGAAAGGAATAGCAGCTACTCCCCAGAACCAGCATTTGCTACTATTTCATGCTGATAATTGGTCATTTACTGACACTCAGTGTAGTGCATGGGACTTGTTTTCACTGCTTCTTTTGCTATATGCAAAAGACAGAGCTCACTGCTTCTTTTGTAAGTGTTGGAAACAACTGGATTGTTAAAACAAGTGAACAACTTGTGTGTGTTAGAGCTGCTTTATTTGCAAGCTTATAGCTTAATCATAAAATAATCTATATTCAACTTGATGATTACAGAATTAAAATTACTTTCACAACAACTTGAATTTCTGTTGTGTGCTTTAAAATTTTACTGTAACTATTTTTTTTTGCTGCTTCAATTATGAATTTAGCAGATGTTTTAATTTAAAAGACTACTGTATGTATCTAATTAAGAAGTTATTGTATGTCTTTGGAACAGCTGTAATACAGCCTTTAGATTAAACTGTTGCTTAAACAGTTAATACTGAGTTTGTTGAGTTCAACAGTTAATACTGAGTTTGTTGAGTTACCAAGGTGGCAAACAGCACTTTGTAGTTTGCATTGTTTACTGAGTGTGTGTGGCAACAGTCAGCTGGCTTGGGGTTTGACCAGCAGACCAGGAAAGTATGTTCAATACAAAAGTAATGTAAATTTGTTTTGTTTTGTTTTTTTTTTTTCAAATGTGTCTTTTAGATAACGAAGATGCAGCTTAAAGGATAGTTGTAGTGTGAAAATCCTTTTAAACAAATGCTGGCTGGAAGTAACATGTAATTCTCACTTAAATAAAGTTTTTTTAAAAAATTTTTTTAAGTTCAAGTGAAGTTTACAAGATTCTGAAATTCTGAGATTTTATTGAAAATCTGTCATTTTTTAAAATTTTCTTTTGCAGATGAAGAAAGGACCTAGCATGAGTGATGCAAACACATCGAAGGCTGAGAGTTCTTGCCCTGGTTTGGATTCAAAGGCTTTGACTGACTTCACAGCTCTATCAGATACCAATTCAGCATGTACTCCTGAAAGGCAGAGTTCCATGGACCTGGAAAAGACATCAGAACTTAGACCATCAGGTACTGCAGGGCAAATGACATCAAATGTGACAGAAGTAGTTAAGGCAGCAGAAGAAAATGTTTCTTCAAAGCCAGGTGAGAGTCGCTTCTCGGAAGATGCGCCGTGTCCGAGGGCTGCATCTCCTGACAAGGTGTGTAACAAGGTCCCGTCTCATGCTCTGCAGAAGCAGGAGGGACGAGTGGGGTCACCATCAGATGAGGATGTCCAAGATCCATGTGTAATGAGTCTTCAGAACCTGATAAAGAAGTCTAGGGAGTACATAGAGAAAGAGCAAAGCAAGCGTACCTCGAAAAGCAGTTCAAAGAGGAGTACAAGTGAAAGTCACTCGGATAAAGAAAATGATGGTGTCAAAACAACCGACTCTGTGAAAGAGCGGGCCAAGCTTACAGGCAGAAGTTGCACTGCTCAGACACTTGATAAACCCAGTCTTAATAAATCAAGTACTCTTCTCCACTGTGTCTCTATGCATCCAAGTAACACAAGTATGTCCACTTTATCCAGTTTTTCTAAAGTAGACATACCTATGAGAGTTGGGACACCCCCTTTGGTAGATTCAGATTCAGATGAGGAATTGAAAAAGAATTCTGTGTTTGAGCGTGACAGTAGCATTGTCAGGAGCCTCACAGGCTCTTATACCAAATTGCCAAGCCCAGAGCCAAGCGTGAGCCCTAAAGTGCACCGACGGCGCCCAAGACCTTTGTCCATGGGACACATCATTATAAACAACCCTGTGAATGCTTATGAGTTAAGTCCTAAAGGTAAGGGTAGAACAATGGATTTAATCATGCAAGACATTGCAGATAAAAACAATGTGTCTGAATCGGTGCCAAAGTTCATGGTGGACTTCACTACGGTCTGTCCTGGCAGAGTTCCTGGTGTCAGCAGGAATTCTTTAGGGCCTTGTGATGGGTTGGGGGCTGGCAGACCAAAGCGCCATTCCTTGGGGCTCTTTGAAAGCAGAGGAGCAGTGTCGGCTGTGGTGGAAGGACAGGTGGTGATGGACAGCAGGGGGCCCTGTAAAGCAGAGAGCAGTACTGGTGTGGCACCTCCAAAAGTGAATGAGCCCTTTGCCATCAGTCAGTCTGCAGTGACACAGAGGATCCTGGCTGTGAATGAAATGAAACCAGCTACTTTGGCAGAAAACATGAAATGTAATTCTCCAATGGAACTCAATAAATCTTACGACGTGGAAAATCCATCTCCACTACTAATGCAGAGCAAGAATGTGCGACAGCAGCTGGATAATACTCCAAATGTTTCCTCAGCAAATGAGCAGTTCCCAGAAAATTTTGAAAAGGTAAAACGTAGACTTGATTTGGACACTGACAACTGCCAAAAAGAAAAAAGTTCCTGTGTTCTCGGAGTTGGAATGGAAGAACAAGAGAAGCAGTGGTTGCAAGAACAGAAATATCCTGTGGGATCAGTTTACATTACCAAGAATGCAGTCCTTGAAAATACGGCAAAAGGTAAAAGATTTCCTGTGCTTGAGGGTTACTTTTCAGTTTATAAATATTTTAGAAAATCCCCAGTGGTCATTAGTCATTGGTGTTTCTTTTCAGAAGCCTCATTTCTCTAATGTAATTTGATTTCACAAATACTGATTTCCCATTTCAACCTAGAAGCTGGAATTTAGTTTTACTAAGACAATTGTCTTATGTCACGAGGTCTAAATAAGACTACTAAAAGAAAAGACAGCCCATGTAAATTAAAAGAAAACCACATAGATATTTTCTTCAAATTCAAGACTGTGTTACGTCTGCGTGTGTCTCTGCTAAATGAGGCTGAAGTGGCATAAATAATGTTAATTCATTCCAGCAAGTGTAACAATTCTTAGAGCTGTATTTTCCATGCCCCTATTTTAATATAGGCTTTTGGTGTTACTGCTGTTCCATCCACAAGTTTAGTTCACAAATATGCATATGCAGATATTTTGAAGGACTAGTAAATGATGGAGTTCTGTGCAATACATGATGGGAACTTGATATCAAGGAAACCTGATATCAAAGACATCTTTTTTACTTTTTACTGATGAGGCTAATTACCTCTGATAAAGGATGGATGTCTCTGGCAAAGATCATATAGAGGGTATTTAATATTTGATTCTTTGTTACGTATTTTCTCAGAAGGTATTTTAAAATCCAACATGCTGACTTTTGAAGAAGTGAAAAAGAGACTTGAAGAACAGCATGCACAACAACTGTCGATTCTGATAGCTGAACAAGAGAGAGAACAGGAGGAATTGAAGGTAAGGTCAACAGGAAAAATTCTAAGCAAAGGAAGTTTGTCAGGAAGTAATTGGTTTTGAATGTATATTCTGTTGCTTTGCAGAGTTAGAAAAATAGTCTCATGGTTGAATCTTCCTTCTGTAGGAACTGGAAGAGAAGAAGAGAAATTCAAAAGGAGAGAAGGTTACTACAACGGAAATAGAAATTTCCAAAGTGAATATTAACAGCAGGATGGAGTTGGAGTGGAGGAAAAAAAGTGAAAGTAGCTTGCTGGAAAGTGTGCAGTCTCAGCTGGAGACAGTCCATAACACAAACTCCACCAGCATTGGTAAAACTGGAAGGGAAGAATGTAGATTAAGTGTTGTGATATAATTTGTTCTACAGTGCTTGACTGGACCAGCTGTCCTGCTCTGTGGATGAGTGCAGTGTTCCTGCCCTAGGGCTGCTCAGGCTACACAGATGGCTGCTGCCCTCAGCTGGGGGCAGCATTTGTGGAACAGTGTCTGTTGCATCTTTGTGTCACTGGCATTTAGCACAGGTTCATTCATCCTTGAACAGCTCCATGTACTGCGTTTGTTATGTAACTGTTTTAGGGCACATCCAAGGAAAACAAGCTAAGCATAGCCTCCTTTGATCAAGGATGAGGATGTGGATTTGCATCATGTCCAGAAGGACTATCCTCGTGCCACGTAGCTGCACAGCACTGGGCCAGGTGGTCACGTTTGTGTAGGAGGTTTTGAGGGCTCTGCCAGGGGTTCCTAACTGCAAGGCAGTACAGCGACAGCTGATGGAACACCTCTCAGCTGTTCCAGAGCATTGTGAAATGTTTTGTTCTGTCTTTCGTTCAGCAAGTTTTGCATGGAAATCAATCAGGAATATTCAGCTTGCTTCTTGCCTGTGGTTGACCTTGTAGACAAAGCTGTGACCCTCGGGCTGAGTGTATCCACAGACACAGGCATTACTTCATGGGCAGAAGTGTGTGTTGAGCTGTGTGTTCTGCTTTCTGTGCAGGTTTTGCTCATACAACACCCAACACCTTTTCTTCAACAAGTGAAACTTCATTCTATCTCTGGGGACCATCAGGTAGTGGAATTATAAAGACCTCAGTATGCAGGCCAAGTAATAGGATCAAAACTAGGTGGATTCAGGTAAGGGAAAAGACAGATTTATTTTTATCTTAAAAGGTCCTCATTTTTTTTGTAAGGCGCTGGTAACATAAAATTTTAGTATCTTCCTGTGTCAACTTTGATTTTATAAGAGAACTGTGTAGGTTATTTTTCTTATTCATATAAGCAAAATAATAATATAGCAATATATTGGTTCTGCTAAATTATGGTGGGTACTTTGAGCCCAGTCAAAGCTTTATCAACAGCTTTTTTCTTACTTGGAAACGTATGTCAGTTGATGGATGTTATTTGATAAATAATTCATAATTCTTGCTTTTTTATAAAAAGTTTTGAATTTTTTTTTAAGGTTTTCAGTCCAGAGATGCAAATGAAGTTTGACAAGATCACAGCAGTGGCAAAGGGATTTCTCACTCGTAGACTCCTGCAGACAGAAAAACTAAAACATCTTAAGCAAACTGTAAAAGTAAGATCAGCCTTTTTTTGTAACAGGCAGCTTATTCTCCTGTCTGCTTTTGTTCCTGCCTTCCATTGACAGATGAAATGCTGCATTTTCTGTTCTTGGAAGATTTTGGGGCTGCACATGAACATATTTGAGTGTTGCCTTGCTTAGTGTCACAAGGTCCAAGTCAAACAAAGAGTCTGTTTGCTGCGTGTATTGTGTGTAGTGATTGTTATGAAGGGTTATGCCTGGTGCTTACTCTTATTTTCCCATCTTTCCCAGGATACTATGGAGTTCATAAAAAATTTGCAGTCTGAAGCCCCATTGAAAAGAGGAAGTGTGTCAGCACAAGATGCATCCCTTCATGAAAGAGTCATGGTTCAGGTGACACAATTTAAACCTTTTTTTTGGTCTTTCCTAGATATTCTGCTTTTGTAACATAAATACATGAAACCTTGAGAGTGGCTTTCTTTAGAGTAAAACGTTTAAACAAGAGAAGATTCCATTTTTTTGCTTGACACAAAATTATTTGATTTCAAAAAATGGTTTTCAAAATTACGAAGTGTTTTGTTTAGATTGAAAGCAAAAAGAGCTTGATGTTCAAAACCATGGGCACGTAAACTTGATTGAATATGTGATGAACATTTTAATGATTCCTTCCAGCTGCGAGCTGCTCTGTATGACATCCATGACATCTTTTTCACCATGGACGCGTCGGAGAGAATGAACATCCTGCGTCACGATCGCGAAGTTCGTAAAGAGAAGATGCTCAGGCAAATGGTGTGTTATCTTCCAGGGAATGGAAACTGTTTCAGGACTTTAAATACTGAGTCATTTTGCTTTTAAGAGATTCTTCCTTACCATGTACAATGCTTCTTAAATCTAAATTTTTAATTATGCTTTTGTAGGTAACTTTCTTCTGTATCCTTTTTTTAGGATAAAATAAAGAGCCCAAGAGAGCGAATGATGCTTTCAACAGCTACACAGAAATCTCTGGACAGGAAAAAGTACATGAAGTATGTGCAGCTCTCCCTTGGGTGGAGAGGGTTGGTGGAAGGGGGTACAAGAGAAGGAGGAGGAGGCATAGGAAACAGTGAGGAGAAGTTTATGGAATAACAGTTTCTTTGCAAACTGATATCTCTGCTAGGAAGAATGAGTAAAAAGCTTTCCAGGTTTATGGTGTCTTGCTAATTGTATTTTGCTCTTACTTTTAAGGCTTTTCCTGTTTGTAAGGAGAAAAATGTTTGTTCCTAGTTGTGCATTTACGCTATAATGCAGTGGTGGATGCTTAGTTTATGGTTGATTTTGCAAACTGTAAAAAGTAAAACGTGCCTCAAGTGATTTTATCTATCTAAAGTGCCTAGCAATAAAGAAAATAGAGTATCTCTGGTAAAGTTTTTCTGGGGAATGGAAGCAGGCATTATCTTGCAACATGGTGGATACTTGTTACACTTGCTCCTGAGTAAAGAAATGATCATCTGTAGGACTGCTCTGGTAGTATTACATGTAGGTGTGGTTCCTCTTGTAGGCTTTCTCTGAGTGTTTCTGTTCAAGACCTGGATGATGATTTGCTAACTTAAATGTGTTTTAATACTTTTGTTGCTCTAGGGCTTCAGAAATGGGAATACCAAGTAAAAAAACAATCATGAAACAAAAACCTCCTCAAAATCGGTAGGTGATAGGTACTTGTATTAAAATGCTTTTAAGAAACTGTCTTACAATAATGTGATCTGTACTGTTGGTTTGCCATTGATCAGCTCAATTCCTGCTAATATTGTCATGAAAATAATGAAATCTGATTTACCATGGCCTGAGAAAAGGGTTATTAGCTCATTATAAGTTAGGATAATATATTTTCTTCAGAATAATTTCTGAAATTTTATCTTCAGAAGTTATTTATTTATTTTTAGTCTTGGTGCTCAGGTTTAAGGTTTTTCTCTGAGATGCACTATTAAACTTCAGTTTGGCACTACTACTTTTCCTAATACCCTTTACTTTGCAGTGCAATTATTGATAATGCTTATCTTTAGAAAGCTGTCAGAAAAGTAGTAGCTTTTTAATGTGGGGAAAATTTTGTTCCTTGGCTGTGTGATTGTCTGCTCAGATCACAGAAGTTACAGTGTTCAGTACATGTTGTTCAGGCAGATAACAGCTGCTCTCTTATGAGGCCTGTCTGCATGTTTATCTCATATTAAAGGTCAGATACCTGGCATCCCTTACAAACAGTTTTTATCCCATGTTTACCCAAAAGCTTTGAAGACATGCTGTGTACTCATACAGTTCAGCCTTCAAGGACTACTGTAAGCAATTCAGCCCTTTTTCCTGTGTGCTCTCATCAATGACTGGGAACCCAAGGCACTGTTGAGGGACATCTGTCTGTGTGCTTTTCTGTTTCTGTGATTTAAATAGTGGAAGTGGTAATCCTCTTCTGAAATTTTAATTCCAGCCAGTTTGCTTACATGTCATTTGCATTACAAAACCTGTTAGCCTTTCTGAATTTTTTATGTGAAAGATGATGCATAATTTGGAATTTCTTGAGAGACTTTTATTTTTAAAGGGAAAGAGCACTAATAAAAGTTTGTGTTTTAACAGCATACTTCAACCAAACCAAGGACAGAATGCCCCAGTTCATAGACTGCTTTGCAGACAAGGGTAAGAGCACAGCATGTTTCTTGTCTGAAGATGAACTAATTTCAAAGTGCAAGAACAGTGATTGATGAATAATCTTTTACACATAACATGCACATACTATGTACACGTAACAGTACAACTGTTGTTCAGAGTAAAAATAATTACTTCTCTCAGTATTTTGAGAGATTGGTGAAGCTTTGTTTTACCTTTATACTGCAGGAAAATATTTATTGTTGTCATCCTCTTGTGTATTGTCTTCATTTACACTGTTCCAACATTTCTATTTGTAACACTCATTCCATGAAGCTTTGCTTCCACTTAATGAAATACTGTGCTTTTATATGTAGACTGTAATGCCATGGTATCTAAATCAAATCAGTTTCTTCAATAGAGTTTTTCAATCTATTAATGGGGAGATGTTCTCCTACCTAATGTAGCTATGTAAGCCATAATAATATCAATAGGAACTGTACTGGTGCTCAGGAAGAGGCTCTGTGGAACATTGTAAAAATGTTTTCATGCCAAACACCTTTTGATAGTGTCTATATTTTTGTATGCATCCTTTCAAGTTTGTTGCAAATGACTTATTAACTGTTTTATATTTAATTAGAACCCCTAAGACCTCAGTGAATGGGGTTGAGCAAAATAGAAGGAAGGCTGCAGGGAGCAGAGTGTCTAACAAGGCTGTTTCAGGTGTGTAGAAAATTGGTGCTTGGATCTTATAGTAAATAAGTTACTAGTATCTAGAAGAAATAAATTGGCAATACATTGTTTTCCTTCCCTTGTGCACCTGCTTTGCTCTGCCTTAAGTCTAACCTATCCCTTCAAACAAACCTGCGCTGGTAACTGACCCATCCACTTTCAGATTCTATAAACACATGTATAGAATGTGCTGCACAGCTCATTTGCTTTCACTCACCAGATGCCCAGTCACAAAAAAGATTGCCAGATATATTCTCTAGAACTGTTGAGAAATTGCTAGTAGTCAAAATAGACTTGGATTAGAATCTTCATGTGGTTTGATTCTTAGTACACACATCTTCAGCATGGAGCATGTTGAAAGGACAGGAAGAACAGTTTCAGGCTCCTCAGAGGGTGAAACTCTTTATAACTCTAACTCTCTATTTTACAGTCCTAAAATTATATATATAGATATTCCTGTAGCATCTTACAGCATGTTTAAGTCTTAATGACCCAAGTTTAAAAGTGGAGTATTTCTGCTACCATACAGAGATTACTGATTTGTTACCTTTTATATAAAAGGTTGGATAATAGTGCTGAACCTCTAATAAATCACTATGAATGGTCTTAGACAATTTCTATTTTTTAAATTAGATTTTAAATTTCTTAAGTGATAAACCTAGATTTATCAAAAGGTAAAGTGGTTGATAGGTTTTAAAACTATTTAAGATCTGAATTACACTTCATTCTCAAAGGAGAGTTCCACAAGTATAAAAACTGGGAATTGTGGGGCTTAATGAGAAAAATGTGTAATGTAGTAGGATTTCAACTGTTTTCCATAATGTTTTAAATAATCTGTATATGATAAGGATCACACCTTTCCTATAAGGGAAATGCTTATTTATTGCTGCCCCAGAGCAATGCTGGCAGGGAGTATCTGTGAGTTGAAGGCAGTGTGTTATACACTGTTTAAATGGCAGGTTTTCCCAGATGCTACTTTGTGAAGTCAAAAAAGTGGCCACAGAAGGATGTATAGTGAGGCAGTGTGCATAAACACAGATAGCAGTGCAGTATCAGAGGGGGAGATAAAAGGCAGGTGATGGGATCACAACCAGAGTGTGTTCATTTATTTTTCTGTACTCAATTCTCTTGGCAGTGCTGTCATCATCAAAGTAGAGCAAGGCAGTTTGTTTGGTTGGACTCAGTGACTCTACAGAAAAATTAGCAAAGATAATAAATAATCTTCCTGAAATATAAAGCAGATAAAGTAAATAATATAATTTTAGCAACCAGAGGTAGCCATTAAGGCAAGTGTTCATCTGCAAGTTTGCTACTGACTAGTAAAGGAGCATGCTGAAGAACAGGGACAACAAAACAATCAAAACCTCTACCAGTTACAGTATTACAGAGGTTGTAAAAGAGTAGCAGTGTTGTTAGGGTGGTGTCAGGGTCAGGTCTGGCACTGATTCAGGTTTGGGTCCCATCCCCAAAGCCATGTAATTCACACAGAGCTCATGATGAGCACAGTGGTGTTTACACTGTGGCTGGCCCTGACATCCACTTAAGCATTCAACACTCGTCTGTGTTGGCAGCTTGTGCTGCTGTGCCAAGGAAATCCCTGGGTTTATCTAAGTCATAATTACCCAAGTTGTGACAGGTCATACTTGGCAATGAAAAAACTCCTTTGGGATATATCTCCAAACTTCTCTTTGCCTTGTTGCTGTTTGTCAAGTATCTGGAAAGTCACTGAATGCCTTCTGCAGTGGCTTTCTTGGAACTTCAGGCAGATGTGGCTAACCAGTTTTATGCTGGTTAGTTCTGGCTGCTCAGTGTAACCTCATGTAGGGCTTGGACATCACTCATGTTCCTGTGGTGCAATACCAACACCTCAGTGTGCTCCTTCAGAAATAGGTTAGACTTCTTGTACTGCATGAATAGAAATGCATTCTGAAGTTATTACCTGAGCATGAAAGAAACAATCTGCATAATTTTGCAATAATGAAAGAACTTAACTTCAATATATTTAAATAGAATATGGTTTCCTTTGTATATGGATGAAATGTGAATAGTGAAAAGTCTGGCAGTATGTTAAATACGGTGTTGATTTGATTTCTTTTCTTCATTCATTCCTGACTACCAATTAAATTGTGCTTATTAGAGGGTCAAAAAGGGAAGGAGGGCTAGTAAGATATAGTTATTATAAATACATTCAACTTTGACATGAGACAAACCTTCAGAAGAAAATAACATACTTGTCTAACATTTTTTTTTGTTTGTTCTCCTGATTGTTGTTTTAAATTCTATATGCAAAGTGCTTTGCAGCTTTAATACCACTCAGACTGATTGTTCTTTTTCTGGCAAGAAGACATTTTGTTTAGGAATCAGGTGGCAATCCTAAACTTAGTTTTTGTTGAGTTTTGCTCCTTCAATCCAAAGTTCTGTGCTTAAGAGAAAAGTACAGACTCATAAATGAGTATTTTTTTTTAAAAGTTCAATTAGTTTAAATCAGGCCAAGATGTTCCATCAGTAGCTTGCAAGTGGGGCCAGGCAGGTTGGGATCAGGTTGCTCCAACAAGACCTATTCATCTCCTCTGCCCAGTTTCCTTTCCAGTGGAAAGGAAATAGAGGGCAGGAGGCACACAGAATACCTGGCAGCTCTTGGCCAAGCCAAGGGCACAGCTTGCCCGTGTGAGGTGGTGGGGGCTGTGCAGTGTGTTGGCTTTCAGGCCAGCCCTTCAGGAAGCCTCAGACCTGCTGGGTGTGAGCAGCAGGTCTGTCCTTTGTCCCAGGAGAGAGGCCTCATGTGATTGCCCCTTGCCACTGGAAAAGGATGGGTGTTAATTGTTTTCAGAACTGGCACTGTTTTTATTCAAACTTGCCTTCTGCAATTCCTTGGTCTAGACTGCTGTGGGATTTTTTCACACTCGTATGCTATTACTGTCATATCCTGTTACTTTGTGTGACATTTTTATGTAACTTGGAGGACACTTGAGGGTAGTGTTAATCACTAAAAGAGGGCTGTGTCTGTCAGCCTGGTTGTCTGTCCTGGAAGATCCCAGGTGATCTGAAGAGCAGAGCCCTGGGGAGGGCAGGGCCAGTGAGGATTTCTGCCTTTTGTGTCCTGGGAGCCTGTTGATGTGGGAGGCTCTGGGCATTCCAGAGCTGCTTTGGCCTGTGCTGATCATAGCCTGGGACACCTGTAGGTAACCACTGCAGCTCTGACCAGAGTCACCAAAGAGCCCAAAAAGGACTGGCACTTCCTTTGTCACCTTCATTTACTGCCTGGTGCCCATTTCTCTTCCATGGCTGTCTTCCATTCCCACTGCTCTGCACCCTGTGATATGGTTTTCACTGCTTTGTGTAAATGTTTGCTCACACTGCTGCACTTTCTTGATAACTGCTTGGACCTGAAAAATGCTGAGTTGTGCTACTCCTTAGCAGCCTGCAGTGCTGAACCCTCATTACTGGAAGATACTTGTGCTCTGCATAGTATAATATGGATTTTTAAATATATGTATGTGTATAGTTGCTCCTTCTGGAGAGACTGATTTGTTTATTTATTATTTTTTACTTAAGCATCCTTCCTTTTATAAGGGCTCTGCCTGATGATTTTCATACTGTACCTCTAATTCTTGTTGTCTTATTGACATATGGGATCCTACAGCTGTCTCTTGTTTTAATTAATCTGACAAAAGGAAAGAGTTATGTTAAGTATTCAACTTGTGTAATATTTTTAATTGTTTTTTTAAGTAATATATGGCATAGTTTAACATAATCAGCCGTTTAATCTACCTTGGTTATGCAATAGTTCTTTAAAAAATTGTAAATTGTGGTTGTAGTTGTTTTAGAATAGCAGAAAAGAAGATAGAGTAGTTATCAAGTAAGGCAGTACTATAGAATGTCATTACTTTTAAACCTACAGGTAGTTTTCAGAAGGATTTTGGGGTGTACCATTACGAAAACTGTCATTTAAAAAGTAGTCACTGAATGCATAATACTGCTTAAAAAAAAACTGTCCTGATTTTTTTCAGCTATTTTTGTTGGATAATCCTGTTTCAATTGAATTGTAATATGGTAACATTTCTACTCATTTTTAGGAGCATATGCAGGAAGAACCCAAAGAAAGAAGCCAAATGTTGTGATAATTTAAGAAGACAACATTCACTGGGATAAAGTGGCCGTGTTTTAATGATGGCTTTGTCAGCACTGATTTTTAATATTGCATCTTCTTTACATAGATGTATATTTAGACATCTTAAACCTACTTTGTCATTTTCAGATGACACATAACACAATCATATTGAAGCTGCTTTGAAGCTCTAATGCTTGTGGGAAAATTGCATGTTAGAACTTGTGTACAGACTAGTATTAATATATAAAAGATTCATAATCTTGTTTATTAATGACTAGCATGGGGCAACATGAAGGTAATTTGTGACTTTTTCACACTTTCTAATTCTAGTGTCTGACATATGCTTTTTGCATTACTTAAATTGCAATTTCTGTGTGTGAGTGCCACCATAAGTAAGTCATGCGTATATATTTATTTTCATTCCATAAAGTTGAAGCAGCTAAACGTGAAAAAAAACCCCAAAGTTAATTTAAACAAAAGTGAGTTTTCAAGTCAGTGAATTTGTCAGCAGCTGTTCTGAATGTACTTTCTGTAGGAATGAGATTAGCTCAATTTCAGTACTAAAGGCCTTGTACCAAATGTTTTACATTTCTGCTGAGCTGGACAGATGTGCTCCAAATTCACTGTTGGGCTGATGGACAAACTTTCACTGACCAAACCAAAAATGTGCATTTATATGTGTGGTAGATCAAACCACTGTACTGAAAGAGCCTTGGGTTTTTATTGCCCTGCTGTCTACTGCATTTTCTTATGGAAACAACATCTCCAACATGGAGATGTGTATGTTTTACAAAAGCTTCAGAAGGTACAATTTTAACTGTATTACCATTGCAGACTTAAATAGTTATTTGAGTCTGTAATAATAATTCAGATATGTTACATTTAATTGATGACAGTGGCAGTTTTTTCTGAGCGTTTATCTTCTCCTGTGTGATCTAACAGGCCCTTTGTACTGAAGTCATGATTTCTGCAGGTGGGGAATCCCTACCAATCCCAACACTTTCACATTTTTGAATATCTAACATTAAAAGATCATGGTCATATTCTACCTTAGTCTTCCAACTGATGGATATTATCCATCAACTTGAGGGCAGCATCATTCTCCACCTTCTTTTAATGAACTTGAGACATGATATTAAGAAAGTTCTAGAGAGAAAAGCTCAGCTGTATGATCTTTGCAGTAGAGAACTGACTGCCAGAATGTAAATTAGGTTATATTTTGTTACTTTCCCAGTGTCAATACAATACAACACACTAAATTTTGGAAGGTTTGTAATGTGTTGACATGAATGTAAGAGAAGAAAGACCAACTGAGAATTTCATTGTGGAAATAGCATGAAAGAGGAACATTAATAATGGGATGAGGACAGTTATTTCATGGGCAGTGATGAGTGGATTGGCACCAGCCTGTGGCTTTCATCTGCACTCGTGATGCTGTTCAGAACAGCTGTGTTACACCAGGCACTAAGTTACCAAACTGCATGCTTGGAAAATGGCAGAAACACTGCCCCAGCACCTTGGAGAATGACACTGCTCGTTTGTTTGAGAGCCTGGGGCCGGGGGCTCCCCTGATGCTGTAAATAGAAGAGTTTACACCGGTGGAAGAGCTGCCTCCTTCATACCAATGCTCTGGTGCTTTAAAATCACAGCTGTAGTATGGAAAATGCCCGAGGCAAGTTTCCTGCTCACCCGGTGGGCAACGAAGCTGTGTTTTAATTCCCAGCTCTCCTTAGGAGTGGAAAACATCTCAAGAGGGGAGGAATTTACAGTGACAAGGGTAACCTGTGTCACAGATGACAGAAGGTGCTGCTGATATGGCAGCACTAAAGATTGATGGTTTTAATGGGTGTTTTATGTGCTGTATTTATTATTAGCATAGGCAATATGTTGATGCACAGATAGGTTTAGTGTGTTAGTAGAAATGAATGTTTCCCTTCTCTTAGGGTTTCACATCTAAACCTCTTGTTCTTCAAGCATGTTTCCAGTGTGTAATAAAGCATTATAGCACAAGGGTCTTTTTTGCCTTTTTTTTTTTTTGACTTTCATGAGGCCTTTCTCTTGGCAAGTGCCAGAATTTGGTTTTGTACTTCTTGCTGTTTTGTATTTATACATATTTATCTTTTTATTTTGTGTGGAATTGTGATACCATTACAGAAGTCTATTTATTTTTGTACTTTGTTTCATTTTCACCAGTCTCGCTTTTTACTTAGCGCATTCTGCACAATAAACTCTGAATTTTGAACATTAAACTCCCTTTCCGTGCTGTTCCTTCGCTCGCCCTCAGGCGCTTCCCGCGCTCGGGCGGGGCGGGGCTCGGGCCGGAAGCTGCGGCGGCGCGCGCTGTCATGTGAGCGGGGACAAGATGGCCGCGTTCCCCTGGTGAGGCGGCGGGCCCGGAGCCGGCTGTGCCCGGGCGGGGCGGGCGCGGGGCTGGGCGCGGGCTGCCGTCAGGCTCGGCGACCCTCGCAGCCGGGGGGCTACGGCGGGGGCGGCGCGGATGTGCCAGAGGGGAAAGCGCGGGGCCTGTCCGCCCGCGGGGCTCGGGGCGGTTCGGCCGGGGGGACCGGCGGGCGCTGCGTGCCGCGGCTCCGCTGCCGTGGGGCCTGAGGCAGCCGAGCGCACGGATCGCGCTCACGGCAGCCTGGCGCTGCACGGAGCCGGGCGGGCACAGCCCTGCTGAGGGACAGCCGCAGCTCCGGGCGGGGTCGGTGCGGGCCGCTGCCCGCCCCGGGGAGCCGGGGCTCTGCCGTGTGCGCCCATCGCAGCGCGTTTAGCCGCTGCTGTCTGCCACGGGCTCTGTAGGCAGGGCTGCACACACACAGAGTCAGCTCCTGGCAACGCGCGGTTACAGAATTGTACATCTGTGGAAGCTGCACTGTGCACGACAGGGAATTGGTCTAGCGTTTGGTAGAGGAAGGATAAAAGAGGCACTCTTTCTGTTACAGACAAAACCACTAGCAAAATAGAGCAGAACAAAGCAGAGCAGCAGAGACCCTGAAAAATTGATTTTCACATAGTACAGGAAAGAGGTAACAGCCTAATAAATAGGTCTAGTAACACTGATTGTGGCCATGGGGAAATAACCAGACCTTTACCACAGTAAGATGTCTCCATCATGCTGTTCTCTAATATAGAAGATATTTTCTTGCTGTGGGGCTTAGCAGAACCATAGCTACTTTTAAGCAGTATTAATACTAAAAAGCTGTTTGCAGGTTTGTTGTCTGCACAGTCATCAGTCTGCATATGAGGAAAAAAAATAGCACCTGTTGGTGCTGAATAGTTGTATTAACATAAAATTAAGCAAATTTCAAAAATTTCAACAAATTTGTTCAAGTAGTAAAAAGTATATAAAATAATTTAAAGTACAGGGCTACAATGCAATTTTATAATAGCAATGCATAAATATCTAGAGAAATTGTTTTGTTTTTGTGTCTGATACTCAGATAGTGATAGGTACAGTTGGTTTGGGATGTGCTTCATTGTATTACCAATATATGTCTAGTGTTGTAAAGGGATTCTCTTCAATTTTATGTGCCTGATTCCTTTGTGCTCCCTGTGAGCTTTCTGAAGCACCTGCTTTAGGATAAGCACTGGCTCTGGGAGGGGGCTGTGTGCCTGAAAGCAGTCCCAGGGAAAAAGGTGTTTTACCAGGAGGAGAGAAAAAGGCTTGTGGGCTGGCAGGTGTTGAAGGGGCAGAGTGGTGGCAATTGCAGTGGTGCTCTTGTGTGGGAAAGGTTGAAACCTGCTGTTCAAAGAGCAGCTGAAGCAGGGGTGTAATCCTGCAGGATGCACAGAGGATGAAACCCCAGCTTGGCCAGAGTCTTATTTTTATTTCCTCTCCAAAGTTGGCTGCACTGCTGTGGCCAAGAAAGGAATGCTTAATCTCCTTTCCCTGGAGAGTAAGCACAACATAATGCCAGAGCAAACTTGATCTTGTCTTCAGTATTGGGTCTGTTACAAGCTGTTTTATCACTTGAATAGCCACATTATAAAGAATGTACTTTTTAAAGACTTATTTGCAGGGTTGGCAGCTCTTGTTCACTCCCACGTGTGTGTTAGTACCATGTGCACTTGCCCAGTGTGCTCACACTAATTGGAATGCAGCTGATTTCAGCCTGGGGGTGCTGAGAGAGCTCTCAGCAGTTAAAGAAATGTTATAATTGTGTAGCCAGAAAGAGTTTGGAAGATTTTCCACCCAGATGCTAATTAACCCATGATGCAAATGAGCGAGAGTCATTGAACAATGGGACAATAGCAAAAAGAAAAGGATCTGGAGATCAAGAAAACAAAGAAACACATGGTTTTTACTGGACTCTTTCTCTTGCTCTGCTCTATATCATTAGATGTCAAAAGTTTCTCCTCAGAGTGGCACAACCATAAATTGTCAAATCTGTAATTCTAATGTGATATCTGTAGAAGAGCTGCTTAGCACTGCTGAAAATCATCCAAATGAGTTATGTCTTTGAGTAGGAATGGAATTATTTGGAAGTTTTTATTAACTCTAGTGGGAAAGATGTGTGTTATGTAGGGGAAGTGCTGTTTGCTTTTGTTAGGAGCGTGATTAAAGAATTTTTTGTGTATCCCCTGATTTTCCTTATTCAGCTGAGGTGGTAGGGTGTGCTGTAAACATTCTCAGGATTTTGAATGAAACAGAAAATAAATTAGCAGCTCTGTGTATTTCAAAGACTAAAAAAGAGTACAACTGAAATGGCAGAAAGTAAAATTTCTCCAGTTTTAGTTTTATGTTATCTCAGTAGAGAGAAATTTGGATCCTTATGTTTGTTTATTTTTCCATATGTTTTTTTGGTTTTTGTAAATAAGCATCTGTACACATATAAGATATGCTTCTCTCTTGGTATGTGGTTATTTATATGTATATATACTTTCCCTTCACTCTTTTCAAGGCATGCAAGATCAAGGAACTATGTGTCAGAATCTGAAGTGTGCAAGCTGGAATCTGTACCCTTGGATTTTGGTGATTACCATCCACTGAAACCTATTACAGTGAGTTTGTTTGTGCTTTTGGAAAATGAATCTGAATTCAGACTGATTGTGTTCCTCTTTTTGCATCTGTTCCATTAAAATTAAAAGGCTTTGAGACTAGTGATCCTTGTGAAGTTGCTTTCTGTGTTAGTGGCTTGTTTTAGAGGCATCCAGGTTTATTCTGTTTGCCCTTCACAGAAGTTTGCTGGTGCTGTTATGTGTCAGAAACATCTCTTGACAAATACAGCACCTCCAGCTTGTAGGTTTTCTTGGTTGCATTAAATGCTGAATAATGGATAAATTTAAAATCCAATTGTTGCATTACAAATGGCCTGCATAATTGCTTGATGTAAGGTTTGGTTTTGGGTTAGCTTCCAGTCAGCTGTGTGCTTTAAAACATTTATAATTTCTTTGATGTGTAAGAGGCTTTTAAAGATGTACAGGAAAAAAATCAGCTTCAAAGAGATGAGTTATCCACTAATGAAAGATAAATGGGCAGCAGCTTCTGCTCAGGAAGGTCAGCAGGGAGAGAAGATGCTGGCCTGAGGTATGGATTTTATGTTCCAGGCTTGAGTGTTGTACAGGAAAAGGAAAGATGAAACTGTCAGAGGAAATTAAATAGCAAGGAAGAGTTAGGACAGGGACAAACCTAATAAAATAGAGGAGGGGTACTAGAAACATATTCAGAGTGGTTGTCCTTACAACTTTGTAGATCTAGAATTGGAAGGAAAAAAAAATAGCAGTGGAAATTCTACTGAAGAGTGCCCCCACATTCAGGGAAAAGGGGGAAAGAAAAAGAATTAGAGAAAAGTGAGGGAAGAGAAAGCCCTTTTGTGTAATAGTTCTGAATTTTTCTTTAGGTTACTGAATCCAAGACGAAGAAGATGAACAGGAAGGGAAGTACTTCCTCTACCTCCTCCTCTTCCTCCAGTTCAGTGATGGACCCGCTGAGCAGTGTGTTGGATGGCACTGACCCCTTGTCCTTGTTTGCAGCAGCTGCAGATCCTGTGACTACTGCTCCTCCCACGGTAACTCTGAGGGCTGCCAGGGCAGCTAAGTACAGGAAAGCCAAAACCAAACCAAAACCATAAAGCCAACCCTGGATAAAATGTATTGTCTCACCAGTGAAGAGGTTAATATAGGAAATATACCTACTTTTTTATTTACCTACTTTTATCTGGTTTATGTTGACATATTTATTTAAATATAGAATTTTGTTTGATATTGTAACTTTTGAAAGGATCAGCTAGCACTTGAAACATTGTTGACCTTTATGTTGAGAGCCTTCTCTTCTTTTTCCAGATCTGTATTTAACTTTTGCACTTGTACTCTTGTAACAGGATGGTGCACGAAGGAAACGGGATAAGGATGAGAGCTCAGCAGTGGGAAGTGACTTTGAGCCATGGTCAAGCAAACGTGGTGAAATCCTTGCTAGATACACAACAACAGAGAAGCTTTCTATTGTAAGTGGTGGCTGCCACAGTTGTTTTGATGTGTACTAGACCTTTAATGGATTTTGGATATTGCTATTTTATAATTCTTTAATGGGTAAATACTGGTCTTCTAAATTTCAGTTTTAATGTTGTAGAAGACTGAATCACAAGCTCTCACTTGCAAAGATTATTTTAGAACTGAATCCAAGTCTTCTGACATTTAGAAGCCATCACTTTGTCTTTTTGTAACAGTGCAAATAACTTCTAGTCTTGCATCTACTTCTAAATGATTGGAGGGTTGATTAGCAGTGTAATTACCCTGTGCATTCTTGGAATGCTAGTGAGTCCATGTTTTCTAACAGTCTGCTTTTTCTGCTTCCTCACAGAATCTGTACATGGGATCTGAAAAAGGTGAGCACTTTCTTTACCAGTGACAGAGGTTGCTTGAGGCAGGGTGCAGAGACAAGTTTGTGGTCAAGAATAGTTGAAATGTATTTTCCTGCCTCCTCCATTCTGACATCATGGTTCTTGCTTTTTTGTGGATAAGAAGTCTGGATGTTTGTTTAAAATAGTTATTGAAAATAAGCCACCTGACCACCTTGTCTTTTATTCCTATGGGCTGATAATTTGTGATTATTTCACTGCACTGCCTTCCACTGTAGCTTAAAACTTTCATTTAAGCTGAGCAATGGTGTTTTGAGGATCATGTTTATCAACTCTTCTGCTGGCTGGAAGGAAAGCAAACAAGCCCTTTGGGAACTTGTTCAGTTATTCTCTTTACATGAAAGTGAAGTGATTTCAGCTGTATGCTGGGTGTTTAAAAAAGAACCAAATGTTAAATATTTTATCATGTTTTCTAGCAAAGAGAATCTGGGCTAGGTAATCATAGCATAGTAAATCAGGATTTTTCTGTATGAATAAACACACAGCATTTCAGCATCTGCAAAAACAGAAAGCACTTTTTTGCAATGAGAATGGTCAAACACTGAAATTGGATGTTCAGGCAGAGTGTGACCTCTATATCCTTAGATATTGTTAAATTGACTGGATATAACCCTGTGCAACTGTTAGAAATTCAGAACTGGACCTGCTTTGAGGAGGAGAGTTGGACACAGACCTCCATAGAGCTTTTCTATCCTTAATTATCCTATGGTTCTATCTGGTGATTCTTTTCTTACTGGTAAAACTTGCAGAAAAATCCACTCATATTCAATTCTGCTTACTCATTGCCCCTGTTCAAAGTGGATGCACTGTAGGTGTGTTTAGATGTGTGTGTTCAGGAATAGTCACTGAAGGAATCAAACCACCTGTCTTCTGTCACAGAAGCTGACTGGGCCATGTCAGTCTCCTTCAGGTTTGTTTCTCTTTAGAAGTCCCAGTGTTTAAATGTTAAAGAAACTTAAATCTGTAATTCTTTGCAGGAAAAGCCACAACTACTGGTTCAGCAGTTTCTGAAAAAGTGAGGACGAGGTTAGAAGAACTGGATGATCTGGAAGAGGTGAGAAAGTTTTCTGATGAAATTACAGCATCATTATAACAGTGAAAGGAATTTGTGAAATAAAAATCTTGTGTGAAACCTTTTAAAAAGGTCCTGATTCTGCAAGTGCAGTATTTAGATAAATATCTACTTTCTGTGGGAATTCTCCAGTAATTAATGCTTATTGTTACAGGATTTGGGCAGAGTCATATTTTTGTATCACTAGAAACTGTGATTTGAAAATTTACCTGATCTGTTGCTGTTTATTTACCTTCTTACTGCTGTAAGACTTTATGGAGCCCCTTAGTCTTAACATCTGATAATTCTGGTTGCCCCTGTTGCCAAAGCTGCAAATGTCTACCTGAGTTTAATTTAAATTACAATTATGAGCTTGCTAGAAATACTGAGTACGGAAGTTATTTCTCAAGCTGCAGTATTTTACTGTGCAAGGATGAGATGTTTTATAACCTACTTTCCTAAGACCTGAAGGGAAATTGTAATAAATTTTGTAGGATTCTCCTCCACAACATGGTGATTTGAGTTTATAATAACAGCACTTTCCTTCCTTCCCTCCTGCTCTTCTTAAGAAGGTTTTTGTTTTCTTGCCAGGGATCACAGAAAGAGCTGTTGAATTTGACTCAGCAGGATTACATGAACAGAATTGAAGAGCTGAACCAGTCTTTAAAGGATGCATGGTCCTCTGATCAGAAAGTAAAAGCTCTGAAAATAGTCATCCAGGTCAGTTTTATGGTTTTGTTTTATGCAGAACCAGTGAGTTTGGTGCTACAACTTGTCCAGTTTCCTTCTTGGGAAAAGAAGGCTTTCTACTGTTTTTCTATTACTTTCTTTTGTTCTTCTCTGAGACAGATTTCTTCCGGAGTTTTATGACTTCTGACAGTAGTTGGATTTTCAGCTTTGTTGTTACATATTGGTTTTGACTAGGTTATGTGGGTTGGAATTCTCAGTGAGTCACCAAATGACAGATGTGGAAATTTTACCTGCTTAAGGGTAGTTAGAACAAATAGCATGTAGTGATAATCAGCTCTTTATAGGACATGTAATTTCCTTTCCTGTCCTCTTCTGCTTCAGCCCCTTGCTCCCTACAAATAATACCAGAATGGCTTTGTGAACATCAGCATTTTACCCATCCCAGTGTAGTAGGGCGATTAAATAAAGGGATTTAGGACCTTAGCAAGCTACCAAAAACAGCTCCAGATTTTTAAAATTGTGTGTATGGGGTTTGTTTTTGTTTATTTGTTGAGAACTTGTCCATGGTCTTCCTTTGGGTCATTTGGGGCGATGTGCTTTGAGGAGGGCATGGGGAAATAGGACAGTTAAATGCTCTTTTGTTTGGCTTGGCCTTTAAAAAAGGCCAGAGGCAGAGTGCAGCAGAGGACAGATGAGATAATGACATCCTTAAAAGCTGTAAAACTGATGTAATGCTCATAGTCATCCAGTGGGGTTATATAAAGTCAGGATTTTTTTTGTCATTCTGGATACTCTTGTGAAAACTGCTTGAAGTAATTTCATCTTAAATTGTGGTAAAGACAAAAAAGGAAATGAAACATTAATGAAGTGAGATCAAACAATTATATGTGACCTAGGGTGACTAATGTACTATTGTAATACTATGAAATCAGCACTATTATTGCTATTTTAAAAAATCCATGTATAGGATTGTGAAGTGTGACTATGGTCTTTGGATGAGAAGAAAAGCAGCAGGGATGTATTGTAGTCAGAGTGCTTTGTGTGAAATATATAATATATATATGTGTGTGTGATAATGCAGTGATAATCATTGATACTTCCATATGTTCTTTTGCAACTGGTTCACAAAAAATTTTGAAATAATACAGTTTCTGACAGGGGATCCAATGCTTCCTTTTAGGAAAGTGGTACCAGAGCTGAATGTGTTTGTCTCTGCTTAAGTGTTGTTCACTTAGCACTCAATGCTGCAGATGCTCATCACTAATTGAAAGACTGCCTAAGAATGAAATAGGTACTTGTGTAATTAATGAATTTAAAATTTTCATGAAGGATAAAATAAAGCAGGATAGGGTAGAAGCCTCACTGAACTTTACTGGTTGAGCTTCTTCCTGCAGAGTGCTGTATCCTCTGAGAGAGCTGAGCAGCTCTCTTGGCATCAGGCTGTGGTTATGCACATAGTCTGTCATTATTATTACAGACTGGTTAGTATGCAGTAGGAGGAGTTTGGCTTCTGGTTAGGAAATTTCTTCACCAAAAGGGTTCTCAGTCACTGGACCAGTCTGCCCAGGGCAGTGGTGGCATCACCCTCCTTGGAGGCATTTAAAGGATGTGTAGGTGTGGCACTTGGGGATATTTTCTATTGATGATCTTGGCAGTCATGGTTTAAAGGCTGGACTCAACATTCTTGAAGGTCTTTTCCAACCTAAGCAATTCTATGATTCTGTGATTCCTCAAGTGGCTTTTTGCAAGATACTTTTCTTGTCAAGATGGAGTATGCTAAGCTGCTTAGAGTAAGCTGCACTAATGTGATTATGTGTGTGAGCTCTAAGAAAAGTGGTACTCAAGTGTTTGTGCTGTGTGTGGGTCCTAAACAGCTGCTGAGTTACCTTGCTTTGAAGGTGACTGACCACACAGCAGGCAAAATTCTGCTTTGGTTGTAGGAGGAAAATGTTGTCACCTTTCTGGTGCACTCTTCAAGTTACCCTGAAGAATAAAGCAGAAAGACTGAGTGTGCCCCTTTGTTTATGCATGTTCAAATGTTGTGATTTCCTTCTTTAAACAGAGCAGTCTTGTGAGATATTGGATTCCTTCCTGGATTTTTAAAATGTGACAAAAATTTGAACTTTATTTATTCCACTGAGATTGAAGAACTGTCTCCTAATAAAGGAGAGAGAAAGGATGGAGCTCATAGAAAATATTGTCTGTCTTAGAGACCAGAGAAGACTCAGGGCCAGAGAGCACATTTGGCTTAAGCAAGGAAGAGGTGGATTTCTTTCCCCAGTCAGTCATTCACCTGCTTTCTTTTGGTAGAGGCTGTTGTTTTTTGGGGTTGGTTTTTTTTTTTTTTTGGTGAGTAACCTGCCGAAGTTTTTGACTCCAGTTTAATCTAGGACAAGAAAGTATAGCTTAATTAAGTATGTTAGAAATGTCTTCATTGCTGAGTGTGTATTTTAGATTCATACACTCAATGGATATGGTCCTTCCTGGCCTGAACACCCAAAGAGAGTAGAACTAAGTGGGTAATACATTTTCAAATGTGACTTTGTTCCAGCCATCACTGCAGTCCAGATGCCATGATCAGGTTGTTCCCAGTGGGTGGTGATTGATTAGAGTCCTCCCTGGAGCTGACTGTGGCTCAGTCTCTTTCCAGAATGTTTGAACTAGTTATGTGAGCTGCAGAAATGCATTGGAAAGCTCTAACTACAAAGCTCATTAGCTACACTTCTGAAATTGTTTCTTAATGTAATCTATATTACATTTTTGTTTGATATGGATGCTTAGAGAGATGGTGAAAAACTGAACAGTGTCCTTAAAAAAAGTGATTTTAGAGAAGTGCTTTTTAATGCTTTATCAGGAGAGAATTTGTCTTGTCTGAACAAAAGCACAGATCTTCATGGTCAGCTGAAACTCTGCATTGTAGATTACCCTGCAAAAAGGAAAACCAGGTCTGTGTAGCTCTGGAAATGAAGAATAACCTGAAAATTACAACAAGCACCATGGTCTGTTATGTTAGTTGTCCTTGTGCCTTTGGCTTCATAGTTCATGTTGGTCCTTTCCACCTGTGGATATTCATCCATTCCAGCTTTTCTGGAGTGAAAACATAAACTTGTGTTGGCCTCCAAAAATGTTTCTTTGTTTTTTTTCTCCTTCTAGTGTTCTAAGCTGCTTTCAGACACAACAGTAATCCAGTTTTATCCAAGCAAATTTGTTTTAATTACAGATATCCTTGATACTTTTGGTAAGTATCTACTGTGCCAGTCTTACTACACAAATGTTAATAAGATTATTTTTTTGTAATGTTACAAAGTATTAAAGTTATCAAAAAAAGCCCGAAATGACTTTTAGTTGTAACATGGAATATTTCCAGCATAAACATTTGGACCCTGGTGGTAAACATGGTATATAACTAAAAAGTCTCCTAAGAGCAAAGTCCTTAAGGGAAAAATATTTCATTTTGTGCTTCTGTGCTTTATGTATTAGTGAATATCTAGAACAAAATGTTAGGAAAAGTCATGATCTCTGCATTTTGAAATTAAAAACATGCTGTCATTATAAAAATATTTTGGATTTTAGCACCCTTTTGTCTCAATATTTCATTATTTTTGTATTTTGAAGAATAGAAGTCAGAAAGTTTTCTTTGGCTGAATAGGGACTGTGAAATGATCAGAATGTAGTTATTGATTTTTTAAAATATATTTTTTAATTTGTAAGTGAACTTGTCATCCACTTCATGTTGTTCTCTAATTTTTCTGCCATGTTATGAAAAATATTTACAGTGGTTTTGAAAGTTGGAGTGTATTTTGGTGCCAGCAGGATATGCTACGACAGAGATCCAATTGTTCTTTCAGGTCGTGCTTCCTCTTTGTGCTCCTTCCTCCTTGCTGAGGGCTGCTGGAGATAACACAATGTCCACACTCAGCAAAGTCAGGACAGCAGCTGTCCTTTCCTGGCCTGGGAGGAATCTGACCTGTGTGTTACCTCTGCTCTTCAGGGAGCCAGAGATTGTTTTTGTAGTGTGAGAAGGGCTAAATCACACTGGACATTTCAGCCTCACTAGAGGGCAGCAAAATGTCAGTGTTCTAGGAAGCTTTTTCCATCTGATTTCATTGTATGTTGTGAAGGGAACCTTTGACCAGCATTTTGTGTTTTACAGTTTGTTAATTTGTTTTGGGTTTTGTATTATTCTTTTTTTTTTTTTTTAACCAGGCAAACTGGTGTATGAAAGAATTCTGTCAATGTGTGTGGATAACAGAGTCTCTCTGCCAGGTAACTTTGTGTTTGTTTCCACTGTGCTTCAGAAAAAAATCATGTCCAACCTTGAGGAAGGTTAAATAGAGGACCATTGCTACTCTATCTCCTATAGAAAAGGTTCTGATTTGACTCTAGTAGCTCTTAGTTTTTAACAGAGTAAAATCCATTGCTTGCAGCTTCCACTGTTCACAGTATTCATGCAAAATTCAGAAGGAGTTTGTAAGAGGATGTGTTCAGTGTTCAGGGTACAGAAACAAAGTTTCTGTCCATATTCAGTATTTCCTACTTGCAATAGTATTATTTAAAATTTATTTTAGCCTTTTAAAATCAACTACTTGGGTGCTTAAATCTCTTTTGTATGCTCTCTAGTCATTACAGATTTGTATACACGTGTTTGTTACAGATTCTCTGTATTTTCTTTTTTTTACAATTTCTGATTTTGGAAGAGCAGAGACAGAAGTTGGATTTGTCAGTAGCAGCTCGGAGATGAGCTCCAAGTGCCTGAATTCAGGTTCTGAAATGTTATTTACTACAAGATTGTTACCTTTTCTTGTTATGTTCTCAGGTCTGACTGCTGTTCAAGACAGCTGAGAGCAAATGTATTGCCTAGTTTGTTGTTGTGCACCTAATTTCTTGATGAATGGAAAGAGAATACAGTTTTAAACCTAACATGAAAAGTAACTGGTTTCCAGAAAGAATGTAACTATTTCTGGGTTGGTTTTTTTTTTTCCCAGATAACTTTTCTCCAGAGAGTGTTAACGATACAGCTAAAGAAACTTGCTTAAACTGGTTTTTCAAGATTGCTTCAATAAGAGAACTCATTCCCAGATTGTATCCTTGTCAAATGAGAACCTCACAGTGTGTCTGCAGGTTTTTTGTAGATTTTCCCAAAAGTGAATGTGTTTGTTTCAATAAAACCCACAGGATCTGATGTTTATACTGGCTTTGTTTTGTTTGTTTCAGGCTGTATGTTTTGAATGTACTTTTGAGTCATGTTTCATAGTAAACTGGATGCCTAATTATTGGTTCTGAGCAGTTTGGCAGTGACAGAGATGATGTATGAAAAATTTTGAAACAAAATCCTGTAGATAATACAAATATAAAATAATAAAAATCAGCAAAGTGTAGTGACATTAATTACAGAAGGCCTTAAAATAGTTTGGTCAATATCCATTTGGTGTGTGTTTGCTTATGGTTTCTCAGTGGTGTGAATCTTAGTTTTGTTCCTTAACTTGGCTTCAATGTAGTTACGTGGAAGCAGCAATACTGAAGTGCAATAAGTTCCTGTCCAAAACGTAAGAATAATGTTCAGTATGGGAAGGAAGTGAATGGGCAAACTTAGGAACTAATTAAAAGAATTAAACACAAGAGGTCTGTGATTAATGGTGGGTAGGGTCTTAGTAGAACTGAGAAGAAGCAGTAAAGAGAGGTTTTGGAATTTTTAATGGGAATGCCATGAAAAAATTAAAGGTGGACTGTGATATACTTTGAAATACAGCAGTGCTCTCAAACACATGTGCAAATGTGACATCAGTGTCCCAAATCCCAGTGCAAATTGAAGCAGTGACTTCTGGGGATGAAGGGGAAGAAGGTTGTTGACATGAGGAGTGTGGGGAAAAGACAGGATAGAAAACTGAAAGGAAACTATTGATATCATACTGGGAGAGACAGAACAGGAGAAATAATTTAGGAGCAATGAACCACTGTCTGTTGAAAACTTTGGTATAAGTTTAATGTTTTGCCAAGCAGTGCCAACTGCTGAGCAGAAAATGTTCCTTCCCTTGTAATTGTCCTTCTTCAGTTATATTTTTAAATGATGTTGGAAGCCAAATTGGTACTATAGTGACAACTTTATTGTCCCTAAAAAGCAGTTCTTTTACTGGAATTAGTGGGCCTCATATCCAGGCTCTGTCAAAAAGGACCTGTGGGCAAATGAGACATGGAAGGAGTTCTGCCAGTTCTGCTTTAAGCATCTGCTTTCCTTACACCGAGTTACAGCTTTTCCATAGCTCTCCTCTTCTTGAAGCTGGAGGAGTTCTTTAGTTTTATTTGTCTTGTGAATAGAAAATACTGCAGTTTGAATATAGCATATGTATTACTGTACACAGAAATTTTACTTATGAAATAAGTTTTTGTGCTAGTATCCTTTTTCTTTGTTAGATATTTCTGTAACCCCTGCTCAACTGTTAGTCTACAAGGCAGCTACTGAAGTTCTCTGTAGGGGATAGAATTCTGTTACTGACTGGTGAAGCTCATTTTCATTTCTGATGAAAACAGGGGCATTTCGGAATGTCTCCCACGGTTAACAGCTATGATTAGAGGAATTGGAGATCCACTGGTTGCAGTCTATGCCAGAGCATACCTTTGCAGGGTAGGCTGTCATTTACCTCCTCTGATCTGTACCAAAGATTTACTGCAGCTGTGCTGCCACTGCTTCAAGGAACCACCACTTTTATCTCAAGCAGTCAGCAGCCTATCTCTTTCAACAAACAACAACAGAAAAAGATTTCTCTTCTGTTTTACAAATGGGGAATCTCTCTTTAAGTGTTTGTAATAAGTAAGAATCATTTTCTGTGCTGCTGTGGGCTGCTGCAGTGCACTGGAGTAGACACTGATTTCCTCAGTGCTTACAGATGCTTGGAGCTGATGTTGGGATTGAGTTTAAGAACAGCTGTAACTGCCTCAGGGTGGTTGTTAGTGGACATGACTGTGATAGTAAGCAAGGAAATAATCAGTCAAAAGCATGTGATTCAATGCTGTTTGTTGATTTGATGTGTGTGACTTGGGTGTATTCCTTCAGCAAATGCATTTTTATCTCTGAAGGAGAATTGATAGATGCCAATATAATCTTTTTCTTTTAATACAGGTTGGGATGGAAGTGGCACCACAACTCAAAGAAAGCCTGAATAAAAACTTTTTTGACTTTCTCCTCACATTTAAACAAGTAAGGAAATAAGTGTTTTATTTGCAAAATCAGATAAATGCACTCCTTAGTCAAACTACATGCTACAAGCTACATACTTTAAAAAAGATCTTGCAAGTTCTTAGATCTAGATTTAGGGGTGTTCCTGTATCCAGATATAGTATGGGAAATTTTATATACATTCTGGTATGAAACTGCTCTATTCAGCATGTTTCCAGACTTGAATAATATATGTTAGGAGCTTGATATTTTTTCGTTTAATTTGCATCCATATACAAACTTTAACCAGTTTATCATATCTCCCATTAAATACCTTTTCACAGCAGCTTATTTTTCTCTTATTTCAACAGATCCATGGGGATACAGTTCAGAACCAGCTGGTGGTGCAATGTGTGGAGATCCCTCTGTATTTGACCCTATATTCTCCTGCTATAGACTGGATTTTACAGTGTATTGCATACCATGCTCCAGATGTAAGTGAACCTGGTAATGCTCAATGCTCAAGTTGTGGTGAAGAGTTAATTGAAAAGAGTTACTAAAAAACAACCCCTCAGTCAATTTTTACATGAGTGTGAAGGCAAGTAAAAAGAGCCTACATAGGACTGTCTGATGCTCTCTTCTGTACAGGAAGAATGTTTGCTTCCACAAAGCTCAAGTGTGACCACTTCAAGTTCATAGGCAGTATTCCTGTTTGTTTCTTGCTGTCCTTTAATCTTTATTTGCTGAATTAATCCTTTTCTTCTGTCATACAGATACACAAATGATTTGACTAAACTGTAGCTTAACGTAGTGAGCAGGCTGTTTTAATCTCTGTCAGTCTGGCAGAGTTTTCACCTCTCCTGCCAGAGATAACTGACCTGGCTGGCAAATAGTGATTACCTGGAGTAATGGCATGGATAAAGGATTGCAGATTTGACTTCCATAAAATGGTGGTTTTGATTGAAATGCCACTATACCTGTTCCAGAAGATGTGTTTTATGTTTAGCTACACCATTGTTTTCTTGTGCTGTAAATACAGGGTAAAACAGGACTATGGGAATGTATTGGAAAGGTAATTAAAAAGCTTTTAGTAGATTTCAGTACAGTAAATAAAGCTGAATATATTTGCAAAGTCTCAATTCACTAATTTTAATATATAATTGTTCCAGGTTCTGCTTACTGAGATGATGGAGAGATGCAAAAAGTTGGGGAACAAGTAAGTGATGCAGAGTGTAGAAGACAGGAGTCTGTAATGAGTACCCCTGAGTCCCTGCAATGATGTTCTCTCTTCCTCTTTTGGAAGCAGTTTGGATGCATAGTGCAGCTTTCATTCTCCCAGTAGCTTACTAAATCATCATTATGAACATCTGGTTTTGAAATATGAATTCTAAAATATGGTAGATTACTTGTCAAGCTAAAGTTAATTAGCTTAACTTGGTTGCTGCATTCTGGTTCCTAAGCCAAAGTCTAGGACATCTAATGTGTTCTCCCTTAGCCATGTCTCTGGTGCCTGGTTTTGCTTCACTTTTCTGGGTTTTCCTCCCCTTTTTTCCCCCTGTCTTCCACTGGCTACAGTCAGGCCATGCATGCATTCAGCAAGGGAAGTTGTAAAGCTGCTGGCAACCTTTGTAAGGTGGTAATACTTGGGAATTTGCTTTTTTCAGCATTAAAATGAGTATCTCAAATGTCTCCTAGAAGTCTTTGTGCAGGGTAGTCGTGTTCAGGAAGATGGTCTGGTCTGAAAGTTGGATGTACTGACTGGGTTTTGTGAAGGCAGTCTGGCCTGCTGATGGACTCCTCTCTGTGCATTTTATTGGGTAGCTGGGCTGAGTTCTGTGAAGGTTTTCAGCTATATTTTTTTAATGTGCTTTGCACAGTCCAGTTCTGCAGCAGCTGAGGAACTAAAACATGTTTATCACTTAGCTGAGGAATGCCAGCATTCTGTGACTGAGCTAAGGAGTGCAGGGAAAGCATGATTTAAAAAATGTGCTGTGAAAGTGATATTGTATCAGAGGGTATAGAATAGACAAAAATAATTCACGTTCTCTGATGTACAAATTATTTTGGAGAGGTATTGATTTGTAGAACTTATTTTCAAATCAACTTTCAACATTTTTCACTGTAAGGATGGGCTCCTCCTCTTTGTTCCTGTTTCCTGTTTGAAGGAAGGATGAAGTGTTGAGTATAATTAGGTTTCTTTTTGAAAGATATGTTTTTGGGACATGTCTTTTTTATTGGGAAGTTGAGTAATCCAGTTTAAAACAGTAGTCTTCTTTCAAAGTGGAGTTCTGTGTATTTGTGTCTTCTCATGACTGTCAAGATACTACAAAGCAAGAGGCATCAGTATATAAATCTTGAAATAATCTCAATATGTTCCGTGAGCTACTTTGCAGCCATCTAAGGGAAAAGGGACAGCCTTCTCTCTGTATTGCAAAGCACAGACCTAATGATCTGGAAGTGCTTGTCTAATGAAAAAATGCAAATTCCAGTCAAATTGGGATGGGACCACTAAGGCTCAGGCAGAAACACAGAAGCTGCTGGGTTATTTTAAGCACTTCACAGAATTTCCCTCAAGGCAAACTGCCCTCTATTCAAACTGTCTGTTTCAGACTAGTGAAGGGCACAGTGTTTTATGAGGCAGCTTCTTGAGCTAACTGATGGCTGAGGAAACTGATGTTACAGTGATGCAGTGAGTTCACTCTTCCATTGTGGCTTTGGCTTGATAGTAACACAAATACCTGTCTGAGTGGTTAATCAGAAATGTCTAAATATGCCATTGCCAATTTTACATTTTATTTTAATCCTAACAATACAACTTCTAGAAATGTGGCTTTTATAATGCATATATAATTAATTAAGAAAAATGTCAATAGGGGTTTGCCCTCCCTAAGTATTCTTCTGAACTGTAGTTAAACAGAGAGTAAGTTTCTAAATGTCAGCTACTCCTGGTTTCCTTGATATTTCTAAATGGTGGCTTCAAAAACATCTGTGTGGAAGAAGTATTTTACAGGTTTCCTTATCTGATGGCTTAATGTTTTCTTGTTTTGCTTATGCATCATTAATCCTCATCAAAGCAAGCTCAATTTGTGTGAGGTTCTTTTTTCCTTATTATCTTTCTTTTTTTAAAATTTATGATAGGTGCTGCCCAGTTGTTGGTCTAGGAAGTTCAGATTGATGTAAATGCAGGTACTATTAAGTTTGAGCTGCTGTTGAGCTGCATTGATCTGTGTTGTTCATTGCAGTGCTTTGCTGCTGAATTCAGTCATGTCGGCGTTCAGAGCAGAGTTTATTGCTGCGAGATCAATGGACTTCATTGGCATGATTAAAGAGTGTGATGAGTCTGGATTCCCAAAGGTAACATTTTCTATCTAATTTGTACCAATTCCTTTCCTTTGACTGAGGTCTTTATGCTCTTAGTTGCCTGCATAACTTGTGTGTCACTTGAATAAAATTATTCAAATGGTTTGATCTGAGAATCTTTCTGCACACTGTACCTGCCAGACCAGTCTTGGATGGACGTGCATTGTCTGCTTTTAATTAAAAATTTCTCATTAACTGTCAGCATCTCCTCTTTCGCTCCCTGGGATTAAACTTGGCATTGGCTGATCCTCCTGAAAATGATCGCCTTCAAATATTAAACGAAGCCTGGAAGGTTATAACAAAGCTGAAGAACCCACAGGTGAGTTACTGTCCATTCTGTTTCACTACTGACTCTGTGTTAGAGCAAAGTTGTAGCCAGTTGTTCAGTCGTGACATTGTTTACCTTTTCTAAATACACACAGTTGCAAAAAAATAAGTAATGGCTGTAATATCTTTGGATCATCCCATTCTCTTATCTCTGCTGAAGCATAACTTAATTTTACACAACATTATTACCCAAATGCAGCTTTTGAGTTCTAGATCTTTAGGTCTGCATGAATCATACCTCAGAAGTTAATTCTTTCAAGTGTCATTTTTGCAAGTGTATTTGTCACAGTCTCCTGCAAATGTTGGTAGTCATGAGACACATGTATTTCTAGGATTACATCAACTGTGCTGAAGTGTGGGTGGAGTATACCTGCAGACATTTTACGGTAGGTGGAAATTACTTTGTTTCCTTTGGATTTTTCTGATACAGACTAAGTGGTTGTGCTAGCAGCCTGGTATTAAAGATGGAAAGGCTTTGACTATTCACTATAAATGTGTGGGAATGAAAAAATCTATATCCTTTCATGAAAGGTGAATGGGGACAAAAGATGCAGCTTTGAAGCTTTACTACCCCACAGCACTGAACATTTCTTATCCTTATGTTTTAATGGCAGATGGGTCAGTTTAAGTAAGGATTTACTGGAGCTATGGTTAAAGTTCCTGGCTTTAACTAGAGCTCTGTAAAAAGCTGATGCTTTGGCAAATGGAAATAAATTATCCTACTCAGCTGGTGTTTGGTGACTTGATTTATGTGCCAATTTCATTTTGTAACCTTGTTTTTTGGTGCACAGAAGCGAGAGGTCAATACAGTTCTGGCTGATGTTATCAAACACATGACTCCTGATCGGGCATTTGAAGATGCTTACCCACAGGTAAGGAGTTTATTTTGCCAAACCTGTAAAAATCTCATGTGCATTTTCTTAGGTGGAATCAGTTCTTAAACATTCCTGATAACTTTTATAACAAAATAATTATTTTTAAACACTAGTTTCAAATTGGGAAGCCTCTTGGAACACTGTAATGCTGTGATTTATTCCTCCTTTCTTTCCATGCACATCAGTCTTTTAATTCTGAGAAATGCTAAACTTGAATGATTTATGTATTTAGAAGTATCAAGAGTTAACTCCTACATCAGCAGTGGTGTTTGCTGAAGGAAATTAGCAATCATGATAGGCTGTTTAAACAGAAGTAAACCATAAAATAATCCATCTCTACTTGGCATTGTTAAGGCTTCAGTGAATTATTGTGTCCAGTTCTTGAGGCTGAATGCCAAATGAGATATGGATTAGTTGAGAAGGTTTTTGTGGTTACTTGGAGGGTAGAAAAAGTGCCTACAAAAGAGGATTTAACAAACTGGTTTGAGTTTTCTTTCTTTATTTATTTGGCTGAGATTTTTAGTGCAGAGAGCTGGAGGACATGGAGACTCTAAAAAAATGTCCTTAACTATGGAAGTGAAGAGCAAATAAAGCCTGGGCAGGCTGGTCAGCCTCTGTTCAATATGGGCTCTGAAGGGTGTGTAGGAAGAGTGTGGAGGAACAGCATAGATGTAGTTTGTCCCACTTTGGGGAAGGAAATTACGTTGGTGAATGCTTGAAACATCTTTCAAAAGAGTCTTCTATGAATAACTAAAGAAGAATAATCTCTGGTGTGGATAGTCTTAATTTAACTCATATTACAATAATTTTCCCCTTTTTAAATTTTTTCCTTTTTCTCCCCTTTAGCTGCAGTCAATTATTCAGAAAGTTATTACCTATATCTATGACTTTGCTCTGCTTTTTTCAGTGGTAAGTGATATTCTCTTTAATAAATTTTTAAGAAGAACTGTTTGGCAGTTTTTCTGCAAGAGAATTTGCCTTATCTGGGATATTTAGATTGTTTACAAGTTCACAGAATGCAAGGATTTTTTGTCAAGTAGCTAAGTGCAGAAATATTTTCTGTTGCTTACTACTTAAGTACTTATTATTCCATTTCCAGTTTTCTATACTTTTTTCATTAGGCTGATAAATTCTCTAAGTTTGTTTGTTACTGTGGCATAAGTGACAGTGAATGGAAGATGAAATACCATTTATTTGTGTGTGTGTTAATGTAATTGCTGGTAGCTGGTTCTGTGTTATGATACATACTTATCATGCCCTCTCATTGCACTTTCACTTGGCATTGGAGCAAAGTGGAACTCGGGGAGGTCAGAGACTCAGTATGAGGTAGAAAAATAGAAACAAAGGCAGCAAGTGTGTGTCACAGTCCAGAAGAGTGTACTCTTTTAAAGAGTGAAACTCAAGACTGATGCTGTGGATTTGGGGTCCAGCCTTGATCACAAATTGCTTGGATAATTCTGAAAAACTTACTCTCAGCTATATTCTTGAGATGATGCAGACATGAAGTATTTTAGTATGTTAAACGACCTAGACCCTTGCTCTGGATAGATGTGAAATTGTTGATGATGTGTAGACTATTTTAATTGTGTATAATATCTTACCTTTTTTTCCCTATAGATATCTGAATTTCTGATGACCCTAAGCTGTTTGAAGCATATGATTGCTTTTAAAAATAAAGTGCAACGTTTGATTCAAACAGTTCTGTATTTTGTGTTCCCTTCTGGATCTCTGTGATCAATAAATTGATACATCTTTCAACCATCAGTCCTTTTCCATTAGCTCCACTTTTCATCCTTTGAGATGAAATACTGTTTTCAAAACAGATGAACATAGTTTTACCTAAATTGCTGTGCTTATAAAACTTACTCAAAATAAGTGTGTTCCTTGTAACACACCTAATTGTACTTGTTTATGTATTTGTACTTTCAGGAGAAATTCTTGCCATTTCTGGATATGTTCCAGAAGGAAAGTGTGAGAGTGGAGGTTTGCAAGTGCATTATGGAGTCTTTTATTAAGTAAGTGGAGACTGTTGAAGTGAAATGCACTCTGGAGGCTCTGAGAAACTTACTGAAAGGTGGCTAGGGAAGAGGAGTCAGTATATTGGCTATTTAATCTAAGAAGGTGTTCCAGGCTATGGGAAAGAAAAAAAGTAAATGTGTCAGTTTTATTAATGTATTGATGAACTGTTTGACTGTTCACAAAGAAAGTTGAAGTAATTATATTAATGCTTACTTGCTTAACAGAATAGTTGTTCTCTGAGCTTTTTTTTTTTTTTTGTGTTGCCTTAGCTGGTTTATGAAATTTATTTCACATTCCAGTTGCTGTGACAGCACAGAATAGAGTATTGCTACAGCTGAAAATGAACTTAGAAAATGAAAATACATTCAACTGTTCTGAAAGTCAAGCAGTCCTTTTCTTTTCAAATAATTAAGAAGTTTCTTGAAACATTTTTCTCATTTCCACCTTCCCTTCAGGTATTTATATTCACTGCTGAGCCTCCCAAGCCTTCTCTCCCCTAGGGCACACGAGGCCAGCTCTCTTGGCTTTACTGCCAAGACATGAGAGATGCTGTGGCCCCTTAATCATCTTAGTGGAGCTGCACTGCACATGTGCCTCTGTACCTAAACCTGACACTGATCCTGCCTGTCCCTGAGTAGCTGGGAAATTAAAATATATCTTGGTAAATCCAGGATTGTTTTATTTTGATGTTCTTAGATTGCCTCAGTGTGTCACATGTCCACCTTGCTGTGTCCCTTAAGGAGTCAGAGTCTGTGGCTTGGCAATGCACCTGTGTATTTTAAGATAATATTTCTTGGCTGGCATTTACTGGAATTCTACCCATATTAACCATGTGATCATTGATGTTCATTGGTTCACAAGTGAATTTCAAATTTGTGCAACGTCATACGATGCTGGTGATTGAAATGATGCATTAAATGGGTGTTGTTCTGTGACTTGTTTTCCATTTTGACAGAGCAGGATGTTTCATCACTTTTCTGACACCCTTTGCAGGCATCAGCAGGAGCCGACGAAGGATCCTGTCATCCTCAATGCTCTCCTGCACGTCTGCAAGACCATGCACGACTCTGTGAAGTAAGGGGAACCTCTGCTGAGAGCTGTCACTCGTGCAGAGTGGGGCTGCCTGACGTGCTTTCGTGTTTCTGGGGCTGTTTGTTTCAAGGTGGATTAAGACATGAATCCAATTAGTGCTGAGGGAAGAGCTGTGCAGTGAAGTGGCAGCACGTCCCATTTGCTCTTTAATTACTGCTGTATTTTGAATACTGAAGCAGAATTTTAAAAAGGAAGTAGCAGTGGTTTTGTAGTTTTCCAGTGAAGCAGAGACACTTTACAATCCAATCTTCAAAACACTCTGAGGGTGAAAACCAATGTAATCTTTGAGTTACAGTGAATAATAAGCTATTTCTGAGTTTCAAGTGAATGTGTAGCTACTAAAGCACAGATTGCCATACTCAATTATACCTTTTTATGGGTCAATGTTTTCAGGCATTAGAAAGGGTGTGAAGACTTTAAAAGGAAACCTGGAAGATCTCTAGGAGCTTCAGTAGGGGAAGGTAGAACTGAGAAGCTGTTGAACCATCTCTATCTTCCCCCTAATTCCTCCTCTTCTATTTTGCCCTTGGCTTTGAGAGCTGAGGTTGTTTGGGATCCCCTGTGCCCTGCTGCACCCTCACTGTTGTGCAGTGTGGAAAGCAGTGTGGTTTGTAGGTAATTTGCAAAAATCACACCGAAATCTGTGTCTGATTGAAAACAGAGCCAGCATCACAGTGCTGCAAATTCTAGCTCTCAAGAGGACAAACCTCCTTTTTTTCATTCTGGTTTGGGTTGAATTGTAAAGGCACAGTCTCTTTTGCCACTCTGAGCCCAGAGCCTCTTAATAAGGCAGATGCTGCAAAGGAACTTAAAACTTTCTCATCCTTGATAGGCCATGAATGCAAGATTTATTGTCAATAAAGAGGTCAGATTTAGCATGTAATTCAAATTTATACCAGCTAGAGTGCTTTATTTTGGGTTGGAGTACTTTATTTGGCTGTATGTTGCACTAAAAGCCACTTCAGCCTTCAAATAGAGCAATATATTTTACCTAAAGCAGCTTATTAAAAAAAATAAAGCAGTTTATAGCAATCCATACTGGTGCTTCCTCTGACGTTTTGCCAAAACAATTTGATCATTTACTGGGACATTTAAAATCCCTTAAACCAGCAGTTCCTTGAGCTGAGATGGTTGTACATCTCTTGGTAAATCATCCTAAATTCCAGTTATCTTTAAGTAACTCCTGCATCTGTTTTTGCACCCTGGCTGAGGGAACTCCAGCCCATTGTGGGGGCTCTCTGACCCCTGAACAGCTGCTGGAGGATAACAGCCTTTGGACTGCTAGGGGGTGATGCTCAATTGAACTGGAAACCTATTACTGACCTGGAGATCTCATTACAAGCCTTCTGAGCCTTTCAGAGCCCATCAGTTGACTCTTTTGATTGGCAATGCACTAATGAGCTAATCATGCTGAGGTTTCCTTTCCTCCCTTACTGAATTTGTATAGTAAAACTATTGTTCTCTTCCCATCTGGTGTCTGAGTTGGAAATTGGTAACTGATACACTAAAGGTCAAAGCTGGAGCCAAGCATATACTAGTAAAGGGATTCAATTCTATTAGTTAATTGTAATTTAGCTTTTTGTTCATCCATTTTCAGTGAAACAGGTTTGACTGACTGGATTTTCATGTGATGTAAATTTGTTACAAATCAGATTTTGGACTCTTGGTGTAGAATAGGTGTCTGTGATAGTTTTGAAAAGGAACTCCTTTTTTACATTTCAGTTTAGTTCAGTTCTTACTAAAACCTAAAGAAAACCAACACTGTAGCAAGATTAAGTTAATTATTTTTTCAATTCTGAGGCAAGGTTAGTTAAAACAGAAAACCTTAAACAAAACAAACCCCAAATGAAACAATAAACTAGTATGTTTATTGCATTCTACAGTGTATAACATTTAAAGGGTATTTCAAAAGCTTTATTCCTTAAATAGGATAACTTTCTTGTAGGAATAGGCTTAGTAATTTCTTTAGGTTTTTAGATTTAATTCTTATTCAAGTTCTCATGTTGTAACACAAGACTGAAGCCATTTGTTTGCTACAATAGAAAGTATTAGTGTACCTTCCTTCTCCTCATGCCAAACTCTGAGTTTTTTTGGGAGTCTAAAGACACTCAGAAATTTTTACTTTTTAAAAAATCTGTGATTTGGATTGGTTCATGGCTGACTTTGTGATATTCACATTAAAATTAGTTTTATACAGATAAATTTATAAAATATTATGTATACTTTGAACCTTTATAAATAAATAGGATAAACAATATTCTAAAATTTACCAAATAATTTTTTTTTCTAGTGCACTAACACTTGAGGATGAGAAAAGAATGTTAGCAGCTCTGATAAATGGATTCATAAAAATGGTGAGTGACCATTGTGTGCAAGTGCTGGGGGCACCCTGGAGCCTGGATTTTTGTGAATGCCCGTGGGGAGCAGGTGCCTGTGTGGCTGGGCCAGAGCCCAGTCTGACTTGCTTCAGGCAGCACAGGCACTGCAGTTCAGTGAGATAACTGTGTCTGTGTTCAAAGAAATGTCTCACAGTGCTGAAGCTGATGGTGCAAGATGAAAGTTTAAAGTACACATGTTGTTTATTTCATCATATTCTCTGCTAGTTTTGTAAATCTGTAAAACAGAGCACATATTTAAAAGTTAAACAGCAACTGAAGCATCAGAGAGGTCACTGGTTTAGGTGAAGGAAATTCCACTACTTGGCTCTAAATGGAACCAATACCAGCTTTCAAAAATACAAAATAAGTGTAACTTTATGTTATTCTGTCTCTGTTTATCTTAATTTATAAATAAAACAATTGGTATTATTAAATTAGTAGTCCCAGGAGAACCCCAGGTGTTCTGTCTTGAAATTAGTCTTTAGCTCATCCCTCACTCTTATTGCAATAAATCTTTTGTTGGTCTCTGTTGGTTTTGAGATGTTAGGCTGTTTTAGGGAGACTTTCTCAAGCTTTTTATATTCTCTAACCATGTACTCTCAATGCCTGGTTTTCCTTTCCCATAGAGCTGTCAGGCTCTGTGTCTACTTGTCCTCTTTCTTCTTTGTTGCAGTTCTATGGATTTACTCTAGATGGTTGCTTTTTCTTCAACTATAATGATTTGCTAATTAATGTTCTAATATAGTCTTGCTTTATTAAGCTTTACATGCAGTATAATTTCCTTTAGGAGGATTTCTTGCATTGAACAAAATTTGATGTGTCTTGATAGTCCTGGTTTGGGGGGAGAAAATCCCAAAGCAGCAAAATGACTATTTATGAATTTAAACCAGCACACATCAAGATGTGGGGGGAAAAGAAATTGTTACAGTCATCCTTACACTCAGTCTTTTTGGTGTAAAAATTTACAATTTTGGGTACATTTTCTTGAGACTAGGACTCAAAAATCAGCAGTTGTACAAATAGAGGAAAAGCAAAGACAGTTGGCTGTAATGTGAGAAACAATCCTTTGTTTTCTGGTGCAGTTGCTTTGATCTTTCACTGTATGGATTAAATGTAAATTTTATTCTAATTTTGTAAAAAATTCTTTTGCATGTGACTTGAGAAATAATAAATAATGCAACCTTGACTTCTATTAGGAAAAAAAATTGCAATAGAATGCATAAATACAGACTGCCTGGAGAATGTTCCTCATGCTCTGCTTTTAATTGACAGCTGAGACACTCCAGCTGACAGCACTTGGGTTTTTTAAGATCTACAGGGTTGGAAGAGGGTTGTTCTCACACAAAGGTTGTTTTTTGACTTCTTTCCTGCCACAATGCAAGGTTACAGGCTTTTGCCATACTATATAAGCATGTATTAATTAACCAAACTCGAGGAAAACCTGCTTTTCTTATTGGTTTACCTAATTAGGAAAAATGCTGTTTTCTGTTGGAGGCCTTTATCAACTAGAAATTAGAGGAATCTGAATATAGATTCACAGATCTATTTCTATGATTCTGGGTTTTTTTGTTTTGCTTTCTAAGTATGATAAAACCAAGCCTTTGTCTCTCTGATAAAGAATCAAGAATTCTGCTAGGTTTGAAAACACTTCACAAACAGGATTTAAATTTTGTTTTCTTGAAAAATACTTGATCTGTAAAGTAGACCCTCATGTGGAGTATAGATAAAAAACCCAAAAACCCCAAACAGTAAAACTTTCATGTTTCCCTAAAGCTCAAGTATTGCAGACAGTTAAAAGAACAGAGATTCTCTGACTGCTGTTTGTTGTTACTGCTGGGTTTTCTCCTTAGCACTATATGGGGATTTTAACTTTTGAATATCTCTGGTTTATCTGCATGCAGTTTTACATGTATTTAAGGCCTACAGTGGTAAAGTCTGAGGCCTTTTTTCTCTTACAGGTCTCATTTGGCCGTGACTTTGAACAACAGCTGAGTTTCTATGTTGAAGCCAGGTCAATGTTTTGCAATCTGGAGCCTGTTCTAGTCCAGCTGATTCATGTAAGCCACAGTTTATCTACCTTTCCTTAATAAATAGGGATATATTTGCATTTCTCCCATTCCCTGCTCAGATTATTGGTCTATTGCAAATAAGTCTGAAGTATTTTAATCAGGTGTTTTATAAAGCGAGCTTTGATCTCATCTCTGGTTTTATCCTTGTAAGCTTTCTGAAGTTCTTGCTTGACAGGCATGCATGGTACCATTGAAACAAAGAAAATGGGCACCCTTCCAAGAGATTTCATGTATAATAAAATAAATGGCACTTTTGTGCATTCAGAATTTGGGTTGCCTCTTCTGTAATCCTCTGTCTAGGAAAGATTAGGCTGTGTCTGGCTGCAGATCCAGGCAGAGTCCTGCTGTGCTTGGGAAGGTTAATCTCTTCTCTGTATTGAGCCACAGGTGTGCATTAGCTGCATCTGATTCCTTTGCAGCATTGTATCTTCCCTTAAATCCTTTTGTTATTTTGGTTTATGGTTTTTTAATCTGTGTTAGCTAGAAATCATAATTGTTATGCTAGCAAGGAGGTGATAGCACTATACCTGGGAAGGAAGGATAAGCTAAAGGCTTGAATAAAACAAGTCTACTTTCATAAATTGAGTCATATTTGCTTTAAGGAAGTCACCAAAATTCTCCCAATAAAAAGAAGATAGTACAGTAGGGTCACACTGTGTCAGGGCTCCTTTGGACACTGGCTGTTCTCTGAATGCATGCAGTAGAACATGCAGGATGTCATTTGCCACTGAGGCTGTGCATTTTTCTTAATGATTTGCTTTTGTTTTGTGTGTGCAGTCTGTGAACCAACTAGCAATGGAAACCAGAAGGGTGATGAAAGGAAATCATTCCAGAAAAACTGCTGCATTTGTCAGGGTAGGTCTGATAATAAACTCTGAGCCTGCTTTCTTTGCAGATAGTACTGTCTGCGGCCACCTAAGTTTATCATTTTTGCAAAACCAGTATGTTAGTATTTTTTGACACTGTTTGTAGTCCCATTATCTCTTGTTAAGAGCAGTCTTTCCTCTCTAAAGCCAAATGTTGCTGTTTAAGGAAAAAAAAAAGATCCAAACCACCTAACAGCAGCTTTGTGTTGAAAAAGAGCAGCAAGAATGACTCCCTCTCTAAAGGAAGGTTCACCAGAGAGGTGTTTGTGTGAATTCTGGAAAGCTCAAGCTTTTCAAATTATATTTTAAATAAAATACCAAATTCCTATGTAACTCGGTCACAGAGAGAATGGGAGATGGGTTATAAAATGTACTCAAACTTCTATCTCATAATATCAGTGCTGATATGCTGAAATCAGGATTTGAATTTCAAATAAGGTGCTCCTTTCAGCTTTAGTTCCTCTGAGATGGAGATGGTCAAATGTGCCTTGAGCTGTGCACAGGCCATCACAGGATAGCCAGGCTGCTTGTGTTCCCTTCTTCCAACCTGAAATGTGGCTACCAAGATGTGTCCACTGCACGTGGGCAGCTGTTTGAGTGTGCTGCAGTTCCTGGCAGCTGTGTGCTGTCCTGGGCTGCCCTGGGGCTTCTCTCTGCCTGGGGGCTCCTTGCCCTGGCCAGGGCTTTGGGCTGTGCCCACAGCTCTGCAGCTGCAGCCCCTGGGCTACATCTGCTTCCTCCCTGAGCACTCAGGGCACCTGCTCTGGCCACTGGGCAGGTGGCTTCCCCCTGAGGACCCTCATCTCCTCTTCTAGGTAGCTTTTGGTCTTGAGCTGCAAGGTGGTTACCTGAGGAGAGAGGAACTCCTTGAGCTACAATCATAGAGAGTCAGTTTTGATCTTATCTAGTAATAGCAACAATTAAAAATATATAGTTATTAAAATACTCATTAGAAATTTAAAGTTGCTGATTTTGGGCTTTACATAATATTTACTTTGTGTTGAAAATGTTTTCCAAAACTGATTTAGGTTTTGATTCCTAATTGTGTATTAAATCAGTAGATTGTTGTAACTCTGAGACAGGAATTTTATTCAATTTTTAAAAATTTACTTTAGGCTTGTGTTGCCTTCTGCTTCATTACCATTCCATCTCTGAGCAGTATCTTCACACGTCTGAATCTGTATCTGCACTCTGGACAGGTTGCTCTGGCAAATCAGTGCCTTTCACAAGGTAAGGCATGAACTTGGCTACTTAAAGGTTCTCTTATTTCAGAAACATTTCTAACTGAATAATAACTTGGTTGATATCCTAAGTCATATGTATATTTATGATGCAATGAAAATACAGCTCTGTTTCAAGCACTGTTAAAGCCAAACCTTGTCACATTAAAGCAGCTCTTCAGTGGGATCTCCACAGCCAGGACAGCTGACTGCAGCTGACATAGTCCTGGCCATGAGGTGGGTTGTCCTAAATTGCTTAGGAATTATGGAAAGCTTTTCTCCTGCATAATTATGCAAGCACTCTAATCAGAAAGAATGTGCTTTATTATAACTGAAAAAAGAAATAAAAACATCTGTGTAGTAGTTCACAGACTGACAAAATTCACCAATGAGCTGGAAAAGAATTCCAGGTTAAATCAGTGACAGTAGAAACTTGCTATCAGAGCACCTGCATGACAAATGCTTAGCCAGGAAAATGTGCCACTATATTAGAGTGAAACAATGGTGTAATATCAGATCATATGAAGACTGAAAAATATATTTTCTTTTTTTGGATCTAGATTATTGATTGAAATGTGCCTGAGCACATTTTCAGCCATCCTGTTAGTTCAGTGTTAAGTAATAGTAGATTCTGACAAAAAGTGATTTGGGGAAAAAAATGGGAGCTATTCTGGCATCAGAATGAGCATTAAATCTGTATCACCATTTAATATGATCTTGTTCATGTTACAAATGGAAGTCAGTTATCTATTCCAAGAGTCTTCATATACTTTTAACTGCTTGCAGTATTTTTCTTTTCCTTTTTGAAGTGATGTCATTCTACTTTGTTTTGCAATTTTAATCCTGACATTAAATGTCTGCTCTCCAATAGTAAATGCTTTTCCTTTACATGTTTCCAGTGGGGCTGTGAGAGTAATAAATTGGATTACTTTGCAACATCTTTTGTTGTGGCTATTAATTCTTTGTGTTAGCTCTGTGCTTCTTCACGAGAGCTTGTTTTCCAAGCTCTGCATTTACCAGCAAGTTCCAGCTGCACAAACAAGCTGACTTAGGATGCTGATTAAGACTTTTAGTGCATGGTGACTGTTTCATTTCTTTGTTTTGAATCTGATGTTGCCCATACAGCAAAGCAGAGGGATTTAGAGTAAAGCTGACTGTTGTGTCCAAGTTTGTTGTGCAAATAAAAGATCTGCAAAGTCTGTTGTTGTGCCATTAGCATTGTGCAGTTGCTTTCAGAGTTCACATAAAATGGGCTCACCTTTTCTCTCTGTGGTGTTTTATCTAATTGACCAGCTTACCTTATCCTGTATGTCAATTTTCATTTTTGTTGCTGTGTTGCAGAGCTTCTCTAATTGGAAGCAAATCCAAAGCAGTTTTTCTGTAATATTTGGTCTTTGAGAATTATTCCCTGACCATGTTGGGACCCACTTTGTGATTTAATAACTTTCAACTTACAAACTGCTTTTAAACTGTTTTTGTGATCCAGTTCTTCTCTGAGTGAGACTCCTGGGCCCCAGCAACTGTCCAGATTATTCAGTGTGAGGGTTTACAAGTGTGCACAGCTGTTGTTTGACATATGAATACAGTGCACTCACTAAACAATTTGCAGGATCCCCATCCTGAAATCTTTTAAGGTAGCAGATAAATGCAAAGTATTATGAACTCAGTCTCTAAAATGCATGTTCATTAACCACAGTCTCCTGAACTTTAGGTCCACAAGCTAGAGAGAGGAGCTTTTGATCCATCTCTGCTTTTGTTAAAATGAAGCAAGAGCAAAACTGATGTTCAGTAACTCACTTCATTTACCAAGGTTATATAGTTAATCACTTTTTTGCTCCCCTAGCAAGGCTATTTTGGGTATAATTTGTACTCAGAGACATGTCACTTGCATGAGTAATTTAGCATGTGTTAAACAGACACTGTCTTGGGACATTTTTTGTGAACTGTCTTTCCATATGTTGATGCACTAAAGTCACATAATGTGTCCTTGGAAGTTACTTTTCACTCAGTTTAATCTGTATCTCAGCTGAACAAGAAAGAAGTACTGATTAATTCATAACAGCAAATTTCACTTCAGTCAGTTAACTGGTGCCAATTAGACACTGATCTACTAAAACCAATGCAGCATGAAGTGAAGATTTAAGAGTGTGCCATTAATGATATCATTAGGCCAGGAAGGGAAACTGTGCCTTGTCTGTAACCTTTATTTCATGCTGATTTGAATTAGTTTAATTGGTTTAAAATTGTGAAGAGAAATAAAGCTGAAAGGTAATGTACCTGATCTGATAGCTCAGTCAGCAGTGGTGCATACATGAGTTTTGTGCATGCATTTCCTTCTTGAAGATTCCAGCTGCTGTTTGTAGCAAGGTAAAGTCTTGGATTTTTCTCAATTTTAAGTTTCTGTGTGGAGTCCAGCTGTTTGTGAGTTGACTTTTCACTTAAGCACATAACAAATTGAGTTCCACAACTTCTGTTGGCAGTAGGAAGATTTCTCTGAATTGCCAGTGTATCTATCTAGAAAAAGAAGGATGTGCAGGTCATAACAATAAATGGATTTATGAGCCTGAGGATTGCTTTGATAAACTATCAGCAGCTGGAGAGCCACAGCTAATCTGCTTATAGCTGGAAAAGTTTGGGTTTTGCCTCACTCCCAGTTTCAAGGGGCAGCAGTAGTAGCCATCAGTCCTTGTGTCTCACTGCTCCCATTTCCTCTGTCCCAGCCTTGCTTGCTTGGATTTCCCACACTGTTCAATCAAATCAAGTGTTTGGACTCATCCAAATACTTCAGTATTAGAAAATTGTAATATTTTGTGGAATAGATTTTCTTTAAGACAATGAATTGGGTCAGAAATGTGGATTTGTAGGCTCATGAAACTCCAGCAGTAATACACTGGTGGATGTCTGTCTGGGAATGTTCAGAATATATCAAAAATGACTGTTGTCTCTTTCATCTCCAGATCCCAAGACCTGCTTTAAATGAAACGAATCTGTAATTATGTTTAAAATGTTTTAGATGAATTTGCCCTGAATGCATGGTTTGTACCTCTGGAGAGCCCATTAAGAGCCCACCTTTGAAAGGAAGATGCTAGATTTTACAGAGATGAGCTTTTCATTTCTCTTAACTGAGCCACTGAGCACTGCATGCTGCCAACAGGGAACAATAAATTCTCATTGGTCATGCTTCCTGTCATGGGGGTGCTTGGACTAAATTTTGATTAAATGCAGGCTCCATTGTGTCACTCTTCTGGACTTCTGAGATACAGGTATGATTTTCATTGCACACATTTCCTTTTGTCTGTGAAAAAAAGAGACAGCATGAGTTTTTAATGTTTGGTCACAGCATTCAGCAGGTGGTAGAGATGACATAACTTTCTGGTAACGTGTGGTCAACAGCATTTTTGTTTTAAAGGCTGTGAAATCTTTGCCTCACTTGAGAAATAACATGCTGAGTGAATAAGGTAATTGAGCTTGTTCTGTCTGACTGATTTCACTGGGATATTGTCAAACATTAAACTTTGTAAAAATGGAGAGCTTCTTCCTCAGATAAACTGCTGCAGACCTTTTTGCTTAGCAAATGCAGATTTTAATTTTGAAGCATAGAGTGCTTAATGCACTTCTAGGTATTTGTTTTGTTTTCCAGTTGTGGCTAAAACGCAGTTACACCTAGTAGATTGGAAAATAATTTCATTTCTACTGCAGAAAATGTTACTTTTCCTTGAGTATTCTCTAAATGCTTCAGTCACGCTCTGGAGAAAGTATGGTATGGAATATCATAATTAGTAATTTTAAATCATAGTCTAATAATGGTTTAGAGTATTTTCTAAGTACCATTAGATAACAATTTCTAGTATTTCTTCTTATCTCCTGAAATCTTTATAGATCTGAAGAATATAAATGGAGAGAATTTGAGATTATGAATTTATAAAAATAGGAACATTAGGAGATTTTCATAATTACAGATACTAGGACTTCTTGGCTCATGTTTCTCTGGTGAGAATGGTATATGGTGACTCTGTTATCTTTTTAAATACTGCTTTCCTTGAAGGTAGTAAAAGAGCTTTGGGAAAAGCATGATGTGATGCTGTTTTCCTTACTAGCAATGCTAAGTGTTGCTTCCTTTGGACACAGCTGTGACCTCTTGTGTTACCTGGGACTTCCACAGCTGGAGACTTCTGCCATTCCCTGAGCTTTTTCTTGCTCCTCTCTTTATCCCAGCCAATCACTTTTCTGTATGATGAGAGAGGTGACATCTCTGTCTCTGTAGGCTTTTCAGACCAGTACTTTATATCAGTTTGTCAGTTCTTCGAGTCTGTCTAGCCCATGACCTGTTTTTGAAAGTGTCTTGTAGCATCCCCTAGGGAAACAATAATGTAGAATGATGCTTCTTGGCTTTCAGGTGCAGGTGATTTAATACATCCTTCAACAAAGCTTGTGTATGGACCAGACCATGGTATTTAATAAAATAGATGGACCAGTCCTTGGGAATTTAATATTTTTAATCAATTTTTAATTTTTGGTCATTATAATTTCATGTGATAGTGAGTTCCACAGTGATCTGCTACTTGGAAGTCTAGGGATTAATTTATGTTAAATGTTAGGTGAATGGCTCAGAGCATGCAGCTGATCTGCTGGAGCAGAATTTAACCACTCCTGATGAATTTTCTTCTTTCTGTCTGTGAGATAATGTAGTCTGTAAATTCCTGAAGTCGTTGTCAGTGTTGCTTTTTCTAATAAGTAAACAGGTCCTAGCACCTCTTCTCTCTTTTTATGCTTTTAGAATTGGGAAGATTGGGACTAGATTAGATTATTCCAGGTATAAATGCCCAACAGCAATCTAAATGATACAATGGCACCTCAGTTTTCCATTACTCTCCTAGTGATTCTTATAATTGCCTTGCCTTTTCAACAGCTGTTTAGGATGTAGTTTTCAGGAAACCATCTATAATGACTCCAAAATCCTTCACGAGTGTAAATAGCCTCTTTAGAACTTCTCTTTCTATAGTTATAGCAAGGCTGTTTCTTTCCCCACATGCCATACTAATATTAGAGTTCATCTGCTGCTTTATTGCTCAGAATCCTGAGATCCATCTGTGATGCTCTGCAGTCACGTTCCAGGGCAGTCTGCAGACACTGTCACCTCCCAGCTCATCCTCAGGACATGTCTCTGCAAAACCTGAAGGAATGCAGTAGTTATTTTGTTCCACTGTGGAAACTTTTTCTTCCTTCTCCTTCCCCCATCCACCCCATCCTTTATTAAGTTATGTACCCTCATGAGGACCTTTTTCCTTATCTTCTTTCAGCTTAGTTGTTTGAAGAGCCATTTCTCTAAGGATAAATATTAAAAGATTTTTTTTTAAATCTAAGTATTTAGAAACAGAATAACTTTTAAACATAATCTTGCTGATTCTTTGGAAGACTTGAGAGAGGAATGATTTGGAAGACTTCTGAGGAATTATGTCTCTCTGCAAAAGACATACAGACTTTCCAGCCTTGCATCATATTTTTGTATGTGTGCTCATTTGATTTTTTTTTCTTCATAATAACAGTAGAAATGATAGTATTTAATTGCAGCATTTGTTATTTCCAAATTTTCAGTATTACTGGTGGGGCTTTCTTTAGAGACTGCTGCTGATGTGGTACCTCTTAGTCTTTAGAGATTATGTGTAATTTAGAGGGGCAGGCTGTAATTTGTGGTTGGTTTTTTTCTGAGTGGGAGGGGAGGCAGTGGGGTGGGGTGTTTGTTGCATTTACTGATTACACCTTAAGAATAAAATTTCTTGTGTCCAGTGTCCTTGCTGATACTGTCTGATGGCCCTGTACAAATCTTCCACTTATGCCTCTGCATGCCTTTGTCTCCAAGTACTAATGCCTTGTGACAATCTTTAACCAAGCTATGCCTGAAACTGGCTCTGCCAAGCTTCATCCACATAATTACCTTTTTATCTGCAGCTAATTCACAGTGTGAATTAACACAGTACATTCCAGCTCACCAAGCAGCAGTGCATTCATTTTCTAATTTCAAGTTTTTCCCTTCAAACAATTCTTGGTTGTTTCTAGATTGGAAGCAATGTGTAGAGATCTTTAAGATGGAGAACATTTAGCAGTAGTTCAAGGGAAAACCACCTTTCAACAATGTGGCAAAACTCTCACAATGACCCCACCAATGTGAGAAGAAGGAGATTCAAATGTTTTCAATGCTTGGTTGTCAAAACAGTAATGGATTAATTTATTTAACAGAAAAAATAGAGTAACAAAATCCCCATGCTTGCTTCCCAGTAATTTCTTGCACTGAAGTACAAGCTTCATTAAATTTCCAACATCTATTGGATGTGGAAGCAAAATCTTCAGAGTATTAAATTAGGTTTGACAGTGTTGTAAGACAGGGAAGTGGTGTGGAATGCAGATGTGCATGGTCCTGGTTTTGTCCTTTGGGTGGACTTAGCCTGGTGTAATTGTAGCTGTGACTGAAAATACTTTGGGTAGGTATGTTCAACTCGCTCCCTTTTGCTCTTTGAAGGTGGCCTTAAGGAGCTTAATTGTTTTCCCATCTGGCTTTGTTCCTCCTTATTTCTGCCTACCTGAAATCTTGAATCTGTACAGTTTAATTGGCTATCAGAGATACAGAAAATACAAGCTGAATTTTTTATATATAGAAATATATGGAGGTACAGAGTTGTGTGTAGGTATAATTAAACATGTACATGTGTCATAGTGAATACTGTCAAGAGCAGAACATTCAACACCAACTTCACTTGTTTTTTCTTCTGTAGGAGGCTAATTCTGGAAGTGCTGACTTGGATATCCAAGACTGTTAGTTTTTGTAGCCTGAAGGTCAACATGTATGCTAGGGGGAAAGATTTATAGGATTATGGTCAACCAAAATGAAGGAGCTGCTGTGAAAGGATGAATGTAGTGAAGCATGAAGTATGTTAGACTGGGAGCACTGCACAAGATATTAACAGCAGTCAGGGAAGGCTCCATCCTGGTGATTTGTTGTAATGCACAGGCTGCTCTCCCCTTATCCACTTGAGCAGTGGCTCACTTAAGCAGCAGTATTGTACTTTAGGCAGATAAGAAAACAGCATCCTTCATCAGAAGAAGTCTTTTTAATCTTCTTTTTGGTTGTTCAATCAAGAACATAAGATTGTCGTGGTTTTCAGTGCTTTTTAAGTAGTTCCTTATATCTTTTGGAAACAAGGAAAAGTGATGTATGGTTTTGTTTTAAAACATCTCTGCAGTAACAGTTTTAGAAATTGACTTTTAAAGATACAGAGAAACCATCATTGCATAACCTCATAATTAATGTAACTCAGAATTAAACGCTGATGCTCATTTCATACTTGAAAAAACAGTGTGTCTGTGACAACCTTTTTAGTGAGCCTTTTCTCCAAAGTCAGAGCATGTAATGCATACTCTGACACCTCTCTGCCAGGATGGTAATGTTTAGAGGACAGGTCATTTTCTGCAGTCTGTAACAAAAACCTTTGCATTGATATGCATTTATTTTTGCTTCTTATGAAGCACATATATCTTGGATAAATGTGCTTTTAGTGTTCCAGCATAAAATGGCTAGCACAGACTGACAGGGCTTACTGAAAAATGAACATATTCTCTCTCCTTTGCCAGTTCTGGATGTACCCAAGTGAAATACAACTGTTCTGTGCTGTGTTCTTTTTTGGCTTGCCTGGCTGCATTGAGTGGGGGAAGCAGGGGGCAAAGGCAAGGAACAGGGATCAGAAGTGTGGGCAGGAGCCTCAGTGTCCCCATTGTGCTGGGGCAGGGACAGGGGGGTTTGCAGGGTGGCCCTGTGGCCGTGGGGCAGCAGCTGTGCCTGCCAGGGACAGGGAGGGCACAGGTGGAAGCCCAGGGAGGTGGTGGCAGGGCAGGTCCCTGTGGGGAGCTGGGCACTGCCCTCAGCTGCCCGAGGAACCAGGCAGCTCCTGGCTCTGAGCTGCTCAGCCACGTGAGGAGGCAGCTCTCATTAAATTGAATCAATTTCAGGTTTTCAAATTGAACATAAGAGGTTTTGGGTTTGCACTATGGCAGAGGTTTGGAGGAGAATGTGAAGGATTGTGATGGCTGGGAGAGCAGGCAGTAAATCAGGGTGAGGAACTTTGCAGCTCTTTTTCACTGTGGATGCTGACTGCTGCACAGGTCATTCTCGACCTGTTATGAAATAACTTCAGAAGGCAGGAGCATTCCCTGCACAGACATGGGTACTTTGGTATGCAGACTATTCTCTAGGACACATTTTTTCATTTGTCTGGTCACATGTTGGTATTGTATGGTGATGTGGGATGTGCACTTTTATTTCTGCTGAGACAACTGTGGAAGTGACAGCAATTCATTTACTTGTGCTAGAATGAACATCTGCTGCTGCCTTCCCTCCTCAAATAAAGCAGAGAAAGATTACTTACCTTCCTTTGGGTTGGCTGTCTAAACTTATAAGTTGTTTGAAATAAACCTTCCTTCACCTCAAAACAAAGGTGCAGAATAAAAGGAAGGACAATGTTTGATGGAAGGGCTCTGTGTTCTAAGCACTAAAAAGTCCTTGAGCACTTGTGTGCTGAAAAAACAAGAGTGAGAAGAACTGCAGTTTTTCCAAAGCACATGTTTCTCTGGTATTCCTCATAAGCTTAAATTAGATATCAGTTGGTACTATATTTAGAAAATTTGCTTGGAGTCTCAAATGAATTTTTCCAGAGCAAGCTGTGCTCCTGGAAATGCCCATGCCTGCCTGTCAGTGGTATCTCCATCCCAGCCACGTAGCACCTCTTGGCTTTCACCAAGAATTCTCCTTTTGCTTTTGATAAAAGCTGATTGCATGGCCTGGGTCTCTGTTCCTGTAAAATAAAGATACAATATTAATTCTGAAGGATGCTTTGAAGTATGTGGCTCCACAGCTTGAGTGGGATGTGGATACTTGGATATTCTGAAATGTTGCCAAGAAAGTGCAAAACAATGTTGCTGTCAGAAATTTTTTTTGTGAACTCAGCATATATAGGAGAGCTTCTAGTGTACGAGGGAAAATATTGTTGCTTTTAATTTGTGAATATTCATAAACTGAGGAATAGATGTTCTAGTGTTTGGAATTCATGTTTTTGTAAGATTAGAGACATAATAAAGAGTTATGAAAAACCTCTTAATAGCTATTTTGCTAAGGCTGTAATGGTGGATGGTTTCTCTAATTCCTGTATTGTGATTCTTGGAAAATATTCTTTTATCTAGGTAACCAGCATTACCCCAGGTTCTGGTACTATATTAATATTTTACTTTTAGGGATTATGAATAATTAGAAATATGAAGTTGTTGGTACTTCCTTAGAACTTAAAAGCCTTTTGTGAATTAATTGGTGAACAAGATAGCATGAACCTTTTCTCCCCAGTCTGGATTCCCCATTCTCCTGGCATAAGCATTGCTTTGCTAAGTCAATTTTGAGTCCTGTGCTAATATCTTATTATACATACGAAATGATGGTGTCTCCATGTTATGCAAAGGAGAAAAGTTATACTTTCTGAAGTTTTGAGTGATGTGGGAACTTCCTTTGGAGAAACAGCATCATTCAAATGAACAGATTTCTCAAGAATCAGACCACTGCTGAGTCTTGGGTTTCTTTGCAGTTCAGCACATTCATTTTCTGTAATTTCTTTGAATTTTGAAACAAATTCAAAGCAACCATTGGGTTACAGGCATGGCTGCCATCACAGCTGGAATGATATAACAGCAACTCTATTTTTATTTTGTAGCTGATGCTTTTTTCAAAGCTGCAGTGAGCCTTGTTCCTGAGGTGCCAAAAACGATCAGTGTAGATGGAAAGATGCGACCTTCTGATGCCTTCCTCCTGGAATTCCTGTGTAATTTCTTTTCCACATTATTAGTTGTTCCGGTAAGTTGAGTGTGTATGAGTGGCACACAGGTTAGTGTAGACTATTTTGACTTTCCTGTTTAAAAATTTAGAATAGACTGGGCTTCTGGAGTGGGAAATGCAGGGATTAGTTTTCTGTGAAAAGATGAACTGTTCTGCTCACTGACTGCAAAATCACTCACCCCAATGCAAAATGGGGAGGCAGAACAACTGTGTGGAGGCACAGCTCTACCACTCTCAGCAACACCTCTCACTAGAAGTGGATTTGGGGTAGAGTGAAATCTCACCATCATTTAATTGTGTAAACATCATTTACTAGTTTATTAGCTAAGTATTCAAAAATCTCATACCCACGAGGAGGGGAAAAATATAGAGCTCTAGTTGCTATTAGTTTCAGTTACTTTGGTATAGGTTGCCTAATCATTGGAGTGAAAACAATAATTAGAAGATGTGTTTTGGCATAACCTTCCTCCTCTGATGAATATTTCACAAAGTACTACCATTCTACACCCTTCCAGTTTTTAACTAACTGTCAAATTGAGAGAAAGATGTAATTTTCTCTCCAATATTTTCAGTTATATCTAAAAGATGAGGGGAAATCGTAAATTACCTGTATATTAATTTCTTCTTGGAGACAGTGGGTTTTTCCTCCTCACTGAAACCTCCCTTATAGTTTTCTCCTTCCTTTTTCCTTTGCCTGTTTGTGAAGCAGCACTCAGTGTGGTGCTGTTCAAATCCTTGCTGTCAGAGCTGTGCATTCCCCCTGCTGCAGTGGCAGGGGTGTCCCCTGTTCAGAAGGGTGGAAGGGAAGGGGGAGCTGCCCTGGGATGTCACTGCTGTCACTGACTGCAGGGGTCAGGCTGTGAGGGAGTGACTGGGATCATTGGCAGGTGACTGAAGAAGGACTGATACAACCTCTCAGATTCACCAATGAAAAATAACTTGCAACAAGATGCCAGCATTCAGAATTTAGCTTCCCTAACTCCGTTCCCTATTTACAGAAGATCAAAGGGAAGTGTCCCCAGTGGACTGTGATTTGTCCTGTGTGTCCTGGTGCCACTGCTCCAAGTGCCAGCTGGAATTAGCCTGGTGCAGTATTAAAGCTGCTGGTAAAACCTCCCAGCTTTTGTAAAGCAGAGTCTTTCTTTTCATTTCATGTGAAAAGATTGTTGATTGTCTGTAACTGACTTCCCAGTGTAGGAGTTCTTCTGAAACTCATAATTATATGAGTAATACACTACATCTTACTGATACGATTTTAATAACGAAATCTACCCAGTGTTTAATTTTAGAGGCTTAGCTGTTAAGAAGCTGACAATTAATTTTGTACTGCTCCCCCATGACTACAAAACAAAGCATTTCAAAGTTTGTCTGTGGAGGCTGCCTGTATCATGTTCTGCTTATGGGTCAAATAGGCATTTTAGATGGAAACTGGAAAAAAAATTCAAAGGATTTGCAGGAAGCACACTTAAGAAAAGTAGCTGTCAGCTTTAATTATATTGTAGTTCTGCTTTTATGGAGCTCAAACTGTGACTCTACACCACTGAATGGCTGCAAATAATCCTATTTTTGTTCCAGAGATGTGGTGTTGGTTTTGATCTATCTTTTTTCTTCTCTGTAGGACCACCCAGAGCAGGGAGTGTTGTTCCTTGTGCGAGGATTACTGAATGTGATCCAGGATTACACCTGGGAGGATAACAGTGATGACAAAGTCAGGATTTATACTAATGTTTTGCATCTGCTGTCTGCAATGACTCAAGAAGCATTTATCTACCATGTAGATAAAGGTAATACCTGAGGGGGGCTCTGGCTCCTGGCATTCCACCAGGACATTGGTAGGACATGTCTTATCACCACAGCCAGTTAATGAAGACCAGTGGTAATCAGGCTCACAGGATGGATTATTTTTCTATCCAGTTCCAGGTATTGTAACTTAGATTAATCCAAGAGTAGGCTCCTGAACAGGTGCAGTCTGTTCTTTCAAGTGAATCTGTGCAGAGTGGGTTCCTTAGTTTGCTTCTGGTGGTGTTGGTGCAAATGCTTATAAATGTGAACTTTTCAAGTAAAGATTATGCATATGAAGGGTTTTATTTAAGTCTAAAGCATCAACTTGATTTATACTTATCGTTGGTGTTTCATCCACATTTATTAACAACTCCAGTTTTCAGAATGTAAAGCCTGGTCTTCATTATTTAAATGATGTATTTGCTGCTTTGAAGGCAGGCTTTGAGTTCTGGAAATTGCAGTAACTTGCAAAAATATTCAGAATTGCTAGAAAATTCTAAAGATTTTACCTTTTGAAAAATAGCTGTCATCTTTTTTGTAATAATTTTTGGAATATTTTGATATATGCTCTAAAATTTGAATATTTGCCTTCTGATTATAGATTACTAAATTAAGGTAGAGTAATAAATAAAAATCCTTTCAAGCACCCTGAAGATTAATGAGTCAGAGAGGCCAAGATGGTTTGACTTTTTCTTTGTTGCACAGACTTTCACAGAGGGGAAGGCTGGAATGTGTTCTGCAGTTCTGGTGAACAGTCTGACAGATTTACCACCCATGACAAAACACCTCTTGCAGTTAGCAGCACAGAAAATAGCTGTCAGTGGAAGTGCTCCCCTGTAGTAAATCTGCTGTTCAAATTCTGTAAGGAAGTGTGCTTTAGCTTTTTCTTTCACTCCATTATAACCAAAATAGCTGCGTAATCCCAAGATGAGAAATCGAAATTAATTAGATTTTAATGGAGAGAAGCATGGAAATATAAATTAGTAATTCTCCCCCTGTAGTAGGGCAATGGGAGTTTTTTCTAGGTGGATCTTGTACCTTAGCTTCTTAAAATTAAGTTTACTTGGAAACAAGGTATTATCTTTCATCTATTGTGCTTTCTGATTTACCTAGAATATATTTAAACCTAAAAAAATCTTTTGCCCTTCTTCTTAATAGAACATAAATAAATTAGGGCAAAAGACATGTTTAAAATCACAATTATATAAGCTGTAAAAACTTGAAGAGCTCTCTCCCTCCTAAGAATCCTTTAAGGTCTTTGAAACTGAAAATACACTTTCTGAATTTCTATTCATTACTTTGAGGTAATCATGGGTTTATTTTAAGGAAAAAAATGCAGTTTCTTTTTGAAAATCTGGTTATTTTCACTAAATAAAACACAAATTGTTTGGCCCAGTGTAGATGATGGCCATACTCTTCTAAAGTGATGGGAGCAGGGAGTCTGTGGGAAGCCTGAAAATTGACATGATATGTTGCTTAACATTGAGTCTAGGGGATATTTGTGAGCCTGGCTGCATCCAGGAGTACAGGACTGGCTTTAAGCTAAAAGATTCTTAGGGTTTTGCTCCTAAAATCAAAAGGACATAGTAGGCAACCAGGTGGTAGGCACTTAAAAACCAGTTCTGTTTGTGTTTCATGGAGGAGGGTCATTTCATGGAGTCATTTTATGACTTCCAAATGTGGTCTTCTATCAATACATGATGTTTCCAACAGCAAATAAATGTATAGCTCTTTGGCCAGACCTAAGCTTGAATTCGTCTCTGCAGTTGATTCCAATGATACTCTGTATGGTGGAGACTCCAAGTTCCTGGCTGAAATTAATAAACTGAGTGAGACAGTGGTGTCACAGATCCTGGATCACCTGAAAACCCTGGGAAAGGAGGAGGTATGTTCTTACTCAGCTTGAGTCAATACAAAACCAAAAGTAATTTGGAGTTGAAGAAACAGACCCCCTTTGACCAGGCCTTGGTCTTTTCAAAAGCTTCAGGAACCTCATAGCAAAAGGAAATTGGGTATTTGTACTTGTTTAGAAAGTGAGACCATCACATAGGCAGGCTTGTGGTGGAGACACCTAATGATGTCCAGTTCTGTAATGAGCAAAGTGAGAATTCACAGTTAGTTTTATTACTGGGGAAAATACAGTGAAAGCCACCTATAATTATAAAAGTTTCAGATCACAGGCACTGAGATGATGTCAGGAGAGAGGTACAGAGGGAGGAAATAGTTGTTTTGTCTTTACTCTGACTTTAGTATATTTGTTCAATATAAAATAAAGAAAACTCTAGGCAGCTTATTGAATTTCTTGATTGGAATTCAGAGGCTCTGAGGGATCAAATCTAGCTTAATGGATTGCATGTGAAAGGCAGGTGACTGATGTTTGCTGAAATAATGAGAACTCACTGTTCTGTTAATGTACCTGTTTCTGAGAATGGACAGCTTCCCAGTCAGCCCTTACTGGATGGCTTCTATTGATAGAAATCCTGTGGCTGGTGGCCTGGAATGGGAGGGCAGGGCGTGATTGATTGGATGGAATTTTTTAGATGGGCTGTTTGCACAGTAGCCCAGAGTGTTTGCCAATACAGAATGTGTTAAGTGATACATATTGGGAGGACACTGTGCTAAGTTTAGCCTTTTCTCTGCTTTTGCTATCCTGTTTGTCCTTCCTTGAGCAGTGGCAGAGATACAAGATGAAAATATCCTTTGCTCAAATCCTCTGCATCATTGTACACATCACCTCAGGGAACAGCAGTTCTTTTTCAGAACAGTAGCAGCAGAAACAACCATTCTAGCACAGCTAAGAATGTCCAATGGTCCAGGTCTTGGAAGGAAATTTCAACAGTTTTCAGGAATGTGGGTTGTATATTAGGGATTTTTTTGCATCTGACTCCTGTATGGAATTTGTGGGTAGGAATGTTTGTAGGTCTTGAAATCCATGGTTTCTGAAAGGCCTTTTTTTGTTTGTTTTTTCCTTTCAAGCATGAGTAGGGAGATGCTGTGTTAGTTCACTGAGGCTGTTGCACAGAAAACTGGATTTTAGGCTGAGCAGCACAGATACAGGTGCTTGGCCTGCCTTTGCCTTGGCTTTGCTCCTCTGTCCATCCTTATTTACAAAGAGGGACATTTATTTTGCTTTGCTGAGTGAAAGCCATTGAGAGATTTAGATAAAAATTGCTTTGTAAGAATGAATAGTTGTTTGAGGAAGCTGTTGTTGCTGAGGAAATAGAAGTGATGAGAATATTGTCAGAGATCTCTAATTGTGCTAAAGTAAAGCTGGTCATAAAATCACTGTGGTATTTGGATTGCTTCAGTGTTGGTGACCTTTTATTATTCATCTTCTTGGTTGCTCATTTAAATGAACAAGGCTCTAATGATTTTGTGTTTTTATTGGTTCATTTCCTTTAAAAGCTATAAAAGAAAATAATTTTTTCTCACAATAAAATCCTTTCGCCAAAATGGCAACTTGGAAGAGAACAATGCATTTTATTGTTAACACAGTGTGGTCTTTTCACAGTATTAGAGAATGCTTCATTTGTGTGACAGTGCTGGAATGGAAATTTTTAGTTCTGGACAGTTCTGTAAAGTTCAAGCTGTTTCTGGTCAAGAGAACATGGAGCAGTGAATCCTCTTTGCTTTGTGTGGGGGGAAAACTGCTCTTATGCCCTTAGGGTCCCCCCTCAGGAATTTTAGGGGAAGTAGCTAAAAATATGGTGCAAATATGTTTGTATCACCAGAGTTTCAGTGAAATAGCAGGGAAAAATATCTTTGGTTAAATAAATAAATAAAGTAGAATAGAGTGGGGAGACAAAAGCCTGAAGTTGCATTAATTTAGACTGATGGCAGTGGTCTCTCTAAAAATGTACAGCTAGGGTGCTCTGAGTGCAGGGTTGGTTGGTGGGAGGGTGATTTCTGTGCAGTGGTAGGGAGTCTGGAGTTGTAAATGTGTCAGACCTACACACTGTGCTGTGCCAAAGTGCTGTGAGGTGTAGGAGTCTTGAGTAATTATTTTATTTACAGCAGCTTATGTTGATTTACAGCTAGGGCTGTTTGCTGCATTTGGAATGGAATATGAAAACTCTGTTCTTATGTCTGTAACTATTGCTGTGTGTCACAAAAGGAGTGCCCTTTGAACTTCTGAGGGCTTCAGAGAAGCTGCTGAGGTTAAGCTGGGTATTTTGGGATGAGTGTACAGTAACATGGGAATATTTTTGTTTTCATCCTAGACCCTGAAGAGGCAGAGCCAGCTGGCACTCTATTTCTTTAACACCATCCTGGCTCATGGGGACCTACGGAACAACAGACTGAACCAGCTTTCAGTCAACCTCTGGAATCTTGCTCAGAAGCATGGCTTTGCTGACACCAAGACTATGGTAAGGCAGGGAGACAGATACTGCAGAGAGGTTTTAGTTCTTAATATCTTTTTCCACTCTTTATTTGGGAAAAGGTAGCATTTTCTTGATGTGAATAAACGTCATCTCTTCACAAGCTACTATCTTAAAAAAATCAAATTATCTTAAAACCCCAACAAGTTATTTTTCTAAATGCTTCCTAATGAACAAGCAGCTTCTCTTATTTCAAGTGATTTGTATCTTTCTAGAATTTTAATAGTATAACAACCATTAAGGAACCTGAAAGTGTTGGTTGTTCTTAACCTTTTGTTCAGTACAGAAAACTAGCTTTAAGAGAAATACTGCATTTTTATTTTGTGGAGGAACTGCCTGGTCAAAGCTGGTAAAGTGGCATTTGAGAGCCTTTAAGAAACATATACATGATAATGAGTGTGATAAAACACCTTCACAAAGATGAACTGATGGCTATGAAATGAGACACTGAAAATCTCCAAATACCTTTTTTCAAATCTAGGTGAAAACCCTAGACTACATCAAGAGGAAGAGCAAACAGCCTGAAATGAGTCATTTCACAGACTTGGCCCTCCGGCTTCCTCTGCAGTCCAGGACCTGATGAGAGCCTCTTCAAGGAGTCACCTGCACAAGGGAGCATGGAAGCAAGGCCAGAAGTCACTGATCTCCACTCTCACTGCAGGAGTTCAGTGTTTGTTACTTTCCTTAATGAGACACATTTACTTGGCACAGCAAAGGTAAAACTGTTCTGAGTGCAATAATTTAACCTGAGTTTCTGTATCCAGTTTTACCATAGCGTTGTTATTTTAAATGCTGATTTACATTCAGGAAACAGTTGTCTTGAACCTCTATGGCTGCAAAAGCCTTTTGAGATCTGTTGTAATTTTAACAAAAAAGGAAGATAATCTGTACAAAGGAGTTCACAGCCTTAAAACTTCATCCCTCTTGCAGAACAGTCATTCTCCTCTGCAGAAAACAGCATTTCAGTGTAACAGACCAAGTTACCTGTCTGCTTTGGGATGCTGCCAGCATTGACCTGGCCGGTTCCAGTGGCAAAGAAAAATGGCTGAGGTGTTGCTGTTCTAATGTCTACATTTACACAGACATGTTTATGTTTTCATTTTAGTCCAGTGGCATTTTGTAAAATAGAAGGAATCTTTAAATGTTGCAAAGGAAAATGGAAATTATGCAAAGTCCTCTATATTTGCAAAGTACCTATCACTGAATAAAACAATTTGCAGTTCATCTGTGTGTTCTGGGGGAGTTTCTTTGTGTATACAAATCTATCACCTTACCCTTCTGGAATTTAGTTACATATACTGTTATTATTTCTAACAAAATTTCACTCTCACCCCTTCTGCCCCACGGTAAGGAACCGTGGTGAGATCATCTATCTATTGCTATTTTTTTTTTTCTCCTTGCCAGGCAAGTAGCTGAGGGCTCAAATTCAGCATTTGTTTCAAACCAGAAAACAGAGCCTTAACTACCTGAATTTGAGTAAAACAAGAGCCAAAACCTGGAAGGGCTGGAGGAAGCTGGTGCTGAACACTGAGAGCAGTAGTGCAGAACAGCCTCATGTTGAGGTAGTGGTGGTTTACATGAACTTCAAAGGAGAAGGTTTTCTCCAAGTTTAGACCCTGCAGGAAGAGCATCTCCCTCTTCCCAAACACAGGAATGGATTCATGGGCACCCCTTCAGATGGAGTCTCAGCATGATTTTCACTTCCTCTCAAGAGCTGCCCAAAATGCATCAGAACCAAGTGCTCTTTTGTTAAGTGTGTTTTCTGCTGCAGGCAGATGATTTCAGGTAGGGCAGTCCATTGCAGAAAACTGCTGTGGAAAGTGAAGCTGTCTTTAATGATAAAGAAATTGAGTAGTTCTGTTGGTGCTACTCTCCAAAATGCTTCTACTTCCATTTTTAGATAAGAGCTGCTGATTGAAAATCCAACTGCCAGAGCACAGTTCAAATACAGAGGATGTTCAATGCTGTTATTACAAGTTAAGATTTTTAAGAATTACTTCCTGAGTTAAAAGTCTGCCCTCATCAAATCTGAGGGCACACCACTAGTGTGTCTTCAAAGTAAAGCACCATCATTTTGTACCACTAAGTGTAAAAATGTGAAGATTTTACAGAACAATAAAATCCTTTTGAATCACTTATGATATAGATGAAAGTAAGTTTATTAAATCAGCATTTAAAAAAAATTACTGAATTTCAACTAATTGCAGGCATGGCACACATCTTCAGTCTCTGAAGGAGGCTGTCTCTTGCCTTGCAGAACATGACAAAGGTTTCAAAACTTACTGTTTGGATGAAGTGAGGACCCAGCTCCATTGGTATATGCAGGTGAAAACTTGTACTTCAAGTACTTCATAAACAAAATTTCTTCAGCATTTTGTTATTTTATTTCAAGTAAAAAGATGTAGAAAGCAAAAAGAAATTTCATACTCTTTAGTTCTTCTGAGTTTTAATCTTCAAATTTTATAGATCTAGATGAATATTTGTCTATGTATATTTTTTTGTTGGCATTAGGCTGAAATCCAAGACCAATTCCTCTGTGTTGCTTCAAGTCCATTGCTTTATCAAACTGCATCTTCAGAGCCTGCTGTAACTTCTCCTCCCCTTCCTGGTTCAGAGCCATGTTTGGTTTGTTTGTAGTTGCTGAGGGATTTTGCATAGGCACAGAACCTTTTTTAAAACCGCCCAACAGTCTAAAAAACTTCATTTGTTCCGCAGAACTTTTAAAAGTAGCTGTACTCCACTGTCCAAGCTCCTGTGTATCCTGTGAGGCAAAACAAAATTAACACTAAAATTAAGAAATACCAAGGGAGACAATTTCTGGCTGTGTACCATGAGAACAGAACACAGAAGGCTGACAGGGGACAGAGCTGGGAAGCTGTTATTCCATGGCCATCTCTCCAGGGAAGTGGTACCAGACTGACCTGAGTGCACCTTCAGCAGCATTTCAGCCATGTCACCTGCAGCCAGGCTTAATGCCTTGAGAATCTCCTTTCCCTCTGTCCTTAGGAGTCTTGGCTTTCTGCTCTCTCTTTACCCAGCTCCAAGAGCCAGACAGCATCTCTTATTCTAAGAAAACTGTCAGACTTAATCCTCTTCCACTGTCATTTTGTAGGGTTATCCTTTCATTCCCACTGCCCAGTCAGAGCACTGCTGTTTTCAGCAGTGTTTTGTTACTTGTGGACACTCTTCAATCTGGCTTTCAAGCTTTAAGTAATATTTGCATTCTCATCCCACTAATTACAGCTAATATTGCAAGGGTGCAGAACCAGAGGGCCTCCCCTATCCCACAGGACCAAGTCTAGTTCTCTTAAAGCCTCTCCTCCCTTGCAGTTTGCTGTGTTCTTTGTATTTACTGTATCTGCATTTAACTGCACTCTCTGGACTACTTCACCCCTTCAGGATTTTTCTTCTGTCTGCAGATTCTGGCCCCTTTCTGGGGAGGCAATATCCAGCTAAAATGAGATTTCAGCTGTTTGTGGAAAACCCCAGATACACCATAGGATTTACAGAGTTCATGAACTTTTGGCTTACCTAAGAACAGGCTTCATTATTCAAGGGTGTGTGTGACTCCTGAGCTATAGCTCTGCAGTCACTTATAAATATTTTTGGCAGGATTTACTCAGAATTTTTTCTTTAAAACTGGGCATGATACTAAATGGCAGAATGTCTGATTATTAATTAAACTGACTAAGCTGGCTACATCAAAGGAAAAAAAAGTTAATTCAGTGATATGTTTATGTCAGCCTGAAATCCTTCCAACAGAACAGTTGCAGCTTGCATGAAACAGTCATTCTCCAGCAGACAAACAGCATGACACACAGCATGCTACACAACTGCAGGCAAGCTACAGCAGGGTTAAAAAAAGGTTAAAAAAATGCAAGGCTGGAGTATATTCACTATCACAGGCCTGAGTACCTGGTATGAAAGGAAGAAACCCATAATCCTTCAGCCTTTTGACCTTGCAAGTTGCTGCACAAGCCCAGTCTGTGACACAGACACATGCACACATCCAGATACACACACAACACAAATAAATAAATGTAAGTCCTCCCTTTGCAATGGGAGACATCTGCACAGATGCAAACATAATTATGGCTTGTCAAAACTCTGTTTTTAAGTGAGCTGCTGGCAGGCACTACACACAGCTTCTGCTGAAGCATTTCCAGCTCACTTTGTGGAGCTGATGAATTAGTTTTCACAGCTTCTATTCTTCTGCACACTACTAAACAGAGACAGATCAGTGCCAAAGAGCTGAGATCTCCTGCCAAGGATGTCATTTTTCTCAATGACTCCAGAGACTATTAGACAGTTGCAGTTCCAGAGCAATGCAGACTCCCTCCCACTATGTTAGATCTACAGGAGTTGTCTCTGGCATTTGTTTCAGGCATATTCCAGCTTTCTAGGCATTCTGGCAGTCCTGCAAAACAACAGAAGCCTGAATTACTAGCAAAGCTTTCTCTCCACTTCAATCTTCTCACCCCTGGCTAAACACTGCAGCAAACTTCCACAACCTTACTGTGAATCTGTCAGGAGCCAGGCTGAGTAGGATGCAGAAGGAAAGAATCAGGAAACATCTTCCAAAGAGGTGGAGGGAGGATGCAGAAGCCATGAGAGGACTGACTCTACACATCACACACGTGTTCACAGTTGCCACCCCCTTTACCTTCCCATGGGTGTCCCTGTGGCTGAATGTGTGCAAAGTCTTGCAGGTGAGAAATCAGACACACTTCAGTGACTGCTGCACCCATAGCCCAAAAATTACTTGTGTTTCACAGTAAGCAGAAAATGCTTCTGTAGCAATTTTTGATGGCTCATTCTCCAGGAGGAACCAGAGAAAATGTTGCTTTTGAGGACTGATGATGGGAATTAGGGCACTGTGCAATGGCAGGGAGTTCAGTGCTCAGCTCTCACTCTTGGCACTGTACCAGCTTGTTCTATAGCATGGCCTGAGATCTGCACTCAGAAGGAACACTGTTGTACATGAGCCACATACAAAAAAGAGCACAGTGGTTTTTACAGGAACCTGCCCTGGGACACAGCATTTCCATCAGCTGAGGGCTGAACTCATACATCACCTGTCCCACTTTGGAACTGAAAGCCTTGGTTTTGCCAGATTCTCTGTCAATTTCTTCTTGCAGGGCCTGCCTCCTCACCTGGTGTGCAGAAAAATTACACATGCAGCATAAGACTCTGTGTCCAGTGTGTTAAATGACAATTCACAATGAAATAATACGAGAAAAACAAAATGATTAGTTATCTTCAGAATTTTGGAAGGATAATTAAAAGGTGCATGGGATCCTTTCACACACTCAACATGAAAACTGCAATTTTTCAGTGTCTGTTAAATGAGTTGTTTGCTTTATCAAGTAAGTCTCATTTTCTAACTGCCAACAGTGATGAAAGGCAAAGAAATGTACCTTTAACTTAGTAAGCTACTTAGTTCTGACACTGACTGTACATTTTGGACTTAACCCACACGTAAAGCACATTTTAAGCAGAGCTTTATTTAGGGAAATCCAGGCATAGATAAGCAACAAAGCAGTTTTTTTTGTATCAATTCCTATGCATATGTTAAATGCTGACTTGCTTTAGATCTTACCCAGTTAGGACAAAGCATACCTTGTCTATGTTAATTTCATCACAGTTTCCTTTCTTTTCCTTCACAATAATTACACCATCTAGATGTTCCTGTAAAACAGGAAAAAGATTTATGATTATTTTTATCCATTCTGATTAATTAGAATTTACACAGCTCTTACCACAAAAGTAGTTAAAAAAGTAAGCAATCAGTAGTACCATTCAGGGGCAAGAAGAAATAATTGGCTCTAAGATAAAAATGCCAATAAAATCTGTGTATTCCCATGGAAAAAACCTCGCAGAGATTTTTTTTCTTTTAATCAAGATAAATGATTTTTAGATTTACACATTAATAGGGACCTGCCAACAACACTGGCACGCACAGTGATGTTTGCAGGCAGACTAATTTCCAATTAAACCATTTTGTAAAAGCTTAAATTTATACTTAAGAAAGGCACAGAGACAGTGAAAGTTAAAAAAAATAGAAATTGGAGGTAAAATAACTAAAGGTCTCTCTGAAACAAATGAACACAAACCAATCAAGAGGCAGCTGCACTGTGCTCCCTTGTGGGTGCTGGTCCCAGGGACAGGCAGGACTCACACAGGAGCTGTCCCCTGCAATGGCAGCCAGCAGCACATTATTCCACATTTGAGAGCAAGGAACAGGAGCTGATGGAAGAGACAGAGCAGCTCCAGAAAGAATGGATGTTCTGGATGGCAGGAGGGACATCTGGGCAGAACCCACACACAACCAGATCCTGATCACAAAGTGCAGCCCTGCAGCAGCTTTTGCTCCCAGTGGCTGCCACGCCTAAACCACTGCCCCAGCCTTCCTCTTCCAAATTTGCAATCAGGAGAAGCTTTTTGGGCATCCAGTACAACAGAGTAAGTAGCAATTCCAGGATAGTGGTAAATGAGAGCCATAAGCTTGAGACCAGCCTGGAAAAAGTGGCCAAAGGGAAGATCTATTGATACAGCTAACATAATAAACCAAGCATGAAACAGCCAGGGAAACGACAAGGAAAAGATTTGTAACATACTTCTGTCAGCAGAACCTGCTGTTACTTTTTTGAGGCTTTAGTTATATTAAAAGCTATCAGTGATTTACCTCATTTTCCAAAGCTACCTTTTATACACTGCCTTCACACACACACACAAGTACATGCACCATTAAAAATGTGAGAACACTGTCTGCAGGAAGGAGAGCTCGTGCTCTTGGAAGAAAAGAAGAAACCAAAAACAACCCCCAATTTACTTCTAGATGGCCTGGTACTGTCTTTTCAGATCTACTAAAACAAGCAGGTAAACTGTCCTGACAGGACTCTGCAACAACTGCAGCATATTTTTTTCTTTTTAGCTGGAAGGAGGGAGCAGCCCCATCCCTGCTCATCCCCAGCACGGTGCAGACCTGCTGAGGGCTACTGAGTGGAAAAAACTACCCCATGGAGTGTGCCAAGCTGCCTCCACCTTCATGGAAAAGGAGCACATCCACGTGTGGTAGGGTTATGCTGTCTGCTGGCAAACAACATCAAAGCAGAAAACGGAGTCCTCATCCTCCTCACTGCCCAGCTGACTGCAAAGGCATCCCATGAGAAAAACACCAAGCACTGATACTAAGTGGGTATCACTCCACACTGTCTTTAAAATTTGCTCTTTTACTTGCAGGGCAAGCCCAACAGAGGATTTTTCAAGGCACACAGAGCCTTGTGTGACATGCTGTAGATTAAAACACTTCATGACTGTGGCACAGTTAAATGCCAGACCACATTATCAGCCATTTATTAGTGCAGTGTCTTTTGGCCTGGCAGGAACTAGAAATCACTAGAACTGATTAACCCAGACCTCTCAATCTTCAGATTTTCTTTTGAGTAGTCTTTTTATTATTAAAGGAGCTGCCTATGGGAAAGAGGAACAAAACATGCATCACCCTACTCCCTTCTCAACAGTCTGCAAGGTATTTGCTGTGGTTTCCATATTAACTGGTCATGAAAGTTTACATGTCATTGTAGGGCTTATCTTGCCTCTACACAATGTAAGCAGCTGCAAAATCCAAATAATGTCCAACAATCTCAAGAAAGCAATGCCGATTTAATTAGAAAATATATCCAGCAATAAAACCACCCTGTCCTTTTGGAAGGTCAAAAGGAGAAATCCAACTTGAAAGCCCCAAACATCTGCTCACCTCATGACTGATAAGCATACACACTCCCCACACAAACCTGTGAAAAAAACCTGTATCTGGGTCTCCACATGAATCTAAATTTAATTATTAGCACTAGACACCAGGCAGCTGCCAGGTTTCCACAGAACTTGAGGAAACTGCATCTGAGTGCATGACAAAGCAAAGCACACCATGAAGAGAGCTTGAGAAGCTGCTCACATCATGGTCTGCTCCACCCTTAACTTGCAAAAATCTTCAGTGATACCTTCTTAACTAGTGCTTGACATTTAAATACGCCAAGCATTCAAAATTCTTGATAGAAAGCAACTGGAGTGCAGCTTCCCACTACCTACAGAAATAAAAACAACCTCCTAGGAACTTGCAATGTGCTGGTTTCAAAGTTAAGTTTAAGCAGCTGAAAATACACAAAGAACCTGCTGATTTTCTGAGCATCTCACAGCTTAATTCCCAATGATAACAACAGAAGTTGGGCATGTAGGTACTAACTTCTGGCATCCTTAGCTTTAAAACATAACTTTGATCAGATAAAGAAAAAAATGTCTGTATTTCAAATATTTCATCAGTTCCTCCCCATGTTCATTTTACCTCAGAAATGGCAAGTACTGCAAGACTCTAGGATGGGATTTCCTGACCAGTCAGGATAAAATTCCAGTTACAATTCACACAGTTCTTACATCTACTTATTCTTTTGCATAGATTTATTGTTTTAATTAAAACTGTGTGTTTAGGTCTTTAGTATCTTTCTATCAGAATTTATATTTCAATGCTCTTGGCCCAGTCTACACTTAGGATTCCTAGGATTTTTTCTGAAGTTTTGCTGGAATTAGCCAACAGGTTTTGGCCAACTTTCCCCTTTGTTTCTGATATTACATAATTCCAGCAGTGACAGCAGCAAAGCTTGAGGAAAGTCTAACAATGAGATTGACTCCTGCTGCCAGGGTTACCACCTGCTCAGGGTAAATGACATAGTATTTAACTCCTGCTTTATGAAGAGTGCTGCTAAGAGCAACTGAGCATTTATGACTGTACAAACCCACTCTTTTCTGGGGCCAATACTTGCTGCTAGCTGTAATATTTACATTTTCACAAGTGAAACACTGTGTGATGACAGCAGCAGGCATCAGTGCTGCCCCAGGTGTCACAGCACCAGCCCAGCTGGGGTTTGGTCCCTGCACGGGCCCTTCACTGAGGAGCTGGCTCAGAATGGCCTGTGAGCTGTGACATGCTGAAATGGATCAGCTGGTCCTGCTCCCCCCCCTCAGTGTCCCCTGCAGGCAGAGCAGCCTGCAGAGCAGGGAACTGCCCCAAAGGCTTTCAGCTCCTTAGCAGGAGGGGGCAAAGCTGCCCTCCTCTCCTCAACTTACCACTGACTCATTCCATTCTGATTCTGTCTTGATGGTTTTTGCAGCTGCTTTTGAACCTGGTTCTTCAGCTAAGTCCTGTGGTGGTACTTTTTCCCTTTTTTTCCTTTTTCTGTCACACAGGACAGGATTACTACTGCATAATGTCCCATCTACAGTGTCCCCTGTGACACACTGAGCTCGCTCCATTTTACTCTCTTTGTTCTTCTTACTGCTTCCCAGCAGTACTTTTTGGCTTTTAGAAGCACTGTATTTGTCTAAAGAAACTCCTGAGTATGTTCCTTCCTCCTCCTTTTTCTTAATCTTCTTCTTTTTCTTCTTACTGACTTCCTTATTATCCTTGAAATTCTTCCTGTGTTTCTTTCCAGACAGCTCTTCTTCCTCAAGCTCAACTTCTTGCTGTGCTGGGAGATGCTTATCAGGAATGCTGTGACTGCAGTTTGGCTTATCTTCACAGGTTGAGGAATAAATAGCTTTTTTTTTCTTCTTCTTCTTCTTCCTCTCTTCGATATGCTCAAAGTTCTTAATTTTGTCCTCTTCCTCTCTGCTTGTCCATGTAAACTCCCAGGAATTATGTTTCTTCCTTTTTCTGAAGTCGTTTAATGCAGTGGGGCTACCAGGAATTCGATGCATGTTGCTCTCATTATGTGCCAGTGGTAAAAAGCAGTCTGACTTATCTTTCTTTTTATTTTTCTTCTTTCTCACACAGCTCTCCCCACCATCCTGGGCATTACCTGTGTTATAGTCTTCACACATAAAAACTGCTTTTTGTGAAGTGTATTTGTGGGTGTTTTTACAGACTTTTGCATATTGCCTTTGTTCAGTGTCCTGGATGTCCTCTAATGAAAATTTGCTTTTCTTCTTTTTTTTCTTTGTTACCTCACCATCCAAATCCAAAGCAGTATGCTTTCTCTTTTTTTTAGAAGAGAATTCATTTTTCTTAGTACCATATGTGCGATGATTTGAAAGCTCCACGTCACTATCCTCATTATTCTCCAAGGAGAAATGACACTGGACTTTTTTTTTCTTCTTTTTGAATATTTTAATTTGTTCCTCTGGTTCTTCTTGAAGTTGTAAATCCAGATGATCTTTTATATTTACAAAGCTTTCTAAATTACCTTCTCTGAATAATTCAGAGCCAACTTTCGGCTTCTTGTTTTTCTTAGTATTCTTTGAGTGAAATTTGTGTAAGCATTCATCTTTTAAATTCTCCTTTTTCCTTGTCTTAGTTTTTTCCTTGAGTTGGCCATTGTCCTTAGTTTTAATGACAGTTTTAACATCTTCCTCAATTTTAATGACAGTCTTCACCTTTTTCTTCTTCTGTACAGGCTCCTCCTGAATGTCTTTTCTCTTTTTCTTTATCATCATTCTAAAAAACAATATGAAGATGTTAGTGAACTGCTTCCTAATCTACTTTATTCTGAAACCATTCCTGATCTGCCATTGTCCCTGACACTCTTTCTAGAGTCTGCTTCCCATGATGGGGAACCAGGACACACAGACACACAGAGAAAATACTGTTTACTGGGGTCATTCTTTTTATCATGTTGTTTAGTGTACCTTGTTTTAGTTTCCAAGGCTCTATTTGTCTGTTTCCCAGCAGCAGACCACAAAGTTTTCACAGAAACACCTACCCTCCAAAAATCTTTCCTAAACAGCAAAACGCATCAGTGCGTATACAGAAATACAATTAGTTTTCCAGATACCTGTGACTTTTCACTTAACACTGAACTCACACTCAGCATTACACGACCCTTCCCAGGCACCTGGGAATAATTTAATTTATTACCTTACATTTGCTCCTATCGGTGATTTCTTATCCTTGCTCTCCGTTTCTTTTCTCAGGACACTTATGCCAACGAACTGATCACAACAGAGAAGCCTTTAGCACCCACTTGCTGAGAAACTCAATTATCCCCTCTTGATTTATAACAATATCACTGCGGCTCATTTAGAATAATAACACTGAGGCTGTCAAACCCCGGAAAGAGCCACAAGGCCGGCACAGCCCCCCTCAGGCTGTCTGTCCGGGCCCACCGCGCCCACCCACAGCCGGCACCGGGCAGGGGGAGGCAGCCCGAGGCCCGCCCCGCTCCGGACCCCGGCACGGCACGGCACGGCACGGCCCAGGGACCGACCCGCACGGGGACCGGCCCGGCCCCGCGCCCCCGCATCCCGTGCGGCCCGGCCCGGTCCCTGTGCCGGTCCCTGTGAAGGTCCCTGGGCCGGTCGGTGCCCGGGCCGGTCGGTCCCTGTGCGGGTCGGTCCCCGTGCGGGTCCCCGTGCGGGTCGGGCCCTGTGCGGGTCCCTGGGCCGGTCGGTGCCCGGGCCGGTCGGTCCCTGTGCGGGTCGGTCCCCGTGCGGGTCGGGCCCTGTGCCGGTCCCTGTGCGGGTCCCCGTGCCGGTCGGGCCCTGTGCCGGTCGGGCCCTGTGCGGGTCCCCGTGCCGGTCGGTGCCCGCGCGGGTCCCCGCGCGCTGCCGTGAGGCGCTCACCTCCCGCCGCCACGTGCAGCGCCGCCGCCGCTCCGGAAGGGCTCGCGTCGAGCCCGCCCCGCGCGGGCGCTGCCGGAGCCGTTGCCGCGGCAACGCGCGGGCCGCGGCCATGGCGGAGGGCGGGCACGGCGCAGGTGGGAGCCCCGGCTCCGCTCCGAGCCCCCCGCGCAGGGCTCCCGCGCTGCCTCCCCGGCGCCCTTCAGGCCGGCCCTGCCCGCTGCTCTCCCGCCCGCCCCACAGAGCGCCCAAACCCGCCCCGATCCCCACCGGCACCAGCGCCCCGGGCGGTTCTGCTCGTGGGCCTCGCGGTGCTGTCACTGCCACAAGCCCCCGGCAGACGCCCTCTGTGTGTGTGGTGCCGCAGCCCGGCTGCTGCCAGCGCGGCGGGGCCTCGGAGCTGCCCTGGGCTCTGAGGCGATCCTGTAACGGGCCGGGAGCTGACCGGGGAAGGCAGAGAGGCGGATGTCAGTGCTTAACGAAGGTTAAATGAACACACAACATCTGTGCTCAGGCCCTGGGCTTCTCCACTGCCCGAGAGCACTGAGGTTGCAAGGCTGAGAGAGCAGCGCTGCAGCTCTGCAGTTCCACAGCGTTATCTCCCTTCAGTACTTCACATGCCCAAAGCAGGCGTTTTGCACTAAAAAGGCCATTTTCGGGTGGGAGTAGGGCTGGTTATTCTAAGCCAAGCGCCTGCGATGTGGAGCTGAACTGCTGGGCCGGGCTGCGCTGTGGGACCCGGGGCTGCTCCCAGCGGGTTCCTGGCCTTGGTCCTTTATTTGTCTCAGCCTGAGTCCCTCAGCAATCCTTGAGGGTCATGTACAGCCTTTAGTTCGTCGGCATTTTATTTTATTTTATTTTATTTTATTTTATTTATTCTATTTTATCTTACTTTATTTTATCTTATTTTTTAAGTGGATTCAGTAATACTTAACAATGTCTGTGGGATTTAATTGCTTTGAGAAGAATCCACTATGAAAAGTGGATTGTCTGCTAGTAAAAACAATGGTTGATTCAGTGCAAGCATGTTCATTTTACTTATGTTGAAACATTTTGAATTATTATTTTGGTTTATTTTGGTACCTTTTTCCCAATAAATGTTCTTTTGTCAGTGAGAACCTTGCACTTGACTTAAAGCTCAAGAGAGCACTTGATAAGAGTGTCTAAAATTCTTGCTTGTTTTAAAATGTTAGATTTCATGTTAAACAAATATTTATTGCATTGTAACTTTTGTTTTTTCAAACCTAAATACATACTTTTAAAAATAATGTTGGTTTAAGAGGAAAATAAATATTTTTTTAGGGTTTCCTGGTAAATGTACTTTTTTACTTTTAGAACATGAAGAGGAACAGCCTCAATTTTCAGATGTTCCTCAATCAAAACAAGATCCTGAATCAAAAGAAGAATCAGTGAGTACAGTTCAAGTAAAAAAATCTTCATGGAGATGGATTGAAAATATTTTAAACAACTAAATGTGAAAATTAGGTACCCACAGGGTAGACTCAATCATAAAATGAAAACAAAACTATTATTTTTCAAACAGCTTATTTGAACCAACAATTGTAATATTCCAAATAATTGCTTGTATTTAAAGCAACTTGAGTAATGCTAACAAGAAAAGTTTATTTTCTTTAAAAGGTGAATGTCAGGACTTCTGAACAATGTGAAAGAGATATTTAAGCTTCTGAGTGGAAAATACCTATTCAGGAAATGCTACCAGCATTAATTATCAAATAATTACTATTTCTTATGGATAAAATATTTTTTAAATTGTGATATCTCACCATATTCTGTCAAAAGGAGCCAAGTACCTTCTGTTAGGTTTGGATGATTTTACTGTGCTGGAAACTCCAGAAGTTTTTAAAGTGTAGTTATTTATATTATTATTTAAGTGCATTATTATTTAAGTGTCATTATTATATTTTCAAGTATTCAGAAAATACATAAATAATACAATATTTGAATTATAAATTATAGTTCCATAATTTTTAACTGACCTTATAATTTTTTTTTCCTGTTGAATTGGTTTGTATATTTTTTGTGTAGTCTGTTGGGGTGTTTAGAGAGGATATATTTCTTTTGAGCAGGTGCCTTTGGAAGCAGAAATTCCTGTGGAAGAGCTTTTTTCTCCTCCTGCAGACCAATATCTGCTATCTGTACTTGGGGAAACTCCCCCTGGAGAACCCCCTGATCCAAAAAAATGTAAGTCTGAGTATATTATCTTGAACCCTGCTGTGATTATTTGTCTTGCACATGGCCAGGATTTGTAATTTATTTAATTTACAGCATTAACAGCAACACCTTTGCTTGTGTGGAGTTTGCATGGTCTGAAAACAGGGAGCCAGCTTGGCCACTTGGTCAATGGAAGAAAGACCAAATGATGCATTACAAACCAACAGCATTGACTAGCTAAGGTAGTTCTGTGCTCTTCTGAATAAGTGACTTTCTATTTAGGCACCTAAATCAGAAATGGCAGGCATTTCTTCCTCTGATTTAATAATGCAAAACTAGGATCAATAGCCTAAGTAGAGAATTGAATTTGAAAACTGCTGTCAAAATACTGTCTTTTCCCATCTGATTACAGACAAGAATGGAAGCAGGTCTGAAGTTTGGTTCTTCCACTTTCATCAATTCCTATACTTTATAATAAATTTACCAAGCAGCAGTCTGTTTTTATTATGCATTTTAGCCCCTCGCTTTGTCTTCTCTTCTATTAATTCTTGCTCATTAGGAATTCCTGGTGCAAGTCAGAAGCAGTGTTACCCTTAGCTTTTATATAAATAGTGTCCTCCCAGTTATGAACATTTTCTGGCAGTATATGAACCAATTAAAGGTATAAAGCTGAGAATAAATTCAGTGTTTCAGCTGTGTTGCCAGAAGAGAACATTTGTATGATTTAACCTTTGCTGATCACACCAAAAGCTGAATACTGCCTGCATGGGGAGAGATGCCAACCCAGTCAGCCCCTCTGAGAGGGGAAAGGTTGGATGCATGGAGTCAGGTTAAAATCTCTGAAGGATCTGGCAAGTATGAAGCAATTATGACAAAGAAATCAAAGCACCACTAAAATATAACCTTTGGTTTTTCCTCTGTCTAGAAATTCGGTTTTATGACTAACTCTGATAATGCAGATTGTAAAGGGCATGAGATACCAAAGTGGTCTAACTGCAGCAGCACTGAGTTCAGCACAGGCTAATTTCTTCCTGTCAGGGTAAATTAATTCACAGAGCTTTTCACTTCTGTGACTAAACTGCTTCTGCTGTCTGAGTTTCTTCACTTAAAACTGAATCTGACATCTCTGAGGCACACTGAGTTTGCAGTGTGGGTGCACATTTAGTTTGAAATTTACCCAAGTTTGTGTTGTGTTTGTTGAGAGGTGAAGACAGACCAGTGGCTGTCTGTGAAGGGAATGAATCTGCTTTGTCCAAGCTGTGATGGTACTGACAAAATGACTGGTACTGACTGTAAGATATCTAATGGTGGTGTTTTTGTGAAATGCAAGTGCTTAGCTGTTAGTGAAGGCTGTCCTGTTTTGCTCAGGTTCTCCTCGAGAATACTTGGAGTTTTACATCTTCCCAGTGCTCTTACCAGGGCTGGCTGCACTGCTGCAGGAAGCAGAGAAGGAGAAGTGCTTTGAGGTTAGTTTGCAGTTTTCATTTCAAATCATTGGCAGGAAGTTACAGCCTTTTATTTCACAGGCAGTATTTTTTAAATTTGGTCTTTTGCAAGAAAACCATCCACAATGATATGCTATATCAGGGGTTTTTTTTTGGATCTTGTTTTAAATGTTATTTTCTCTAGTAATTCAGAACAGATTACATCTACATGAACTTGATCATTATGACAAACTCTAGCTCTCTACAAATCCTCCTTAAATATCCAATTGTATCTAGCCTAAAGAGTGTTGTGTTTTAGAGGTGCAGGCTTCCTTTCACATTAATACATTTCACTCATTTGAGGGTGATGTACAGAACTTGAATTTTACTTTGTGGCTCAATTATTTTTGCTGGTCTGACACTGTAATAGAGATAAATTTTCTATTTTATGTTGTTTTTCTTGTAAATTCCATTTAACTGCAATACAGGGTATCCGACATGAATGAGCTTATAAAAATACAGATTTAAAAATAATTGTTTGCTACATTGCTTTTATAAATTTGTTTTTAGCGTACATCTAGAGAGACGTTCCTCATTGTTTATAGAGAATGCTTAAAAACCCACTAGGACTGGTGCAAAACAAAGCATAAATACATTCCTCATTGTATCACTGCAGCCTAGCAGAGCCCCAGCAATAGTTTAGGCACTGGGAGCTGGGGGATTCCCATCATTTCTGCTGTTTGGATGGCAATTTGAATTTCAGATTGAAACCTGTACCTTTAATACCAGTTATTTCAAATTTTTCTCAGTCTTCACAAAATTTCTGTGTGTCTATAAACTGTGGATTTACAGGTGTGTATATGTGTCTATAAGCTGTGATGAATACAGGTGAAATAGGAAAATGATTCATTTGTATGACATCTGTCTGTCATTCCTGCCATCACATTTACATTACCTAGCCAAGAACAGATTGAACATATATATTATTCATCACACTTTTAATAATATCTATATTGATTCTTTTGAGTTTTTTTGGAAGCATATATCCTTTAGGAGAAAGGCATATCCTACAAATGGTTTAAAATACAGTTTTGATAGATTTTATGTACAAAGATATTTTAATAATATTGAAATTCCTAGAAATATTTCTGTTTCAAACTCAGAACAAATCTAAGGTTACTTTATCTGTTTTTAGTCTGAGAAATTTTGCAGATCTTCAGCGGTCTATATATTAGAAAGTGTGTGTGCTGAAAATGGATTTTATATAGATCTGTGTGCTGCTTTGTAGAAAACTACTAAAAGCAATTATTTTCTAATGTATAGAAACTTGATAAAAATGAGTTCAGCTTGTAGAAAACACACTTATGTGAAGAGATGCCCTGCTACTGGGGAGCCAAGCTCAGGAAAGCAAGCTGAGGTCAGGTGATAGTTTTCCACTGTGACCTCATTTCTTCCTCATTTTGAACAATAACTAGGAAAACAATAGCTCTTTATGCTTGCTATATAATTGAATATTTATGTTCTTTTCCATTGCTGTCCAGGTGCTTGAATTGCACATTCTGTTTCCTTTTCTGGCATAAATATATGATTTTTAGTTATCCTTTAGTTTGGTAAGAAATGTGTTGTTCCATATGGATTTGGAGGGAAAAACCCCAATTGCTCTAATTTGGATTAAAATGGCTAATGAAATAACTTGTACTGAATTTTAGGATCAAATGTAGAGTCCTTACAAACCCAAAGCAGGAACAGGGAGAAAAGATCTTGTGATAAACACATTGGAATAGAGCTTCCAAAAATAAGAGGACAACAAAGATTCAGAAGATTCATGGAATTCATGAGACAAGAGGACATGAAGAAGATTAATTGTAATGAAGCTAACAGAAACGATGAAGGATGAGAAAAGAATACTGGGTTTGAATTCTGGCTAGACATGGGTCACTAAAGCCTGTAAAGGGCAGTGGTACACAATAAACCAGTGGAAGATAAATGGAAGAAGCTCTGGAAGGAAGGGAGGAATACTCAGACTGACTGCAATCAATGGTGAATGAGCCTGGGAGAGCTGAGAGGGAATGGTGAGAGAGGATGAAGAGTGGGATTTTGATGAGAGGGACTAAAGGTTGTCATGTTTTGAAAGGAAATTAAGATGAATGAGAAGAGAAGGAAAAGTTAAATTGGAGAGCTTTTGAGCAATTGAAATTGTGTTAAGGAAAGCAGATCCTGGGGCCAACAGGGGAATTCAAACAGACCAGAGAAGGTGCATCCATGTCTGGAGAGGAAGAATTGTACAATCACATGGGGAAGCCAGGAAAGGGAAATGGTTATGTTGGAAGCAGGATTTGTGTAGGAAAGATCTTTTTGAAAGGTGATAAAGAAACATAACAATTTAAGTAGGCTCTCTTGCATTATGTGATGCATACAAAAAATCCAAAAAGCTAAAGCCTAGAAAAACCACCAGCTGCTAGATGTGTGTGCAGACTTCAAACTGACATAAATATGAGAACAGTCTGCAGAAGCTTCATTTTTAAATTAGAGATGAAAGAAACCTATTAGGTCGCCCAGTGTATTCTCTCACTGATTTTTTTTTTTCCTACCATAAGTTCTCCTGTGTTTTATCCCATCTGCTGTCAAATGCCTACAGGGGAAAGACTATTTTCTTAAATCTTTCCTTCCATGAGGATGGACTAATGCATTCATTTTTCAGCATTAAACTGAACAATGTATAAATGTTTTTATTAGAATAACTCTGACTTTTCTTTCTAGTTAGCTATCACATAAGGAGGAAGCTGTATCAGGCCCTGTAATGGGATATATTTAAAATTATGATGGATCAGGGAAAGGGAATGGAAAAAGGTTTCCTAATGACTTTGCCATCTTCTGATCACCAGTATATTTTCATTATTATTACCAAGCACATCATATTTAAACTGAAAAATGGAAAATGAATTCTGAATATAAACAGTTTATAAACACATCTGCAGGTTAACAATGCACATTGTACAGATATTTCCTGTTTTTTATCCGGATTCATGCAGCATAGGAGGAATGTGTCAAAGGCAGGTCAATTTATGTAATTTTTTCCCTTTATAAATGTTGACTGCTGTGCAACTAATGATTTAATTCACTAGCAAAATAAACTGTTTCCTGGCAAAGAAAATAAAATAAAAAATGTTCAGCTTGATTGAATTCCTCTCTGCTAAGTTCACTGCCTCTAACAAGGATAAAACAAGATGAATTTGATTCCTTTGGTGATGGCTGTTTTGAGAACCCTGTTCTGATCATTTTTTCCCATTGCAAAGGAAAAGCAATTTACTTAAAACAGATTAAATTACAACTGCTAGATTAAATTGAATTTTGTTGTCAAAGTGTAGAATTTATTCTCTGAAACAATTCCCTAAGTAATGGGACCCATTTTCATCCTGTGATTGAGAATGTACAGTCACAATCAGACTCTGCTGTTTGCTCACAGATTCTGTGCAAGTCAGGATTTGTCCATTTAACATTTGAAGTGACTCATAGAAAGCTCTGCAGTGAAGCTATTGGTCTCTTAAAGTTTAGGTGTTGGGCTTCTTGGAACAGCATTTGGTATCAGCATAACTGTGAAAATTGCTTGAGGAGCTGTGTTTCTTCCCAGCCAAGCACTTAATGGAGCCCTACCTGAAGCCCAAAGCTTTGGTTTTCACAAAACAGATAATAAAGATATGTGTGGCTCAGGATTAATAATTGTTTTATGATGATCTCATCTTCTTCTGCTTTTTTTTTTTTTTTTCCCTTTTGGAGTCAGACTATATTTCTACCAAGGGTAAGATTCTCTTAGAAAATGAAAAGCTTTCCTGGGTGTGCTGTAGGAGTGCCCTGCAGTCCAGCACTAAACTTCACACTTGTCATCCCCAGCTATGTGACTGCCCTGTGTTCTTCCCTGGGCAGTCAGCACCTCACACGATGTTCCTCTTCCACTTCACCTGTGGCTGACCCCCAAATCATGACATATACCATGGACTGAAGAATTATACTATGTAGAACATTTTTCCTGCCTCTTTGTTCACATCTGAGGATAATGCATAGAATAAAGTAATTTTTCAATTTTCACGTTCATTGTGTTTTCCTTAGCAAGTGGTAGTAGTATCTTAACTTCTTACATTTTAATCAAGACTTTAGCCTCTTTTGTGACATTAAGCAGTTTCACAAAAGCTTTTGGCCAGTGTGAATTGTTTTCCTAAGAAGCAATTATTACAGCTGAATCTCCTGTTGGACAGGGCAAGTGTTGGGATGGGAGCTCAGCTTGCTTTTTTAGCAGTGGCTGCTATTGTGATGAAGCACTTGGGGCTGCCCCCTGGGGCTCGATGTCTTTTAGGGTTCACTGTGACTGTGTGCATCCATCTCATGTCAGAGGGGCTCTGAAGATACTGATCAAGCTCTTCTGTTATTCCATACAGAATTCCATGTTCTGTTCTGCACATTATGGTAACTGTGGTTTGTGGTAAGCAGCATGAGCACCTGTATCATTTATACATTCAATCTGTCAAGATGGAATGTCAGAGGAAATGCTTAAAAAAAAAAGGATTTCCTGATCCATTCTGGCTTTATCAAATGCTGGCTCTGAATGGCTGCCTGTGGTACTGGCTGCACGAGTCTGAAGGACAACCTGCTGCAAAACATTTTGCAAAATTCTCTTTGTTGGTTAAGATTGAGAACTGGGAGCAAAGGGCACAAGTGTTTTGCTGTGAAGCTCCAGGTTTTGAACTTTTTACCTGGTTCTCTGTAATGTCCATGGTTTGTGTGGCTGTGGACAGAAAAAGCCTTCCTTTGGCTCTGCCCTCATTTCCTGAGCACCCAGCAGATGATTTGGTCAGAGCAGCCACACAATACTCTGCCTGTGGGTATTCACAGCATCTTCAAGCTGGTTCCATGCAAGAAGAAACAATATCCACTCAATGTTCCCTCTGTCTTTTGGAAGAAATGAAGTATTTTGAATATGATGATAGAACTTTAAACAAAATGGCAAAGAATTTACAACATATTTTCATGTATGAATGAGTTCTGTTAATTTTTTCACAATGACATTGCTGCTTAGAGCACCATTCAGAGATCTTTGTTCTAGATACACTGCAGTAAACATCAAGATAATATATGTAGAATTTTCTCACTCATAGTTTGTCTTAAAATCATTCTACAAAATTTCTAAAGTTTTGGCTGAGCTGCTGACTGTTGGCAGTAGCAATAAAGAGTAGACAGAGTAATGTACTGTATATTTTATTTAATAAAAAGCAGTCAATTTATTTTAAACATCTGACCAATCCAAGGATAATAAATAATTTGAAACTGTCTTCTATCTTTAGGAAAAAAGAACCAAATTTATTCCCTCTGATTTTCTAACTGAGTGGTTATACAAGTAAGTTAATCATGTTTTTTGCTACTAAGTATGTTCAGTGATTCCAAGGCACTAATTTGCAAATTGAATAGCTGAAATTTAAATTAATATGAGTTGTTTTCCTTTTTCTTTAGCAAGAATCCAAAGAGGAAAGATGAGTCATTCACAGAATTGTTTTCCATTCCTTTTGTTAAGGACTGGCTAAAGGACCAGTAAGTTATTGCAGTACTCAGAATATTTTTTTCTCCTTTTATTCTTTTGCCTCTTCTATCCCAAAAAAGTAATAGAGCCTCCATATGTTGCAGTTGTGCCCTCAGAAATGCCCTTTACTGTGTGCAACAAAGAACTATGTGATAGTTTCTAACTGGCCAGTGTATTACTGACAAGGTATTTTGTACTAGAATTGTTCACAGATAAATTAATTTTGAATTCCTAAACATTTTAATTGTAGAATGAAGGACATTTGAATAGTCTGGTAGTATTATGAACGTCTTTATACTAAGGAGTAAAACAATTTTTTCTGTGCTGCTTTCTCCTGTAGAAATCTTTGAGAGTATAGTCAAGAAATTCTTCTCTTACTGTGAGCAGCTGCTTTTGAAATACCTGTAACAATCCCTGGCATCAGGATGCATTTCTACAGACATTTATGACTTTGAAAAATCAACACTTGTTTTTGGCAGCCTCAATCATATATTCCTTGTTATTTTCTTAGAACCAAACAGCACAACAGTTTTGAAAGAAATGCTACTGTCCTTGAGACTGCATTTACTTTAAAATATAGCTGCTGTGTGAGAAAAGCAAAGGATTAGTCCACAGTGAGAGAATAAGAAACTAACAGACGTCAGATTTTAAAGAAAATTTTCCATATGAAAACTTAACTGGAATCTGGATTGGTAATTGGTGAAAACAGATTAATATTTTTGTAGATACATTTACTTTGTTATGTGATGTAAGTGGAAATTGAACTTTGAATTCTTGACGTGTGACACTTGGAACCTTGAGACACCAATGGAGCAAGAGGAAAGCTCCTCATCACAGGTCTTTGTGGATAAGCAGGCAATTGTGTCAAAAGGGTTAACTTTGACTCCCTGAGAGGTGGTCAGAGCTGTGTAGGACATTTCTGAGTACAAGACCCCTTTGGAGAATGACCCATTTCATCTCAACTCTGGCACCTGCAGCCATCGTGCTGTGCTGGCCCTGCTGTTCAAACCTGCCTCTGCTGGGACACATCTGCTTCATTTGTCAAACACAGTCCTTGCCAACAAGGTGCCCATTTAAGGCTGTGCTTTGTAAAGTGAACTGAGCTGCAGCCTGGTTGTTGTACCCATTTCTTAAGCACACAGAGAGCCCTTGGCCGTTTTGGTACCGCGGGTTTGTGAGGATGGATGTGTGTACCAAAGACAAAATTTTTGAGATCACAGTTTTACAAACATTTCTCTTGGAAGTAAAGTTGAACAAAATGTTCTCTGCTCTCTCCTGTACCTCACCCCACCCTGGTTTTAGGCACCCTAATACCACCTTGTCTGTTTGGTAGGGTGCTGGATTATTCTGATCAGGGCCCTGCTCTGAGTTCGGAATCTCTCTGCCAGAATGTGTGAGGAGGGTTTGTACAGCTATTGAAAACAGATCATTTCTCCAGTCTGCTTCACCTTGCAGAGTGGCAAACCTGTGTATTGGCACAAACAAAGGATTAAAATGAAGGGCTCAGGGCAAGGTGAATTGAACAAATGAGCTGCTAAGACAGAGAGGTGGTGGCAGGAACTGCTTAAGTCAGCTTTGCCAACAAGAGAAATACACAGTGGAATCACAGCCTGGATGACTCATAGCTTCTGTTAGTGGTGGTGCTCCTAAATAACGGAGTGACAGCTCCACAAGGACACTGGAGTGTCAGAGTCCTACACACTTCGTCTTAAATCATCTAAACAAGTAGGCCCTTAAAATAATAATTATTAAAATTATTATTAAATAACTACTTTTAGTGATCTTATCCTAAAATTACAGATTTTAAAAAATGCTGCTTCTGAAGTAAATATTATTGGAGCAAAATGAAAGGCTGCAATATTAAATAGGAATAAAAAAAGAGAATTTATTATTATGTCCTGGATATGTCATAAATAGTTTATTGTTATATCCTTCCAGCTATCACACTTAAAATGTAATTGATTCTGTGCTTTTTTTGTCATTTCCATTTCTATTTTTAAAGGTGTTTTAATTTTTTTAAACAGGATTAAGAATATATAAGAGACAATATACTAAAAAGTGCTAGTCAAATTTTGATAGGAATCATCCTTATCCCAACAGTTTAGATGGGTTTATCAGTGCCAAGCAGTCTTAATGCTTAAAAAAACCACCAAAACAAAAAACCCCCAGAGGACTATTGTTTTTGTTCTATCCGGGATCCAGCTTTTTTTAATATATTCCATACTTGAATATGACTTTTTTGGCTCTCCTCCAGTGCCTCCAGTTCCTTCTTTGAAGCTCAATTTAATTTTTTTAAGAATAGTCAAAGCCACAGTCTTATGAGCTTCACTTTCTGTGCAATGCATTTCTAAATGAGATCTTGCAGCCTACTTTTCCCTAATAAGGAGACCTAAATGCTGCATCAGTTTTCAGAATTTTAAAGGCAAACCTTGTACCTTTAAAACCTAGATGTTGTAGGTGAAGGAGCTTGTAAAATTTGAATTTGTTTCCAGCTTTAGTGTAACAATAGCTGTGACATCTTAGTATAGGTACCTTGTTTTGCACTGAGTTCTGCATGTTACCAGTAGTGCTGACAAAATATTCCATCCCTTGGGAGCCTTCAATTCCCCAAGCAGATTTCCAAAGCAGTAGAAGGAGCAGCTTCAGTGCTGACTGGTAATCTCCATATCACATGCCAGACATTTCTGTTGCCTTAAAGGACAGCTGCACCTTTCAGGGGGCAGGAAAGTGGATTTGAACACAAAACCAGCACACGTTTGTTGGGCACTTGCTGGGGTACAAAGTGATGTGCCTGTTCCTCCATTCGAGGCTGCTGAAAGAACCAAGTGAAGAAACAGAATTAGAGCCTGGAATGTTTTGTAATCCCATAAATATGCTAATAAGCACCACAGTTGCCTTTTGTCAGCATTTTCCAGTGGTGTTTCTGGTTGAACAGCACTGAAGCTCAGTACACAGGAAAAGGAAAAGCTCAGGGAAAGTCAGTGAGCTCTGATTATGCTCTGATCCCTCTGAAATTTTACATTTCTGAGTAACATGGCAGCATCATTTCCCAACCTTCTTTATCATATTAATGAAAGAAATATGAGGAAACCAATAAAACACTGTTCCCTTGCTCTGAAAAACAGTGCTATTAAAAAGCCTGTCATGTAAATTTAATAATTTGATAGCATTGTTCAACATAACCCTGGACCTTTACATCCAATGAGAGAGAGTGGTGTATAGTGTATGCACCTATGTTAGGAACAAGCATTTCCTGGCTTTTGATGTTCAGACAAAAAATAATTCACAAGATTTTTTTTTTAACCTGCATTTTCTTCTTTTTTATTAGAGATATTTACTTGCTACCTAGTTCAGAAGGACACATTTTCTGGTTTAATCTATCTGTGTGTACCAAAACAAGTGTACAGACACAGAGAAAATAACTTCATCATGGCTTTACTGAAGGGGGCAGCTAAGATATAAACAATGACTAAATTTGGAGTCGTGGCTTTTTGCCAAAGCTCTGTATATGAATATATATATATACATTGATTATTTTTTTCTCCCTCCCCCAGATATTTTAATTGGGTGAAGTCTGCTGGTCTCAGCTGCCTTTCCAGTTGACTTCATTGTCAGCTCTCAGATGGCCAATAGGGGTAATTTTGCATGGGTGACTGATTTTTTTTCTTTCCATAATATGCCCAGTTTCTACAGGCTGTGCTTTCTGCACACTGCTATATTTCATTGGTTTGTGTCTAATCCAGCCATGTTTGGAGTATGCTTTGTTTGCCTTATAAGTTCTTTAATTTTCTTTAATAATTTGAGCTTTAAATAGCATTTTATTGTAATAACAGGAAGTCCAACAAATACATCCCTGTGGATGTTATTCTGTGTGTTTCCAAGTAAAAATTGCCATTCAAGTAATGTGGCAGAATTCAGATTAACAGAGGAAAAATTTTTACTTAAAAGCTGTGTGTTGAAAGACTGCAGAAATATTCTGTGTAAAATATTTATATTTTGTAATGCTGCTTTATGGGGTTGAAGATGTTATGGGTGTAATATCTGATGCATTAAAAACATTTTAATTTATGTAAAGGTTGTCAAAATGGCAATGAGAAAACTGAAAACTTATTAGTGCTTTGTGACATCTTCCTAATGTTGCTGTTGGAGCACTAAGGGGAGTTTTTCATGTTTTCAGCATACAGAGTCTGACCTAAAGTACACAAACATAGATGGGAATTTTCCCACTGACATGAGTGGCCTTTGGAACAGGTCCATGTTTGGTTTCCTTCAGTCCAGGCCCACAGACACTCTCACACACTACATAAACATTGGTCCTACCAGAGAGAAAGCTGAGGCAATGCCTTGTGACTTCCCAAACATGTGGCAAGTGTGCAAGCGCAGGAGAGCTGAGCTGGAGCATTAAAGTGGGCACGTCCTCCCAAGGAGAGCCTGTTGAGACAAATCTGTAATTTTCAGACAGAACTGAAGACAAAAGATTCTTGCTCTGCTATTTTTTGGCATGTTCTCATTACAAAGACTTCTTGCTGTGCTTCCTCTAATTCCTCTGACATTCTGGTTACAAATCACCTGTTCTGCCTCAGTCTCCTGTTGGTTACATGACTCTGCCTCCCCACATAACAACTTTCTCATGTGAGCTCCACAGTCTTGTCTTTTCTTCATTATAAATAGATAAGCAAGTATATAAATAGTTGGTATGTGTCTAGCAGTTGAATGCATATTATCACTCTGGTCACTTTGATAGCACTCTCAAATGTATTTATAACATTTTAAAATTCAATTCACTATTGACAATATAAAGGAACTTTTATTTGGACAAGATGATAGAGAAGAAGAGTTGAGATTCTTGCTAATTAGCAGGAGTCACACTTTAAGATGTCTGCTTGGTTGCAGTTCATCTTTTAAGAAGTTTAAATTTGGTTATTCCCACATTTACAATTAAAAAATGGACTCTCCATATACTGCACTAAAATGTTTTCTTGTATATTGTAAGGATTTTTTTTCCTCAAATGTTAGTAATCTTATTCTTGTGCATTTAGATTGTTGCAAAAGAAAACTAGTGATTAGGAATTTATTTCTGACTATGGAATAGTTGTACTAATACTGAAAATGTTACAAAGAAAAGTCTCAGTTCACACTCTGTTTGACCTGTGAAAATGTTCCAGGGTATTTTTTCAGGTGTCTGTGGGAATATTTCCCTGGAAATCTGAGAGGCTCATACAGTGCCTGTGTAATATTTGATCAATATATGTCATTGATTTTAAATACCAGATCAGATGAATCAGTACTTCAGTGTCTGACTGCTTATGAGCCACCATTTCCCTGCTTTTTGGGTAAATGACCTTAGTATTTATAAGCAGATATTTTTGACACATTTATTTTGAATCAAAACAATAGTTTTTTCACTATTGCACACTTTTGGGGATATGGATAGACATGTAAGAAAAAAGACCTAAAGAAGGCAGCTGTTGCTGTCATGTTTCTAGATTCTATGATTAGGAATAAGAAATAATACAAATATGAATGATAAGTACTTTGAGAAATTTCCAACGGAGTTTTTTTGGTTATTCAGACCAGCACATGATTTTTTTTGAGTATTTCCCAAACCAAAGACTTTCTCAGAATCCTTTTTTGAAGAGTTATGCAGACCACCATGGTCATTTACTTGTGTGTCTTATATTTACCCCTATTCTGTGGTCTGTTCCTTTAGATTATGAATTTTTCAGTGACTCTATTGTTGCCTGTGATTGTACATGATTTAAATATTAAGAACAATAACCATCACAGTCAAACTAAAAGTGAAGTGAATGTGGCTGTGGCCAACATATTGAAACTTAGGAGACCTCATCCTTTTCATTGGGGTTGCTTCAATATTTCTAGAGAAGAGCTTTCTGGAAGCCACTCCATGGCTGCACCTGGAGATTCCCCCTCACCTCCCCCAGGAGCCCAGGCACTGCTGCTCCCTGCAGGCACCTGGCTCTGGGGCTGCTGCTTAAATGTGGGGGAACAGCTTGGGACAGGAGGAGCCATTACAAAACCCTCAATTATATACACTGAACGTTTTCTTGATTACATTTTTATCTTATATGTTGTTTCCAAGGAAGGAATCAGGACTATTTGTAAGACAGATTGGGAATGTGAAGATAATCAGAGTTTCTGGGTATTAGTGTGTGGAAATGCTGCCTGAATTCAGTGCCCATCACTGTGACTATGAATGCCCAGAGATTATTTTGTCTGTTTTAGAGACAAAAAAATGGAGGGACTCTTTTCCTCCCTTTTCAGAATTCTTTGAGAACCCCATCTTCTGTCTATGAGGAAATCAGATAAATGTCTTCATTAGGAACCTTTTTCAATGCCTCCTACATTTATTTAATGCAAGTCTGTTTTGTACCTTCTGGGTGCAAAATTCCACTTTCATAATGTCATATGAGTACTGAATATCTCACAGAATCAAGATCTGTACAGGCTTGCTCAGAAGGCAAGAAACATGTTTCTGGAATTTAACTTTGGTAAGTGTCTGCTTTATGCAGAATTGGTAAAATAAAATAATAAAGAAAAATATTTTTAATGCTCTTTTACAGGTGCAATTTATGTTAAGCAATATATGTATATCTCAATAGGTATCACTGTTTCATATGTGGGCTTTTAAGATGGGGCATAATCAAGGTCTAAATAAGCAGAATGTATTCAGTGTACACTGTACTGTCAGTTTGCATCTTGCAGGCATCCAGCTGCCTTCTGCCACAAATGACAGACTCCTCTCGTTGGCTGCTGGGGGGTGATTGCCTCTGCTCAGATTCTATTTTTATTTGACCTGCAGACAATTGTGTATATTCTCCATTTATTCCCTTAGACCAAGCTGGACCTGGCATGACTTCTGGTCTTTAAAGCTGTGCCATTGAAAGGATTGATATCTGCCAGTGACTGATACTAAAAAGGAAATCCTGTTCTTGCTTGATTTTTTACATTGCTTTCTCAGTTTTAGTGTTAGATTATAAGCCAGACATTTTTATAATTTGAGAATGAAAGCAAAGAAATGCTAGAGTTGACCTTGCAGGCTAGGAGAAATCTCAAGTTGTTCTTTGGAGATGTACTAATTCTTAGAGAAAGTTCAGTGTCTTTGATATAGCTGCTGTAAAATATGTAGGTCTTCCTGTGATTTTCCCTAAGTTTTGGTTTTCAAAAAGATCTAAAATAGAACAGAGGATGAAAGCCTATCAGGGAAACCAGCACAGTCCAACTTCAGATTTTTAAGGCTGATTATAAGAATCTGTTATCTCAGGAAGCCTTGCTTGTCCAGCACTTATGATTTCCCCTGAGCAGGAGAAATGCTAATTAATGTTCACAGGGCTAAGACAGTTTAGCTCAATGGAGAGACTGCTTTTTATTTTTGCCTTATTTCGACTTTTCCAAACAGACCAAGGTTTTAGTTCACATTTAAACAAATGTAGGCTAAAACCCAGCTGACATGATGATGAGACCAATTTAGCTGAGTACACAGGCTGAACCAGTGGAGTCAGTGTAGCATTAGATAAGAGCTAAGGCTGTGCTCCAAGTTGAAATGCTCCTGCAGTGAAGACAAGCCCTAAGAGAAAGACGTCAGAGAGCATAGGAAGCTTACCAGGGCAGAGACTAATATGAATGAAATTAAGTGAAAGGAAAATGTAAGCTGTCAAGCCTCCTAGCTTGGGCTGTAATATGCCATAAATAAATTTCCAAAAGATGTTGCAGCATTTTAGCCAGAAAATGTAAGACTGCATAAATAAATAGCTTGTTGTTGATGGGCTTTGCAGTGTCTTCATAATATAAATACTATAGATCTTGTTCCTGGATGGGCTGTGTGTGTCTGTAGGTGGGTGCTGCATCCAAATTCATCATGTTGTGTTCTTCCAAGTCAAGGCTGTGTTCAGTCTGTTCCCCATGCAGGGAGAGTGGCTCTTGGCAGCCATTCTAGTGCTGTGCCAAGGCTTCTCTTTAGAACTGGTGTTTTCATGAGTTGCAGTGTTATTACTCTGTAGTTCTTGGCTGCAAATTACATTTCTCATAAAAGACAGTATAGAAATAAATTTTGTTTTGTCCTTTCTAATGGATGATTTCTTTTATCATTGTGTCTGAGAAATAAATCAACACCCATAGAAAATGGCTTTTGGGAATCAAAGTTTGATATAGTCATTTGAGGTTTTGCTGGTGATGGCTGAATTTAATTACTAGCTTGTTCCCATTAAAATTGGTAGCAACAGAATTACCAAATGTTCTTTCAAGCTACCATATATTTTGGCTGAAAATGGTTGAGTTCAGTAATGTATTGCATTCTTTTATCATCAAAAGAAAGTGTATATGGTATCAAACGTAAAATTTCAGCATTTTAAGAACATGTTTAAATATTTCTAAACATGGATTCATGCTGTGCAGATATTATAATCATTATTTTTCAGCTCGTTTTAATTTAAAGTGACACCATAATGTAAATGAATGTACTAAGATATGTTTATATTCTGTGTATTTCATGTAATAAACATTTACATATAAGTCTGTTCATTGTTGCACACACACTAAACCTTCCCTGCTTTACAAATGGCAGACTGCTTCCCTTGCCCACCTCCCACTGCCACCCCAAACCTTACCATAATAGGGGCAGTCTGAAGTGCATGTAGAAGAGTAAGAAAGATGACCATAAGAAATGTGCCATTTGTACAATATTGTTTTAAGAAGGAATTCTTGTAGTGTATATAACAATATATTTGTAAAAAAAAAAATAAAAATATATTTTTTGTGCATTTTGTTTTTAGAGCAATAAGAAACTGTGTCTTTCAGGCTCCTGAACAACATTTCTCTTTTTGATAAAATATACAGTTAGAGAAGAAAGTGTTTTACATTTATAGGATGTCTGTTAAAATTCTTTTTTTAAGTCCTAGACCACCAGTTCCTCTATCTCTGCTTCTGTCAGAAGAAGAAGCAAGCATCCTAATTCAGTCCTTCTGGAGAGGTTATCGGGTAAGAGCAATCTATAATTATTTTGCTTGATGTTGAAAACTGTAGGACTGTGAAGGCCCCGGGGAAAATCCTTACATAAATTTTAAGTAGGGGATACTATAAATAGCTGCTGAGACCCCTATGGTTCATTGGCTTTGGATGTTGCTCTGCCTTATGCCTAGTGACTTCAATGTTTTCACAGGCATTTCTGCTGATGTAATCTCACTGTTTTCCTCAACAACAAAAAATCCACAGAAATTCGATTTTCCAAAGTACAATTAACACTGAACAATTTTCTTTCTTTAACTGAAAGTTGCTTTGGGTAGCTCTCAAGGCTGGAGTGTTATTTTGCTTCATGCAGGGATATGTGAGTGAGTGTGGAGATGCATGAGGAGGATTGGTGGGGTCTGTTGAGAAATAAAAGCATCCAAAAAGAAGGGACAAGGAATTGAGACCAAGAATGAGACAGGAGATTTATGAGAGGCATGAAGGCTGTTGTTCAAGGAAAAGGGAAACAAAATGACAAGCAGATGTTGTGAGGCTCAATAGTAACACAGCACTAGTGCTGTTCCAGTTTAAGGGGGAAGAGCAAGGTGCATAAAATAAATACAAAGAAAATTGTCCAGTGCTATTATTTTGGAGGGTAACAGCCATGCTAACCCTAGGATAGTAAATAAATTAATTTGAAAATCCTGAACAAGTTCTGTCCATTTTTTTTTAAAAAACCTCTAAAACCTTCACACTTCAGGAAGAAATGGACTTGAAATTCAGGTGACTTTGGTGATGAAGAAATGTCTTTGACTTCCTTTATCAAAACTTAAGCTTCTAAGTAGCCTCCAGATATAGCAGCAATTTTGTTGTGATGGACAGTGAGACATCTCTGGATGTCAGGTGTTCTTTAAATAACAACCAGTTTAAAACACTCTCTGTTAAGTTCTCTACTATTTTTAACAAGCATGAATATATAAGTGGCTTCTGTAATGTGCTGTGCAGCCAAAGACAATGAAATACCTTGAAATGTTCTTCTTGACTGATAGATTTTTGTGACTCTTTCTGCTTGTTTGTTTCCCATTATTTTTCTTTTTTTAAACAGAGACAGCATTGACACTAACATTAATTAGCACTGACAGTATCCCTGCAGGCATCCTTACAGTGGGGGCAGCCATTATCCAATAACAGTTGTGTTTGCTGAACACTGCAAGGTTGCTCAGATATCTTCTGCTTCTCTGAAAGCTTGTGAAGGGCACAATCCTGCCTTGTGTACATGAACTTCAGGATTTTCACACTGGTATTTATCATTCTAAACCAATCCCAGAAATGAGAAACTCTAGCTATAAAAGGTAGGAGACATAAAAAAATAATTCAGTCTATAAAATTAGCTATTGTTTTACCTGATTTGAGGTGAAAGAACATGGGGTTTTAAAAATTAAAAATTGCAATCAGAATATAAAATAAAAATCATTAGTACAAATTACTACATAGGGCAGTGTGTTATCCTTGGGCTTGCAGATTAAGAGAACACTAGGCTTAAATGGGATTTCATCATATTAATGATAAGTATATTATGAAAAATTACAGAAAGATTCAGATTATTTGCTTTTAAAATTAATAGCTCAGTCAGTTAACGCTGATTTAATGTTAATAGCTGATAATAACTGAATACTTACAAATACTTACACAAATACTTACACAAATAGTGCCTTTTTGCATTCCAAAGATATTTTTGTATCAAAATTTTAAACTGTTTTCCAAAGTTTTTCATTAAACCTTGGTTTATAATTCAGAGGATTTAGAACTTTGAAATAAAAATTGACACAGTGTGATAATACTGGATAATTAACCATGAGCACACAGATAACATGACAGTGTGATGGAGAGACAGGTGCTTCTTCCTTGGTCTTCTCAGACACATCTTCTGTGGATTTATTTTTAAGGTATTTTCTTGACCATATTGATTTAGGCAGTAGAGTTTAGCTCATTATATAACTGACTGAGCATCAGTCTTCTCCTGATACTTCACTTGTTTCTGCTACCTCCAGCTGTCTGAGCATGCCAGTATCAAAAACACATGGCAAAAAATGCAAAAATGGATCAGGCAGTAAAGGTTTTCTATGTAGAGGGGGGAAAAAGCTATAGGTACAGAATCTTGGGAACTCTGACAAATAAAGCATGATCAAAAGAGTAAATTCATCCGTATCTGCAGCAGAAAAACACTTGTTTTATGTCAAAAAAACACTTGTGTAATTGTTGTAGTAATAATTAATGACTGCTATCAACCAAGTCCTTGCTACAATCTTTCATTCAAAGACATTGATGGGCACTATGACAATTATTTCAAGTTTAATCAAGAACTGAATTCCAGAACAAATAGCAGTGGAAAATAGAGCTGTTGAGTTCTCCGAGGAGATCACAGAAAGGAAGACATCATCTTGAGAGGGCTCTTTGAGGGCCAGGAGGAGCCCTAAAGTAAGCCTTGAGACAACTCTGTCATCAGAATTCTTCCTTTTCACTTTCCACCATCCTTTTTTACTGAGATGCCATCCATCTGTCACGGGCCAAGGCAGTATTCAGCTGGGTGTCAATTTTCCAGGCACTTTTCCAGCAAAATATGATCTATTCCTTCACCCCTCTACTGCAGAATCTTTGCTTAGTGCCTTTTTTTTAATGGGCTCTTTTTAATCTTTAAAATTTACATAACTATTCCAGACTAACAGAAATTTTGCATTAATAGAATTTCCTCTGATGTCTGGGGGTGAACCTTTGCTGTTATCCTTCTCTGCTGTGCTACATGTTCTCACCTAGCACTGAAAGCATGGGGTTTTGCACTAAATCTTGTAATATCTTAGAGTTGAAATTGGACAGCATTATGTAAATATTCAGTGCTATTTTATACACATCCTTTGAGCAAAAGCTGAAGATAAAAATGCACCAATTTTGCTTTGTATCTTGCAAAGCATAGTTGTACTTTTGCTATCACAGTTTAAATACTGCTTTCCAGCAAGCTGTGGCTACCAGAAAAGGCTTAAACCCAGAAGGTCACACAAATATTCCCTGTTATTTACAGCAAGTGTAGGAGTGAACTCTCCCTTCAAAGCTAAAACCCCCCCAGGGCTTCAGGCAGTGCTGGTCTGCAGGAGAGATGTCAGTTGTTTGGACAAGATTCTTGACTCTCTTTATTTGCCTGGAGATTTTGCTGCTAAGTCATGGCTTTTTCATCATGCTAGCATTGCACTCTGGTTTCAAAGCAGAACTTTCTAAGGTATTATCAGTAGGCTAAACTGCATTATAACTATGCTGAACTATAATCTAGTAAGCATATTTGGAACATTTTAATGTATTTTGGTACTTTCCTGTCACCTGTTTTACTGCAGGTGGCATATCTGTGTTCTTTTTTCCTTTTTTGGTCACTTTTCTAAAAAGACACTTTGTTCTGGGAGCTCATTTTACTGCTTGGATTTAATGCTGACTTTGGAGTATTTGAGTATCTGACTGCCTTTATCTCAGAACTCTAGATTTCACTGGGCATTTCACTGCACTGACACTGTTTTATTTGCTTAGGGAGACTATACAGAAGCTACTATACTTGCCTTTTATCTTTTAACTGTTAAGAATTATTGTCTTTATGTTCAATATACAGAGACATGGGCCAAAATACAGGCGTTACACAGCTGAAGCTGTAAATGGACACATCATGTTTTCAGAAATTACATATTTAGATATAGAGATAGTAATTTCTCTATCTCCCTGCTTCTTGCACTTCTGTCATTTATATGCTTGTGTCCCATAAGCAGTTCCTTAACCCTTTCCTGTGCAGACAAACTGACTCCATGTAATAAGGAATTATTTGGCTTATAAAAGCAAATATGCTTATATGACAGCATAAAAGAAAAAATGTCTCTTGAAAGCCTAAATAAATTATCCTGTGTTTGGATTATATTTTGTATCTGAAAACAGTATTTGATGGATTTACTAGAACTTTTTTTTTTTTTGGTATAGCTGAAGATGTTACTAGTAGCTGTAACTTCTTTAATTTTTAAAATTTCATAGAAACCTTGTAAGAAGCCCTTATAACCTTTATAGAAGATACAACAGAACTATATCAGTATAATGGAATATTATTGGAGCTCTAAGATGTATCTGATCTCAAGTCACTGAGCAAAAGTCTTGTCTGTTTTTATTGATTGAGTAACCTTGTATTGTATTTCTGCCCTGCTAGTGCAGTGTCTGAAACATAGCAAGTTATCTTCTCCTCACTGGATTGAAAAGTGCTGTGGGAGTTCAGCTGCTGTTATTGCATTCTTAGCTGCAGCACAGAGGAGAAATCCTGGGAGGAAAGAATACTTTTGATAAATAATTTAAACTGTTTTCTTTAAGGTTTGGAGTTTTCTATAACTAGTGGAAACTAAGTTGTGCTCTTTTGCTGTGTATGTGTCTTAGTAAAGTGGGAGAAAAGCAGAGTGTAATGGAGAAGAGTGTATAATAAAGTTCAAGTCACAGAGCAAACTCTTCACCATATCCTGTGAGACTACAATATATACAATTTTATTTAGAAATTTTCTAGGGAACTAAGTAGTTATCTTCCTGCAAGGAAAAATATGTCCAGGAGAAACTGAACTTATTGCTGCTTGTTTCTACCATGATGTTCCACTTCAGACTGAATTACTAGGACATTGAACCTTAGAATCATGGAATGGTTTGTGTTGCAAGGAACCTTAAGGATCATCCATTTCCAGCCCTGCTGCCATGGGCAGGGACACCTTCCACCAGAGCAGGCTGCTCAGAGCCCCATCCAGCCTGGCCTTGCACACTGCCAGGGACGGGGCAGCCACAGCTTCTCTAAATGTAGTCCTGAAACAGAGTGACATTTTTATATGTAACATTTAAGAGGAAAATCCCAAACCCCAGAAATGGCATTTTTAAAATAAGTCTATTACAATTTGAGTATGACCAAGAGAATAATCCCCAGTGTCCAAGGTAATGCTGCATGTCCCTTTCCACTGCTGTTCAGGACAGCCCCTCGTGCACTGGAGGCAGTAATTGTGTGAATGCCAGCCATGGGCAACACACTGCTAATTAATCAAATCCTGCTTACAACAAGTGGAAGTGGCAGAGTGGTAAAAGCTGTTGATGTAGCTAGTTCACTTCTATGTTAGTAGGAACTACACCAGTGCAAAAACAATACTAGAAAAACTCAGCTTACATCTACATGAAATCAAGGCCTTTGACTGTTGTAATTTTTTTTTTTTTGTGGAAGCAGAATTATGCCTTTCATGGGGTGATTGACTGACAAAGAATAGGTACCATGTAATGCAGTCCAATTACTTTAAATAACAGATTAATGGCCCTCCTGTTTGTGAAAATTGTGTGGGTGGGATTGCCAGTCAGCCTATTTGCAGCTGGTGGCAGGTGTGAATCAGGTTGATGGAATAAATTTTCTTCTGCATGACCCTTTATGTGCCTCTTCTGCTGTATTATTTTGGTCAGTGGGCTGGTTTTATAGTGTTATGCTTTTCTGAAGGCACTAATACCCTTCAGCATAAGGCTTTAAATTTTAATTAACTCAAAGAATTAGCATCTCACTGCAATCTCATTCCCAGGAGTCCTTGGTAATCAAAGTGATCCCCTAATAGACATATTTATGTTTGCAATTGGATTTGTCAATTATGTGGGTTTTATTTCTGTGTAAGCTGAAAACTGAAAACCTCTGGGATTTTGCTTTTACCTCAGGCCCAGCAGAGAGGATGGCTGTCACATATTTGCCCAGCCACAGCCTTGTGAAAAAAATTGTATCCTCATCCTGGATAACACAAAAGTATATAATTTTTGTATTCTTTTCTGATTCCCCTTTCACAGGTTCGTTGTGATAGTGAAGTACAAGAGCTACGTCGGTGGCAGAAGAAGCTGAGAGAGGAGAGGTACATTAATGAGGTAGTGAGAAAATTCTGGGCTAAACAGGAAGCCAAAGGTAAGTGAATTAAATTGTGGATTTTTGGTTGGTTGGTTTGTTTGTTTTTTACATTGTGTTGATTTTTTATACTTTGAGTTGTATTAAAAAATAGGCCACGCAGTAGGACACTAATGCTGAGAGAAGGTAATGTCTGGTGGAAATGCTTGGCTGTTTCTTTACAGTCAATACTTTCCTTGAGTTGCCTGTGCAGCTGAAAGTGGCAATGAAAAATATAAGATAGGGCCTAAATTCAATATTTTCAGAAACTATGACAATTTGCTGGCACTGTATTTCCTAGGGCAGGATTAGACACCTACCAACTACTCATCATATAAAGCTGATTTTTACCAGATTGGTTGTAGTACAATTTTCCTGGACTGTGGGATTTCTATCTGGTAGATATTCTATTGACATTTTCCTGTAGTTATTTACAGCAGAATTTGGTCTGTACAGTTCTAAAAAAAAAATAATTAGAAAACAAACCCAAACAACCTAAAAAATTGCCAAGGGAAATAAGGCCAGATTGCTTCAAGAACTGGCACTGTAATGTGTTATTTTTTTGTCCTGTTTGTGGACAGGGCCAAGTCACCATTCACTTAGGCACACAAATAATCATCATCATCAAATGGTGATTGTTTGCAGCCTCTTTGTCTGCTCATGCAGGACTCACTGGCTCCTCAGGCAGTGTGCATTTTCCCAGCCTCTGTGGCTGACTGAGCCCTGATCATGCAGGGAGGGACCTCCACAGCCATGGAGGGAAGGTGTGAGGCTGTTCAGCTGGGCTGTTCAGGTGTAGAAGAGAGGGCAGAGATGTGGCAGCAGTCAGCTCTGGGTGCCCTCCAGTCTGCTGGCACTGTCACAGCTGTGATGGTCAACCTTTGCCCTGAACTACAGGAGAGTGATAATTTTTGGTGATACGACTTTGTTACAAGGGCTCTGTAGATTCTCCAACATTTATTTATGTTTATTTGCAGTTTTAATCTATTGAATAACAGGTTTTACTTACCAATCCTTGGAATTGCCTAAGGGATCTTTAATAGCTGAAATGAATTAATTCTGAGGAACAAAATCATACATCACAGCAGGAAAAAATGGTGTTTATATGTGTTTGTATATATGGGGTGTTCATATGCAGTAAGGGAAGTAGAATTCTTTATTTTAGTAGCTTAGACCTAGAAGATTAAATCATGTAATAACAGAGCACAAAAATGATGAAAAGATAAAATCAGTGAGACATGGTCTTCCAGCAGACTTGACTGACATAGAAAGAAAATTTTGGCAGAGCAAAAGGTTTTCTTCAAGTGGGATTTCATAGCCTCTCTACTACAGTTTATTATGAACTGGTAAATAATTGTAGGCATCTTTTCTTTTTAAAAGAAAACACAGATATATATGGGTTTAAATATCTGAAAACAGTGAATTCAAATCTCCTATCATAAAATTATTCTCATTATAAATTTAAAACATAAAAGATGAATTTTTTTCTTTGTAATACATAGTTAATTCTGTCAGTGTTAATTGCATTTCTGGAGATAATGATAGAGGTTGACCTCACAGGCTTGCTAATGCTTTTTAAGTGATTGCAATTTAATGTTTGTGGCTTGGACTCTGTTTTCAATTTGTTAATATTTTTATCATCTCATCAAGGCATGTTTTTTCACACATTCCATTGTCCATGATACCAGCAAAAGTTAGAGATGCATGTTTCCCACTTCTAAGAAACAAACCTATATATTCACAACGCACCAATGTGGAAAAGGATGAATATGATACTAGATGATTACACAGTCATAGTTTGCAGTCTTCATGCATGTAAAATCTTAAAGGGGAAAATTGCAAGCTGATTTTCAGAGGAGAACGTGAACCCATTCTCAGAATGCTGCAAAGAAGAAAAATAGAGGCTAAGGGTGGACTGTGTAATTTGACAGTTGATTAAAAAACTCCTGTGTCTGAAGAAATTTAATCTTCCTATAAACTATACTTAAGTTGTTTTGGAGACATATGTAGAGATAAGACTTCCTTTCCAATTGTTTCAAAAGGAAAAACAAATTTCCTTTTAATCACTCTCACAGAGCTTTCCTGTCATCAAATAATTTATTTTGGGACTCTAGGACACACAGCTGTTTCATCACATCAAAGAAAGTTGCAAAATTACCCCTTTTCAATTTTTTTTCTTCAACCAGTATAACTTTATATTGTTAATATCACATCGTCTTTCACCATTATCACACTGTTTCTCTAGTTTCTTGACTGAGCTCTGCTAGGTTAATTTAAGAGTATCCAGACATCAAATAGCCTTGGGGCCCAGACAGATGGCTATTTGGAAACAGCTGTACTAGTTGGAGAAGTTACTGTCCAGGGGTTTTCATTATCAATCTCAGCTGTGATGCCATAATTCATGTTGTTAGTGCTCCAGCTGCTCTTTTTTCTGCTCTTATTGTCCTGCTGTTTATTAGTGTAATTAAACCCTATTTCACTGTAAAGCCAGCAAGGTTAGTTTAACTGCTTTCACCAGTGATTCCATCCTACCCTGCTGACTTTGTGCTGAAGTGGATTGTGAACACACACAATAATGAATAGCATAACACAACTACTTTTTAACCTTGTCTTTCTAAGTGTTTGGTTTAACTGAATTCATTAATTTGGTTCATTCAATTAATCCCCTTTAATTAAACTACCGAACTCGTATCAAGCAGACAAAGCATTTATTGTTACTAAAACCTCAGATATCACACATAAAGCATTAAGATTCATGGTAAAAAAAAAAAAAAGTAACATTTTTAAGTAGATACAGCATTTTATTATGAAATTAACCACATTAGGAAAAATACTGAAGGATCTCTTTAATTTGTATATAACTAACTGTGTTTATTAGATGCTGTAAACAGTGTTGAACCTAACTGTAGGGGATGAATGGTGAGCTGCCAAATAGCTTTTAGAAAATGATGACTCGAGCAGTAATGTGATTCTATTGACACTACTAGAAAGATCAGCATACCTTCCATGGAAATATCAGCCAAAGACTCAGTTAATGCAAGCTAACAGGCAGAGTCTGCTTTGTTGGGATTTTCAGCACAGTGAAACCTTATTGCAAGGCTCTGTTCTAGGTAAAAACATAATTTTATGAAAATGTGTTTGTATGTGATACTTAAAAAAGGATACTAAGACATTAGAAATGTAAACTGATTGTAATTAACAAATCCAAAGTAATTCTTCACTTATTTTTTGGGTTTCAGAAAGCGTGTTAAAACATGTCCATTAATTTTGAAACAAACAGCTGACTTTTCATTAGAACCACACCAGAATGAAATACTTCTGGAGGGTCTCTTCTTTCTCCAGTTGAGACCAAAACTCTCATTTTGATGGGGTGATCCAGCCACTTCCCCATTGAAAAGGCAGCCCTGTCCCTCCCTGGCAGGGCACAGAGGCTGCTCTGCTCTGCTCTGCTCTGCTCTGCTGCCCTGGCAGCCCTTTCTGCTGGCTCAGCTGCCAGGCGCAGTGGCAGCAGTGGCACAGCCTGCACCCCAGCAGTGCAGGGAGCAGCAGTGCCCCTCTGGGGTGGCCACTCAGAGGCAGAGCAGCTGCTGAGCCCTGCAAGCCACACGTGTCCCGTGGGCTGTGCTGGTGCCTCCTGCCAGCCACTGATCCCCCCCGCCTCACTGCATGAGAAACTTTCCTGTTTGTTCCTCTGCAGTTCTTCAGGCTCCTCTCAGTCCATCTTTTATACTCTTTATTATTAGTTTTGCAAAGTGCTCTAGGATAGAAAGTGTGAAAACAGCGTGAAAATTACTCTATGCATTAATAGCACCTTGACCTCTTTTAATGCATATGCTGGCAAAATTTCTTTTTGAGTGCAAAGAAAAAAGTGTGTTTCCTTCAGCATGTATCCAGGATCATAAAGCTAGAGCATTCTTGGCTGACATTTTATTTGCTATACTGCTCCACTGCTGTGTAAAATTACATTCCACAAAATGATCTATATTTAAGGTATGACAGGCCTTACTCTGAACAATTTCAGACTGAAAATGTAGAGATAAGCATAACACTTAAGGCTCAGTTTAGTGGCTCACAGCTTTAGACTTGAAGGGAGAAGGAATTTTCTCTAATATTGCACAGCTGATGGGATAAATTTGTTCCACAGTTTTTTACAGAAATAAAAAATTGTTTGCTTTCCACAGAAAATACAGTTAATTAAAACTCAACCTCCAGAGAAAGTGAGTGAATAGCAGATTGTGGTTCTGAGCACCTTTTTGTGCAGATTTAGTACTGATGGGACAGCACTGGAAATGAAAAAGTGTCTGTCCTACAATGAAAGGAATTTGAAAAATATTTAAACTTTTTAATGAAAATACCAAAATCTTCATCACTTATGTGACCAAACACTCTGCTGACACTCTGCTGCAGTGGTTACTTCTCTGCTGTTGGAAAGACCCTGCTGCTGTTACACAAGCAGCACTTTTAGCTCAGTTATGTCCTAAGGGATTTTTTTCTTGTTCTTACCTGCACATAATTTGTGAACTTGTACTTTTAAAAATCAGTATTCTTAGGGAAAATAGTAAAAGAAAAAAAATATTCCTGGGTTTACAGCAATACCAATTGTGACCCTATTAGCTGTCAGGTCTTATAAATCAACCATAGCCTGGGCTTTGCAAGGCACTTGTGTAAAAGAGAGGGCACAGTGTGTGGAAAATGTACTTAAATCAAAATAAGACAGAAAGTAATCTTCATAGCAGGTGAGGGGGGTGATTTCCAGATACAGGAGGGAATATTATTTTACATTCTATTCCATTTCCAAGCTGTATTTTTCCTTTGGCAGTAGAAGTTATTACTTACCTATCTGGAGAGATTTAAAAAGTACTTCTTTCATGGCAATAATCTTTTCCCTTGGGAAGATGCATCCAGCAATACCCTGAAGAGCTCAAAATGGAGGTGTTCTGAAAAATCCTTGCAAATATGGGTGAGACACAAGGGAGAGCAGGCTGCATATTTATGGTGCTGGAGCAGGAACAGATGCACAGTGTCAAGAAGCAAAGAAATGCTTTTTGAGAAGGAGTCAGTCACTCCTTCTCCAGCTGTGATGCCTTCACCTGAACCATGAGGAAGGACTCAAAAGCTTAACATCAAGTTAAGCTGAACAGGGGAAGTCTAGTCTGCATTCTTTTGTAGGATGCCTGTATGTGATCCTATCACATCAAAGCTGAATTAATTGGAGAAGAGAAAAATGTTACACTCAGAACCCAGAAAAAAAATGGTTACACTGTGAAATTTCTTTAAATTCATTCCATAAACATCCTTGTTATTGGGGCCATAAATGAAGTTACAGCCACATGCTTGTTTGTAGGACTGAGTCGTTTCCCAAAGAAAATATTGAAAAGAGGATATATTTATAAATGGGAAATTTTACACTAGGCTTAAGATAATATTTAAAATTACTGCAGGTAATAATGTTGGATTAGGAGAAGGCATAGTCAGAATAGCTAATGGATTTCATAAAGACTGCTTCTCTTTGGTTTATTTAGGAAAATTCAGCCCTGTAAAATGTAAGGAATTAATCAGTTTTATGTGAGTTTCTTTTTTCCCATGCCACTTTCACCAAGGGTGGTTGAAATAATTGAGAAAGGTTTTGAACAAAATAATTTGTTTCTAATTTCATATGTCCTCCTTTTACTGCAGCTGCAATTCTTTAATTAATCTCATAATGGAATTCTTGTAAGTGATGACCTCCTCATATTCTATGGTTTTACACTTCTAATCTGTGATATAACAGATTTATATAGACACATATATATATTGAGATCTTATATGTTGAATGTGTTTTTCCTAATAATTTGGTTTCAAACTAAGCTTTATAAAAAGGTTAAAAGTGGAAGGCTGCTTGCTGTCACCAGGACAGGACACTGCACTTAAAATAATTTCACCCTTCTTTTTTTTAAAATGACTGTATTTACAGTTATTTGGTTTTGTCTTTCTGAAAACAAAAGTGCTGCAGTCAAAATGGTTCTAAATGGGGCATATATATGATTGCTTTTGATTTAAAAGCACATGTATAAAATTCGACTTACATAGAAGAAGACCTTAAATTTTCTTTTTTTTTTAAGGGAAAAAAAAAGAAAATCAAAGAACAAAGCAGTACCGAAGGCTGAGTATGTGCTGGTGGTTTTCATCAAGCTTAATTCAAAATGCTTGAGATGTTTCTGAAAGTTTAATCTTGGCACTAACAGCTGAGAATGTAGTGATAAAAGTCATAAGACTCATGATACAGAATCCAATTTATTGGTCCACACCCTGGACTCAGACATCTTTGAGAATTTATAAAGATTACAGTAACATTTAATTTCTGAAACTACGTTGGGAATGTTTGAAAAAATAAAAAGGAAAGATGATCATTTAGATAAACTGCAGCACGTGGTCTTCTAAGCTGTGCTTACACAGGCACAGCAGTGGGCCTGGGAGCACAAGTCTGAACTAATCCCCCTGTACCAAAGCTGTATTTTCACTCATCACTCTGCAGTTGTTAATAATCATTTATAATAGAAAAAAACAAAAAAAAACAAAAAAAAACCAAAATTGCAATTTGGTGATTTTTCTGTGATTATATAAACATATTTTTTGATTGGTTGGTTTTTTGTAAAGACAGGAGAAACTCTTCGTGGATTCTGCAATCTCCTTAGTTTCCTTTTTCTGCTTTTAATCTTAAAAATTAAAAACATTGGAGCATTTTAATTGAAAATACTGCTGGTGTTTTTCGTAAGCCATACAGATAAGCAAACCCCAAATTTTTATTTATAACTATGGCATGTGTTAGAAGCCTGGAGAAAAGGCTGTCACCAGCTGAAAAATAAAGCCTCCAAATAGTCCTGCAGCAAAACAAGATTTGAGACTCTTGGTTAAAAAAAAGAAGGGGGGAATTGGGGCAGGGAGAGAAAGACCACGAGCTGTCAGTGGGGTGCTGAAATGGGACTCAGGGAGAACACAGAAATGTCTGACAGATTGCAGAACCCAGGAGCTGCTTGCCCTGGCTCCCTTGGAGCCCTCCCTCAGTCACCAGGATGTGTTTTCTGATGGAACAGTCTGATTTCTTACCTGATGCTTTGTTTTGGTCTCCACAAGAGTTTAAATTTGGTAACTTCACAGAACCCATCACATTTTGCAAGTTGGAATCATGTCAGAAATAAGAGGGGCTAATGGGGATAAATGCAGTTTTCATGAAGCTGCCCAGCAAATCTGGAGTTCTGGGTTTCTGCCCGTGTTGGTTTCTGCCTGTAAATCCCCAAATTCAGCTGAGGACTGCCACTCTGGGATGATTTCTATTTCTGGTCGGTTCTTTCTATTTTCATAATTCTCTTTTTCTGTCTCAAGTATTTACATTGAAATAAACTGCATTAATCAGATGCTCTGGAAATGCACTGGTTGCCTTCATTCTGGATTTTCTTCTCAGTCCAGGGTTGTGTTCCATCAGCTCTTGTATTTCTGTGGCTGTCTCTTCATAAATCTCAGGTCATTTAATTATTTGGAGGACACTTGGATACTTTTAAATAATAGTCTCCAGTACATCTAATTTTCTGTAGTTTTTTCTTTCCTAACTCAGGTGTTCATGGCTGTTGTTTATCTACTCCAATACTTGTATCTCCCCATATTTCTCTTCTTTTTGTACACCTTGAATTGTAAAAATGCCATTCAAATATATTCTAATGAATTCTAAGTCTTCCTGTCAAAATATGAAGAAAGCAATGGTGCATTGCACAAACAAATTCTGCTAGAGATCTTTCAGCCCTTATTTCCCATGTGCATCTCTGAATGTTGGTGTTTGGAAGTCTCCTGTATTTCAGCTCTTGCTTTGCTAATCTGATCCTAAGTGAATTAAAAAATGCCCTGAAACTTTTTGTCCTCTACAGTCACAAAAGCAAGACTAAGCATTTGACAAACTCTGCTCCTGACTTGGAGAATTAGGTTAGTCTGTCACTTTTAAAAATCCATTTTGCAGAAGTCTCTTCTGCTGAGTGATCCTCTAACAGTTCCACTTCACATTCATGACTTACAGGAGTGTCTATGGGTAGGAATAATTTTCATTTTAACATTTATTTGCTTAATATATCTGTATTCAATAGATCATTTCCCTATCACTAGTGACTGAATATTTCCTGGAGTGAAAGGTTTCAGTAATAATTGTATACAGGCAGACTTCAAATAGTAAGAGGCTAAAATTATAAACCCTTTATAAAAAAACTTTCTCTTTAAAAGTCAGGTCTTATTTCAGCAAGATTGCTGGTGGCTCCAATTTCATGTTCAGGCTTCTTTGGCATTTCATTGGGAGGCTAGGGTGAAACTCCTTTCTATATATATATTTTATTCTAAGCCCCTGCTAATAAGTTATTCCAATAGATTTTCTTTAATGGATTTTCATCTTCTTATAGTCTGAGTTTATAGTATTTTTCATTACTGTTTTCAACTGTTTAAATTACTAAATGTAGTTCTTAGAGTTCTGTGAAGAAGAAGTGCACTCTTTTTAGAGTGTGGGAGCCTAAACCTTTCCTAAGCTACTGTCACAAGCCAGTTGTGTGATGCAGTAGTGCACAAAGTAGGTCATAGTTTATTCACTGTTATGCTGAAACAACCAAGTGTCAAACCAAAACATCAATCCTGTACATTAAGATGAGGGAAAATTATGTCTGCCATCTGAATTAGATGATAAGGATGTTTGAACTTATTGTTTATATAAATAGGACAAAAGCTCCAAGTTTTGCAGGTTTTTGAATTTTCCTTCCCAGATACATTCCAGTGCTTCCTTTAGCCATCATCTGTGTCTCAGCACTGCAGCACAGACAAATGAGCTGCATTCCCAAGGAACATGGCAGACCAAGCAGTAGATGACTTTATTGTAGTAGGAATAGCAGGTCAAAAATAGCAGATAGCAGTTGTGCTCCTCAAGAACACCCCCAGCTCACCTCCAAAGAAATTAATCACCCACTGCTGCTTATTATTGCAGGGGTGGCTGTAGTGTCCTATCATTTAGAATGTGCATATGACTAAAGCATAGTTTAATCAGGTTTTCTCACTCTGAAAAAATAAGAGTAAGGAGTAAAAAAGTCTGAGAATACAGTAGAGACTGAAACATAGTGGTAGAAAATTAAAACTGTTCTGATAGGAGAAACCATTTGACCTATTCAGGTAGAAATACCAGTACTAGAAGAAATAAGTGAGATGTGAGATTGTATTTTTTCTTAACTTACACTGTTACAGCACTTAAGGGCCTCAGTTCCTCAATTTCACAGGACTTCAAACAGGAGCTGATGTTTTAAAAATATTTGAAATACAGATCATGCTGCCACTGAGCATGATGTTATTTAATTCTAATATTGTGCCTATCTAAATTAGGCATTCTCTGTAGATAAATTGCATACATGCAGTCAGACAAACATCTAGGGATCTGAAGTGCTTGTGATTTTCCTGAATCCAGCTTTCTGTGAGAACAGTTTTTTGGCATTGCCCCGAGACTGGCAGCAGTGCCCAGTTGCAACCCCCGCTGTGTAAATGGCATCCTGGGGCAGTTGGCTCTGCCCAGTTATGTCCCTGTGCCTGTCCCCAGCGTGCAGGAGCTCTCACAGAGCAGAGGGAATGGTTTCCACTGCAGCAGAACCAGAGCTGTGATTGCCACCGTGGGGGGAGCTGGCCCTGCAAAGCTGCACACGGTGACTGCGGGCACGGAGCGATGGAATGGGAACTGCCCAACTTCAGATTTTCATCCTTTTTAACGTGCACTGAAAACTGAAATGGGTTTCTCACTGATGAAAGAATATAGGACTTCTAGGACTGACATGGCTAGAATTCAGCATGGTGCAGTTGTAAGCCAGGTTGTTGATGTTGACATTCACTGTTCATTGTGTCGTCTGAAAGGAACGGGCTGGATTATCAGGGGGTGTAAGTTGTTCTAAACATCTTCCTTAGGCATTTCAAAATATTTTAAGCAAGCTAGTTCAGTTTGAGGTGTCACAGCCTGAAAAATACATTTCTCCAATGGAAATTTCTAGCAAAAAAAGGTAGCCAGGCAGCTTCTTTCTCCATCTTTCCAGCTTATCTGAATCCCGAGGACATCTTACTTCTCTATCTGCATAGGAAGCAAGTCTATGTCAAAAACTATTTAAATAACTGCCTGAAATCCAGATTTATGCTGACAGCCTGGGCTTCCTGCTTGGTGTGATGTGATTGGAAATTGTTATGCTTAAGTAACACAGGTTATGATAAGACAAGGACACTACTGACTAAAAGCACTGCTAGCAGATACCTTAAACACCTGCTCATTTTAATGTGAAAGTGTGTGAGCCCTGAGGTTTCTGAATGTTGCAATTTTTATTAAATATTTGCAAATGTCAGCCTCATCACATCAAAGAATATTAGCTAAAATTCAGTGCAATAGGAAGTATTTTGTATACAGAACATTCATAGTCATATGGGATATTAAACCCACTCTTGATTTTTCTCCTTAATTGTACAAACAGAAACCCTAAAATCCAGAAAGGTCTTGTGCCATTAAGGCACTGTATTGCCTTGACCATTGTGAAACAGGGTTTCTCCTGCTGCTGCAGTCTCATTTGGGGTTTCTAAGGGATTGCTGTGTCCCTCCTCATGCAGCACTTTCCCTGGATGCTTTCTATGAGCTGGCATTCTCCAGGTTGGGAGCACACTGAGCACCTTAAATTAGCACATGGGCCTGCTGCAGCCCAGTATGCCTGGTATGTACCAAGAGGATTTTGTCTGCTGGTTTTCAGTTGCATGCCTTGGAAGGGTAACTAAGCTGTCCTGAAACTGTATGTTCAAAAGGGGATTTTTTGGGGGCTTATTTGGATTTCTTTGCCCCTAGCATAACTTTTATATATAAATCTCCAAACAAACTTGCTTGATGTAAAAGGTGTATAGTACAGACACATCTTCTGAAGTGTAGGAAATAGAAAAGCAGATTTTTTTAAGTTGAAAGGCAGTTTGTAAAATCTTAAAATATCAAAACCAGAACAAGATAGCTGAAATCACACAAGTAGAATGAGGAACCAGACTGTTGTATCAGCAGAAGAAAAACATTAGGTTAATCTGTATTACAACATTCTGAAGGAATACAGAGCTTTGAAAACAGCTTTCACCAGGGGGTGGGACATTTTACTTTTATGTAGAGCTTTTGTTCATTTAGAATTGTTTACTCCAGCAAGCAATCCTGTGCTCTTTGTTTGACTGATTTTTCCCATTTGGCAGACCCTTTGCAATCACATGGATAACATTCTTCTTTCCACTGAGACATAGAGAAACTATTCTTTATTGACCTTGCTTGTTGTCCTAAGTGACAAAAATATATTTATATGCTAGGTGAACTGTATGACTTCATCACTGACTTTTAATTGAAAATTCTTCAAAGCAAAAACCTCAAAGAGCTGCTTTCAATTTTTTTTTTAATAATCCAGTGACTTCTTACTAGCAAGCATGTAAGCTCTGCCTTAGCTACGCATGCACAACTCCCACAGCTGCACAAAGAACTGTGTGCAAGTATCTGAGTGCTGAAGCTGTGTCAAAACATGAAAAAAAATGCCATGCAGAGAAGAAATACACATTTTGGGTTGGGTAGGGGATTTTTATTTATTTATTGAACAACAGAGTATTTGCTATAGAAGTATGGATGATTCTTTGCCTGTTAATCTTTCTTTTTTTTTTTTTTTTTGTATGGTTGCAGTGAGAAGCAAATCAGAAGAGCTGGACAAACAAAATCCTTCAACATCTCAATTTTAGTTTCCTCACTAAAATTGCAAAGCACAGAGCTCATGGACTTTGTGATACTGATTTAGAAACCCTTTTAGCATTAAAGTTTTACATGTGAGGTATTGTAAATCAAAGGCAGGTTATGTAAGGACCCAGCATGCCAATACAAAATTCAGTCTTAGTCTAAAGTGAGCACAATTCTGTTAAAACAGATGGAATGGTGCACATCTAGCCAAAAATGTTGAATCTGTATTTATCTTGTGTTCCTGAATGCTCACTTAAAACCTTTACTGACAAGAACAAAACTCTGGATGAAATTAAACAGGGCTCTACCCGCATGTAGGCAAGTGTTAAATCTTCATTTATCATAAACTGGACGTCTCTGACTCCTGCAGAGCTATGACAATTTACACAAATCCAGGCTCTGTTCAGAATGGTCTAATTTGCAGAAATGCTCTGCAATTCCAATGGAAGGCAATGAGAGCTGGGGTTGCTCTGCATTTCTGCAGGGGAGAAAAGTCAAAGGCCCTTTTGTTACCACTTAGCACATGTGCTGAGAAAGTGTAGAATTAAGACACCAGGGTCAGCATTTTCAGCAACCTTATGCAGGCTACTTACTTATATCAGGTCCAAGCACAGTAAAAATCAGATTGGGCCCCTTGCTAAGGAACCCTTATTATTTTTTTAACTTAGTCCTTTCAAGAACAATCCTATTTCTGCCTTTTTAATTTCACAATTAGAGAAGATAGTAGCAGATCTACAAATAATTCCATGTAAGTCAAAGGTGTAGTTGTTTTGACTGAACACCTAATAAAACATGGGTGGTCTGCAGCACTTGCTGTGGTTCCACATGAATTTCTTCCTTCACTTGCACAGATTTTGTCCTCACTCTTAAACCAGCACCCACCCCTTGGGTTTTCTCCTGGTTGGTGATGATGGTTCTTACTCTGGAAAATCAAACCAGTTGAAGAAAAAACTCTCATTCTTCACTCTTCAAGCCCAGCTGAATTCTTCTGTCCCCTTCTTTTCACAAGCAATTGAACCAGAACAGGAAACTGCTGAGCCAACAGGGGGAAAAAAAGTATCCCTTTTGTGTTTTGAGTTTGGCTCTGAGCTCCTTGACTGGCTCACCATGGGTGTGATAGGTGCCAGAGCTAAGGGTAAGTGTGGGAATGTGGCCAGAGGTGGAGGAATGTGGTTTAGGAGCCCTTTCCTTCAGTTTAACTTTGCTTACATTGAGGAACTGCACCAAGGAGCAATTCTGTCTGTAGCAGTGCTCGCTGCAATGGAAAAAATCCGTGTGGATTTTAAAACCAAGAGGACACAAATATTGTAAGTAAATAGTAAAGCTTTTATTCTCGTTAAGAACAGCATTTTGAAAATAAAACATTTGCCCATGCTTTACAACCTTTGTAGTTTCGTATACTTATGTACAGTCATCATGGTACACATTGATTGTCTTGAAAATCCTTTAAAGATGTACTCAGTAAGATACCAGTATGCAACAGTCAGCGGAAAAAAGGGTACGTTATAAAACACACGTTAATACATTTAATAAATATATATCATCTATCAAAAACGAGCTTCAGCTCTCATCAATTAATAAAAAGCACCTGCTTTGTAATCCTGTAAGTTGGTAGAATAATCCAATTGTTTTGTTATAAAAGCTACAATGCTCCCTTTTGTGTGGCCTTTGGTTAGACCCAAGGCATCGAGCTCAAACGAAGCCAACCAAGATGCCTGTGTTTACACTAAAAGCAGAAACAGCTAATTCCATAGTATTTCATGTACCTTGTTTATAGAAGAAGCTGGATGTATTGAGAGTGTTCTTCTGAAAATGCTACATATTTTCTGGCAAGTGTCAAACACCCTCAACCCATCTGAAAGCTGGACAGGATCTGTAGGACTTTGAACTCTTTTCCTGCCATTGATCAAAAGCTGGTCATTTTAAATCTTGTTTTGCTAATAGATACTTTTGTCAGATGCTTTTTGATTTCATTTTTCTGCATGGAAACACCATAAGCATATTACCTTCAAGGGACAACATAGTAGCTTTTATAGTATAAAAGCTAATTATAATCAGGAGAACTGTGAAAGGCTTGTGCTTAGTTACTTATTCATGTTGTTCACAGATGCTCTACATTCTAGAAAACTTTCAAAAAAGGCAAAAGTAAATACTGTAACAAAAATATAAGTTAACATAAAGGTGCCTTTCTTCAATTACAGTTTTATTTTGGGGCATTTTACATCACAGACTAATGACTTACAAAAAAAAAGTTTCTCATTACTAATTGTAAAAAGTTGGAAAATAAAGACCCTCCTAAATCTATTGCCACACTTTCACCACCACACATTAAACCCAATCCTGCTAATTTTCTATTCAGTGAATAGTCCACATGACTAACCCAGTGAGACTAGTCATGTGAATTGCAGTTTGTAAGATATGGCCATATCTTTGTATAAGCCCTGAAATCCCAAACAACTTCATCAGAAGCAGGATTGGGAACTCTATTTATCAATTCAGTCACATCTAGAAAAAGAGAAAGAAAATTTCCTAAGATAACTATGTCTTGTATAGTTTTTGTCAAAGGTCTGTAAAATATGTATTATAATTCATAAGTCTTGGTTGTAGCATGATAAACTTTTAAAAAGAAACCTGTCCTACCATTTATGCCATGGTCATCTTATATGTTTCTATGATAAGAGTTTTATGAGGGATTTTTTTCTAACTGATTTTTAAAAGCAAAATTCTGCAGGCAAGTGATGGTAATAGTTTTTTTATTGTTCCAAATTACATGTCTTCTGGGTGGCAATCATTATCTTAAATATTCTCTTATTTGATCAAAGCTCTGCTCATAACAAGCAAAATGTATTTCTAAGTCACTGGACAGCATGCAATATCCACCCCTACCCTACTTGGTTACTAAGGCCATCTAGTTACGTACAAAATGAAATAAAGGATCCCTAAAACAAGCACATGCTTCCTTTGCCTCGAGGAGGGGAGGGCAGGGGGGAGCTGACATACTCCTTCACTCATGCATGACAGAAAAACATTGCTTCTGGAGGAGAGGGGCTTTGAAATAAAACCCCATAAGATGATCATGGCAAGAATGGCAATAGATATTTTTCCATATATATATATACATATATCTGTGTGCAACACTCAGGGACTGGTCTTGCAGCCTCTGTACCTTATGCAGACCTACTGGTGTTGATGGGACTACCAGTCTGCAGGACTAGGCTCCTAATTCAGTAGAAATGGAGGTACATGAGGAATCAGGAAGACTCTTGAAAAATAAAAAGCTTGTCTTTCTTCTGCAGTATACAGCAAGTAACTTCTCTCTGTGAAGCTACTAAGCTATCCAGTTATTTGTACTTTTTTTTTTTTAGTTTGAAAATATATATTTTTATTACAGCATATGCAAAGTTTAATTGTTATATGTTTCCTATGCCTTCAAGTAAAAACAATTAGCTTTTAGTATTGAGGAAAGCTAAGATTAACATTGGCCAAACAGTGAGGATACAGTGATGTTTTCAATGTCCGATATGTATTAAATGTTAAAGAAAGGAATGATTGCTTGAACATAATGAAAAACCATGGCACAACAAATGGGCAATGGGAACCGTTTAAATAACCTGGAGAAAACGAAGATGAAAAGCTTTGAAAACTCTGCCTTGTATCAACTCAAGAAAATGGATGGGGAGGACTAGGGAAGAAACCACCTTAAATAAACAAAAACAACAACAAACCACCTCCAGCACAGAGATTCTACTCTCTAGGCACTAAAATGCACAACCACATTTAACGCACGAACACCCGCAGTCGAGGGGAGCGGGGCTCGGGGCTCGCACGGCCCCGGCCACAGCAGCGCTCCGGGAACGGCTGCGGGGCTGGGAACGCACCCCTCGGGCCGGGAGAGCCGCCCGCGCCCCGACAGGCTCCGCAAGGCGCACGAAACGTGCACAGGGCTCCGGAACTGCCCCTCCCGGGCCAGCTGCTAACGAGCAGAGCTCCTGAGAGAGCAGAGCATCAGCCTGCAGAGCTCCTGAGAGAGCAGAGCTTCCCAAAGAGCTCCTTAGAGCAGAGCTTCCCAAAGAGCAGAGCATCAGCCTGCAGAGCTCCTGAGAGAGCAGAGCTTCCCAAAGAGCTCCTGAGAGAGCAGAGCTTCCCAAAGAGCAGAGCATCAGCCTGCAGAGCTCCTGAGAGAGCAGAGCTTCCCAAAGAGCAGAGCATCAGCCTGCAGAGCTCCTGAGAGAGCAGAGCTTCCCAAAGAGCTCCTGAGAGAGCAGAGCTTCCCAAAGAGCAGAGCATCAGCCTGCAGAGCTCCTGAGAGAGCAGAGCTTCCCAAAGAGCAGAGCATCAGCCTGCAGAGCTCCTGAGAGAGCAGAGCTTCCCAAAGAGCAGAGCATCAGCCTGCAGAGCTCCTGAGAGAGCAGAGCATCAGCCTGCAGAGCTCCTGAGAGCAGAGCATCAGCCTGCAGAGCCACAGAGCCACAGGGACCGAGTCTGCCTACACACGGTGCTGTGACTGCACAGCACAGCTAGGGAGGGAGCAAACCAGGGATTTCTCATGACGTTGGAAATGACAGGAAAAGGAGGAAAATGGAAAGAAATCCCGCGTGTTTTCGCGCTGTAGTGGCAATCTCTTGTGGCAACACGAGTTAAGTTTAGGTGAGAGGAAGGTATTTTGCAAGCAACTGGCAACCACCAAAACCAGGCTTGTCTAGCACACAAGTTACAGACAAGAGAATATCTTACACTTCAGAATACATCTCCTCTGCCAATTTAAGGTGTGCCTACTTCTGTTTTAAATTAGATTCAGCTTCAGTTTTACAATTTTGTTTTTGCAATTCTCCATTCAATGTTGTTCACATTTAGGCAAAATCCTCTGCAGGATTTAGAAAGATCCTGGATGTTTTGTTGCTTTGTTCTGGTACTGTTATGGATTCCTTCCCTCAAAGACACACTGCCAGGGAACAACATCTGCAACAAGGATTCTTATTCTCTACAGCCTACAGCCTTTCACCAGAGGTGTCGTCCAGTGTAACTTGGCGGAGCAGTTGGTATCTGGAAATAAGGATAATAAACCCATAACTGAGAGATCTGGACTGTTCAAAAATCAGTGTTTATCACACTACACGTACAGGACAGCTTTCCAGATGGCAGGTCTAGAGCAAAGTGATACAAAGAAAGTCATCTTCCACCCATACAGTGCATTTATCTCTCTGTAAAACCATTACTATATATACACATGAGCTTTGCATCCAACTCAGAACAAAGCAAAACAAACAAAAAACCCAGATTCTCAAGCTTCTCATCCTTTAATTGCCTTCTCCCTGAGCTGCACATTTTGGTATCAGAAAACTGGCAGAGATTAGTTAAAACATCAGAAGGATGCAATCCATTACTGACAGCAAAGCCAAGCCTTTTCATTTTACTCAAGTTGACATGTTTCACACAGTCTTACAGAGGAGAATTCTTGTATCTAGTCCCTCTTGCCCACTAAAATCAGCCAGAACTTTACTTACTTAAAAACAAAACCAGACCTGCAATTTCATTTTAAACTGGCTTTAATTGTGGAAGTTGAGTTATGGAATCAGCTCATGATTCAAAAGAAAGAAAACCCAACTCACATGAGTACAAACTGGCTCATGAGTAGATTTTTAAGAAGCATGTAGATATGCATGAAAAATGTGGGAATGAATTTTTTTCTTTTTCAACAGTATGCCTGCTATATGAAATGTCTTAAGTGAAAATTAGACATAATGTGAAAAACATTTGTAAAGTCTGTTTGGCATCACTAAACCAATCTTACAACAACCACGCTGCAAAAATATAGGTCTATCAAAGATATGCCAAACCATTGTCCAAGGAAGAAAAATTGATGCTATTAACATGAAAATATTCTATTTTCCTCTTTTATGAATCCCTTTTCAAAATATGTACAAATCTGTAAGTTACAGAGAGTTACATGTATTTTACAAGAAAATGGAATATATGTGAGAGACAACCATTATCTGCAACAATTATGTAAAGTAACATACTGTCTGAAAACATCTGTGTGACTCACACCATCTTGAAAAAAATCAGGTTAGAAATGGTGTCACTTAATAGTTGTGTTAAATACCTTAACACAAATTTAATTTGAAAGGGCCATTGAATATGTTGTCTTATAAAAATACTTGGTTCACTGAAGCTGCACTGCAAAATGTGAATAGCCAAGTAAACAAATGCAAAATACTTGTTAACTACATATTTTCTAGAGGGAAGAGAAGCATTACATGCATAATTTCTGCCTTAATTTTCATTTATAGCTTTCCCCCTGCTGTGAATAAGCTAAAGCAGGTTTTTCAATTAGTAACGGTTGTATATATCAGTGCATTTCAAAGATTTCTTAAATCATCACATTTTGATACTTACAGTCCCACCATTTAGCACAACTGCCATCTCAGTTGGCTGATACACATTGCTTCTGAAAGGAGCACTGGGCCGGCTCCCCAGGCTGCCGTTCCGAAATCCCGCCGTCCTGAGCGCTGCGTGGGAGACAGAGATCACGCTTAGCACACAGGTAAAGCTGGCCAACCACACAGCCTCTCCTTCAGTTTGGTTATTGGGAATTTTGCCACTGGTTTTTACTTCCACGTTGCTGTTGAACAGCTGTTTCCCTGACACGTTGGGATTCTCAGAAGAATCGGATTTACATTAAATGAACTGTGTGCTAGGGAGGGGGGAAAAGGAACCACATTTTTGAAGCTTGCTTAATCTCATTTCAGTGGGAGCTCAGTGTCTTTAGTCACCAAACTTGTGATGTATCTTGCACAATGCGTTTTGCACAGTGTTGGTCTGGATACTGTGGGGTTAAGTGAAATGTGTTACATTTTGCTTTCTATCAAACTCGGTGGACAGGGATCCAAAGCCTTGCTCGAGCCAGTAAGCAAATGCTCACAATCCCCTGAGCATTACTTCAGCATGACTAGCAAATAAGGATTTTCCAGATGTTTCAGATTATATTTACTCTGAGAAACTGGAAAGATGGAGTAAATATTGCTTTCGAATAGCTTAAACATGGCAAATCACTGAAGCCAAAGAGAAGATACTGAGTGTCCTTTTGGATGTTTATACCAGGAATAAAACACTCTCCCCATTAACTTTAGTACAAGTTTGGGTTCAAGATGTAAATTCTGAGTGAGATATGCATAATGAGGGATATGCTGCTCTCTTTAAAGCAGGCTGGGGATTGGCACACACAAACTCCCTCTTTAATTTCGAGGGTAAATAATGACTCCAGTGAACTCAGACGTGGCCAGGGAACAGAGCTCATTTATCCACACGACGTGCGTGGTCACAGTGGGCAGAACTCATCTGTCAGCTGCTAAACACAAACATGCCCAGTTCAGGCACCTGGGGCAAGAACTTCTCTTAGATTTAATTCAAATTACAATTCTACAGTCTCAGGCTGAAATAATGAATGAGCTGAAGTTTATGAGCATTTCAGCAGAGACTTTAATGAAGCCAGGATTTATCTCCAGTGTAGCTGCTCTGTGTAGAAGAAGATTTAAATGGATCCTACTGCCATATGCTGTCCTCTATGCACTGCTACTCCTCTCTTTGGGAGTTGTGCACCAAGATGAAGAACAGTACTGATTTAGCATGGAAATTTAGAAATTCCACCCTGCAAATGCTCAGCTGTTGACTTCAGATACATATAGACCCACACTTGCTCTCTATCTGGAAATTACATATTTTTGGAGAACACTGGGAGAAAAAAATATGAAAATGCCTAAACTGGAACGAAGTATTTTCTATTAGATATATAACCATGTCAAGGTCAGTAACTTTTTTTGGCTATTTGACTACTTTTTGTGTGATAAACACACATGATTGCACTCTAATTTGCTATTACACACAGACACAAAAATCTTTCTCATGCACACCATCATTAAAATATTTATACAGAATATTTACAAAATAGACAGTCATCTCCAAGCTATCTTAAAGAGCCAGTAAATTCAATTTCATATTGCCAAATTTTCTTTCCCTATTACTGCAAACAGCTACACTTTTTTTGATGTGAGAATCTCTGTCAAAGCTTGTAGACAAAATACTCATTTTGGATTTTTTTCTCACACTGGTTTTACCATTTTCCTTGTACTTTTTACATTGCTATTAAATAAATCCACTTGCATAGGGTATGTATAGGTAAAAAAACAAGCAGTACTGAGGATATTTAATATTTGTCAAAGCCTCTTTGTAACACATTTGAAATTTTGTTCACTTTGCTTTTAGGTATTGGCTGTGACGATGACTGGTAGTATTAGAAGTTATTAAATGAAATTTAATGATACCAGAGCTGCTTGGGCTTGGGTTTCCTGACAGCTGGAGCATTCTACATTTCACATCCAGATTTCTCTTGTTTAAGGCAATTAAATTCTCCCTGCCTACAGAGGCTGCCCTACTGGTGTGCACTGCACTTCCAGAGAGCACTGAGAACTCAGTCAAATGTTCTTTGTCCAGGCTTAATAAATACTTTAATATCATTTTAGAAGGCACACCTATGAAAAATAACTCTTCTGAAGAGATATTACAACCTATCATATAAATATTAAAATCCCAGATTAGTAAGCTGTTTAAATGATGTTTAAGTTAGTGACTTTAAAATAGGTTTGCTCTATTAATGCTTAATGTTGTTCCTGGCATAGAGCAGCTCTTGTTGCAATGCATAACTTGAAGGTATATTTTTGCTAAGAAAGGAGGAATCAAGGAGGATATTTGCTTGTTTGAACCTGAAGGCTAACCAGATTCTTAAAATGCTGCTTAAAATCTTAAAAAATATGGAAGTTATGAAATTATTTTATACAAGTATTAGTGGAAACAACAAGAATTAATGGAAAATATGTTTGTCCAGGCATGTTTTCTACTTAAAGCTAACTATTTACTGAAACAAGTATTACAGTTAGGAACCTGTTTTCTGCTTATCATGTCTTCCAAACTTTACAACTAGTAGATCTTCTATTCTTAAACATCATTCTTAAGTAAGAAGTAGTTGAAGAAAGTACCCTTCCAGTAATTTCTGAACTTTTGATGATGAATTCTCAAGCTGAGTCTGATTAAATGGATGAAAGAAGAGAACATTCTCTTCATACCTGCAGAGCCAATTGCTCACAGACTCCAGGTGCTTTGCCACTGACAACCATCAGCACAGGGATCTGACTTAGTGTCTTTGTTATTATTAAATTATTTCTTTAAGTCTCTACCATGATGCTAAGTTTTGTCTCCAAACCCTGCTGTCCCAAGCCAGTCCCTAAAGAACTGCTGCAAAGGAATATTTTATCTGTTTTGATGTATTAAAAATTCCTTTATGCCATGGGAATAGGAATGACTGGCATTTATTATGGTATACATTAACAAGGGCATCAGATAAGTAAATCTATTTTGTATTGTACTGTCATTCACATAGATTAAAACAGAACATAAATTGCACTATAATAGACAGTATAATGATTTTGTAGCTATCATACATCTATCCATTTCACAAAAAAACTTAATTACTGAATGATTAGATCAGAAAGGAGCTTCCAGTTCTTTTTTAAAAATGCACCCATGAATGGGAATGATACAGAGTCAAAGATCCAATTTTGTTCTTAGATCTGCCTTAGCCAGAAATAGCTTCACTGAAGCCACTGCAGTTACCTTACTATGAAATTAATTTAATGAGGGATGGAGGACAGTAAAAAAAAAACACCACATAAAAAAAGAGTGCCTTTAACAATCCATAGTGCAACTGCCTCTTGCTTTAGAACATTAGTAATAACAACCATTCTTTTATTCATGTGATTTTTTTTTTTTTGTTTTACCACTGCCCTTATGGTATCTACTCACAGAACAAACCTCCCTACTAGAAAATCTTTAAAGTTCCTGCTAAAAAACTTAGAGGAAACAATGCCTTCCTGACCTGACACTCACTTCTGTGCCAAACAAAAGTGCTCTTTTCCTCCGTGCCTGGTCAGCACCCAGGGAAACATCAAACCCAGAGGAAATCTGACACATAAAGATGAGCAGGAAGGTGAAGTGCCTGGACCATGTGCTCTAAGCTTTCTTTCAGGAGCTGCCAGAGCAATGTAGCAACTGCTGCCCGGACTACCAGGCCAGTATTCTTCTCAATTAGAGTGAAAAAACCAGTGTGACTTGTGACAAAATCCTTTACCCAGGTGTGGGGCAGCACCAGACCACGGCCCCCCTAAGAACACCACGGGGCTGCTGCTTCCCACTGCTGGTCACAGAGGCACCCCTGGCATTTCTGACATGGGTTACACCTTCAGCAAGGGGCTGGAGCTCTGCAGCACCCAGTTCTTGCTGGTCCTTTCAGCAATCACTCAAAAACATTCCCACTGCAAATTTTAATGATGTGTGATCACGTTCTACAACAAGGAAGGCAAATTACCTCAAAACCTCTGTGAAACCTCAGATGTTCAAGCCTTCAGAACAAAGGCTGTCTTTGAACTGTCTGT